>NC_140594.1:448240380-449440380 GCF_964204655.1 Triturus cristatus
GCCTTGATATACTTAGTCTTTGCACCATTTACAAGACCAAGATTCCCATAGATTATGCTGTTAATTGCGTCGACGCGTTTCGATGGTTCCTTGTTAATAATCCATCTTTTTCAAGACCATAATAAATTCAAGTCCCTCTGAGTATTTCGTTATACAGTCGCTATAAGCATCCTGTTCTTTATGAATGCTGTGCCCCTGTTGATCTATAGCACAGGTTAGGACCATATGTCAGCCCTTCTTTATTTTGCACAATTTCCTTATCGTTTGATCAACCTTAATGTTAGACCAACGCTCCCGACTGCCTCACGTAATTTTCTTTCTATTTTGTATAATTAAGAAACGTTGAGGACCCTTGGTGTTTGACTCGACCTTTATTTAAAACTGCATAGGATCGTAGTATGTTAAAATCCCAATTACGAACATAAACAGTGCTTGAGGGACTTAATCTTACAAGCCTCCTCTCGCGTATTGCTGTGATTCACTTCCGTGTCGCTGGAGTGCTCAAGCCTTACACGTGTTCTTTTCATTGATTCAATAAAAAATAAAAAAAATAAAAATAAAAAAATCCATTACCACAATCTCTGTTCTTGATGTACATTTACTTTCATTCATGCCCCATTGGGTAGTGGTAGTCCATTGTTTTTATCAGGGGTGTCCGTCTGACTGGAAGATTCTGTAGTTTACTTGGTGCATTTCGGGACTCTCAGGGGCTAAGTTTAGTTGATCCCTGTGACCTGTTTGCTCCTATCTGCTGTGATATATTTGATTTAGTGTTAACTGCATGTACTCTGTTTTATTATATTCATGAACCTTGTTTGTGTTTCCTGCACTGCTGCATGTTGCAGGGTGCAGGATTAGGTTTTTAATCTCTTTCACTCGATTTTAAGGGCACAGTGTGACTACTTTATCCTTACTTGTCGGGGCAGGCCGGGTTGCCACTTCTCCTTCCCTGTTCCTGCATCGAGGATAGCTACATTTTTACTCGTCCCGGTGGGGACATTAGGTAGGCGTCATCTTCTAGGGTTGGCTGTCTAGTTTTTGTCCTGCCTGGCCCAGCCTGTATTTAATGGGAGCTGCGGGGGCAATCCCTTCGGGGCCCATCCATGTCCAGATCGCGGCTAGCGCCTGCCATGCTGACCAAATTCACAGATCCCAGCGCATTTCCCATTCTAAAGACTGGCTCCTGAATATGAATAAGGATGCCTGTACTGGTAAGGCCAGGATGGCCCCAGGGTTTGGAGAGGATAAGTACTGTTGTAGTGCATGTAATTGTAAACTTGATGTAGGTTTTGGGTGGGATGGAGGAAATACTGCCCCTGCAGGTCACCCAACTGTTAATAATCTGAATATCAGAGCCTGCGTGATTAACTGTAGGCCCCTGGCGAAACATGCAGATGAAATCTGGCTTTAACCTAGATATGAATTCCTGATATATTATGTTCCTTACTGAAACCTGGCTGAGGGAGGGCACTAACCCTGATTTGATGCTTGCTGTTCCCTCTGGCTTTCGGATAGTCTGTGCTAATCGTGGCAGCAATAGGATAGGTGGCGGTATAGCAGTTATCCTAAGGGATGATTGGAAGATTACCACTGGGAGTCTGGTCCCTATCGGGAACATTGAGGCTATGGCCTTTTATGTCAGAATTTCATCGTCAACCTCGATGGGTGGGCTGTTATTCTATAGGCCTCCTGACAGCCCCATAGGCCACTTGATAGAACTATGTGACATTATCGCTCAACTCTCTTTAAAGTATGCTAAACTAACAGTTCTTGGAGACCTTAATTTACATGCTGATGATGAAAGTCGCGCCCAGGCAAGCCTGTTCCTGGAAACTCCGGAGAGTCTTAATCTTTCGCAACTGGTTATCTCATCCACAAATACTGCGGGCCCTATGTTTGATCTGGTCTTTTCAAATAACCCTATTCCTGTTCGTCTGACCTGGTCAGACCACTTTTTAGTACCATTATACCATTAGTTAAGAGCACACGCCACCAATACTCATGATTAACACAGCTATGAGGAGAAATTGGAGGAAAGTCACCAGAGAGGCCGTGGAGCCTGCACTCCAAGAAGCTATACCACAGCTTACAGGTAAACCTGATAGTGATGCTCCCTGGTTTCATTTATGGTTTACTACTGCTTTAGACACAGTTGCCCTGCTTAGGCCAGCTACTTCTAGTTGACACAAACCCTCAGGCCCTTGGTTCTCCTCTGAATTAGGAACAGAGAAGAGCCTTTCTAAGACTCTGTAATGGTCCTGGAGAAAGTCATATAATCCAGTAGCAAAAGGCCCCGCCAAAGAAATCTTCAAGACTGTAAAAACTAATCCAAAAGCCGTAGATAGCACGTTTTTGCCCTCTTCTGCTATTTGCTTCAGCCTGTCAGAATCTTTTGAGAAAAAGATTCAGAATATCTATTATGCGTTTTATTCAAAGGTTCAATACCCCACTCCTTTGCAAACACTGACCGCAGATTCCCTTAGTACCTTGTCAGAATTTCTCCCTTTGTCAATCGAGGAGTCTGTTAGGGAGCTTTCCAAGTGCAAATCGGGCTACCAGGGAGATCTGTGCCCTGCACTGTTTTTTTAGAATGCTGGACCCTTGGCTAAATCCCATTATAAATCAGATTTGGAACACCTCACTGGAATCTGGTAACTACCCTACCGCATGGAAACAAGTATTTCTGTTGCCTTTGTTAAAGAAGCCTGAGGCCGACTCAGCAAAGCCTTGTAATTTTAGTCTTATTTTATTGCTGCCAGCTCTGGCAAAAACACTGGAGAAGGCAGTTCAGAAGCAATTGGCTACATTTCTAGAAACTAACGTCCTCTTACATGACTCACAATTGGGTTTCATAGGTGGGTAAAGCACAGGGACCACGCTTCTTGAAGTTGCCGAATCTGTGCGAGAGTATGTGGACTTGGGCACTTTGTCGATATTGGTGTTGCTAGACCTGTCAGCAGCATTTGATACGGTTGCACACCCGATTCTGATCAGGAGACTGATTCAAGTGGGAGAGTGGTGAAAAACTTTGTCCTGGCTGCAGTCATTCCTGGAGAATTGCTTGCAGCAGATTTGTCTGCACCCTTTTATTTCCTCGCAGAAACCTCTAGTATGTGGTGTGCCTCATGGTTCTGCTCTGAGCCCGCTGCTGTTCAATTTCTACCTCACCACACTTGCTACTCTTGTTTAGTCTTGGGGTCATGGTTTTCTATGCTGCTGACATGCAGCTGGTGTACTCTTTTAAAGAACAATCAGCTTGGGTTGTTAGCCAAGAGGACATGGCCCGGACGGCTTGCTTGGGGTGGTTCGGAGATGAAGAGGACTTGGACTTGGCCAAGTGAGACATGTATATCGATCATTTGGTCCACGTGACTGCTGGGACTAAAAGTTATCGCATGGAATATTCGGCGACATGATGACATGGTTGACCTAAGGGAGAGACCCGAAATGGTCGAACGTAGCTCTCCCCCTTCACGCAAGTACACGGTTCGGGGAACAAAGCACTCTGCTAAGTTGGGGAGGCGGGTAGTTCAAAGTCCGCTAGGCAGGGAAGCAGGGAGGGGGTAGGGGGGTAGGGTTCAGTTAAGGGGGTTTGAGTTAGAGTTTGTAATGATGCACATAACCCAAGTAGATTGCACCCATTCAAAAAACAAGGCGCTCATGGTTCCTGGGCTTTTACCAAGAAGTATACTGTGGCTGAGATACCAAGACACTACGTACCCCGGATGACAGTAACGACAACACATAGCCCATCCAAACCAGAGCCTCTGACCCACCCTATGTCGCAGGTGGCCCCTGTAATGCTGGTTACCTGCAACGTACACGGTCTGGGGGACAAAATAAAATGAGGCTTGGTCCTGAATTGTTTAACACGGTGCGCCCCGGTGGTGGCCCTATTGCAGGAGACGCATCTCACTGGTAATACTTGCAAAGCGATGGATCGATGGGGTTTTACAATGGTTGCACACTCGGAGTTCACTTCCGGCTCTAGAGGGGTGGGTATCCTAGTTAAAAAACAGTCGCCACTAATAATACATCGCACAAAAACAGACAACTACGGCCGCTTTGTGGCCATATCTGGTCAATGGGAGGGGAGGTTTATCAATATTGTGTTGGTTTACATTCCTCCAGCCCTTCAAACAGTAACCCTCCCAGCGCTTGGTGATTTCTTACTCGATCTGCCGGAGGGTGAACTATTGATTGGGGGAGACTTTAATGACACCATTGATGGGACCCTAGATCGGTACCCTGCCAGGCCAAGCACACGCAGTGTCTCACATATCGGGAGCTTTATAGAGGCACTGGGACTCACTGACACATGGAGATACCGACACCTTGACACACGTCAATTCACTTTTCATTCTGGGGTCCACAATAGTCTCTCTAGGATAGATTATTTTTTTGCCTCAGATGAGTGTTTAAGAAATGTGGCAACCGTAGAAATTAGACCGCTCACTCCCCAGTGCTTTTAACATATACAAGCAGCCACAAGATACGGCAGCGTATCTACCCTATATATCCTGGGTATCTGCAAGTCCCTAAAATCAAGAAGGCTATCACCACTACCACCCATGCTTACTTTCAGGAAAATGTATCATCGGTTAACTCTCCTACCATTCTTTCGGAGGCCTACAAGGCTGTGCTCAGAGGTCAAGCCATTGCAGCTATCACTGGTTAAAAGTGTGACAAACAACAGGAACTAAATAAAATAGAACTTGATTTGCATGAGGCAGAAGCTCAATGTACCCACGACCCCTCCCCAGCTGCGATCCAGCGCCTGTCCCTCAAACAGCAAGAACACAGGGAATACCTCAGAGACATGGTTAGGTCACGCATGACAGCAACGCAGCACAAGATTTATGAAACCGGCGAACCGGCGATAAGGCTGGGAAACTCCTGGCATGGCTCGATAAGCGAGAGGTAGGGAAGAAATGTATAGCTCGGCTTTGTACGCTTGATGCACGAGTAGTAACCGACCCACGTACAATAGTGCACACGTTAGCACGGCATTTCCAACAAGTTTACACATCGCCATCCATTATGACCATGGAAGAGGTGGAGTCATATATTAGAGATATTGCTATACCCAAACTCACGCCAGAGGTGGCCCTTCAACTCGAGGCTGATCTTACGATTGCAGGGCTGCAATTGGCGATCAGTTCGCTGCAATCTGGGAAGGCAATGGGACCTAATGGTATACCTGTAGAACTATACAAAAAAACAGCAGGAACATTCGCCCCACACCTGCTAAATATGTATTGTGATAATCTACAAAGCAGTGAGCTCCCATTAGATCAACGATTGGTCACTATAGTGGCGATCCCAAAACCTGGAAAGCCCCCCAAGGAGTGTACCTCGTACCGTCCCATATCCTTAATCAATGTGGAGGCAAAAATTCTAGCAAAACTCCTCGCGCTGCGACTTGCGCCACACCTGGGGATGCTGATACATCCAGACCAGTCAGGCTTCATGCCGGGTAGAAGTACAGCATTAAACTTAAGACGCCTACATGGAGTGATGGCCCGCATACCATATATGCAAGAGCCAGCAGTTATCCTCTCCCTGGATGCTCGAAAGGCGTTCGATATGGTGGAGTGGCCCTTCCTTTTTGCTGTGCTTACTCATCTGGGCTTTGGTCCTAAATTTTGTGCATGGATACGCTTGCTGTACACTAATCCGGTGGCACATGTGACGGCTAATGGTCACTTTTCAAGGGACTTTCCACTCTCCCGTGGCACACACCAAGGCTGCCCACTGTCACCACTGCTGTTTGCTCTTGTATTGGAGCCGCTGGCGGCATGGTGAAGTACTGGGTATTTTAGTCCCAGCGGTGCAGGGGCACACACCCTATGACTTCTGGGTTCACCCTGTTCCAGACCTACAGAAACACAGAGTCTTCTGGGTGAAGTCAAAGATTCATTTATTGGCTGCAGACCAATTACAGGTATCCTAGCAGTACAACAGCGTGTATGTTCTCAGGAGACTGCTGAAAATCATAGGAATGGACTTCATCTTAAATACCCTTTTTCTTGCCTCAAGCATACATTCCTAGGTTTATGATATGGCCATTACAAGTATACATTACAAACGAAAAAGCAGAGTCATGATGACCATCCCACATTCCAGTTCGGCCAGCCCACAATGATTACACAGTAAGGTTCAGATCCCACATCGGATGTCAATAGACCCCCCAATAAACATGAGCATCTCCTGTTTTGGTAAACAAGTCATAAAGCAGGAACAAGCAGGTGTGAAAGAGATTAGCCGGAGGATTGTGTAGAATGAAAGGGTTTTATGATGGGTCAGGCCCTGATGCTAATCACAGGTGGACGGAGGAAGGGGAGCTCGTGAGACCGGTTTGACCTGGGGCAGCAGAGCCAGCTGCCCAGGTCACAGAGAAGTCAGAGGAGAAGCCCATGTACTGTGAGGCCCGTATTTACTCCATTATAGCCTATGTGAGGGCAATGACAAGATGGCCACTGCTTCCAAAATGGAACCCGCGTAGTGAAGCAGAATAACGTGTACACAGTGCATTCATAGCTAGAACGATATATAAAGCACTCGTACATACCGCATTAACCATTTGCGGTTTGCTAAAACCAAGATAGACAGGGGTAGGGCCCTGTCCCCTACGCGGTCCCGAATATTAAAGTACGACAGACCCTCCTTTTGCCCTTACATAGGCAATCACTATACTCATCTTAATCCGAGTCCAGGTCGATGTTCACGAAGTCATGGAGATGTTGCTGTAGCATCATCCTATTACTTAGTTCATCCCTCGATACAGGTTTCCTTACACATAAGGTAGCACAGAGACCACATATCGCAGGAGCACACTGTATGCACAGACAGAACAGGAAAAGAATGGCTAAGATCATTCCAATGACCATCAGAACTTTCCAACCCCAGGCAGATATCAATTCCCAGAACCACCCCACCAGTGACCAATCTCCCTTATCCACGTGTATGGATTCAGATATTTTATGGAGTTTGGAGATGGCTTGATACACTGTTGGAGCATTATCTGGTATGAAAATGCAGCAACTGGATTGGATGACCTTGCATACCCCACCGCGGTCTGCAAGAATAACGTCTAGAACCATGCGGTTCTGCAAAGTCATAAGGCGATCCGCTTGGAGCTCAGCTGTCAGATTACCAAGGGCACCAGCCGTTACATTTATAGTGGATTCAACCACACGTGTCAGCTGTCTCAGGTTCCTACTATTGACCATAGGTCCCCAAAACGGCAGGAAACCCAAGAAGAAGTCTCCCGCTTCCTGACCGGCAGTATCCTCCTTACTAATCACACCTCTCACAACTCTGGTCTTGTGATAATCAGAGGCAGCAGTAAATGTTGGCGGTAGCAAGTTCGCAATATAACATGTGCCCGAAAAATCAGGGGGCAGCCATGTATATGCTCGATCATTACAGATGAAATATGTGCCCTTGGCAGCCAAAAACGCAGGGGAAAACTGTGACGGGAAAGTGTACGTTTCAGTACAGTCACTTCTTCCCAGTTGAGCTCTAGGATTCTGACCATTACCCTGTAAGCAGAACCGACCCATGTGGGGTACGACCCAGATTGGAGATGAGATTTTTCGCTGTCTTTCACCCAGGCTAATACTATACCCCATCGCGTTCCATCCTACATAAGGTCTCAACTCTTCTTTGGGAATGGATGAGTATGCATCAATATCCCTACTCATATCGGCAACTCCTTTTATCAAAGCCTTATTATTGGTGATAGGTCTGATGGAACGCGGTTGGCGAGGGAAGTACGTATCTAGAGCATAGAGAAACATGGTCTGGAATGCCCATGACGATCCATTGTAACTATACGGCAGCACCAGGTAGGGAACACCCTTGTTAATGGTATGTGGCATTAACCCACACACCCAGCAATTGGTCGTATTCATTACCAGTTGGTGCTGGTGCAGAAGCTGGATAAACGAGTTATTTACGAACTCCGATCGTCTGGTCTGTTCGTGTTCAGGCAAAGGGTGAAAGGAGTGAGAGGAGGCGGTAGAAAGAGGTATAGGCTGTTCAGTGGGTGTAATGGGCTTTTGAGTGGAGAAAAACACAAATCCTACAATAAACATCATGATACTACACAGTGTAAAAAGGCACAAAAATACAAAACATTTAGTTTTTACAATTCTACACATCCTTGCTTTGAAGTTCATTTCCTCAACGGGTCTCTCCATCTTAAAAAACTCCATCCTCTAATCGGGCCGCTCGCGGCGGATGAGTGTCTTCTGCTAAGGGGCACGCCTGTCAGTCCAGGGAAACGCCCTAGACCAACCAGAACCGTTGACCTAGCGTCTTCGGCCTGTACCCCAAAGTCTTGGCACCGCGACCCTGCGGCAGAACCCGGATGGTGGTTCGAAAAACAAAAATCAAGAAAGTCCTTCAGATGGGAGAGCAAAAAATGTCAAAAAGGAAATAGTAAGGAAATCTTTATTTGTCCATGGGTCTTGGTCTCAAATTATAGCGGAGACGGCCAGGTGCTGTTTGGTCTTGGAACAAAAGTTCAGGCTGAGTGGTGTCCAGTCGATTTGATGGTGGCACAGCTTCTTGCAGAATATTGTCACTCTCTTGGTCTGAAACTGTGTCTTTTAGGCATGCGTCACTGAATGGTACAAAACGAGGCACAGTGTCTGTCTCAGAGTCGGCGATACCCTCCTTGACCCACTGGTCATATGGCAGAGGCAAGGGGACTACTTTGCAGTGGGTACCATGGATCCAGTGCTTCTTCCCTTTTACTCGTACCGCTGATCTTGTCGACAGGAGTACAAGGTGAGGGCCGATCCAGCGAGGCTCGTCGTTGCTCTTACGCTGGAAATTTCGGACCAGGACCCACGAGCCAGGGTTGATAGGGTGTCCAGGAGGTTCAGAAGCTTGGGGAAGAGTATCATGTACCTGTTGGTGCAAAACACGCAGTTTAACAGTCAAATCATACAGGTAATCGAGTAGTACTGGATGCTCAATCTCACTAAACTTCGTAGGCCTCGGTACAGCCCATACGTTGGCCGGACGGCCAAAAACGACCTCGTAAGGGCTAAGTCCCACGCGTGAGTGTATGGTCATTCTGGTGGACAGGAGTGCTAAAGGCAGAGCGTCAGGCCATTTAAGACCGGTGCTCGCCTGAATTTTGGCCAGCTTGAGCTTTAAGGCTCCATTGTAGCGTTCTACTAATCCAGCTGATTGGGGGTGATTTGCAGCGTGGAACTTCTGCTTTATCCCTAGCCCTTCACATACATTCTTCATCACTTTACCCACAAACTCACTTCCATTATCACACCATACCATTCTTGGCATTCCAAATCTAGGGAAAAATTCCTTCACAAGGGCTTTGGCTGTGGATAGGGCAGTGTTATCTTTCAGAGGATAAGCCTCTATCCATTTTGAGAAAGCACAAACAACCACCAGTACATATTTCAGGTTGTTGCATCTTTCCATGTGAATAAAGTCCAGCTGCAAAACTTCGAATGGACATGATGGGGGTGCAAAGTGACCAGCTGGAGTTGGGGTTCCCCTACCAGGGTTATACTTCAAGCATACCATGCAATTCTTGACCACATTCTCTGCACACTTGGGAATCCCAGCATTCTGCCATACTGGGGCCAACAACTTACAAATTCCTTTCGTACTGATGTGTGCCATTCCATGTGCCATAGTAACTACTGGGAGCACATATGCGTCAGGCAATAACCATCGCCTATGTTCTGTCAGATCAATCCAACAACCATTCTCATCCAACTTACCCATACTTTCTCTCCACTTGCTTAACTCTTTCTCTGTGGCTTCAGCTTGAAGCGACTTCACACTCTCTATTGTGTTTTCACACATCCCAACATCGTCAACCCATCTTGCGGGGCCTGCAACATACATTCTAGTCTTCACATTCTGTGCTGTTTCTTTCGCGGTCTCATCAGCAAACGCATTCCCACGTCCAACATCATCTGTGACTTTCCTGTGCGCACTGCATTTCATGATCGCGACTTGCAACGGTAGGGTCAGTGACTCAAGGAGATCATTCACCAACTTGCCATTCTGAATTTTAGCTCCATGCGAAGTCAGGAACCCACGCTCTTTCCACAAACGCCCAAAATTATGAGCCACGCCAAAGGCGTACTGGCTATCTGTGTATATATTTACTCTCATTCCTTCAGATAACACACATGCTCTCGTGAGGGCGATTAATTCTGCTGCTTGGGCCGAATTATGTGGCACTCGTGCAGTTTCCACAACCGTGTGTAAAGTCGTGATAGCATATGCAGCAGTCGTGTCACCATTAGGGAGTTTGAAACATGAACCATCCACCCATAGAGTGCCATCACACTCAGTCAGGGGAGTATCTTTTAGATCTACTCTCCCTTTCGTCTCTTCTTCTGTCCTGAACAGACAGTCATGTTGCTCAATCTCGTCTGAGTCTGCTGGAACTGGCAACAATGTAGCTGGATTCAGCGTATTGCATCTCTCTATGTGTATGTGATTTGCTAACAGTGTAAGCTCATAACCTGATAATCGCGCACTAGTCAAGGGTTGTGTCTTGGTCCTATTTAATAATGTGTCTACAGCATGTGGAACCATAACGATCAATGTATGGTCCATTACCAAACCAGCAGATTGTCGGATAGACATCGCTGCAGCAGCTGTCGCTCTCAGACAGCTTGGCAATGCCCTCGCTACAGGGTCCAAAGTTGATGAAAAATATGCGCATGGGCGCGGTCTGTCGCCAAAAGGCTGTGTTAACACTGACAACGCACATCCATCTTTCTCGTGAACATACAATGTAAAAGGCTTACTGTAGTGAGGGGTACCCAACACAGGTGCTGAACACAATGCATTACGCAATTCCACAAAACTTCTCTGGCACTCTTCAGACCATGGGATAGGATTCGGTGTGTCTTTGCATGTTAAGGCTACTAAAGGTTTTGCCAACAAAGAAAAACTAGGGATCCAGTGCCTACAGTATGAGGTAATGCCCAAGAAAGCACGCACTTCTCTCTGTGTTTTCGGCACACTCAACTGTGCAATGGCTTGAATTCTTTCTGGGGTCAGTTTCCTTCCCTCCTTCGATAAGAGATGACCTAAGTAGGTCACTTCTTGTCGACAATATTGCAGCTTAGAGAGAGACACTTTGTGATGGAAAGCAGATAAATGGCGCAACAATGACAATGTGGCTTCTTTACAAATCTTTTCAGTATCCGCGGCGATTAGTAAATCGTCCACGTACTGAACCAGGATAGCGCCACTAGGTAAAACAAGTGCATCAAGCTGCGCTTTCAAAGCCTGACTGTATATTGATGGACTTTCACAGTAGCCCTGGGGAGCGCGTTTGAAGCGGAAGCTTCGGCCTCCCAGACTAAAGCCAAAAATATCTCTGCTCTCTTCTGCAATTGGGATACTAAAGAAAGCATTCTTTAAATCAATCACTGAAAACCATGCAGCAGAGGCTGGAATCATCGTTAACAAGGCAGTTATATCAGGGACAACCGGAAACTGTGGCACAACAATCTTATTAACCTCTCTGAGATCGATCACAAATCTGTAAACAGGTGGCTGTGAAGGGTCCGTTCGTTTTAAGACAGGTAAAATCGGACTATTGCAAACGTTGCCTCTTGTCTCCTCAACCACACCTTTATTAATCAAGTCGCTGACAATGTCTAACAATGCTTTCTGCCCTTCATTAGAGATCTTGTACTGGGGAATACGTGGCAGTCTAACATTAGCCTTTAAAGTCACCACATATGGCGGTATCTCCAAGAGGCCCACATCATTGGGACCAGTAGCCCAAAGGGCATCCGGAAGGGATGACAATTCAGGTGGCATTGTATTTTTAGACAAGTACATTGGGGAAATCACTTTCTTGCCTAATGTAAGTTGTACTCCTGAAGGAGAACAATACAGTGTAGCGTGCAATCTTTTCAACAAATCTAATCCCAACAAATTCTCACCACAACCTGTTGTCAGAATCAGGGGTGCTTTCAGCTCGCAAGGTCCAACAGAAAGTGACATGGGACTAGAAATCGGGTTCCTAACTGGGGCGCCAGAAAAACCTACTGAAACATTTATATCGCCAGACAAAGGTGCGCCAGGGAGTTTTGAATGCATAATTGAACTCTTTGCAGCACCAGTGCCTAGCAGAAAAGGCTCCGTTACATTTGCTGTAGTCACCTCAACATACGGTCCACTCTGATCCACTGGCACTGAAACAACTCCCTCTCTCTGTCTATGGCTGTCCTAATAATCATTATTTTCTGTATCACCGTCCTCTGCATAATAATCATTATTATAATACTGGGCCGTATTACTAGTCGCGTTAGCTTGCTGATCAAAGCTATTAATGGCGCTTTGGGGCGGAAGAGGACGCGCGTTCTGGGGAACACTTCCACGCCCTCTGCCTCTAGGAGCTTGCTGACCACCCCTACCTCTTGCGCCATACGCATTACCGTTCCGCTGCATTAATTTAGGGCAACTATATTTATAATGACCTTCCTCTTTGCAGTATGAACATTGGTTGGGACCTACAGGGACACGTGGTTGATAATACCCATTCATTTGCTGATTGTTCTGAAACTGTTGGGGTTGGTGATAGACACCTTGGGGTTGTCTATAATTATTCTGACCTCCACGTGGCGGATAGACCTGCTGTAAAAGGACCTTTGTCTTTAATTCCTTCGTTTTCTTTTCTGTTCTATCTTTCTCGTCTTTATCTCTATTTTCATAATACTGTGCAGTAGCCAGTATTTGCGCTGAAGAAGAAACAGCCCAAGAACTTTCTGAATCTTTTAACTTTTTACACAGGTCAGGAAGTAAATTCTGCACAAACTTATCCACAAATAACCGTTGGCCACCCTCAGTACTCATATCCTGCCCACTGTGATCAATAAACGTTTCTTCAAACCTAGTAAAGAAGTCTGACACTGTCTCATCTTTCTTCTGCTTACATGCAGATAACTTGTCCCAATTTACGCGCATCGCAGGCATTATTGTCTTCATATACGTGATGATTCTACCAGGCAGTTCAGCTACTAAAGGTTCTGGTTTCGCGCCACCAGTTTGTATAGCATCAGCAGCAACAATGTTAGCCCATGTATCCCCTAGTTCTGCATCGTGATCTACATTACGAATTGATCCCCATAGAGGCTGTGGAACAACATTACCAAACAACATGTCTATGTCGGCCAGATTCATAACGCATGACCCTGCCGTCTGTGACAACTCTTTATAATAACCTGCTGGGTTTTTACGGGGATCAGGTAAGGACTGCTTAAGCGCTAACACCTCAGAGCGCTTCCATGGAACATGCACCCAAACACGCTGGAAATGCGCTGGCACAGCGGCGATACTGGCACCGGCATCAGCTGCAACTGCTTCCTTCCATACCGGGGGAACTTCTCTCATGGGGTATTGTCGCGCTTTTACCTTTTTCCCCACAAGGACATCTTGTTCAAACAATGACTGTTGGCAATCATCATTCCTGAAGGACAATACAACCGCAACTGCTTTATCTACTTCGCGGTCCACAATTATACCAGTTCCAAAATCGAACCTCACTCTACACAACTCCTGCGGGCTCGGATTTTTACCACTATCTTCCAATTCTTCACAGAGAATTTCGCACATTTTCTCAAACACATATCTCTGTTTTGGGGCATCCCACTGATGGAAAACGTTGACAACTGATTCCACATCATACAATGAAGGGAAAACAATCCATCTACGCGCCATGCTGTCTATTACCTTTTTCTCATCAGGGTTAGGCAATTGGCTACGCAATTGCTTACGCTGTAAACCAGGAGTCGCACCAGATGACTCAAAGAGAGGCGACATTAATGTAGTAACCACATTAGCTAAACGCTGTCGCGCTGAAGGAGAAGTTGAGGCAGAAACAGGGGGAAAAACAGAGGGAAGAAAAGAGGATGTAGAAACAGGTACTGGAGTGGTGCAAGGAAGAATGTCAGGGGAAGCAGCTGTTGAACTAGACAAAGTCGCAGGAAGTGCGGGGGCAGTTGGAAACACAACTGGCGGCCCTTGAGAGGGCTGTGCTATGTGGATAAGAGCCGGCTGCGCAGCAGCTGGCGGTAGCGGCAAGGCTTGCAGTATATTGACTGGAGGTGGCATATTCACAAGCTGGGGAGGCGCTGTGGCATTTTGAGCATACGGGGGTGGCGAACTCAACAAATGCGACATCAGGGGATCTTTCTCCTTTTCTTCTAACTCATTCTGCTTAGAATGTGGTAAAGCTGGGTAACATTTGTCAATCCCTAACTTACGCTGCCTGTGCAATTGCTCACTCATCTGCTCCTCCTCATTGTCTTTAAATTGTACAGCTGCTTGCATTACTGTCATACCTCTCTCTCTTTTATTCTTTTTCGCTAGCTTAATTTCCTTCTGTTTGGCTTCCTTTCGCCATAAGCGGAAAGAGTCAAACATCGCCGGCCGGGCTTTCTTCTTAAACAGTTTAATTTCCAAATTATCTAAAATATCGGTATCGAAACTACCATTTTGGGGCCATTTTAAAACACCGTCTCTTCTGGTGTAGTGGATCCATACTTCGTTATATGCAATGGGGCCTACACCATGTTTTACATAGAGCTCATAAGTTGGAGTTCCAACCGGAGGAACCGGACATGATTCCTCCAGCTGGAAATCTTTTCCACAACCCAAACAGAATAATCTACCAAATAGTCCAGAACCAGGCATCTTCGCTCACTAGTCTAGATCCAAACGTCAAAGGATTATCGATTACGATATTCTCGTGAATACACGAGTCCTCTGGCTTTGGCGTTTGCAAACTCCAAATTACCAATTCAAACGATCCCGAAGGATACCAAAACAAATGGGAGACGCTCCACTTATGCTTAACTGAATATTGCTGATCGATGGCGTCACCAGAAGACTCTCTCAATTGTTTCGCTCTCTCAAACTCGTCAAGGGTCCAAAACAGGTCGATTAATCAGGGCAGCAGTCCTTCGTAGCCGTCGGGACGCGGAGAACCTCGCAGAAAAGACTTTCGGACCACGTCGACATGCAGGGGTCGATGAAGTGGCGGCCTTCCTCCGGAATTTCCACACGAAGCTCCTCACGAACCTCTGGCTTGGACTGGTACCGCTGAAATCGTCCCGAGTTGGGCGCCAAACTGAAGTACTGGGTATTTTAGTCCCAGCAGTGCAGGGGCACACACCCTATGACTTCTGGGTTCATCCTGTTCCAGACCTACAGAAACACAGAGTCTTCTGGGTGAAGTCAAAGATTCATTTATTGGCTGCAGACCAATTACAGGTATCCTAGAAGTACAACAGCGTGTATGTTCTCAGGAGACTGCTGAAAATCATAGGAATGGACTTCATCTTAAATACCCTTTTTCTTGCCTCAAGCATACATTCCTAGGTTTATGATATGGCCATTACAAGTATACATTACAAACGAAAAAGCAGAGTCATGATGACCATCCCACATTCCAGTTCGGCCAGCCCACAATGATTTACACAGTAAGGTTCAGATCCCACATCGGATGTCAATAGACCCCCCAATAAACATGAGCATCTCCTGTTTTGGGAAACAAGTCATAAAGCAGGAACAAGCAGGTGTGAAAGAGATTAGCCGGAGGATTGTGTAGAATGAAAGGGTTTTATGATGGGTCAAGCCCTGATGCTAATCACAGGTGGACGGAGGAAGGGGAGCTCGTGAGACCGGTTTGACCTGGGGCAGCAGAGCCAGCTGCCCAGGTCACAGAGAAGTCAGAGGAGAAGCCCATGTACTGTGAGGCCCGTATTTACTCCATTATAGCCTATGTGAGGGCAATGACAAGATGGCCACTGCTTCCAAAATGGAACCCGCGTAGTGAAGCAGAATAACGTGTACACAGTGCATTCATAGCTAGAACGATATATAAAGCACTCGTACATACCGCATTAACCATTTGCGGTTTGCTAAAACCAAGATAGACAGGGGTAGGGCCCTGTCCCCTACGCGGTCCCGAATATTAAAGTACGACAATGGATCAGATGGGAACTGATGATTCTGGAACTTAGATGGACGGCAGAGTGGGAGGATCGTGTCGCCCTGTACGCGGATGATTTGTTATTATATATGGCCTCCCCCAGTCGCTCTATTGAGGTGCTCCTCAACATAAGTGAACTTTTTGGTCGGGCGTCGGGGTACACCATAAATTGGTCTAAGTCTGTTTTATTTATTCTGTGTGGCCCGCCACCTCAGCTCCCCAGGGATTGCCCACTACAAGTCGCAGATGGTGCATTTAAATATTTGGGTATCCACATAACCGCAAGCTCGGATGACTTCTATAAGTGGAATCTCATGCCTCCTCTGGAGCGTCTCAAACGAGATGTGATACATTGGGTCACATTGCCATTGACACTCCTAGGAAAGGCGGCGCTTTTCAAAATGATGGCACTCCCTCGATTCCTGTACGCACTGGAGAATGCACCATTCCTGGTACCCCCATGCTACTTCAAAGCGATAGAGGCACAGGTTTCCAGTTTGCTATGGGGGAACAAACCGGCACGCATTACGCAGGGAAAACTGATTAAGGGATGGTATGACGGGGGAATAGCGCTTCCAAATATACAGTTATACTATTGGGCAGCACAATTAAAGATTATCAATCAGTGGATACACGTCCCGCAAACAGACCCCGCCTTTAAAGCTGATAGACATGAACTAGGGGCAGAAGGTATGATGTCGGCGCTGTACAACGAGAAATGACCCCTCTCTTTACTTGGTCCCACTAAACACACAATCACTCTATGGCACAAGGCACACGATAAATTAGGCTGGCGGGGAGTCATAACCCAACTTACTCCATTATGGGATGCCAAACGGTTGGGGAATCTCAAGAACAGTAAGGGATTTGGTCAATGGGATGCAATTGGCATCTCCACGGTAGGCGACATGTGGAGCAAAGGGGAAATAATCCCGTTTGAACGTCTTCGGGAACAGTATGAGCTAGCGCCCTCAGAAATGTTTCGCTATCTGCAGGTAAAACATGTGCTACAAGCCGCCTTGCCAGCAGGTACCGGAGTCACAGAAGCCACCCCCTTAGAAGATGGATTACTTACAGACCATATGCAAAGGCGAGCCACTTCTTTCACCTACCGAAAGCTAGTCAACAACTTACCAGACCCTACTACGGCACTCAGGGGAAAGTGGTCCCAAGATGTTGGAGAACTTGATGACACCGACTGGCAAGACCCAACAGCATCCCCGCCGGAGGTGGGCTTATCCTCAAGGCTTAGGTTGGTACAGCTTAAAATTTTGCACCGTACTTATTATACCAGAGTCACCCTCTGTAGAATAGGGAAAGCTTCCCATCCGTATTGCTTGAGGCGCTGTGGGAATGAGGGGACCTTTTTTCATACACTATGGCAATGTCCGAGAATTACAGAATACTGGATCAGGGTTATGAAGACAATTTCACAGGTGGAGGAGGTGTCACTTATGCCGGAGCTCAAGAGTTGCCTGTTAAATGTCTGGGGACCAAATGATCTTAGGCTTCAGGCACAGGAATGGGTTACATTAGGAATAATGGTTGCAAAGCGGAACATTGCGCAAAAATGGGGTTCGGAGGAGATACCGATGATCACAGCTTGGTGTAAAGACATGGACGGAGCCATGCTAACTGAAAAAACAGTGTACATTAACCGAGGATGTCCGCGTAAATGGAATAAAGTGTGGGGGCGTGGAATAAATTTCGGAGATACATCTGTGAACCTCCCAGGGTGCAATCGGGGGAGACATCCGAAGAAGAGATTGATGGGGTCGTACAAGATTGATGTGTCTAATGTTACTGAAGGATGGGGTTTACATGATGATATCAGACGAAATGTCGAAATAATATTTTCAATGGAATGCACTTTTACTTTATATTTTTGGAATGGAATGTGCTTAATTGATTGTACCGTTAAAAATAAAAAAATGTTTAAAAAAAAAAAGAACAATCAGCTGTGGCTTTTCATAAATTCAGGAAGTGCCGGAAAAATATCTTGGTATTGACGTATGAGAATTACCTTAAACTTAATGCAGAGAAGACAGACATCTTGTTCTTCAGTCAGCAGCACCCCCACCATCAAACCTCTGGTGGCCCACAGAGCTGAATCCAACACCATCTCCGTTCTTTTCAGACATAGGTGTGTCATGTTTCTTCCATGTGCTTTTGGAAACTATGAGCCATTAGGAAATTCATACGTTTTCTGCCGAAGGAATGCTGCAAGATTTCATTCCATGCTCTGGTGACCTTACAGCTGGACTACACTAATAGCTTGTACATGGGGTTGCCTGCATACCTAGTCCACAGGCTTCAGATAATTTAGAACGCTGCGGCTAGACTGATTCAGCTGGTACCCCTCCAACATCATATCTCCCCTCATCTGACTCAACTCCGCTGGCTTCCGGTTGCCAGGAGGATTGAGTTGAAGTCATTAATCTTGGCCTTTAGAGCCTCCAGAGACTTGGGCCCGGGCTATCTCAGGCAGAGGTTGCAGTTATATCATCAGGAGTGGACCCTGAGATCCAATCACCTCAGATTCTTGTGGGCTCCACACTTTTCTAAGGCCAAGCAATTGTGGAATGCTCTGCCGGCCCATCTCCGCCTGATTGAAACTGAACCAGAATTCAGGAAAGCGTTAAAAACCTGGCTCTTCACCTAGTCATAAATGCCGGCTGGAACCCCTCGCTAGTCTGCTACTAGCGCTGTGACACCTCTTCAGAGGTAGCCGTGCACTCTAGAAATGTCATTGTCATTATCATTTTACTATTGACAGAGTTTGTTGTGAGGATGTACATTTACTTTCATTCTCTTTGGATCTTTACAATATTTTGTTCCCTTTGGATGTAAAATTTGTTACATTTTGATATTTCTAAGATGGAGCCCCACAGGAAAATGGTAGTTCATTTCTTTTGTCATTTCACAATTTACCACTCAGCTCGTCTGCCGGTCAAGAGATCAAGGCCATCATGGCTGAAGAACATCTTTCTTGTGCATCTTAGTGTTTTGAATATATTAACTTTGCTGCGTTACATTTCATAAGTGAACACTGTTTTTGTGGATGCAGGGTATCTTGCGATGCTCTGGTTGCGACAAAAAAAAACTGTGTGTTGTAGACTTTGTGAATCACGTGAAGAGAACATTATTAATTTCATTTGTATATATTCCCAGCCTTATCAGAAGTGAGACATACGTTATAAAGGATACCATTTAACCAGCAGGGCATTCGTTCATGCAGACACAGTGTGATAGCCAGCGTTAAAACATCTGATATAGCATTGAACTGCATATTTGTAAAATTCCTGAGGGCAGTGGAAATGAAAACAGACATATGCAATGCAATCACAGTCTGAGTTCTAGCAAATGACTGTTCCTTTAAATAACCGAGAATTACAATCTAGCAGTTATAGCGTAAATGTGTAGTAGTGTAATTACCTATCTGCAGTGCTTTTTTGAATATCAGGCGACTGTGTAGATATATGTAAGACAGTTACTTTTCTCGGACCTTGATAACTGTAAATATTGAATTACCTCCTTTAAAAATGTTATAGGGATTTTATAATTTTGACTTAATTGACTATTCAATGGTTCTTTTTTTATGTTTTTGTATTGTAAGATTTTATTAAACAATACATTTTTATTCAGTATCAATGAATATATAAATTCACTGAAAAAACAAAGGTTACAGGGACGTTATAGTTAGCAAATTGAGTTTAAAAGACCTAAGAACTTCACAAACAAATTAAAGGTTACAGGGACGTTACAGCTAGGTTCAGAATATACACAAATAAAACCATAGAAATGAAACAATTATAATTAGAGCTATCTCAAGAAACTGCAACTTGTGACCTAAGGTAACTATAACTCACTCCCTTGCCATGCACAGTTTTCACATCATTTAAAAAATATATATATAGATATTTTATTTTATAAGTTTTATATAGCGCTAGCTAGACCTGGGGGGAATCAGAGCGCTTTACATACACAGTTGCATTACATAGCATGAGATAGGGAATATATAAAGATATAAGCCAAACATAATTAGGCATACATTACATAGCAGGACATAAGAGAGCATGGGGATATAAGCAACACATTATAATTAGGCATACAGTGAAGGGTAGGGGGGAAGCTGAAGAGGTTTGTGCTAGTCCAATATCCGCCTATCCATGATGGACAAGTGAGCAGGGGGGCTGCTAGGTTATTGGAATCTAGGTTTGTTGAGTTGGACGGTAAAGTATTTATTGAGGAGAAGGAGTTTCAGGTCCCTTTTGAAGCATGGGAAGGAGGGGTTGCATCTGAGGTCAGTCAGGAGTGAGTTCCATATCTTGGGTACGTTACCAGAAAAGAAACGGGACTGAGTGGTTTTCTTTTTCAATTTCGGTGGGATGAGAAGAAGTGAGTTTGAGCTTCTCAGGGATCTAGATCTGCAGAGCAAAATTGCTTTTGGACAGAGGGAGCTACATATTACCAGCTTCCTTGATACAAAAGCAATGCCAGCTCTTACAGGATGTAGGGAGCCGGCAGGAACCGCGGGGCCTTCAGGCTCCCACCACGTTGCCCAACGTTAGAAACTAGGTGCTCTGGGTGTGACTGGGGCACCAGGGCACCCAATATCAGGTTCAGACCACGGGGATGGGGTCTCTGGGGCCAAAGTTGGCCAGTGAGGGGTGCCTCCCCTCCCCATAAAAAGGGCAGATTCTGGGGAATGGGATCCCACGGGCCAAATTCAGCAAAGGAGGTGGGCCTCACGGCCCCCTCCAATGTTTAAAAAAATAATAATTAGAGGGCAGACCCAAGGGATGGGGCCCAGGGATCAAAATTGGCCCAGGGAAGGGGGCCACATGACCGCCTTCCTTTATTTAATACAAAAAAAAAACAGAAATAAAAGTTTCCCCTCCCCATTCTTAAAAGGCCTGATCCCAGGAAAGGGGAGCTACACAGCCCCTCTTCCCTTAGAAAACATAACAAAAGTTTTAATAAAACAGCCTGGCAACTCGCCGAAAGCCCCACCCCGTTTCTCCTGAGGTTCTATCAGGTCACATAAGATGGATGGAGCCATTAACGGCTGGAACAGGAGGACCTCTGATTCAGAAGTCTTTTCCCAGAGCACCAGGCTTACCAGACAAGCCCATACAGGATGTCAAGAAGTATTGGAATTAGGAGTCTTGTGGCTATCTCTTCGAAAGGTTTCTTGCAATTACTAAACACTTAAGGAATACAGATTGAATATTACAAAAGAGAAGTGATTTGTGTATGTGAACCACGGGATCGTGGCAGGACTCATATAATTGGACGAACGTTGCAAATATCTAGAGCAATAGTGAATGACTACAATATCTTCCATTTTATGACAAGATGAATCTTGTGTGTCGCAGTTGCTCAGATCTTTTGCCCTAATGAAGCATTTGTAAGGTGAAATGCGTTAGCTGCGCGCTTATGGAACTGCATGATAAAGTGAAACAATTGTATCAACAATCAAGACCCAGAAGCATTTATCCAGTGTACAATATCTTTTGTTAAATGTGTTCTTCAATAACAACTCGCCGTTGCCTCTCTATTTTTTGTACTAAAATATGTCTTATGTATGGTCAATGTGCAGTTGACCATTGAAGTGGACAATGGTTCTCTCTGTCTATTGTTGTGACTGGATCAGGTGGTGCAACTTTAAATTCCCTGGCTGATTTCCTTGTTGTTCAGCACATTCCACTATTTATCAGTTCCTGTCCCCTGTCAATGTTGTTGTTCCTTTTGAAGTGTCCTTTGTTTATCTGTCTGCAGGTAAATCACAGCATATCAGATTGTGTTCATTTGAAACTATTCTGTA
Organism: Triturus cristatus; assembly: GCF_964204655.1. Classification (NCBI taxonomy): domain Eukaryota; kingdom Metazoa; phylum Chordata; class Amphibia; order Caudata; family Salamandridae; genus Triturus; species Triturus cristatus. Next base: position 448,262,220 of record NC_140594.1, read on the forward strand.
TTGTATTCTCTTTTTGCTATGCATGCAGTGCACAATACGAAAGATTCAATATTGTAAATGTGAATTTAACAGCAGACAGTTCTTCTGAAAATAATAATGCTGGACTCAATTAGACCACTGGTTCTTGAATACACTTTCCAAAGGAAACAAAATCTGAATGTATCATGTTTAATTTGCAGCACTTGTAACAACTTGTTTTTATTTATCACCTTTCTCTGATTCTTTCTTTCCTTCTTCTTTCTTTGTTTCTTTTTTGTTTCTTGCCTTCTTTTTTATCTTGCCTTCCTTCTTGCTTTCTTTCTATCTTGCCCTCTTCCTTTCCTTCTTTCCAACTTTTTTTCTTACATTTGTTCAATTTCTATCTTTCAGTCTTTGTTTCACTTCATTTTTCCATCTCCCCTTTTTTTGTTCCTTCTTTTCTTCTTTCTGTTCTTCCTACTTTCCATTCTTTTTTCTTTCTTTCCTTATTCCCTTTATCTTTCCATATATCATTATTTCTTTTCACCTTTCCTCCTTTCTTTCCATCTTGCATTCTTTCTTTCTACCTTTCCTTCCTTCTTCATTTCTGTCGTTATGCCTTCTTTATTTACATATTTCTTTCCTATCTTGTGTTTTCTTTTTTCTTCTTTCTTTCTTTCCTTTCCTTTCTTCCTTCCTTCTTTCTTTCTTTCCTCCCTCCCTTCCTTCTTTCTATCCTCCTAGCCTTTCTTTCTTCTCCTTCTTTCTTTCTTTCCGCCCTTCCTTCTTTCTGTCTTTCTAGCTTTTCTTTCTTTCTTACTTTCTTTCTTTCTTTCTTTCTTTCTTTGTTAGGGACAGGGACTACTTTAAAAATGTTAGCAATTAGTGAATGTGAAGCAATAGTTGTGTATCACAGTCTAATTTTGCCTGTGGAATGCTTCATATTTCTCCCATTGCCTTAAACTGAAGGAAAGGTATTCTTCAGTCTGGTAAGGCTACGTGCTAGAGTGTGGGGAAGTGCAGACCTTATTTATTTTTTTCAAAGAAAATTCCCAAAAGGGGTTTTATAGGGAAATTCGACTGCAAAATATATTTTTGCTGCGGAAAACGTAGCTCGCAGACGCATCTAATAAGAAATATACATATGCCAGAGATTAATGAAGAGCACCTTTTATCAAGTTATTCAACACTTTAAAGTCCAGCAAAGTTCATCTAAAAGAGTAGAAACCAAGAAAATAATTCTCTATCATAAAGACGCTCGTAGGTGTCCAAGAACACGCATCTTGGATGTCTCCCCAACAGAAACACATTGATTGTTTGAGTTAGCCTGGGTGATAATTCTGAAGGGTCCCAAGTAACCCCACGAACCAATTCAGATACACCCCATTTACTCCTTTACTATATACGGATTACTAATGAACTGATTGTGTTTCTGCCAACTATGATCAATTCTTTTTCCAGCTCCACCTTTGCACTTTCCTCCAACGATCCGCCTCTTAATGAATTCTGTGCTATGCGTCTGCTTCACTTAACCTTTGCGTCCTGTTGTAATTTATTGAATACTTTATCTTTGCTTCAATTGTGAGGTTAGTAAAAGTCTACTACTTTCTAAACGCACTTTTGCACTTTCCCTAACTATCTGATTGGCAGTGAATGTTTTATTCTGCCATTATTTCATTTAACCTCTGCATCCTGGATGTGTTAACATTTTTTTTTAAATCTCTGTTCTTGAGAAAGATTTGCATCGCTGACGTGAATGCTAACGAGAGTTAGGCCTATGTACCCACATTGCTTCTTAATACTCTCGAATGGCAGAGGGACGGGGTTATGCTTAACTTAGACGCATTTTTACCCTTATCAAAGGGTACATATTTAGGAGTGGTTGACTATATTTAAGCAGAGGTGTTTCCTTGAACACAACGTCATGAGATGAGACTTTATGGGGTATTTGGAAAGTGACAAAAAAGGAGTTCTTCAAAGAAATGGTGCACAATGGTTCTGAGTCTTAGATTTTGCTACTAGTAGGTGTGACTTACGTCGGCAGTACTCGAGAGGAATTGAAGTTCATACTTTCTATTGCTCTGCTATATGTTCAAGCCATATAACAAAAGATATCATTGTGAATGAACCTATTACAGACCAGTAATCTTCAATACGCAGAAATCAAGCCCTCCTCATCTCAGTCATAATTAATGAGGAGGCCCACCCACCAGGCAGCCCTTTATCACATAAGTTGTCTACAGTCCTACTGTTATTTCAAACTTCCCCAAAGGCCCCTTCCGGCACACCCTGCTTCCACTGGTAAAACATGCTTAACGTGTCTTATATGGGAGATGGGGAGGGGATATGGACTGAGACGAAGAGCTGTTGATTCAGATTAGTGAAGATTACCTAAGTAATAGGTCTATTACCTCCTCATCAGCGCTCATCGTCCTAGTCATAACTAGTGAGGGTACAAAAAAGCCTCCTAGGAACCAATACCATTTTTTAATACATTTATTCCAGTTAATGTCTCTGTTTTGTACAGGATACAATTGCATAATTGCAGCTTGAAACACACCAGTTGCAAAATTTAACGAGTCATCTTTATTTAGCCCCAATCAATTTTGTTAGATCTGGGCTAAGTGGCTGCCCTCCCTATTTTCTGCAGGGAGACCCCAGCTAATTTGGCCCAGGAAGTGGAGACTGACCTGTTCGAACGACCTTGGAAATGTTCCTGGACTACCCAGCACCACCATCCCTGCTGAGATATAAACCTGGGTGGTAGCTGCTTGATCCAGATACTTAGGGGCATATTTACAAGCTGGCGATAAAAAATTATCACCGCTTTTGCTAATTAGCAAGGCCACGCTAACGTGTGAAACCTTGCCTTAGCATGGGGATTCCTAACGCCCAGCTTTGCATCTCTAATGAGATGCAAAGTGGACCTTCCTGACATAACATCAAGCCCTATGCTATGAAGCATAGCGTCAGGAAAAGTAGCGATAACCCCTGTTATCGCTGCTTTTCTTACGCCTGCTTCAGGACTGACTTAGCCATGATATCCTATGGAAGGTGGATATCATGGCTAAGTTTGTGAGTCCCTATCAGCAAGCTAACGCCACACTACGCGATAATCTCAAATTAGGCAGTTAGCGTGAGGATTTTTATCGCTGAGGAGATAAGCATTGCTAATAGCACGCTATCTCAGCGATAAAAATCCACGTTACCCGGCGATAATTATCCTCATGCTAAGAGCGCTGAGCGATAATTATCGCCGGTTGTTGCTGATATGCCCCTTAGTGTGGTCCTTGTGGCTTTCTTCCCCTTATTCGCAGCACCATATGCTACAAACAGAGCATTAGAAGAACGCCTTCCGTTCTTTTTACATTGATTAGTAATGTTCAAAGGTGGAAGAATAATTTTTCTGAATCGTTCTCAAGTACCGGTTACACAATCTCCTGTGAAAAAAGAAAATATTGTTGGAACTTAGGCCTAAATATAGGACCGAGCACAAGATTGTCCTATCTGGAAGGAATTTTAGGCAGGGATAATTGATCTCTAAAGATTACAATCTAATATTTTAGCTGACGTCATGGCTATCAAAAAGGCACTGTTCCTGATAACCGTGAAATGTCTTCCATATTCAATGGCTCAGATGGTTTCTCCTGTAAACTCTTAATTTCCCTGACAAATCCCATGAGCAGTTGGAGTATGCACTACTGGCCTTTTCAACTTGAAACCTTTCAAATGTTTGAAAGATAGCGGAATAACCTTAGAAATAGCCCAGATGCCGCTCTGAAACCTCTAATTGCCACCCATTCAACCACCAAGGTAAAGGGAGTCAGTCCCAATAAGAAAATCCCTTACAAAATCCAATATGTGGAACTGATTGCATAATTTAGTTTTAAAATCTTCATCTAGACGTCAAATCTGAAAATTTCGTCAATGTCTTGAATAAGTAACTAGTGTTGACTATTTTTTAGGAGCCTGAATGTTAACTCCACCTTAGAGCAACCCATCTCCTGCTGAGTTAGCTGTTCAGTTCCCATGCTACGAGATGCAGAGATTTCACTTGCATCAATGTCAAGATTGGAATCTGAAGAGGAAGAGGATGTAAGGAGAGCTGAAGACACTCTCCCCTCGCCAACTGATTGATCAGTGGTAATCATGGATATTGAGGCCAACATGGGGCAATCAGAATGACTTCCAGCTTCCCGTTATGATTTTTTGCAATACGTTCAGAAGGGGAGGTAGTGGGTTGAATGCAAACAGCATGCCTGCCAGCTATGGGATTGACATCGCATCCAAGCATTCTGGCGCCATGTTATTGAACGAAAGTGAGGCAGAGGAGAATTCTTCAGGAATGCAAATAAATCCAACCTTGACATTTCAAATGTTTCACTATCACCTGGAATAAGTGAGAGGTAGGGTGAAATTGGACTGATTATGGAAGATTGCGACTTATCTTGTCTTTATGACAAAGGAGGCTCAGAAATAGGATTAAGAATGATTTTAATGTGATTAACAACTGAAGCATGCTGCTTCCACACTAGCCAGAGAAGAACTCACTGGCCATGGAATGCCTATGCATAAAACCTCACATGGAACACAACTTTGAAGTACAACATTCTCAAATATTGAAAATGCAGCCAACCTTAAAGGTATAACACTTGTCAGCTTGGGTGTTTCCTACTCCTCATGATATACCTTGCACTTAGATTTATCAGGTGGGTTTATGCAGATGGAAAGATCTCTGTAGCAATTCTGGCCAAGGCACGGCACCTTGTGCGGCTTTGCCTATTCAAATAAGCCTTTTCTACCTTATTGTCTGTTGTGATTAATACAGCAGAATTCTATAAATGAGGAATGTGAGAGGTTGGGCTGTTGATTGAGTGGGGTGTTAAGCCCGATCAAGCAACAGTTGCAATCCCTGTCAGGATGAACCACTAAAGTCGCTAAATTAACCTGTGCTTAAACCTCTGGTAGCCTGACACAAAGCAGTCAGGCTTAACTTAGAGGCAAAGTATATAGTATTCCTGTAGCATACAAACAGTAATAAAGTGAAAACACAACACAAGAAAAATCCCACGCTTATTTAGAAAAATAGACGATAGTCTAATAAATTATTTGACACCAAAGCAACAAAAATCCAATCAATATAAACAGAGTTATGAGTTTTTAAAGTTTAAGGTAAAAACTAGCACCTAAAAGATAAAAGCGCCAAGCATGGACATCTAGTCGCGCATGACCCGCTCAAAGTAAAAAAAATATGGATTGGGACTTAGAAGTAATTTGAAGAAAAAGTATTTGAGAAGGCCAAGGCTGCCAGTGGTGTACGAGGAGGAGGCATTGTCATCGGGGAGCAGCTGGATGAAGTCGAGGTGAAGATTTCTACCTGTGGACTTAATCACTTTTTTGGAAGTCGAAAATCTCTATTTGGACGAAGCTTGAGGCTGTAGTCGACAAGAGTTCAACAAGACTGGATACCCATTTGGTGAAGGACTTCACAAAAGGATTTGCTGCTGCTATTGGCACCACACCTAACTGACTCAAACATTATGAGGGGGGATTCAGCTGTGTGGTGAATACATAACTAGAGAGATTACACCCTCCACTGAGGGACTCCCAACCTAACTTCACGACTAGAGCATTTATGCAATGGCAGCAACACTCAAGGCTTATTGAGCCCTGGAGACACATGCACCCGCACGGAGAGGACTATTCTTTTTTCTCTGGTCTCCACGAGGTCACGTCAGGCTTAATACCGATATCCTCAAGTTGAGATGTCTAGTTGAATATTTAGCCCGCACAATCTCTGGCCATAACCCCTTACTACTACATCTCAAATTGACCCACGGTCTCCTTGCTATTCCACTTAACTGAAACCTGAGTCTCTAGAGGACCAGGTATTCTGAGAAATGATTAAAGGCAAACTGATGCATTATTTTGACAGTAATGCTAATACTGCATCCTCTCCGCAAGTGGAGTTGGACCCCTTTAAAGTAGTCCTGCTTGGCCATTGCATAGCTGAACCTAAGGGAGTCAGACACACACTCTACTGGGAGATATACTAACAGCGGAGGAACACTTGAGAGATATTGAAAAGCACAGATTGAGCACCTGGAGTTACAATCTGACCTCTTGGAGGGTAAGGAGACTGTGGCTACTCTGACGGAATGGCTCAGGTGCTTTGATTTTAGACAATATAGGTACAGAACACATGCTGAGCGGGACAAGTTAGGCTCCCTCCTGACCTGGTTGGCTAACCCAACTAAACGTAGCTCGCTCATAATAGAGCTGGAATGGGGGAGGGGACAGAATAGATTCCCAAGAGGGGAATAATGCGCACTTTCCCCAATATTACTCGAACCTCTACAGAAGTACTACACCACACAATAGCATAGCGACACAAATCAACCTGGATGGTTTGCACCTACTGTACCTTGAGGAGGAAGAGGCGGAAGAATTGGGTGGTGGTGTAACTCCACGGGAGATAAAGCATACCTTCAATACAGCTGCGTGGAATAAGACTCCTGGAAAAGATGGGTTTCCAGCAGAGTTTTATACTACCTATTGTGGGGAATTGACAAACTGATGGCCCTCTATGCCGCGGACAAAGACATTAGACGCTTGACAGATACCACCTGTGAAGCGCTTACTATACTAATTCTGAAGCCGGGGAAGCCGGCAACGGATTGCACAGTGTATAAGCCATTCTCAATGTTAAATATAGATCATAAAATTCTTAGTCAGATCCTTGCGACTAGACTGCTGCCTTTAATGATTAAATTAATACACCTACAACAGGCTGGATTTATTTGTTAGTGTCATTCGGCAACCAATATCAGGAGGCTCCTGGCTATACTAGAAGCCAGAGCATACAGTTGAGCATGCGCTGCAATATTTTCTGTCGACATAGGAAAAACACTTGATAGACTGGAGTGGCATTATCTATATGATGTGATGTATATGGGACTGTGCAGCAATTTCCTAGTATGGGCGAAATTGCCTCATACCAACCCATCTGCTAGTGTCTGCATGGGAAAGGTTTTATCGGGGAGATACTCAGTGGGTCATGGTACAAGGCAGGGCTGCCCTTTGTCCCCTATGCTTTTTGCACAGGCCATGGAACCTTTGGCTTCCTATGCATGAATGGGTCGCGCGTATTGGGGACTCTCCACCATCACCGCATATCGATATGTGAGGGTGATTTCTTGCTCTTCCTCTGTGATACCGAAGAGGATCAGAATGAAGCCAGGTCCATGTTAGACCACTTTGGCCTTCTATCTTGCTTAAAAATGAGTTGGCAGGCATCCATGCTCTTCCCTGTGATACTGTATGGTGCCCCACCAGAGGGACTGGAGCAGCTGCAGAGGGAGCCTCAATGCTTGGCCTATCTGGGGTTAAAGATCTACCATGATCACCATGATCTCCTGGAAGGCAACGTAGGGCAGGCCATCTGTTCTAATAAAGATTTCTGGAAGACCTTACCGCTCTCAGTGGCATGCTTGATATCTCTACTAAAGATGGTGGCACTGCCTTGCCTTTTGTACTCCTTCAGCACACATCAGACTTGGATCCTGTGGGCCCTGTTCAAATGCCTTGACTCTTTAATCATTATCTTCATATAGGGGGAGCCACAGATGGGTGGCATTGACCACAATGCAGTGATAGTCGACAACTGGTGGACTGGTGGTCCCCAGCTTTGATGAATTATACATAGCAGCCCAACTGCACTGGTTAGTACAAAGGATTGCGAGTAGGTAAGACCTGACCAAGACCTTAAACCCATTTATGTCGACCCTCTCTGACAATAATAGGGTGTTCCATAAGGTGAGAGGTGCCACCACTAGAGACACACAGGAACTACAGGTGATTGCTAGATGTTTGGGCCCTTGCTTGCAAAAAATGTAGAGCAAAGTTCCATACTCTCCAGACATTCTCCTCACTATACTGAGAGAGCTACCTCGTGATGGAGGCTGGGGGATTGACTCACTGGGTGGAGGCTGAGGTGATGAGGGTGGGGCACCTATTTTGGTATTTGGAAATGCGCCCATTCGAGGAGTTCTGTGCAGAATTTGACCTACCACAGGGCCATTTACCCTTCTACAGGGCAGTTACAATGGCACCGAGAAAACATTGGGGCACTGGTCCCTCTGAAACGATCTCACTTCAGAGCTGCCATTATATGGCCCTCTCTGCAAGAACCATGAATGCGGTCCTGTGCTTGTATAAAGCGTTTATCGATGCCACGTGAGAAATCACAAGGAATTGCAAGTCACCTCGAGGGCCACAAATAACAATGAGAAGGGAGGTAGAGAAGTGGGTGGGTTGTGAGTTCAAGTTATTTCTACTGGAACCCAGGCATGGGGTAGGCACAAATGATGTGGCCCAAGTCTGGAACACACCGGTAGATAGCTTTACAACTCCTGAATCCGCCCCTCCCATATCCTCCCCTTCGGGATCACCAACCTTAGCCTTGCACTGAGATCCCTAACAAAGATAAGAATTTCTCAGGCACATCCTAAGTGCTGGGGAGATCTGGTAACTCTTACAAATAAACAGGAATAAATCGTTGCTGACGCAGGAATAATATCTAAAGCAAAATGTCAATTGGTGACTGAGATGTATGTTTAAAAAACCTCAATAAAATTTTCTTACAATTTCTGTGAGGCATATGCGTAATGAGTGTTGGCCCTCAGAGCGAGAGTTGCAGCTGGGTATTCCTCTGAATCCACGAATCATGCTGGCACTATACTCACCACTTTAGTATTCACCTTGAGAATAACATTCTTCAAACTGCTCTAATGGATATCTATCTATACATAAGAAATATCGGGATTGATGCTTTTTCCAGATCTTTTCGCTCTTTCACAACCATGTTGTTGACAACATTATGAAATGGTAAAGTATCAGTTTGAAGTGCAGTGTACTGAACAAAAAAACTTTGTCCTATGTGGTCTATTTTGTAATTTTAGCATCTCTCTTATATGCACTGTAACTCCAATAACTGTCTCCCTTGGATGCATTTTCCTTTTGGTCCACTGCCAAGATCTTCATCTGAATCCATGCACTTTTATCAGGAGGTTACAGCACTGCTGCATTTGCTGTCTCCATAATCAGAGATTTAAACTCCGACCTAGTTACTAAAACCACCTCCTACAGCTCAGGATCTGTTGCTGGGAGTGGGATTTCTTGGTGATTTTATTTCTGGGAGATTTTCTATGCTACATATTTCCAGGAACTGATTCTATTTTATCATCAATAAAGTAAGCACTCGCAGCAAGGTAATTCTATGGCAATAGACTTACTGCTCTTGTGTTTTTTTAAACAGCAGTGAATTGTGAGACAAATGATTCTCTCTCAAGCACTAATGAATTACAAAAACACCACCCCTGGTTAACTCGATAAATGCCTTACTGGCACATGCATCAAGGAAGGCTTTTGCGATTCCTTAGTTGCGATTATTAAGGAATCGCAATTAAGGAATCGCAAAAGCCTATGCATGTAGGAATCGCTATAAAAATAGCGATTCCTAAACATTCCTTAATTGCGACTCGCAAATTGCGAGTCACAATTAAGGAATGCCTTCCTATTCATTCCTATGGGCCTACTGGCCCATAGGAATGAATGGGAGATTGCATGCGCAATTTGCGAGTACCAGTAGGTACTCGCAAATTGCTCATGCAATTTCAAGGGTGCAAGGGTGTCAAAATGACACCCTGTTGCACCCCTGAAATTGTGATGTGCACCCATGTTGCGCACACACATGCCCCAAGGGCATATGTGTGTGTAACCTAAAACTTAAAAAAATGCATTTTAGTGCATTTTTCAAAGTTTTTGCAGATTACAGACAAGTTTGATTTGTCTGTAATTTGCGGTCTCAAATAGGGAAATCGCTATTTGAAAGTGCTTCTAGCATTCCATTTAAGGAATCGCAAATTGCGATTTCTTAAATGCAATCGCAATTTAGAAATTCACAATTAATTGCGAATTCTTAAATTGCGCATAGGAAACACTTTCATGCATCTCCAAAGGCTAATTTGCGATCGCAAACGGACGATTTTTGCGTTTCGCACCGTTTGCGATCGCAAAAACCTTTAATGCATGTGCCCCTTAATGCCTGCGGGCATACATTTTAAAGCAGCGCAGAGACTGGGACACCAACATAGACACAGCGCTTACTCTGTACAAAGCTGTTGCCTATTGTTTTGCTCCCTACCCAACAACAATTAAGGATTTGGGAGCGCAAATGACTCCATAACCCTAGATAAGCCACCAGCCACACTCAGTGACACAAACTCACATCCAAAATATCCCCTTTATTTGAGAACAAAAAATCTTATTGAACCTTCATGTTGGGCTTGAGACAGAAAACTAGGGGGCATATTATCAAGCAAGGCGTTACAATTATCGCCGCTCTAGCGGCAGAAAACTGCCGCTAAAGCGGCGATAATGGGCTTGATAATATGCCCTGGAGAATTCCAATAGAACCCCATGTTGATACCAGAACATGGGCTTCTATTGGAATTCTCTAGAGCATATTATCAAGCCCATTATTCCCGCTAAAGTGGTGATAATTGTAACACCGTTTCTTGATAATATGCCCCCAGGAGAGTGCCAGCGGGATGGAGGGGGTCTTATTAGGAAGTTCAAATAGTAGTAGGACTAAACATTTGGATTAACGGATGTGTTAAAGGGCTATCTGTAGGGATGGGCTACCTCAGTAGTTATGGTAACAATAGACCCCAAATATTTCATAGACCTTTTAAGCTCTAGGACTATGCAAAGTTTAAATTTATCCTTAAAGTTTTATGAAATACAAAAAGATTGTGGCCCTTGCCAACTTCATCGACATTCGGATGAAAATGCTCACATATATGGGGATTTTGTGCAAAAATGTTCCTACATAAATTTTTTAAATAGAATTCTTGCACTACACGTGAGTTTTTGACTGGAAGTTTAGGTTTTCTGCAAATTGTACATTTGCAGGACTTCTTTTCACAATTATTTTTTTTACACCTTGGCCTCCTTCACAAGGGTTGCAAGTCTAGAGTGAAGTTCACAAATTTTCCTAAGGAAAAGGTTTACTGGTTTTCACACCACCACTACATTTCAGGTTGATTTCTTATGATTAAAGCTGTTCAAAGCACACTTTGTATGCAATATCACGAATAAGGGATTCAAAGATGAGGATACATTTACATTTCTTTACGTAGGTTTACTGTTTGGACCAGAATGTTCATTTAGCAACATTTTTATCATGAATATTCATGTAAACAGCATAAAAAACAACTTTACGCAAACATGCTGCTTTGCCATCATAATGGGAGGTATAACCCAGGAATGTTAACTATTATACTATATGCAGGCTACCCAATTTCTTTAGGGTCAGACTTCCAATTTTGACGCCATATTGAGAGTTTTATATCACATCCGATTAGGAATTGGAATGTAAAGAGAACAAGCATTGGCAAAGCTTAAGGCCTGGCTTGCATTGTGAGTCGTTACTGAAGGCCTGATTTGGAGTTTGATGAAAGGGTTGCTCGGTCACAACATGACAGATATCCTATCTGCTTTATTTCAAGTGCACTATTTATCCTATGACACTTGTAATGAGATGAACGGCATATCCATCACGGGTAAACAATCTGCCAAACTTAAATCAGACTCTAAATCATTAAATAAAAGCCTGCTGCAGTGAAAAACAAACAAGCATTGGCAATGCCAATAGGTCAGGCTTTAAATTAATGTTATATGGTAATATGAAGCATTACAGATAGTATGGGAGTGGATATGTATTTGTGTGGAAGCCAAGAACTATAGAATACTATTGATGTAGATTAAAGGTTCAGGTGACAGTTGCACTGTCAAGCCAGACCTAAACTACCATGTAGGTTAACGAGTGCCCAACTCCCATCTGTGCTGCAGCAAGGGAAAAAAGAAATTTCTAGTAATAACATTACAATATCATATGAGCCCCCTGAAAGTTCAAATTCAAGCAGCTAAATAAACACAAAAAAAGATCCTAGCTGTGTGGGAGCAGAACCCCAAACTCCAAAATTTAAGACACCCTAAAATTTAAATCACCCAAAATCTACCTCTGGGGGTGTATTTTAGGGTTGACATTATGATAAAAGGCACCCTCCTCAACATCAAACCCAACGTTAGTTAGCAAAGTTGCAAAAAACATATTTGAATCACTCAATAATTGAGTTCTAGATCAGGAAAAAAGTTGAAGGATTTTATTACAAAATTCTCAGAAATCAAGCTATACAGACTAACATTTAAAATGCCACAAAGGCTAAAATGCAGAACTCAGAATTATTTAAAGTCCCAAATGAACAGCAAAATCATAAGAAATCAGGCAGTATCCCTAGCTATAAGAAGTTCAGGAAAGCTCATAAATGGACAGAGTTTCTAGTAGACCAGGAATGTCATCTGGCTCTCCCCCAAAAACAAGGGGATGTTATACATAATTCTTGCATAGATAATTAACTAAACTACAGATTAAGCATGGTATACTCCCATGTATAGTTTCTTTTAACAAATCAGAGAAAACCACGTCAGTAACGTTATAGGTAAGCACTATCCAATTGCCTAACAAAGAGTCAAGCTACTTCAATGTCACATTATCAAAGGATGTTCAGCTAATATGCACAATTTGTAAACAATTAACTAAACATGAGTCAATGTGTGCTAGGCCCAGCAACTGAACTACAGCTGAATGACCTTGAGCACTTGCAACAGTTAGGAACACTAGAAAGTTAAATACCAAAACTCCCACATTAAAACAATTACTATTGCATTAGTTTGTCTTTACTCTACGGAAACTGTGGGGAGAAAGATATGCAGAGGAACAAGATGGGAGGGGGAAAAGCAGGAGTGAAATGAGCATCATCAAAACTGTATCCGTGTTAGCTAATATCACGATTTTGTGAAAATATGGCACAGCTACATTTAAAAAACACGCTTCTTTAAGACACTTTAAACTACAATCATATTAATTCAGGATTTACTATTGGATCAAATATAAAAACATTATTTATCAGCATTATTTATTCACGAAAATATTTGTCTAGAAAAATGCTATCACATCTGTGTGGAGGGCAAGCACTTTTTGCGGAAGCATGCAGCATCTGTGCAATCAAACCATATACTTCTTGCTCCCAACATGTGGGTGGAGAAAAGGCCAGGCTCTGTACATATTGCATCTACCAGATCATGTTGTTATTGTGTGGTGACTGTTTTAAGATGTAAAGCAGTCCCTCATGCATGTCAGTACAAGATCTCCATAGAAGGTGGAATGATACTGATCCAGCGCAAGACTGGGAAATGGGGAACAACATGTACCAATTTCTGCCCTGTGTCGCAGACCCGTCGTCACGCACACTCATTCATACACGCAGTCATTGGTGGGGCCCATAACACCAACACTCATACAGTTAAAGAAGATACAATTTTAAGCTTTAGGACAGTCGTGATTGGCTGGTTGGGATCGTCCGATTCCTATTCCCAGATTTACAGTACAGTTCGAGGGGTTATGTCACTTGTTAACCAAAGTGTTGGCTTGTTCCGGTTTACTGTAAGGTTGATTGTTCCCCTATCTTGGCGAACCTCCAGTTTCATACCCTTGACCAGGGACACGATGTGCAAAGGTCGCTAAGAGGTTCAGGATACATACTCGCACTTGCGCAGTTGATTCTGTGCCTCACGAGACAGTGGCCACTTCTGCCTGTGGTGTCAGCAGCCATATTGGATTTAGGCCCAGATGTCAACTTAAGCAAAACAAACACAAAAGAATAATTAATACATAGAAATGGTGATTCTAATGTTAACCCTTTACTAATCCCTTTATGTGCTTGTATTTATCTAGCATATAGCGACATTTAAACCCAATATATTCACCTTTTTCGATCCTCCTCGAGGATGCAACATCACAAAGCAACACATATATCATGCAGTATTCTATTACCACATATACTATTATTAATATGCGTACAGATTTTAGTTGTAAGAGTTATTTAGCCATGCAAATAGCAAATCCCACATGTAGTTTAAGTATTAATGATGTTGATTAGTATACATGCAGCACTTATTTAGTAATATTATAGTTAATAGATTATATAATTAGTTTTTTTTATTTATTTTTTTATGCAAGAATAGAGGAGGTATACAAATTTTTTTACTACCTGCTCCATCAATATACCAAACAGTCAATAGCATATGGCAAGACAGTATTACTCCTCTGGGTGTAGACAGGGCTCACTCTATATATAGTTTAAAGAATTGGTAATAATAGGTCATTCAGAGAGCTGTGCTAGGAAGTCAAACCTAAACTAGACTTTAAATAATCATAGTAACTTTTTAACATAAATAATTTTACACCATCAGATTCTTGCCTCAATCTACATCTCCATCCATAACTTTACATTTGACAGAAGAAAAAGCGTCACGTGATCAAATCTAGTACAATAGTATATTAGAAAGGCAATACATAGAAGGCCGAAAGAGGGGAAAGCTGGAATTGTTGGCCAACTGAATAGTGAAAGCCAGCCAAGTTTACATGATATCCCCGATAGGCATGTTCGAGAAACATTTATGTAAAATTTATTTCAGTTGAGATTTTTTTTTACCTGATGCATAATCTTGTAAAACTAATTGATTTTACTAATTAGTTTGTTCATAATCCGAGTTCAAGAAAAATAACGGTAACATTTGATGACCGCCAGCAACCATCACCTGCAAATCTGTGTTTTTCTAGAATTGACATATTTCATATTTTTCTCCAGTTAAAGTAGCTTGCAATCTTTTGTCTGATTTTACAGTTTATGGTCCACGTGCAGGCATGGCATGTTTACCAACTAAGATAAAGTATTGCACATTTGGTTGACGTAAATGATATGCCGACACACTTTTCTACTCCAAGTTACACATTTTCAAAGTTTTTAGGCAAGAGGTACCCGAAACGACCTCAGACTGGAAGAATGGTGTAAACAGCAACATCAAAAAGCTTTTAGCAATACGGGTGTCATGAAGGAGGTGGTTTTCAAATATTCTGGTAGGTGGCTGTTAGGATTCAAGCAAGGATAGAGATGTATATGTGCTGTGGTGCTACTAACTAAGGGGCATATCAGCAATGAGGCGATATAAAATTATTGCCGCTTTTGCGTCCATTTTCGGGCAAAAGGTTTTGATAATTTTATCGCCTAATTAGCAAGCTCACGCTATCGCGTGAAATCTTGCATTAGCACTCAGATTCTTAATGCCCAGCTATGCATCTCTAATGAGATGCAAAGTGGGCATTCCTGACCTGATATGACTGGAGAAATGTCGGGTTTCTCCTATCATCAAGCTTCACGCTATGAAGCATAGCGGCAAGAAAAGTAGCGATAACCCCTGTTATCGCTACTTTCCTTACGCCTGCTTAAGGACTGACTTAGCCATGATATCCTATGGAAGGTGGATATCATGGCTAAGTATGTGAGGCCCTATCATCAAGCTAACGCCAAACTTCGTGAGATTATCGCTGGGTTTCCAGCGATAATCTCACGTTTGGCAGTTAGCACTAGGATTTTTATCGCTTTTGAGATAAGCGTTGCTAATACCACGCTATCTCAGCGACAAAAATCCACGTTAGCCGGCGATAATTATCCTAGCGCTGAGTGCGCTTAGCGATAATTATCGCCGGTTGTTGCTGATATGCCCCCAAGTTTAAAAAAGAACGTGTAAACAGTAGTTGAACAGACATTTGTATTTGTACTGTAGCGTCTCAATAATACGCAATGAGATTCGACAACGTGATGTAGGATGCTACTTGAAGCAAAATGAAAGCGATGGTAATTTGACAACGAAAATAAACTATTTATGACACAATCAGGACACTTACTAGTAAATCTGCTGTTTAATGATAAATATTAATGAAGACTTTGACTTGGGAAGAATACATTCTATTTTAGATTCAAATTTATAATTTTCATTCTACACTTTCCAAAGCCAATGATAACCCTGTTTACATGTTGTTCTTTTTTTTAACAACTGCAATGTTGAAAAAACGTTTTGTCTTTTTCAGGGGTAGGATGAAACACTGAGCAGATGGCACAAACATGGTAAATACCCTCTGCAGAAGAGGTAGGTTTGTAATGCTGATATGTTTCCTAAAGTGGAACACCTCAGCATTCTGGATCAGTATGTGTAAAGAGCTAGAGGGTTATTTATGAAAGCCTTGCTTCACTTTTGCACCACGTAAAATGGTACATGCATGATGCAGGGCTCTGAATCAGATATATGAAGCCACCCTGCGCGTTCCATTACATCGCGGTAGGTGCTTCTATACAACATCCATGGATTTTGACTCTGCCTCAGAATAACAAAATCATACAAACTTAGTGAAGCACCAAATCCTTACACCTCCAGAGGTGTAGTGTAACAAGAAAAAATAAGTTTTTTCTCTGAGTTATTTCCTCTTAAGAAAACGCCTCTTAGGATTGTTTCTGTGCAGGAAAGTGCCCTTTCCTGTACAAAAACAATCCTGCCTGCAACTGATGGTGCAAGGGGGGCATACGTTGGTGCTAGACAGCCACACCTGCACCAGCAACGGGAAAAAGGACTTAAAAGCACTGTATTGCAAAAATACTGTGCATTCCTGCCCTTTCACTTTGGCGTAGGGCAGGGCAGCACGCTCACTTGCTGCACTGCCCCACAACAATACCCCATAAACAACGGCCTATGTTTGTAAGTAAAACACAATTTTGTGGTATTATATGTTATGATTATTTTATAGAGCATCACCAATAACAAACCCATAGTTATGACTTGTGTAGGTTGTTGCCATCAAAACGATTTTGAACGTGAACATTTTGAAAAGTCCGACATTTTGAATGTTCTAGACATGTTGCTAAAAATTAGAGCAAATATTCAAGTCAATCTTTATTTGTTAGTTATTTAAAACCATTTAAATGCCTACACTGTTTAAAAAATATGTAAAAAAGTTCGCAACCAGTTAACTTTTCACAACATGTAGGGGCTTATTTTTGAGCTCCTTGCACCACAAGAGCATCACTTTTTGCGATGCTCTGGTGACGCAAATTACTAATTCATATCTATGAGGCCATGCAAAGCCATTATGGGGCATATTTACAAGGGAAGTGGCAGAGTGAGGCGTTAGCCTTCCTGGCGTAATACCTCACTCCGCCACTTCAGAAACGCAGTGCTGAACTATATTTACAAGAACATGGTGCAGCCCTGCGTATCTCCCTGTGCTGGCACTACACTTAGCAGCCTAGCGCCAACCCAGGCATAGTGCAAGGGTCTCTTCAGGCATGGAAAGATTGTTTATGTACAGGAAGGTCCCATTTACTGCACATAAACAATCCTGAAATGCCGTTTTGTAACTAAATGGTGTGCTGCTTAATGCAGCACACATAGAAGTTGCAAAACAGCATTTTTTTAAAATGGTGCTTTATGTGCAGGAAGAGGGACCTTCCTGTACATAAACAATCATTGGCCTTTTGCTGTTTTCATGTGTGCTGCCCAACGCAGCCCACATGAAAACAGTGAAAACGAAGAGAAATCAAACATTTCTCCTCATTGCATTAGGTGCCTATTTATGACCTGGTTTGCATCATGTGTTCCACAAGCAATGTGGTACATGCCTGACGCAAACCTTATAATAGATTTATGAAGCCGCACAAGACCACTTTCCATGGCCCTAAGTGCCTACATAAATCTGGAATAAAGCACACAGCACAAATCACTGCATTGTCTTACTCTGCCCTGGGGAGGCGTCCATGGGCATTGCGTGGGTGTTCCCTTGCAACTCACATGGATTTTGACACATTCCCAGATTTACCAGAATTGGTAAACCTGGAAATGAGCCAAAAAGGTACGCCTTCCCGGGGAGTCGTAACGAGGAAAAATATCTGTATTTCTCCTTGTTACCATGGTGCAAGGATTCCTGCATTGGCGCTAGGCTATCGAAAGGGCGTCAGCACTGGGGAAAAGGCAGGAATGCACCATATTGACATAAATATGGTGCCTTCCTGCCCTTTCCCTGTCAAGCAGTGCAACGCCACAAGGTGACTTGCTGTGCTGAACTGCATGACGTGATAAGTTCGTAAATCTACCCCTTAGTCTCCCATGGGTTGGTCATGAATAGTAAAGAGGTCCAACGAGACAGTAAACTCTAGAGGGACTGAACACTTCAAAATCCATTCTTTTGAGCAGTATGGTGGCTGGGAATACTGAGGGCTGTAACCTGAGACCTAAGCTTTCAGGAAGGACTTAAGGATATTGTGATCAACCCTGTCAAAGCCTGCAGAAAGTTCCAGTAACAGGAGATCAGCTGGACACCTGGTGCTTCGGATATTGCTTAATGCATGAATATGCTATCAAGGCATTCTCTGTGTTGTGGAATGCACAGGATTCCGTCAAGGAAAAGTCAAGATACATAGGGGCATATTATCAAGACAGGAGTTAAAAAAATCGCCACTTTAGCGGCAGAAAACTGACGCTAAAACGGCGATAATGGGCTTGATAATATGCTCTATGGAATTCCAATTGAAGCTCAGGTTAGATGTCCTTCACATCTAACATGGGCTTCAATTGGAATTCCATAGAGCATATTATCAAGCCCATTATCGCCGCTTTAGCGGCAGTTTTCTGCCGCTAAAGCGGCGATAATTTTATCGCCTGTCTTAATAATATGCCCCATAATTCTTTCTAGTATGCTTGCGGGTCATATGGTCAGGAATTTTTCCATGATTTAAGCAAATGCAGGGAGCAGTGTAGTAGGCCCTTAGGGGCATATTATCAAGAAACAGCGTTAAAATTATCGCGCTTTAGCGGCAGAAAACAGCCGCTAAAGCGGCGATAATGTGCTTGATAATATGCCCTTGAGAATTCCCATATAAGCCCATGTTCTGTTGTCAAAATGGGCTTCTATTGGAATTCTCTGTGGCATATTATCAAGCCCATTATCGCTGCTTTAGCGGCAGTTTTCTGCCGCTAAAGCGGCGATAATTTTAACGCCGTGCTTGATAATATGCCCCGTAGTTTGTAAAGTCCTTGGGACACGTTTCGGTCTTTTAAGATATTTGGATTACTATTACTTTTTAAACAACATAAGATACACCTCCTGTGTTCAAAGAGGAGTTCATTGCATTGCCAGGATTGGAGCAAACTCAGTCGCTAGTGATTTCAGAATGTATGATGGACATGGATCATTGGGATAGTGGAATTTCTGCTGAACCACAGTGATGGGCGGACAATCATCTGACTTTATTAATGGGCACAGTGGTCAAAGGATTGTCAGGCTAATGTTGCCATACAAGTGCTTGTGAATGTGAGGGAGGCACTTCCATGTAGCATGCGGATGCAAATGATTTGGCCACTTTGAAGAGGCCCCAGGATGAGTGACTAGAGTATGTCAAGAGGGAACTATAAGGGAAAAATTAGCAGCAAGTAGATACATATTGTATTACATCCGATGACAAAGAAAACACACTTTCTTATCAGGGAAGAAGCTATGTCTCCAGGCTCCTTCAGCGTACATAGTCAAGCGTTTCAGCTGTTTCAGGTAAGGAGTAATCCATCAGTTTGTGTAGTAGCCTGATGAATAGGCTAAGGGTTTGGTGGTAGAGTGAGTGAAGTGGGTATGTACTCCGGTCTATCATTCAAATGACTGAGTGGCAGGATGAAGTTGCCATTATCAGAATCCAAGGGGAAATAATATTAGTCATGAGTGAAGATAGGATGGAATTCGCAACCCCCAAATATTTTAATTACACAATCTATATACTTGACAAAGCAGATCACCAATTGGACATTTGTACCCACTCTACGGCCCAATAAAATACATCAAAAGGAGTGAAGTACTGACTTTAAAAACAATTCTGTTTGTTTATTTTATTTTTGTATTCATTTAATTACTTAAGAACTTACATAGGGGCATATTTCCAAGCTGGCGATAAAAAATTATCGCCGCTTTTGCGGCCGTTTTCGTCCGAAAAGCGGCAATAATTTTATCGCCTTATTAGCAAGGCCACGCTAACGCGTGAAACCTTGCTTTAGCGTGAGGATTTTTATCGCTGAGGAGATAAGCGTTTCTAATAGCACTCTATCTCAGCGATAAAAATCCACATTACCCGGCGATAATTATCCTCAGGCTAAGAGCGCTGAGCGATAATTATCGCCGGGTGTTGCTGATATGCCCCATAGTATATTGAAGACCAGCTAGTTTAACATTGACATGAAGAAATGTAGGGTTCCATCATAACTAGGCCTGGGCTAAAATTCCGTTCCACTCGCGGAAATTGCGATAATTTGACATTTTCGCGTTACGCGGACAGCGCAAAAATGTCAAAATTTCTGCATTGCACATTTTACAGGAAATGTTTTGCTTGCTCGCGCTGTAAAATAATACATTCTCGCGTGCGTGCGATCGCCTTACCTGAATCCCCGCGTTCGCTGACAAGTTTTCCCGGTCCTGTCGCGTTCGCCACAAGATGTTGTATTGTTGGTGGCCATTTGCGCTGTCTCGCGACAGTTCGCGCCCGCAGTAACGTCATTCGTCGCGCGATCACGTCTTTCTTCTCGTGATCATGCACCGCGAGACAAGTGAAAACAAGATGGCCGCGCCCCACGAGCAACCGCATGGGTAAGTTGGCGAGCCGCGACCACAAAGAAAATACCGCTAACGGGCGGGAAAAAAACTTCCGCATCTTTGCGATATTTCCGCGTGTTTGCGGAGATTTTTAACATTTTCGCGATAATTTGCAAAAGTGAATTTCGCAAATTCCGCCCACCCCTAAAAGAGCTGAGTGGCGGAACAAATGAGTGCAACACATGAATGTCCAAGCAGAAATTAGAGAATTAGAGGAGTTTGGATGCACCAATCCGATACACTTCATTTGAGTGGAGGAAATTGTATGCAATGTATTTAATATTTTATTTGCTCATAGTCTAAGCATGGGCAAGTGCGACATTCTGTATGTATTATAAAGGTTCAGATTTGTATTCATAAAGCCTGCACTTCTTCGAGGATACAAAAACGTTGCCATCCCTGCACAAATGTAGAGCTCAATTAGTAAATGCCTCACAGTGAGAGGTACATACTCCAGAACGGTTTCTGTTCCCAGTTTAGCCAGGCTACTCCAAATGAAGCCAAGAAACGCAGATTATTTTTGCCGTTTTAAATGTTTATCCAGCAGTTTCGTAAACAAAGGATGAGGGTTTAACTGCTTTCCAATCAAGAACACTAGTTTATATAATCCACTCTAGTCTTCATTCAATAATCAGAGCAGAGAGTCGTTTTAACAAGTTCTTTCTGGACTTCAGAAAAGGCAGAGAAGAAAAAACGCCCCTCTCCTTAAATCAGTCTCCCAGTTACATACAGGAGTTTTTTCTATGACTAAAGTGTTTAAAATTATCTGTCAAGTGTAGGAAGTTGCAGACCAAAAATATGAATATTTGGCCTAGCCCTGCATTCACCCCCCCCCCCACCCTCCATCGACCTCCGTCTCCCACTGCGCTTGGCAGAGCGCTAGACTTAGCCACCCACCAGGCTTGCCCCTCATCTTCTGCTGGCATCCAACATCTACATCACATGGATGAAGGCCATGTGCAGAGGGGGTGGGGTGCAGGCCTGGCCTCCAGCTAGGCCCTTCCACAGACATCTGTTCCCCATCTTGTATGGCCTTTAGCAAGCTTGAAGGACCTCTATGGGTGCTGTGGGAATGGAAACTGGGACCATGGATCCTGCCTAGGCCAACATGAGTCCGTGAAGCTTGCCCTTACTAAACAAGGGATGCTTGTAGGTATCAGCGTGCCAAATCAAGTTCCGGGATGCTGGGAGGGTCAATAGCGCTAGCATCCAGGTCGGATTCAGGGATCCGTGAAAACAATTAGCATTATTATATTGATCATATTGCCCTAGGGGTCAAGGTGTGGTCACACTGTCCTCTTATGTTCCCTTACATTTTTCGTTTCAGGATGGGGGGCAAAGTCCCTTAATATTGTAATGCCAGCATATTGGATTGTTGCGTTATCACAGAACTATCTATAAGTCCTCAATGCTGAAAAGGTTGATGGGAGAAAAAGCTCTTCGACTAATCAGAGCTGAGAAAATTTGAAATTTTGGACTTGCGGAGGTCCACTGTACTGCAGACCTTACATAAATTAGTGGGCCAGATATCACTAAAGTATAACCTCTTCATGCCCAATGTGAGCACCTCTTTAAGTTGTAATTTCTAAAAAAAGAACAGATGATTTTACACCAAACCAAGAAAGCGCAATACTTGACTAAAGTTCTACCTCCAAGCCAAATGTAGTGCTTTTCTGTACAGCTATTTTTTTCTGTATCAAAGAGCAAAGATTTCTATGGGAATTAATTAAGGAAATGGCACTTTTGGTAACTATCCTTTTTCTATTTCTCCGCTTGAGGAATCTGCACTAAACATGCCATGAGCAATCTAAAGTGAAAGTGATTTTTCTTGGAAAGGTTTGTGCATATTCATCAAATGGCACCAAAGTTGTATATAATTACAATATGCAGTATTCAATATTTTGGCTATGATATTTTGAAAGAACAATAATACACTTTCTGTATTCCAGTGAAAAACTATATACAGTAATACAAAAATACAAAAAGGTGTTATTGCTTGGAAGACTCCAACATTAAATAAAATGGGATGTGGATATTACTGCAGTGCTTAATTTGAGCTCCATTTTTCGGACTGGCACTTATGTTTCCTCATCCCACATTTCCCAAGAGCAAGAAGGGGAAAATGCACAACATGGAAAGAATGAGAAAAAGAAAGACTGTAAAACCATCACAAAGAGAGAAAGCAGAAATCTGCAAGAGAGAGATAAAGGGGCATGGAGAGTTCTTGAAGTCAGATAAAGAGGCATAAGGATGATTCCAGCCTATGAATCCTTGAAATTCGGCATGCGAGTGCTGGCTGCTGGCTTTGGAGCACAGCTTTGGGCACCCCGTCACTTATTCTTCCAAAAATTAAGCACCGTATTATTAATATTATCAATAATGATGAAAGAAGAGTGTGTGTATGTTCACTTCTTCTAAAGGCCCATCTTTATCTCAATATAATGGAATTGACTGTTGTTTGAGGAGCATTTTAGTTTAGGACGAGAGGCGTGTTTAAGGTGTATTTCATAGAGGCTTTTCTCTTTTTATAAATTTGACCATCTTTAAAGGAAATCCACAGTGGGTGTGGTAAATTAAAACATTTTGCTTGAGTGTTTTGAGGGAAGTGAACAAATCAGTAGTTAATTTTGTTGTGGTTAAAAAAAACACTACAGTAAAGAATGCAGATCATTGTTTATTGTGCAGAGCATGCATGCAATCTTGTGTTATGATTGATGGTTTGCTGGGGAAGCTATTGGTGAACTCAGTTAGCTGGGATTAAAATGTTGTCAGTAAAAAGGTTAAAATAGATGTGGAGCTTTGTTGGAGAGTGGTTTTTGGAAATAGTGCTAGTACGTTGGAATGTTTTGTACACAAATATTGCCTGACATAAATATCTTATCCTAAATATTGTTTATAAAAATATCATCCCATTAAGTGCAGTGTTTCTATTACTATTTTCAATGGGGCAATGATTTCTGTAACTTATATATAGGGTTATATGTGTAGCCCTGACAATATTCTTGCTAATAAGTTCTGGTAGCATACTGACAAACGTTCTGAGACTGCTGTTTTGCAAAAACATTTAGGAATGTTTGTAGAAACTCAAATTGTAGAATCCTCCCCAGCGTGGGTACCCGCCAATGACCACGCCACACATGGAGCTTACTTTTACACATCTTTATTCATCTGTGTTTAACCGCGAACTCAACATTCTAAACCTGTCTTTGTTGCACTCCACTCTAACAATTACGTCACAGTTCTACGGAGTCTATCAGGAACCAAAAGGGTTCCATCATTTCAAATCCACAAGACACTACATTTCCCCCGTTAAAATACAAATTCAATTTTTTTTACAAATTAGACATATATGAACATGTACAATTACATCTCTTCAATTAATATTTCTGAAGAGGCAAAGGCAGTCACTGATGTTTCAGACCCAGTCTCTCCTTCAACAGTTATATCTGATGAATGATTAAGTAAGTGCCTGAAATGAGAAGAGTCTCTGGTAATAGACTTCCCAGGGAGCTGAGCTGTCACCAGATCTCCTTTAGTAGACACTACTTGAAAATGTTCTGCATCAAATGGAGCATCAGATTTTCATCTCCCCATTTGTCCTGCGAGCATGGGATCTCCTTTCTGAAAGACAATGTTTTTTATATGTCGTCTTTTGTCTGCATACACTTTCCTCTTTTGTTTTTTAACCAAGTCCTTCTCATGAGTCGCTGACTCATCTCTCTTTCTCTGTATGGTCCATTGAGGTAATTAGGTGTTGATTGCTCTCCCGAACATCAATGTCGCAAGACTTTCACCTGTGGTCAAGTGGAGTGTTAAACAATAAGCTCCCTTGGTAGAATTCAAAACAGTTTACAAATCGAGCTTCTCAAGAAGAGCACGCTGCACTGCTTTCTTTAGCATACTCACGAAACGCTCAACAAGTCAGTTGGCCTGTTGCTATAAATGTCTGCTCTCTTCTGATGTTTTATATTCAAATGCTTCCATGACTAATGTGTAATGATTTCCTTCAACTTAAACATAACACTATCATGGCTTCTGGTACTGATAATCTGGCCTAACAATGAAGGTGATATAGGCCTTAGCCGTCTTGGATGGAGTACCATAACTTTTTATAGGTACTCTAGAAAAACAGTCAGCAGGGTTCTGACCCTCCCCTGGATGATGCACAATGATATATTTATACCCTTGTAAGCATAGTCCCCTTGTTCAAAGCAAGGTGGCATTTTGGCCTTTAGCGTGCCAAATATATTCAGTAAAGCTTGATTATCTGTTACCAGTGTAAAAGGTTATCTGTATAGGAATACATGGAAATGTTACGATGTAGCTTTACCCTCTGCAGATCTTTCTTGTATCTAGAGGTCTAGCAGGCATCCTCCGGACGGCTGTCTATAGCGCCTTGATGCCTTCGGGTAATTGCTGCGCTCTACAAGTTATATATCAAATCAAATCAAATCAAATGTTCACAAGCCCATACCAAGCTAAATGTTCTTTTTCTTGCTGTGAGTATGCACATTCTGTTTGGGACAAACCTCTACTTTCATGCAACATAATATGTCTTTGAGCATTTGAGTGTCCGCATTGCTGTGCAAGGGTAGCACCTAACCCGACTGGGCTAGCACCAATACCAAACTCTTTATGAAGCTTCGGATTGAAGTGTGGCATTTCAGTAGTATTCTCAATGGCTTGTTTGATTTTCTTAAATCTTTTCTCACATTCATGTGACCGATTAAATGAAACATTCTTTTTTGTCAAGATTCTTAATGAAGCACTTAAAATAGCAAAGTTTTGTATGTATGTGGAACAATAACTAACCATCCCAAGTAATGAACGAACCATAAAAACATCTTGTGGGAGATTAGCATTTGACAGTGCTTCTTCTTTAACAGGATCTGATGTCATACCCCAATCAGAAAAGATGTGGCCAAAGAATTTTAGCTTTGTCCTATAGAACTCACAATTATCTGCATTCAAAGTCAAACTTCCTTCGGCAAGAAAATGGCATACCTGTGTAGGAGCTTTCTCGTGTTTTGTGTAGCTCCCAAAACCAATATGTCATAACTATAATTGAACACATTCATGACAGACTGTATGATATGTCGAATGACATTTTGGAACAATTCTGCAGCTGATGACACACCAAAACTTAGGGGTATATTCACAAGAACGTGTGATAACTACCGCAAGAGTAGCTTAACGCAACTCTGCTTATCGTTGCCCATCGCGGGAAAATAACCCCGTGTCAACGTGGAATTCACAACAAGGCGGTACCATGCGACAGTCTTCCTAAACCCCGGACAATGTCCGCGATACAACCACCTCGATGGAGATAAAAACACAAACCACAACACAAAAAAACCTGTGATGGGCCAAAGCGTGATGAGGAAATCCGCAATAAGCAGCGCCAGGCCTGCAACACACACCTGGCAGGTGGGAAAAATCACCATAAATGTAGAAAAAACACCCAAACACAAACTGACCAACACCCAAGCACCATGAAGGAAGCCGGAGCAGGTGCAGAGCACGAGCGCAACCCCACAAGCACCCAGGACGACCAGCCCGGGACCTCGGGGACAGGAAAAGGCAAGGACAAGAAGAAGAGGCAGACGAAGTTCAGTCCGCAGGCGAACAGGATCATAATCACGGAGGTGATGGAACACCATCAACAACTGTTCATCACCTCCAACGTGTCATTGGGCACCAAAACTGGAATATGGCGGGACATCGTGGACAAGGTGAATGCCGTCGGAGAGCATAAGAGGACAATGGACGAGGTCAAGAGGCGATGGAATGACATCAAGAGAAAGACCAAGGAGAAAACCAGCCAAAACCAGCCAACCAGAAGTCAGCAATGCAGACTGGAGGTGGGGGCCCAGCGCCACAGCTCGTGCTGGATAACATGGAGGAGCTGGTGTCGACAGTCATCAGTGTGGATACTGTGGCCAGAGTCAGGGGACCGGACACTGCTCGACAGGACACAGCACAACCGCAACAGGGTGAGTGACCACCAGGTACTTGGGGAACGGGTGGAGATGGCCATAATGGCACACATGCACAATCAAGCAGAGCAGAGTGCACACCCTCAATGACTCTGGGTCATCGCCCAGATCCATAGACTGTCACAATATACAATGCCATGCTGTCTGAATATCAACATGTACCATGCAGCTACATACATGTGGACACATTGCAATACACCATCTCCCCTTCACATTGCAGGGCCACCGTCAACACCCCCTGCAGAGCAGTCCCAGCCATTCTTCACTGATGACAAGGAGGACAACCCCAGCATCGACGCACAAGCCCTCCTAGACATCATAGACATCATCCGTGACTCACCTCCAGGATCAGGGCTGACCAGCTGCATCGAGGAGACCCCACCCACCACCCAAACCACCCAGCAGGAGGCACCCATGGTCCCAGCAGTCTCCCAAGACCCCCAGGAACAACATACGGCCTTCCAACGCCGTGTGCTGGAGGCCCAGAAGGAGACGGCTGAGCAAGTGCGGGTGGAGTTCGACCTCATGGCCACCAAACTGTATGCCATCCATGGGTGTCTAGCCCCCCTCAATGGTCTCCAGCGAGCCCTGACTGACATCGCTGGAGTCCTGACGCAGAGAGAAGAACATCTGTCCACTCAGAGGGGCACCAGCGATACCAGCTGTGAGCTGGCACACATGCGGAGGATCATGGAGGACATGGTGCAGATGGAGACGGAAAGGATGGCAGCCACCGCTGTACATCAGCGACATGTAGCTGGGATCTACCATGCCCTGCAGATCATCATCATGGCAAAGCTGCCACAAGGCGTGGCACAGATGAATGCTGTTGCCCCCACACCATCCACATCTCCGCCCCCTATTGTGCCATTGCCTCACAGTGCGGAAGACGTATCCACTCCGGCACCTGATGTGTCAGCGGCACACAGTGCCTCAGCCGGTACTGCA
Source organism: Triturus cristatus (assembly GCF_964204655.1). NCBI lineage: Eukaryota > Metazoa > Chordata > Amphibia > Caudata > Salamandridae > Triturus > Triturus cristatus. The sequence continues at coordinate 448,289,766 of NC_140594.1, forward strand.
ACACCCACAGGTGGGGCAAATCACAAATCCAAGGACATGGACGTGGATGGGTTTGTGATCAGGAGGCACTAGCATTCATTTCCGCCACCTGGCCTGTTTCTGCTTGGTGCTGCACATGGCCTCCTGACCTTCCACTGACCCCCGATAGACTCCGATGCACTCACCTTGGACAGCGACATGGACTGCCATATCCTGTTTGATGACCAATGACACGGCGACCAGACTGTGGACTGTACCCTTCCTCTTCCGCAGTACTTGTCAGCCCTGGATGGACTCTGGCTAGCCCTCCACGGGCCCACATTGTGTAGTGTGCTCGGAATTGCCCTGTACCGCTCCAGCTGCAGAACTGCACTGGATGTGCAATAAACATCCAGTGACGCACTGCTGTGTCATGTCTTTCATCATTTATGTATGAATGGCTCGATGAATGTAGGGAGAGTGATTCCCCTTGCGTCAATGATGCTCATCTTGTGGGATGCCAGTCAGAGGGTACTATATTGCATATTGTGTACCGGGTCCAGTGAACACTACAACATGGACACATACATCAGTCACTTCCATGTCCGGACATGGACTGAACCACGCCCAGAGCCCACGAGTCATTGTTGGGAGCCCTGCGCTGGTCCAGCGTATGGCAGGCCAGACCACTCCTCTTACACTCCGAGGGGGGGCCCTCATTGCTACCCATCGCAGGCGTACTCGCTGGTGGTGTGCAGGTCACTGGTCTAGTTGTCAGCATGTCACAGCCACTCCCTGAGGGCAGGTTTGCACACACACCACATCCATCCGGCACAGGCGTCACAGGCCATGTGACTCCACCAACATAAGGGGCAGACAACAGCACATTCCCCTCTGCCAGTGGTGACTGGATGACGGACGCTCCACGGTTCTCAATCATAAAGGGCCCATGAGTTGTTGCACACAGGGTTAGTGGCACCCGAGGCCTTGCGGCCGTCACGTGCCTATCACCACATGGCGCTGATTGGGGTTGCACAGGGTTAGTGGCACTTGGAGCATTGCGGCCGGCAGAGGCACCCTGCAATGGGACGGTGACTTTGGGTGCACTGAGTTAGTGGCACCTCAAGCTGCCGAGCGGGTGTGCACCCTGTGATGATGCCCTGTCCCGGCGGTCCGGACAGCTCAGGTTTTGTGTGCCCCGCTGGACCGCAGTTTAGGCCAGACCCAGCAACAGCACCGGCCTACCCCCACGTGGCGTTGCTTCCGGGATCCCCGAGTTAGTGGCACCCATTGGGCTGAGCGGGTGTGCAGCCTGCGATGATGCCGTGTGGACTGGTATGTCCTAAGTCATGGAATAATGAAGACCCTGCACCAAATGTGAGACCTGGTGGCCCGCGGAGCGGGGCTGCATGGTGTGTAGGGTGCCATATCCGCGGGCCCTGGGCTTGTGGCTTGCAGCGGCACGTGGTGGGACCTCCTGTCTGCATGCCAGTGGCAGAAGGTGAGCATTGTGGCCTGGGTGTGCAGGGGCGGGCATGCTCTGATGGGCGGCGGTAGGGGCTGATGCCTCTGCCTGGGTGTGCATGGGCGGGCAGGCGATGTTGTCTTATGCAATTGTGTGTGCTGTACCAATCATGTATCTGGACTCTGTTTCAGATGACGGCTCTGTCTCAGATGTGTGACCTGGTGTACTGCTATACACACCGGCAAGTGGTTGGAGACCCACCAGTGGCAGCAGGTGAGCAGTGTGGCCTGGGTGTGCAGGGGCGGCACTCTCTCTCCCCCTCTCTTCTTCTCTCTTTCTCTCTCCCCTCTCTTCTTCCCTCTCTCTCTCGCCCCCTCTACTTCTCTCTCTCTCTCTCTCTCTCTCTCTCCTGCTCTTCTTCTCTCTCTCTCCCCCTCTCTTGTTCTCTCTCTCTCTCTCTCTCTCTTCCCCTCTCCTCTTCCCCTCTCTTCTCTCTCTCTCTCTCTCTCTTGTTCTCTCTCTCTCTCACTCTCTTCTTCTCTCTCTCTCCCCCTCTGTTCTTCTCTCTCTCCCCCTCTCCTCTTCTTCTCTCTCTCACTCTCTCTCTCCCCCTCTCTTCTTCTCTCTCTCTCGCCCCCCTCTTCTTCTCTCTCTCTCGCTCTCTCCCCCTCTCTTCTTCTCTCTCTCTCTCTCTCTCCCCCTCTCTTTTTCTCTCTCTCTCTCGCTCCCCTTCTCTTCTTCTCTCTCTCCCCTCTCTTCTTCTCTCTCTCTCTCCCCCTCTCTTCTTCTCTCTCTCTCTCTCCCCTCTCTTTTTCTCTCTCTCTCCCCCTCTCTTCTTCTCTCTCTCTCCCTCTCTTCTTATCTCTCTCTCTCCCTCTCTTCCTCTCTTTCTCTCTCCTTCGCTATCTCTCTATCCTTTGATGTGCGCAGTACACACCTTCTCATCATGATTTTTGTCTTGCAGGCTGTGACCTACGGATTGTCCCGAGGGGAGCCGCCATGTGTCTTTGTTTCATTTCAGTGTTCATTTTAATAAATTTTCATTTGTTGCTTCGTAAGTGAATGTGTGATGCTCATTTTTGTGACGACACATGCATGTCACCAGTTGTGATTGTGCAACATCAAGCGGATTATTTTATACATGTTTAGGTGTAGCGGATGTGCCATGTCTTTGGTCAGGGGGGTGCCGGGGAGGGGGGGTCCTGGGGGTCGTGGCGGCGAGTGTTGTTGCCCTTTTGGCCCTCTGGGCTGCATGTTCAGTTGCCCGGGAGCATCTGTTGTTCTTCAGGTGTGGGGCTGCGATGTGCTCCCTTTTGTGGTGCAAGCTGTGGTCCGACTTTGCAGCAGGTCAGAGCAGGTGTTATTTTCCTGCTGCTAACGCGCCTTATCGCCTGTTTTGTGTTCTTATCGCAGTTCTGGCTGGTCGTTGTGAATGTTGTGGAGTGGTGTTGTCACGGCTTTTGGCACGGGAATGCCTACTCTGCATCTCATTAGCGATAGTTGCGGGGGTCATCTGTGGTGATGTTTTTTGCGGCTGCTATTGTGGGTAAACTGGTGCTGTGGGCTGTTAACACCAGCTTGTGATTGGGGTGATAATTTTATTGCTACTTTGACTGTGATAATGTGCCGTTAATTCGGCGATAGTTCCTTGTGAATATCCCCCTTAGACTTTTGTATCAAAACAGACAAACATGTATAGAAAAGGTTGTAATGTACAGAAAATCTTCTTTGAGTTCCAACTGATTATCATCTTTATTTAAATCTAGGCAAGAGAAGACCTTTGCATCATTTAGTTGTAGTATCATGTCAGCAATGTGTGGACTTGGATGTCGTTCTCTTTCAGCTGCCTTGTTTGCCTGACCCATACAGCTCCTTCACTGTCTTTTGTAGGCTACCACCACTATGGGAGAAACTCATGGCATTGGACTAGTATAACACTCGATAATATCATGCTTCAGTAATTATTCAAGCTCTTTTTCAACTGATTCTTGCAGGTAAAAAGCTATTTGTCTTTATCCCCGAGCAACAGGACGAACATTCTCATTAATATGCAACTTTACTTTCATAGTCTAAAGCTTACCGAAATCATGAATTAACAAAGGGAACTAACTTACTATTTTGTAGGTGAGCATTCATGTTGGAATTCACAGAAATCAACCCAATATCAGCAGATGTGCTGAAACTGAGTAGACAGGCCCTTGATGCCGTGCCTTGAAGCACATGGATGGGTGCTTGCACCTTAGTTTTCTTATGTTTTAATAATGCTACAAATGAACTTTGACGCTTTAAGGGCGTGGATGCAGCCAATGTACACACTTTGGTTTTCGATGGCATAAGTTGTGGCACTGGAGATAATTCATTGTATCACTCCTTAGGCATAATGTTAATTGATGAACCACTGTTGATGATGAAAGGTATCAAATGACCATTTACTTTCAGGTCAATCTTCAGACAGTGTTTGAATGACTTTGGTGCATTAGCATGTCGTTCTTCCTTCGACTGATATTTCTCTTCACAAGCGGCAAAACCAGCATACACACGCTTTTCTGAGGTAAACATCGACATGCACAATCACTTTCAATTGATACTGATACTGAATAACTGTTTGAGGATGATTTAGATTAGGGGTGGGCGGAATTAGCGTAGTTGCCCTACGCAAATTATCGCGAAATTGCTCTAAATCTCCGAGAGCACGCGGAACTTTCGCGAAGACGCGGAGATTGCTTTTCCGGCCCGTTCGCGATGTGTTATTGCGTGCTCGCGGGGAAATATATCTCTAACTTGCCCATGCGGTCGCTAATGGGCGTGGCCATCTGGCTTGCGATGCTTATTTCCTGTTCCGGGTTGAATGACGTGTTCGCGATCCCAAACTCTCGCGGGATAGCGCAACCGGCTATCAACAATCCAACATCTCGTGGTGCACGCAAACAGATAGGAAAACTTATCAGCGAACGCAGGGATCCATTAAGTTGCTACAGCGCACGCGAGAATGCATTTTTAAAGCGCGAACAAGAAAATACTTCCGCTTTCGCAGCGGATTGCGGAAGATATCTCCGCGTTCTCCGTGGAATGCGGAAATGCCAAAACTTCACAACTTCCGCAAGCAGAACAGAAATTTTCGCCCAGGCCTAATTTAGATGAGGGTCAAATCTGTTTAGTGCTGATTTTTCTTAACTGATGTCGCTGTTTGGTCTTGTAGGTGTGCGTGAAATCTTGCTTCTGGAACTTTCTGGTGGCCATTTTGTCTTTTGTGCCTTGACACACTTACTTATAAGTTTGCTTTGCAAATCATAACAAAATGGTTCTCCTTCCCACAGCCTATACATATCTGTCCAACAATGGGACATTTACCTTTGGTGGAATGGAAAATCTACATCTAAAAACATCTTTTACATGTAGATATCACTCTGTGTCCTTCAGTTTTTTGTTTTTGCTTACTTTTCAAACTCATGATGGAATCATTCTGGGAGCTTCCGCCTCCTTGTCAGCAGCTTATCTATCAGCATGCTCTAAAATTTCAGTGTACCCCACACCCACACTTTTGGTAGCAGAGGATGGCTGCATGTTGAAGAGCATTTCTTTGAGATAAATGTGCGTGCACGCATGCACGGTTCATGCAAGGAGGAGGAGGGCAGCCCGGGGATGCCGCAATACAGGTAGGTGACTTTCTATTTCTATTAAATTATGTTGTCACTATTATTTTATTAGGGGTGGAGGCGGGTGGTGGAGCAGAGTGGAGTTTTCCCCCAACTCCGTGGACCTTCATGTAGTTGCATTCCGCTAGCTCCACCCGGGGTTAAAGAGTATGCAAGATCAGAGACATGGTCGCATGAATATGCCCATAGCCTCAGTGTTGCAGCAAAACAGGAGAAACAAAATGCCATATACCAATGTATTGCAACTGAATCCATTGATTCTGAGTAATGATTTTTCTCATTTTTTCCTACAAAAGATTCCCTAGTGATGGTGTCTAAGGGGGAAGGAGGATTGCTTACTTGGAGTAGTCTTGGAGGTAGACCAGAGTGGTCCATATATCGACAGAGAAGTAAATTGCCGCCCCATTTTTTTTCTTGATAAATACAGGACCTATCTGCTCTACAATTCATTCTGTGGAGGTTCCAAACCTACCCCTGTAAGGAGGAAACGTCCACACTGTAGGTTTAATAAACAAATTGTTAACGAGGTCCCAGCAGATGCCCCTATTGAAATTGGGTTAATGGAAAATAATCATCAATTTATTTTGTGAAATTGGAGCACTAATAACCTGTTGGCAGATCCTTGCTTTGCAAGATGAAGTGTGTGATTTATCGTTCAACAGATGGTGTTGCAATTGAAACCCAAAATGAAGATTTTGAGTTTAAAATTAAATCACATGTCTATAGTCCATCTGTTCCTAGTGCTGACTAAAGATGCTTTGTCTCTGGTCTTAAAAAGTAGGTAGTCACAGAAGAGATATGGGATTTCACTGGTAAGAGATACAGTTAATAAAAAGGTCTAAGCCTGTAAGGTGGAACATCACACCAAATGCAGTTTTGCTTAAGACAAAACAGCAAAAACATTTAAGAGAAGCTGAAGGAGAAATGAAACCTAGCATTGAGAAAATTATTAAACAGGAAATTCTTCGGGAGGTGCTTGGAAGGCCATCCAACTTTCCTGTGATGGGGATTAAAAAAACAAATGATAAATGGAGATCCATTTAGAAAATGCAAAAAATAAATAAAATAGTGATTCCATATTGTCCAATTGTACCAAATTCAGCACCATTTCTATTCCAAATTCTAACAGGTACACAGTCATTGACTTAATCCAAGCATTCATCCCCATTCCTCCTCATGAGACCAACACATACTCATTTGCGTTCCAGTTCCAAAATACAGTTATCGTTTGGTGTCAAAATCCACAGGGATATGCTGAAAGTCCATCAATTATTAGTCAGATCCAAAAGAACGACTTGGAAAATTTGTAGTTGCCCAGTAAACTTAGTCCTGGTGCAATATATAGATGATCAATTGGTGCCATCTATGACATAAGAAGATTGTAAACTTGATATGATTGCAGTGTTGAATCTTTTAACTGACAATGGTCACAATGTTTCCCCTACAAGAAATGCAGTATTTAAGTAGATTATCTTTTTTACCATATTGAGAAAGTCCCAAGTAAAGTATTAAAAGTATTAAAAGGACACATTTATGCAGTTCAGAAAACGAATCTTCCTATAATCCAGAAGGAGATGAAGGTGAGGATGTTACTGGGAATTGTTGGATACTGTTGTTAGTGGATTCCATAGTTGTACTGATGTTTGTTTAGAGGGCCCCTGGGCGTTGAAGGAAAATGTATGTAATGCACCAACCCTTAGAATGCCTAATTATAATCTTGAGACTGAAGAAGAATTTAGTTTGTAAAATGTACATCCAAGATAGAGAATGGAACATAAACAAAAAGCTGAATTGTGTATGGTGGGTCTTGAACATACAGGAGTCTCATCAATTAAATAAGTGGGTGAGAGTGGGTGTGAATGAAATTATGTTACAAATGGGAAGCAGTTCTGAGAGTAAATTATTATGTGTGGGAAAAATCTGTTTATTTCAATCTTCTGCTTAATTGGGTTGGGTCATGTTACCATGCTTTAGTGTTTCCTAGAGTGTATCTTATGGGAAGGTTGAGGGATTCTTTTTTTTGGAAAAGAATGAAGCATGGCTTTGGACAGATAGTATTAGATATATTAGAAGCTACCATTCCCCTATGGGTGTTGCTATGCATGATGTGAAAACTAGACGTTTGCCTATGATTGTGAGCCAGCTTGCTTCGAATGCCACTGGAGTCTTAACACTAATTAATTCTGAATTCATTGCAATGTGAGCAATGATTATGCAAAACCACATAGCGCTAGATAGTCTTCTCATGAGGGAAGGCTGTGTTTGCAAGGCACTGAAGGCAAAGGACATTCACACCTTCATACTGATAACAGTAGGCTATTAATATATGTGTGAATAGCATCACTACTATTTCTCATGAAGTCAAAGCATTTGAATGTGCATGATTTGTGAGAAACAGTAAGTTCCTGGGTGTTGGACTCACCATCAAACTTTTTATACTCACCCCTCCTGCTTTCTGAACCTCTTTTGTTGGCTTTAGTACGACGCATCATCTGTGGAGGCCCTTGCATATTTCATCAACTGCAGTCCCAACGATGACTCTGGACTATGTATCGCAGCCTCACAGCTCCTCAGAATCATCTCATTGCCCTGTGTGTGTGTGTGCATACTTGATGCCGGAATTCACATCGCAAGCCCAATGATTGATCCTCTATGATGACCTCAGGCCTTCGCACTTCTTCCTCGTTGCATCTCAGAACCAACGCATCGCCTCAGCTGCACAATGCACCTTTGATGCAGATCCTTGCAAAAAAACAAGATTGAAGGAACAGTGTTCAGGTGGCAGAACTGGGTCCCCGCAGGTGGTCTGTGCTCCATCACGATCGGCTTGAGCATGTGACTTTGTTTTGGTCCGGGGCGGCCATATATCCACAGTTGGCGCTTTGTGCTTTTTAGCGCTATTTTTACTAAAATCTTTAAAATTGCATATCTCAGGTTCTACTGATTGAATTTTTGTCATGTTGGATGTGTTTTATTTATTACCAAATGTTCTATTTTTCTAACTTGGTGTGGGATCCCTTTTTTTGTTGGGTTCACTTTATTGAAGTGTAGAGCAAACTCTTACACATTGCCTCTAAGTTAAATCTGACTGCTTTGTGCCAAGCTACCAGAGGGTTGAGCACAGATAATTGAAGGTTGACTTGTGCCACACCCTGACAAGTATTGTGATTGCTTCTTGACCAGTGCTGATACCCCAGTCATCCAACAGCCCAATTTCTCACAAGTTACAATTCTGAAAACACAACTTTTAGAAAGTTGGCATTTCCTTGTACTAACATTTGGTGCCAGCAGTCTTTTCTTGGGTCCCTAGCCTTGGTGTACTTGGCAGTTGGCCTTGGTATATTCCTCCCAGACAGCATCACAATGGAGGGTTTGGGTGCCGTCCGGATGGACCATACTGGCTTGATGGGGGGACCGAGCTGTCACTTACCACACTTGCACTACAAACGCACTGGCCCAGCTCACAAAAATGACTACACACAAACCTATTGTGCCCCCGATGTTTTTTACCAGTGTAAAGAGGCAGGATACCTCTGTAGGGGGAATCTCCTGAAGCATCTCCCACTTCCAAGTAGGCACCAGATGTAAAAAGAGGACCCTCAGACCCCCTCTTCAGTATCTTTGAATACTACAGAAGAAGGACGCCCTGTTGCACTTCTGCTTGAGGCCAGCCCTGCTTGCTGAGACGGAAGAGTGGACCTGCTCCATTTATCCCAAGCTGAGTGACTCGAAGGGTCAACTTATGGAAATCCTGTTCTGAGCTACAAGGACATGACAAGCTCCAGAGGCCTCCCTGCTCTGCCCAGCTGAACTAGCTATTTCTGCAGAACACAGTAGAGCCGAAGAATACTTGTTTATTTCCACTGTCATTGTTTATGCTGCTCTTGATGAACTTACCCCCAGCTCATTCACCAGCTGAAACATTGATCTCAAGGTCATTTTATGGACTTACTGTTCCCTATTCATTCATAAAACATGCTATTGTTAATGTACCTAGCTCGTTCAGGCAGCGCCGGATGACATTAGCATAGAGGGTGCTGAATTATTTTTCATGTGGTGAGATAGTGTCTAAGCACCAACAATATATGACTTTTAAATTTGTTGTGTTCTGATTTATTGATGAAACGATACATTTGCTCACATCACATCACATTTATTCTGCAATATCTGTAATTTCATGTGTGAAAATAATATGTAAAAACCCTCAACTTTGGGGGTGAGCCAGCAGACATCTCTGTTTTACCAGGGATGCTGCCCGTTTCTCTACTGAGTTTACTTGGGACTTAGAAGGATTTCTTATTTTGCATTTAATTGTACTATTTTATGGTGTAAACTCTAAATTGTTCTATTTTTAGATTTCGTTATAAAACCTTTTAAATGTGCATTGAACTATGTTATTGAGTGGGCCCATTTACTTAATGCAATGTTTTTCTGAAATTTTGATGCTTTGGGAGGTGGCGCATTACCTTATGAAACTGAGGTTTCACACCTTCTCCGATCCAGTAATGTTGGAATTCTGACTGAGCCAAATTTTGGGGGTATCTAAAAAATGTTAGGCTACCCCAATTCCACAGCTAAGAAACGCCAAGCATTAACCTCCTGAGCTATCTAGCTATGTTATACAACTTCAAAGTACATTCAGAGGTTCAGGGACAAGAGGTTGTTGACTACATAATGGGCTCTATCTCCCACTCACCCATAAGGAAATTAGTGTCACACAATTATTTAAATATAGTCCCGAACCAGCATTCTGAACAGGAAACATTTGATGCAAAGCACGTCAAATAGAGTTTTCAGACTGAAAATGAAAACCTCTAAATCCAGATTAAAGCAGACCTCTAGTAAGGGATTCATAGAGTGCTTTCAGCACTCTATATTGTATGGGTGCACTATATTCATGGTTAAGACGCACTCACATGTATTTTTATTTTTTGAAGTGATTTATGATTATTAAGATGTATTTAGTTGAATCATTTAAACAGTAATGGTAGTGAATACATTCAAGTAGGACTGTATATGTATTGAGATTCCTGAATGTATAAGATACAGGATGATATGACATTCATATAGTGTAACTGTGATTAGTTTAAGTTGCCTGAGTCTAGGCTCAAAATCGCAGATTGTTTTTAGTTTCGCATCTCCTTGGTCTCTCAAGAAATAAATAATTAATTGCATGTTGTGTTCGAAAAACAGTAGTCTCATTATACTGCAGGTGCAGGAATGCAAACTTGTTATTTACTGATTAAAAAAGATACTCGGAATGTCTTTGAAGATGGCTGGAAAGCGAGACGGGAGGAAGCCTTTCATGTCTGGCCTATCTGGGAACCAAGGCCATTCGAACAAAGAAGATTTAATTAAAAGGCTCCTGGAAATTTACCACACAGACAAAGTTGCAATGGATAGTTTATGATGACGTATTGCAAATTGAATCCCATGTTTTTGTATGATGCGTTGGGATAGTGAAACCAGACTTCTGCTACCTTTCGGAGGAGAAGGAGCATCTTAGAGCGACCTCCAAAACCTTAAGCTTATCTACCCATTTGACGTGAGTACTTCTTAGGAAGTCAACACGTGCTGACACCTTTGGGAAATGATAGAAGGGAATTAGGTAGGACCTCAATTTAGAGCAGTGTAGGGAAAGATATTTTATTTCTTCATAATGAAAAGGGACCTAGACTCTGCATCTATTCTGTGTTCATTCTGATTTTGGAGTTTACCATTTTATGCCTTTTGTGCCGAATAACCTATATTCGTAGACTCGGTTCTGTATTGATCTTTTTGTATCTATATACTTTGATTCTGCGCTGTGTCTACATCCACTTGTTTTTGGCCTTATGAAGTTTGGAGTCTCTGGTCCTTTAAGGCATGTCTATAGTGAAAGTTGACTCCTGAATTGTTTTGCTCCCCTCAACCACTTTTAGTAGGTACATAAAAGACCATCTGCGCCAAATTTGGAGAGGAAAATAAGGGGTGCAATTTGGCGTAATCAGGATTAAAAATAGCAAAACCTCCAAAACAGAGGAGCCAGCCTGTATGTCAATCTAGCCATTGTCTTATAAAAATATTTTAAGTGTTTGTTTGAAATCTTTGGGGAGAAGAAGCATACATTTTCTGTCTGTCAAATCTGTTTGTGCGTTGATTCCAGGATGAAATCCTTCAATACAATGCTTCAAGCTTTCCGCGTGGGTGCAGATTTCCATTTTGAATGTATCCTTTTCACTGAACATTATAATTTATGTTTACGATCACTTGTTATCTATCAGTTGTCATAACAAAGGTATTGTAGACAGCCGATATGGGACAGTAAACTGATATATATATGTATAAAAAACGCTTTTTGAATAGAAACAATGTCCTAATTATAACTACCTAGAGCATTATCGTCGCATGCTGCTGCTAGACTATCTTGTGCACCAGTGTTTCGTTTCCAGGCCCCTCGCCTAATGATCCATTTGCCCAAATGACCCGCAAGCCATATTGACTTACGGCGCTGGAGGATGCTGAACCGACTATGTGAATCATGGAGAAATGTAGTCAGTTCCGGCACGTGACCTTTCAAACGTTTTTTTTCCCCAAAATGTCTTTGCCTCGCGCGATTTTCATTCTCCAGCAACATCTGTTTCAGCTGCGGTTTTTAGCTTGTCGATTTGCGCAGCAGCGGCCACAGCACGAAGCCGCTCTTGGACGCAAAATATAAAATATCGGCGAATGGCTTTGCCTCCAATAATTGATTCTGAATATTCCTTCAAAAGGTATTAAGCGAGAGATGGATTGGAAACGGATTGCCAAAGGGAAAACATGAGCATCAAGGTATAGCAACAAGTAGGATGTATTGAAGGCAATGCACGGATTGAGCGTCTCAGAAATCAAAGGCAGAAATTGCAGGCTACGTCACATGGAAACGAGGCCTGCCACGTCTTCATTACGAATGACCTCAAATTGTGATAAACCGGGTAAAGGCCACATTGAAGTTCAGTGATGTAACGAAAAATGATGCCCGCCCCCCTCACCTCCAGAATGGGATAAGGGGTCATTGACCTTGGGCAGAATAGGACACCCTGGAGGGTTGGGGGCGACTTGCACTGCAGGGACCTGCATTATGCCCCTGCTGGGATTGCAAATTGTGCACAAATACTACATCACAAATGGCACGACACCCCACCCCATGCATTTTGACTGGCAGGATGGAAATTACTCCCAGACACAGCTGTAGTGATACCAATTTGACAAGTTTATCCCCATTTCCCAGGGTTCACTTTGTATTGGCCCTGTAATTCTGTGTAAGAATACCCCAATAACTCCAGGTGTGACATTACCCCATTGAAACTCCAAGGTACCTGTGATGGAGGTCTATGAGAGAAAAGTTACTGGAAAAGTTGACTTAATTGGATCATCTGTGCTACATTGAGCACAGCTTTCTCCAGATGAAACAAGCAAGTGTATTTGTCCTTAGCAACTTGTTTGGATCAGGGAAACATATGTGCTGGCCATGTTGAGCAGGACAGGGCTTGAAATCGTTCAGTTCAATTTTGACTGGCACAAAATCATGCAATGATGAATATCAATTCCCTAACCTTCATCCAGGGTGTAGAAGAACTGTTGTCAACACTGAACGATGTGCTTGCAACTTCCACTCAGTAACAAGAGGTCAATCATTGCTCCATTCTGCCTGAATAAACAAGTTTATGCAGGGCACAAGTCTTAAAAAAAGAAGTGGGGGACTCACCAAGTTAGGCAGCATGCAATTGAGATCAAGGCAGGTGACACCACAGTGTGCGACACCAGAGCATGTGACATCTCACTCGGCACCACAGGAAGTGGCAAAACAACTCATGACCTCATAGGAAGTGACATCAGAAAAAAGACCTAACGTATGTTTAGTAGGTCTAGCATGAGTACATTTGAGTGCATTACAATATTTAACAAATGATGTTTTGAATCAGGGTTGTGCCAAAAAATTGACCCAACCCCAATGCAAAATCTGGTCTCAACTTATATATATATATTTTTTTACGCTGCCACAAAGAAATTGGCAAGAAGAAGAGAAATAGCAAAATCTGTTCCTGCTTAGTTGGTTGCAAAGCCTGTTCTTTAATATATATTATGGGGTTAAGGCACCTACTGCAGAGATCTTTGTATACCAGCTAAATTTTGGGCAATAATAGTAGTGGCAAAATAACTCTGGAGGATAACCTATTTGCTGGAGAGATCTGTGTTTTGTCTAGTCCCACTTTTGAATCAAAGTAGCATAGAGTGTTAATCTGTCTCCTGTAAAGCACATTATGTAACACGTAGATGACAGATTTTTATTTCATGTAAATGGGCAAGTGGGTTACTGTTTTTAACACAGAGAGCCTTTTGTTACTTGCAGTTCATAAACTGTAATCTTTCTAATATAGCCCAGTGAGCTATGGAGGACATGTGCTTCCTACACTTTGTAACCCTCACTGTCTTATGTAACACATCCATCCTGTACATTCATTTAAACTCATATGATTTATTGTCAATCTAATGTGTACATGTGATGTAAAGCGCTCTGACACGCTGCCTTGGGATGAGTAATGCAAAAGAGTTATAAAAGAAATAAAACAAAATAGTGGCATTTAAATTGTTATTTGTGTAAATACTGGGGCGACCAACACATCTGATATTCTTAAAGTACATGCATAACTCTGATATAGGGAGACTGAACAAAGTCAACAGCATGCCTCTTTTAACCCCTTCGCTGCGGTGCGAATTCCGCTGCGGTGCTGGGGGGGTGCGGGGTGAGCGCGGCGCCGCCATGCTCGTGACGGAACCACGCCGTCATGAGTCACGGGCGAGCTGTGCTCATGACGGCGTGGTTCCGTCACGACTCCGCCCACTCTCTATTTCGCCCGCACAGGCGGGGAATCAGTGCCGCGTGGGAGGAGCGGCCGCAGCATGACGGAACCACGTCGTCATGAGCACACGCCGCCCGTGGCTCATGACGGCGTGGTTCCGTCATACGCACGCAAGGGGTTAAGTACCTGTGAAGTGATAAGATGTTTGCCTTTGTTTCCTCCCCATTACATTCAGGTGTGAGGCTTCCAGCAGCTCCCAACCAGGATACCCCAACAAAAGGAGGAGTGATGGCACCTTAACTTTGGATTTTGTTATGGGCACCGCTAGAATCTTAAGCCTTTTCCACATCTGCACATTTCTGCTCAGAACAAAAGCAGACAACGTACAGACACTGCTGAAAGTGTCCTTGTGTCCGAAAATTACACTGGGATGAGTTTGGCATACTTCTGTGGGGCTCAAACTCTTTGCAGGATAGACGGTGTCCACCCTGTGAAAATAGTGGGTAGATGCTGTCTACCCACGTGTATCCTTGACTTGTGCCCTGCTGTGTATGTGTTGTGAACATATGGCACTAGAAGCACATGGAGGGACAGTGTGAAATGCCTGAGTCATGTGACCAGGCTGAGCCAGGAGATTGGGACACATGAACAAAAATGACGAGATGATGGGGCCACATGGATATGCAGTTTAATGTAGCCTGGGTCAGATGAACATACAAACATACTGTGAGGTAAAGTCGAACACATGCACTGTGTTTGTTTGCTTGTGTACATGGATATGGTGTGACGCATCTAGGCACTGTGAGGTTGCATAACGCACATAGACGTGCTGTATTTGGTACCTCTAGGCACAACATTAGTTAGCAGTGTGAGGAGCATGTGCACATGGACAGACTTTGTGAGGAGACTGCATCATGTGGACAGACTGTGGAAGTGGCCTTGGACAGTGGTCAATTAAGCTGTTTCACTTCTACATCGTAACTGGTTTCAGTATGTTGCACAATGCTTTACAAGGGATAATATATCCCTCAGCACATAAAAGAGGAATTAAGAGCTGAGAATGAAAAACATTAGATAAGAGTGAAATGGAATGAGTAAGAAAGGACAGATTGAAAAGCTAAAAGAACAGAAACATGAATGAAAGCACAGAAGTGGGTCAACATGGGAGTAGACTGACTCAGAAAAAAGAAATAGAAGAGAAACAAAAAGGGACATTGCTATTAATGAATAATAAGAAAAGAGAAAAAGAGAAATGGCACAGTAGAGAACAAATAAAGAATACAAGAAGAAAAGATTTGGAGGAATAACAGATGGGCGGAATGAAGGAAGGAGCAACGAAGTCTAGGTTGGAGGAAAGAAGAAACACTTAAATACAGCGAAAGACAGGAAGAAAAAAGGAAGACGGAAAGAAGAAAAAATTGCAGTGGAAGAGAAAAAGAGAGCTTTGACATATTAAATATTATGTGCTGAGGTCATTTTTGTTGCATTTATTTGATAAATGAGCTTAGAGCTTTTTTCTTCTGCTTTTGATATGCTAACAGCGCCTATGAAAACCTAATTTGGTGTGATAATTTAATCATGGCAATGCTTACGGTTTTGAATGAAGCCGGAGCAATTAAATAAAATTAGAAACGCCTTAGGGGTGGAGATGAGGTCTTTTTAAGTCTGGCTATGAATTACTCAGACTTCTGAACAGTTTAAAAACAGAACCTGCTGATTAAATATGCTTTTAAAGAGAATGAGCTAAGCCATGTTAATATTTAAGACTTGCATGTCTTATCGAAATGAATGGGTTTCATTTGCAAGTCTGGTTTTCTTCAAATAGGTATTACAAATTCACAAATAAGGGTAATGATTGCTAGTTTCAAAGGAATGTGGCTTGTAGACCGGGCAGAGCTCTTGCTCAGCTGTTTGCAGGGATCTAAAAATTGCTTCGAGTTGCTCGAAAGTGAAATGATCAAAGAGACTCATTCCTATCCCCACATGAATTTCAATTGTGGCCCTTTTTACTCGTTTGGAGATTACAATTTAGCATTAATGGCTACGCCTGGGTGTAATTCAAATGAGCTGGTGGCATTTTTCACTGAAGGCCTGATCCACAAAGGTAAACTTGCACTTTTGTGTAAGTTTGAGTTTTTTTTGGTATTCAACAACTACGAGTTAATAAGTTTACTACTGCGGAGATTCTTCAGTCAGTGCAGAGAACTCCACAAATAAAAAGATAGGAGAGTCCAATCTTTTTATTTGCGGAGTTCTCTGCTCCGACGGTGGAGTCTTCGCAGTCATAAACTTACTATTAATTTGTAGGGGCATATTATCAAGCACGGCGTTAAAATTATCGCCGCTTAAGCGCCAAAAAACTGCGCTAAAGCGGCGATAATGGGCTTGATAATTTGCCACAGGGAATTCCAATAGAAGCCCATGTTGACACCAGAACATAATTTTAACGCTGTTTCTTGATAATATGGCCCATAGGGGCATATTTACAAGGTGGCGATATAAAATTATCGCCGCTTTTGCGGCCGTTATCGCCTAATTAGCAAGGTCACGCTAACGCGTGAAACCTTGCATTAGCGCACCTATTCTTAACGCCCAGCTTTGCATTTCTAAGGAGATGCAAAGTGGGCGTTCCTGACCTGACATGACAGGAGAAATGTCTTCCTATCATCAAGCCCCACGCTATGAAGCATAGCGGCAGGAAAAGTAGCGATAACCCCCTGTTATCGCTACTTTCCTTACGCCAGCTTCAGGACTGACTTAGCCATGATATCCTATGGAAGGTGGATATCATGGCTAAGTTTGTGAGTCCCTACCAACAAGCTAACGCCACATTTCATGAGATTATCGCTGGGTTTCCAGCGATAATCTCACGTTAGGCAGTTAGCGCTAGGATTTTTATCGCTTTTGAGATAAGCGTTGCTAATAGCACGCTATCTCAGCGATAAAAATCCACGCTAGCCGGCGATAATTATCCTAGCGCTAAGTGCGCTTAGCGATAATTATCGCCCGTTGTTGCTGATATGCAAAATAGTTTGTTAATACCAAAAGAAAAGTAAACGTACACAAAAGTTTGAGAATCAGGCTCCTCGTTAATACACCTACACTTGTTTATTGTCTGGTTCGGCCTTGAGAATGAAAAGTCACTGGTGACGTTTTTGCCAACATGAAACCGACACGGACATTGGTTGACTTCTTGAAACCATGAGGCCCTACTTTCGCGGTCTGTATATTGAGACCATGCGAGCTTTTGCCCCTCTGTTAATGCTATATGTTTACAGGAATCAGGGGAGACTTTGAATTGTTGCTTTTTAAAGGGGTATAAAGCCCATTTTGTCCCGGCTGCTGACTCGAGAAATGACAGGGCTAAAGTGGGTCTAGAGATTCATATTTCTTTGGTAGTTAAGGGGTGGGTTAATTTAATATTTTCTGGCTTTTCTGCTTTACAATCTTTAAGAATGATGATTCTGCCTAGCTCCCAGCATTTTATTTATTGCACTTTTATATTGTGAAATCGGGGTCACTGAATGCCTCCAACATTCAATTTCCGGGTTCTTTTAGTGAATCATTATCTGAAAAAGGGGATGGCTTGCTCTGTTTAATCATTGCTGCTGATTTTAATACACATCTATGCAAGAGCCCTCTTGATGTTGGAATTAAAACATTTTCGTGTACGTTCCAGAATGGGTTACACATGAACACTAAAGAGATGGTGCAGAGCTAAATAATATTTTAGATAACAATAACTTAGGGGCATATTAACAAGCGTCAGTGATAATTATCGCTGGCCGCTCTTAGCGAGATAAATTTTATCGCTGGCTATCGCAGGAAATTATCGCCATGCTAGCGTTGTATTAACAACGCATAGCGCAATGGCGATAATTTCCCAGCGATAGCGATGATTTTCATGGAACATCGCTGGTCAGTACAACCTTGTAAATATCGCTGATGTACACATCGCGATATTTACAAGGCTGCCCAGGCATTTTAGCAGACGTTAGTTTTTGGAGAAAACAGCTGTTTTCTCCAAAAACTAACGTCTGCTAAAATGCCTGGGCAGCCTTGTAAATATCGCAATGTGTACATCAGCGATATTTACAAGGTTGTACTGCCCAGTGTCGCCTACTTTGCATCTCATTAGAGATGCAAAGGGAGGCGTCGGGTAAAATGGTGCTAAAAGCAGAGATATGGCCCTTGTAAATATGCCCCTTCTCTCTAGAAAAGTTGGTTAACTCTCCAGATTTGCAAATTCTCCCTACTTTTATTGGTAGGGGCTATTCTTTATTATAGACTTGATTTTTATCTCTGCCCCTTTTTCTACTGATATCTAGTTTTAACATATTACACAGTGTATTTAGTGATCACAGTCGTGTTTCCCTTACCCTGAGTTGGTGGAGGGCCATCTTATCTAGAGTTCAGGGGTCATTAGAAGCCTATTCCCTAATTAATCACAGAAGACGCATAAGGTGGGCAATGGTGGAGCCTGAACGCTTTAAATATACCTTGTTTCATAGCTGTTTGCAGGATTTTGCTAGCTGTTTAGATCTGTCTACCAGAGATCAAGTGATCCAAACAGCTTTTAGAACGTTTCCAACAAGATAGCACCACTCCTATACCTTCCAGAAACAAACCCAACTCCTCATGGAACGACTCTAGATGCTCTAAGGCCTTACGGACCCCAAAGAATGCAGTAAAAGTCAGCCCCCAGATAGAGAGTTGGTTGCAAATTCTTGCTCAAGCTATAAGTCTAGGCCAAAAAGGCACAAAGATGTTCTGAGGGAAGAAGCTTGGGATGACTTAGTGCAATCAAGTCCGTGGAAGAGTAGCTCGACTATTTGGGATATTGTTAAACAACCATGTTTTATGCAGGCCAACTATGTTGCCTTATGCCACCATATCGCTGCCGACCTATGGGTCTCCCTTTTCAAAGGTTTATATAACTACTCATCCCAAGTAGAGGCAGTTGTGCTCGAGAGGCCTATATCAGGGATGTAGAATCTGGTATTTAACTTAAAGGAAGTCTCCCAGGAAACTCTAGACCTCACAAGTAATAAGGCTCCGGGTCCAGACATTTTCCCCCATATGTACACTTTGGTGACGTTGTAGTTTGGGGTCCAGTATTGGCTCAGACCCTAAATGCAGCTGTCAGGGAGAGTCCTCCTCTTTCTTGGTCCACTTCAGCTCTAGTTCCCATCTTCATAAAGGGTGATAAAGGTCTTGGGGTGTTTATTGCTTGCAAGACTATCCAGCTGGGTTTCAGGAGAATAACATCATCTCAGACCTGCAATACGAATTCAGACAAGCGAAGTCCACTATTGACCAGTGTCTGCACCTGTACCTGCTTGTCAACAAATACACAGGTGCTCAGCCCAAATCTCTTCATCTCTTCTTTATGGACCTTACGTCGGTCTTCAACAGGGTAAACTGGAATAGATTGTGGTGTATCCCTCTCGGGCTGGGGGTGGACCACAATAATTTTTTTTGAGTGACTTTAATGCTTACAATTCAGCATCTGTTAGGTTTACCAGTCAGGTTGCATACACTGACAACTTTAAAGTTAGAAGAGGGGTCCATCAAGGGTGCCTATTGACCCCTTTTTAATTCTGCCTTTATATTAATGGCCTTAAATAGACTTTATTGGTGGTTAAGGTCACATGCCCACACTTAGGATCCAGCATGCTCCCTACTCTGCTTTATGCAAATGATGCAGTTTTGATGGCAAGGACTACTAGGTGATAGAAACACTCCGGAACACCTTTGCAGCCTTTTTGGATAAGCTTGACTTGGTAGGTAATTTTACTAAGTCCTTTGTGATGGTGATCGGCCCTAGCTTGGCTAAGACGCAAACATTTAGAATTTGCAAGTGCATAATCTCTAAGGTCAAGGTTTTCACATTTGGGGAGTCTTGTTTGACTCCAACACGAACTGGAAGCAAACCCCTAATGGTGGCTAAGCACAAGGAGATTACCAGATCTGTTTCTGCTGTCTTCAATTTCGCATCTAGAATAGGTAGTTAACCTCTTAAGACCTTGGTGAAGATCTACCAAGCCAAGTGTATCTCAAAGGTCTCATATGGAAGTGACATCTGGGGCTATGTGACAGCTAGCCATTTCCAGAATACTGAAAATAAATGTCTGCAATGGTTATTATGTGTTTCCCAAAGCACCTCATCCCTGTATGTTCAGAACATTTTTGGGAGATGGTTACTTGAGTGACTTATTAGTCCTCTGTCCTTTGCTGTATTGAATTAGCTTGTGGACTAAGAAGGAACTCAGTCTGAATAGATTGATCTTAAAGGATTGTCTTCTGCTTGATTGTGCACTTAAAATACCTTGTATAAAATATATTAAGGATTCTTTTCTGCATTTGGGGAGGGGGGAGCGTTTTAACAACCCTGAGAGCATATGCCAATCTGACAGAAAGTGGACGAAGGACAACTTTTAAGTATGGAGATCTATGTATAGAGATTGAATTAGTGAAACCCACGGTTCAAAGGTATGTGTTGTTGAAAACGACACAGGCAATGGAAACCTACCTTGCCATTGTCAAAAGCAATGGGGATCGTGTCCTGCTCACCAGATTTAGACTAAATCTATCATACTTGTTGCTACCTCACCGCAGAGGATGTTTTGATTGTGGGTCCCAGTGGCTGCTGCAATGTGTCTCCGCAGAATACATTATATTTGGTGATGTTTTGTAAAAAAATGTATTGAACCTTGAAGAGCTTTTATCATCACACTATTGAAGGACAAGGGATTTCCTGCAGTACGGCCCATATGAATATTTTTACAGATGCTAGCTAATTTTTATTGTAGCATGTTGTAGGAAAGTAGGATCTGCTTTTATGGTTACCCCCACTTTTTGCCTGGTGCTATGCTGTTTCTGACTAGTCTGACTGGGCTCCTGTTAATAAGGACCCCAGTCTCTGTGCTTTCTCCCCTAAATTGGTTATGGTATGTACTTAGGGACCTCCCAGATTGGACACTGGTGTACCCTTATCAGTCCCTAGTATATGGTACTGAGGTACCAAGGGCATAGGTACACCAGGGGTCCCCCATGGGCTGCAGGCAAGTATTATGCCACTCATGGGAGTCCACTCAAACTGTAACTACAGGCCTGCCATTGCAGCCTGTGTAAGCTGGTGCTAGCACCACGTATGCAAGTTATAAGTTTTCCTATATCTAAGGCCACTGCCCTTGAAACCTATGTCACCCCTAAAGCAGGCCTTTTAATCCTGAAGGCAATGTGCTTGATTCTTAGTGTGAGGGAGCCCCTGCATGAGCAGGGCACCCTACAACCACCAGAGTCTATTCTCCCAGGTTGTAAGTGCCTCAGCCATTACGATACATAGAGTAGCCATGCATCATTACGTGATGACCATCTCTAAATTGGCTGTAACGAACCATGTCATGTTTGGTATCAAACATGTTGGAATCATACCCCCACACCATAAACTGTGCGGGCGGTATGATTCCATGCACTGCAAAGCTCCTCTGGGAGGCCCTCAGTGCTCCCGGTACCAGTCTTCTAGGCTCAGACAGCACAACATAGCTGAGGCTAACCAGAGACACGATTCTGCCCTCCTGCTGCTGAGCCAATCTCGAGCAGGGGAAGGCAGAACAATAGGTATCCTGTCACAGGGAGGTGTGACCACCTCCCAGACAGGGTTTAGTTTATTGGGGCCGGGTGGGAGCACTTGCCAGCGCCACTCAGTCTGCTTGAGGGACACATTTGGTGCCCTCCTTGCATAGTCCAGTTCAAACCCGCTCAGGGAGCCATTGGCTCCCGCTCTGCGTGAAACTGGACAAAGGACATGGGAGTATCCTCTCACAGTCTGGCCCATCCCCTGAGAGGGAACCCTGAATTGTCCCAATCCTTTCCTTAGTGTACTTAAGGGATTACCTGAGGGTGGGTCCATATATCGCTGTGGGACAAGATGAATTTCAAGACACTATTTCTTCGACCGTCTGGGCACTCAGGGGTTCACTGGACTTCGCTCTGGGCATCAAGGCTGCAACTGGGAAGACTCCTGCTGCTCCTGATCTCATTGCTCTGCTCATCTGCTGCAACATCCATACCAGTGCTCAGTACAGGAACCTTCCAAGGCCTGTGGGCATTCAAGACACGTGAAGGAATCTCC
Source organism: Triturus cristatus (assembly GCF_964204655.1). NCBI lineage: Eukaryota > Metazoa > Chordata > Amphibia > Caudata > Salamandridae > Triturus > Triturus cristatus. The sequence continues at coordinate 448,311,804 of NC_140594.1, forward strand.
CATGAAGTGAAGGAGTCACTTCCCTGCATCTGCTGGCGCTGCAACTAAGCTGACCGGTCTGATGATCCTGGGATCCCACAGGCTCCGAAAGGCTCAGCAACACAGTTGATGGTTCTTCACATTTCCCGAAGCCTGCCCTGCCCTCTCATCAAGTTTGAGGCCAGTATCCCTAGTCGAAGCTGCAGGAACTGAAGCCGTGTACACTGCGTCGACTTGCTGTTGCAAAGGCTTGTTGGCTTACTTCCTCCAAGATCTTTGGGCTCCAAGTAGCCCTAACCTCAAGCTTTTCCTGTGATCAAGATCTTTGTCCTCACCACATTACTTGCACCTTGGGCGTGCATCTTTGGTGAGCTGGTCGAGGTACTCTTGTGACTCCAATGCCTGTGGGTCCTCCTGAGGGTCTCCTTTGATTTTAGTTGGCTCTCTTGATTGCTCGTGGCCTGCCCCGACTCCCCTATTTGTGGTGAGTCACCTGGACCTTGCTGGTCTCTACACTGTACCTTCTTCACTTTCCAAGTTGGTTGCAGTTGCAAAGGTTTGTTGGTGCTTCCGACGGCCACCGACCACTCAACTCTCAACATCCAACGTGGGACAGCTCGTGCATGGGTACTGGTCTTCCACAGTGTCGCCTGGTACGCACAGCTGCAGTTTCAAGGTCACCAAAAGCTCTCTTGCAGCACCCAACATCGGTGGGTATTCGTCTTCCGTGCCTCCTGGTCACTCTTGAGTAGCATAGACTCTGCCCCCTCTGCTTGCAGGTACTTCTAAACTTGAATTCACCTTTGGGTTCCACCGGACGCCTTCACCCTCTCCAGCAGCTGCATCTTCTTGAAATCCTCCATTGAGTTTGAAGGCGATTTCTGATGCCACTTCACACCTATGCACCCTGCTTCCCTGGTATAGGTATCCTGGTTCCTAGGGTATCCACGGGTGTGGCTGCTCTCCAACCTCCTTTCCTCCATGGGGTTTCTTCAGGGTCTAATGGCAAGGGTCCTTCTTCTTTAAAATTGCAACCACAACTTACCCATTAACTTGTATTGAGCCCGCTGTCGGGTTCTCACACCGCACACAGCCTCCGTGGGGTTCCTGGTGCTTACCTTGGGTGGTTCCTTGGGTCCCCGGCACTTCTACATCTTCTGGGTATGGTCTTGACTTCAGTCGTGGTTCGCATACCACTATTTTAGTATATGATTTGGTCTCCCCCTGGGGACCACTGTGTATTTGTACTACTTACCTGGTTCTATTGCAAAGTATTGTGTGTATTTGGTATATCTCTGGCTAGGAGATATCTGTATATGTTAGTGAGTGTCTTATAACAAATACTTTTTTTTATAAATACATTGTGTGGTTCTTTTTCACTTAATCTATACCAATAACATTATGTTCTGGTATAACAAGCTGCTTTATACTCCTTCTGGGCTACGCCTGAAGGCTGTTCTCCAGAGCTACCACTTAGAGAGCTTTCGATGGTTGTCTAAGACCGCTAAAATCACCATAAAGGTTGTCTAGATTGGTGCAGGGTGTCCACTTACATTAGTGTGCACCATATACCAAGCCCACGTTTCACACAATTTTTTTAAAAGCCATCATGAATCTTAGGAATTTGCGGAAAGATTAACTGTATCTTACTCTTCAACATGTATTTTTTCTTGACTGTATTTTGAATCTATATATCCATGCTTCATTTATTCTTTGGTGTACTTTTATGATTCATAAAGAAACCAAAGAAAGATATTCAATTTGATCGAGCAGCTTCAGAATCTAATGTATTTTAATTCTTATGTCCTTTTTTAGGACATACACCTCATACATGCACAATTGTTTCACATACATCTTTGCAATGTCTTCAAGTACCGAATGATCAATCTCCACCTCTGCATATTATTTCCCTAGTGCTCATGACATTCAATGTTATTATAAGTGCAGCCATGCATGGATTTCCTTTACTTTTCTGCTCTTCATAATCCAAATAATTGAGGTTGGATTGTTTTCAAAGTGTTTTATACCATCTCCTTGTATGGTGAGATTTTAAAAAATTTCAAATTCCTCTTTTCTCCAGTCATAAGATGTTATTAGTTGCAAAGAATACTCTATAAATCTACTGTCTGATAGGTTTAGATTGTGAGTTTTGAGAATGTGATCAATTTTATCCTTTATTAAATCTGCATACATCTAAGAGTGAGCAATGTACAAGTCTGGAGTTTCTCTGATATACAATGGATTGTTCACTTTTTTGATTCCTTTTGTTGTGCACATCTTTGGTACACCTAAGCCACCATTTGACCTTTTTGAGTACAAAACACTATTGAAAGAGTAAGCAGGTAGGTGCAGATATTGACATAGTATAATAACCTTTTGTTTGGGCTTAGGTGGTAGACTGTCAAGGTTTTTTTAGCCCATTCTGTTAGTGCTTCATTTATTTTGCTGTCTGTAGTATGCTCTGTGTGAGGGTCAAAGTTAAATCCGAGGTACCTCTCAGGGTCAATGCATGTTTTCTATGGTTTGTTTTACAGATTGCCATTATTTGCAATTATTCACCAGAATTTTGACTTTATGATGACTAATGAAAAACCCATGCTTATTTTTGACATTTAATTTTAGGCTTGTTGTTTTGCTGAATTTTTCAATGATCTGCAAGTTAGTACTCAGGCCTTCCTATATGTTACTGGGTGCTGCTACGTCTGATATAAGTTCATCTGTACCAAATGTAAATCCTTTTCTTCTTTTTTGAAGATCACATATTAGCTGCTGTTAGAAATGGGATTTCTGGTTGGCTAGGGCAAGCGCCAAAGCAAGGCAGAAACTACCACTCTAGTCAGGGCAAGGGAGTCACACGCTGAAGATAACCCCTGCTCACCCCCTTGGTAGCTTGGCAAGAGCAGTCAGGCTTATCCCAGAGGCGATGTGTAAAGCGTTTGCGCTAAACACTTACACAGCAGCGACACACTGGGCACACCACAAAAGAAACTCCACACAAGGTTAAACAAAAAATAGCCTTTGTATTACTCATAAATCACATTAGAGCATAATCACACTTGGCACTAGGTATTACTTTACAGGGATTATATACAGGACAGGACCAATCGGGCCTCTATCATTACCATTGGAACACACAAGTAGTGAAGCACATAACTAGTAACTACTGGTACCATGGCATGTAGTAAAAATACCTGGGAGATGAGCATTATGACATCCCCTAGGGCAACATATTGTGCAAAACCTAACAGTCACCTTAGGCCCACAGGCAACAATATGTCTCCATATCCCCGGGAGCCCACTGGCCCCCAAATGGCTGTCCCAGCACCTCTGCGCTCTCTACCTGGACTGTCAGGTAGTTCTGTGAGACTCCTTGCTCCACCCAGGCTTGGGGGCCTCCGTTGAGGTTCCACCCTCCTATTACGCTCCCAAGAACAAGAATGCCCCCGGAGGCGGGGAGACCTGACTTAGTCTCATTTCCGCCTGAGAGATTGCTCCCGACGTCAAAGGTAAGTGGAGCTGCCATACAATGCAGCTACCACACGTCAGAAATGTGGGACTCACTTCGGTGCTACTCACACACTCGAGTGATTTCTGCCCAGGACCCTCTGGCCAGAGAACAACAGGCAGCCGCTTCCTCAAAGGAGAATTGCTGCTCTGACTTCCTCGCTGTGGCCACAGAAGCCCGCAAGGCACCGGCTCTGCTGATCCTGCCGGCCACGCCCCCAACCAGGCTACAGTCGCCTGATGTCCGGTGACGGGCACGTCCTGCCCTCCACGGCTTCCAGGCAACACGCAGGGCTGTCCCTTTCCTCACGGGAGCCCCGCCCACAGACAGGCACAGATCCGCCTGACTTCAAGCCTCTGAATGGGCCGTCTACATACGGAGCGAAGTCTCCGTTGATTATGGGCTCTCTTCGATGTGCAAACATGCGAGGTAGGCTCACACCCACCTTCTGCAGTCACCAGGCAACACGGAGGAATCCTCGCACTGGGATTCCTTCACGGGCAGATTCCGGTTCAAGGGCACGAATACGGAGCGCGGTCTCCATCGATTTTGGGCCCTCTTCAGTGTGAAAACATGCAGCCTTCTGCTGTCACCAGGCGACACAGAGGATTCCTCGCACCGGGATTCCTTCTCCGCCGGATTCCGGGAGGGGCGGTGCCAGCATTGTGGAAGGCAGGCACAGTCTTATTCAGGCCCAGGTGCTACTCCTCCCACTACTCCAAACGCAGATGGGCCTATTTAGCCTAGTGCTGACTCACCCAGCCCCTCTGGAGCCACTGCACCTCCCCAGACCCTGTCATCCAGAGCCATACGTGCAATACACAACAAGCAGGCACGAAGACACATAGCACACAGAAATGCCCACTTCTAAAAGTGTAATTTCTAAAATAGTGACAATAAATCTGCGCACACTATTACGCAGCATTTATTACCACTATTCCAAACATACCAAACTTGATAACGCTACTCCTCTCATACCAGGAATTACAACTGAAACACATATCAGGGGATCCCCAATGCATTCCTATGAGAGGGCAGCCTCACAGCAGTGAGAAACCAAAATGGCTGTTTGTCACTACCAGGACATGCCACACAGTTAAGGTGCATGTCCTACCTTTTACCACAGCGCACCCTGCCCATAGGGCTAGCTAGGGCCTACCATAGGGGTGACTGATGTGTAGTAAAAGGGGAGTCACGGACATGGCAACCTCTTTATGTGCCACATCTCAGCGGCAGTAAACTGTGCGTGCAGGCCCTGCAATGGCAGAGGCCTGAGACAGGTTTGAAAGGCTAGTTTGGTGTATTGCAAGCAGCGCTGCAATCCCACCAGAAGCATTTAATTTACTGGCCTTGGGTATATGAGATACCACTTTACAAGGGACTGATAAGTAAATGAAATACGCCAAACAGGTGTAGAACAATCTCACCACGTTTTCCATAGAGAGCACATGCACTTCACACTAGACAGCAGTGGTAAAGTGCCCAGAGTCTTAAAACCACCAACACCAGGTCAGAAAAAATACCAGGAGGAAGGCAAAAAATTTCTGGGATGACTCTGCAAAAAGGGCCAAGTCCAAAAGCTGCTTCATGGAAATTTCAAACAACAGCGGGGATAGTGAGTCACCTTGTTTGATCCCAAAGGTAAGGGCTTAAGGGACAGATTTACAATGTGGCGGATGGCCTGTTTTTCCGCCACATTTAGAAATATATGGCAAGAAGGTCATCATACCTTAAAGCATGGATGGAAACCAACATCACAGCCGTTCCTCTCAATGCTTTTTGGATTGCCACATGTCTCCATCAAAATGACAAATCCCTGCACCAACTGATCCAGAAGCTGGATTTTCTTTCTCAAAATCAAACAAAGAAAATGCTCCCCTTGCCATAGGTATCTTCTCCTATGGTGGGGACAGTATTTAGCATTATTTTTCCTTGTGGTGAAAGGCAGTGAAACTGACCTATAATTCCGCCCATCTAAATTAGGTGGGTGGAAGAGAGGTCTGCCTCCGATGGCCCTTACTCCACAGGGCTGTCAGAGGGGAGGTCAATGATTTTTAGGATATTCAAATACAAATTAATAATTAAATCATTAGATTTGTCATGTACCAATAAGGATTTGCAAAGCTTCTTCAAGGTTCAAAAAAGCTGCTAGAAGTTGCCTCCCGATGTGAGGTTGTCAGTCGAACTGGGTGGCTTGTCTTGGTATATCTTTTATTATTTTCATGGAACCTCTCTCTTTCTTAACCAGGCATGGAATGCTGTAAGGAGTGGGCAAAGTGGTCAATTTCCAAAGACTCATCCTTTTGGACCTCTATTAGATGCTCTTCATGCGCATCACTGAGCGTGCCAAGTTTCAGGCCACGCCTGCCAGATACCTCAATTGTTGAATAAACAAAGATTTTATTTGAAACTATTTTTTAAAATAGAAATGGAATGTGTGATGCTTTGTTAACAAAGTGCAATGTTCACAAAATATGCCCAGTAACAGGGTATGTACTACAACTTATTATCTTTCTGAGAATAATAAACTAAGGTTACAATACCTGTTATTTATGGTGCTTTGAAATTGCAAAAATTGTGATATAAAGCCCAAAGTAAAACAAAGTTAGTATCACTTATATATTTGAGAAACAACAGTGCATAGCTTAATTGTGGCAATGGCTTTATCACGGACTAGTTAAACCATGTGTTAATATATTGGCCATTGGGATATGCCATGCAAGTCATTTAGTAGATGACAAAGTGTCCAGCACAAACCAGTACCTGGTGCATATTCACATGCAGTGTTTGTTAACTATTGTTCAAAGGCATGTTGTTTTACTGTATGAACATCATGAAAGTTTCAGCATCACATATCACAAGAGAGGTCTCAACCAGAATCAGCTGCTAGGAATGCTTCCATTTCTTCATATTTGATTACAGTCATCACCTTTTCAATAGTCCTTGTACCCAATAATCTTCTTCCTGCATTCAGGCTAAAAAAACTTGTACGATCCACCAGCAGTCTGTATTCTAATGTAGCATACATCGTTGCTGTCTTGTTTGCTTAAATATTGTCATTATCTTGAAAGGAAGATTTCACTGCAGCTTATGAAAGAGTATCTATTCTGTACTTGTTCTGCTGCATTCTGTGCTTTGCCCTTTCTGTGCCAAGGGAGGATTCAGAACTGTTTCCTGTGCAAAGGAATATCCAGAAAAATAAATTACTAGCCACATTGAACCAAATCCTGATTGGCACTGAGCAAGCAATAAAATAAAACTAGCTCAGTACTTCTTTTAGGATCTTAGGAGGTTGCACCTCTGAAGGATATTGTAATCCATTGAGACCAAATGATGCAAAATGTAGGCTTTCCAGTAAGCTCGGTGTGGACATTTATGAAAAAGCTAAGGAACTAATGAAAATTTTGAGGACTATTTCATTATATTACAAAGTTAATCTTATTTGTTTAAAGTCACAATTGTATGTTCACAAATGACTTGCGATTCCTGAAATAAATTGCACTTCAACAGGGCTCTCCAAAATATAAAAAGTAAAAAATACAATTACTACTGAAATTTAAGCATTTCAAAATACATAATTATTGACTTGTCAATTGACTTTTATTATCCTCTGAGGAAGAAAGTAAAAATATCAGTTGTTTGTCATTACAGTTGAGCATGATAGCTTCACTATATTGTTCAAAACAAAGTGGTATAGTAACAAGAATAGCCGCAAACTAATGCTAACACTAGTTAGCGGCAATTTTCTTACTACTGCACATCGGCAAAAACTATTGCCATGGCAGCGACGTATTTTCAACACGCCGCTACATGGCAATAGGATCTGCTCGCGGTGGCGAATGTTGCCGCTAACACTAGCGTCAAGGTGATAATTGTTTTTTGCGGCCAGCGAGAGAAAAGTGACGAAAAACCAATTAAGGCAAAAAAACTCACTTTAGTCAGCCCAATGTGACTTGACTAGAGGCAAAAATAGCCTATACATCCACCACCAATGATAAAAATAAATACATACAATTGTTAGACCCGGCATCATTGGCGTGGGTCTCCCTTCTTCTGTTCGCTTCCTATCTTTTATGTTGGCTGGATTTAGATGCTCTGGGCGCCGTGCCACTGCTAATCAGTGCCACAGCGCGAATTCTCCCTGTGTAAAGATGATTGTATGAATTAGGATAACCATAATGTCTAGGTCTGTGTAGCATGTTCTAATAGCGAGTTACCCTACATTTCACTGTTACTATCGTGAAGCTATCTGTTCTCATTGGCCAGAATGGGCAGGTTGATGATTACCTTCTATAATCCTATCTGACCCGCCGAACCTGATAGGAACTTCGAGTTTGATATGTTTATGCTCAGGAAATTGAGATACACCTTTTAGTAAAAACCATTTATATATCCCATGTTCGAAAATGGCTCTTCTGGAAACTAGGTATTTTCTTGCCTGAACTTTCCTGTAGGCTTTGCTAGTATGTGTATTGGCCATCTGGTTTTGGAGCAGCAGGGCCAGCTGGGTCAGGCCTGGCTGGAGAGACAGATCGGTATTCAGAGTATGGGGAGGGGTGACTCTTTGATCTGAGCAAGGCCGTGCCTGGCAAGGTGAATGATGGCTCCACCCCCCCACTGGGCGTCTGATAGCAGACCCCCGCATTCTGAAAGGGCAGGATGTTGCCTCATAAACCAAGTGCTCCCCGACCCCACCGAACTGGTTATGACTGGATTTAGTGATTTGTGGCTTTAGAGAACAAAGACTTTATAGGTATAAAACGCTGCACGGGAACCTTGTCCAAGTGTGTTCCTTCTGGATGTCAAGATGAAACTCTGTCTGAGTGAACAGAGGAAAGGACTTTTGAAACTTTCACCAAGCTTGCTGAAGAAACTACCCGAGGGCCTGAATCGAGAGCGCCTCCTGCCGAAGTCTCAGGGACATTATATTTCACCCCGTCGGCATTCCTGTGTGAGGAATTCTGCTTGTAGGTGAGGCCTCCGTCAAGCAATCCGGAGCCTCTAGTTCTACTGTGAACTGCGAGGAGCGCGGACTGGGAACCTTCACTGAATCTGTGTGGGCCGCTGCAGCTAAGAGAGAGCTGCTGCCACTGAAAGCCCGCCTGAATTTGAACCTTCGGAACCTTCGCTGAATCTGTGTGGGCCGCTGAAGCTAAGAGAGAGATGTCGCCGCTGAGAACACGCCTGAATTTGAACCTTCGGAACCTTCACTGAATCTGTGTGGGCCGCTGCAGCTTAGAGAGAGCTGTTGTTGTTGAGAGCCTGTCTGAATTTGAACCTTCAGAACCATCGCTAAATCTGTGCGGGCCGCTGCAGCTAAGAGAGAGCTGTAGCGGCTGAGTGCCCACCGTTGTGCCAGCCTGGTCGAGACCATCCTTCATCCTGTGGGCCACCAGAGCTAAGAGAGATCTGCTGCCGCTGAGTGCCCGCACCTTCGCCAACTTTGCATCATTGTGGTCTGTCCTGTGGGCCGCCGCAGCTAAGAGAGAGCTGCCGCCGCTGAGTGCCCGCACCTTTGCCAACTTTGCATCATCGTGATTTGTCCTGTGGGCCGCCACAGCTAAGAGAGAGCTTCTGCCTCTGAGTGCCCGCACCTTTGCCAACTTTGCATCATTGGGATCTGTCCTGTGGGCCGCCACAGCTAAGAAAGAGCTGCTGCCGCTGAGCGCCCGCACCTTTGCCAATGTTGCCTCATCATGATTTGTCCTGTGGGCAGTTGCAGCTGAGGGAGAGCTGCCGCCGCTGTGTGCCTGCATCTTGTTCACCATTGTCGAGGATTGTCACTATTGTCTCGTGGGCCGCCGCAGCTAAGAGAGAGCTGCTGCCGCTGTGAGCCCACCACGGAGCTGCAAGACGAGAGTCATTGCCACCACCAGCCCGTGCCTTCACAGCCGCGTGCTGCTGCCGCTGAGAGCCCGCCTGTCCCTGAGTGCCCGAATCATTATGGGTGCAGGCTGCGGACCCCTGCAGCCAAGACTTGTGTGGTTGCTGGGAGTCCGCCTCTCACCGTATCCGCTTCTTCGAGAAGCTGCGTGCTGTGTCCCCTTTCAACGGCAGGTATCTGGTGCACAGCGGGTCGCGTAGGCCCCGGCCTTGAACTCAGTCAGTGTCACGTCTGGTGAATACGTTGTTGTCTTTTTGAGTCCCTTCTGGTTTAAGTGCATTGTAGCATGTTAAAGCTTTGAGAGTCTTGAGTTAAACCTTAGATAAAGATAATATTTTTCTATGCCTATTTGAGTTGTGTCCTTTTGTGGTGTCTTTACTGCCTTATTGTGCATGGGCATAAATGCTTCACACACTGCCTCTGAGATAGGCCTAACTGCTCGTGCTACGTTACCACAGGGTTGAGTAGGGGTTGTCAAAGGGGGTAGCCCACTTGCCCTGACTTAGGAAGAAGGGTCCCTATTTGGATATTGGCGCCAGCCATTGTCAACTAAAGACCCCCATTTCTGACAACAATGGATTGCAGAATGGAGCAGCTGGTGCCAAGTTCTGTACAGGGAAACAACCCCCCCAAACATCCCAACAGCCAGGATGACCAGCCAGAGTCCGATGGGAAGAGGAAATGCAGATTCAGGGCTCCATATATGTAAAGAGGCACATCCCTGGGGAAAACCAGTGATGCATCACTTTTCATAGCGCTTCCCTTGCGATACCATGCAGCCGAAGCCTGGAAGCGTGGACAGTTCCCGGGGCCCGGATGCCTTGCTGGGGCTGCGTCTGAGATCCGGAGTGGAATACGGAGGTGCTGTGGAGTTGTTGCAGCCTGACTGTGGAGGCAGGCTGTGTTGGGACCAAGCCGTGGCGGTAGATATTGAAGCATCGGTAATTGCCCTTACCTGGTGGAAGACCGTCTGGTGCCCCTTGGAGCTGTGATCGGTAGAGGCACTCCTGTGCACCAACATAGGGAGGTCTGCATCGCATAACAGGCACCACCACTACACTGGGGTGCACGGTGGAGATTGCCAATGGTGGGCCGTGCCTCTTTGAACCACAGGTCGGAGGATGTGGCACTGCTCGTACGCTGTGGAGGGTGAGGCCACTGAGCTGCACCAAACTTGTGTGCTGGGAGCGCTGCAATCTCATGCCTAAGGAGGTCCAGTTACATTACCTGCATCGGGAGGTTCCCCAGCGGACTTGGAGGCAACTGCTATACCTAGGCTTGTGAAATCCCACCTGGCTAAGGCTCCTTCTGGCTGAGTCACTGATTTAGAGAGAGCATGGCGGATTGAGCACCGGTGTCGATGTCCAGGTGAGGAGAAGGTGCGATAGGGAGCGGAGGAGGCCTGGGGGTCATGTCGGGCCCAGGCCTTGGGTGGTGCACACTGTGCCCTGAGCAATCCCTGTGCTGCGGGGGATGCACATTGACGAGGACACCGCACAAGACTGGTGGGGGACTCCACTAACTGGCTCAAGTTGCTGGGATCGGCCATTGCTGGAAGCGGGTGCCAGGGGTACGGGGGCCAGTTCGGGCCCAGGCCCTTGAGTATGCAGCTTGATCCACCATTACCCACCAGGGAACTGGTGAAACCAGAATCTGGTCACCACTGTTAGATCAGAGGAGGCAACCGGGTGGTGCTGCCTTTCCTTGCCCCCTTGTAGTGAGCTCTTGGGTGTACGGGGGACTCTCCCTTCGTGGACTTGCTCTTCCCACATTGCAGCCCCATCGGTAGCTGTGGCTACTGTCACCATCTGCTGCTGCTGGTTCCTCTGACCCGGAGGTCAGGTGTTTGAGGACCTCCGCCCCTCCCCTCCAGTGTCCTTTCCCGTGTTTCACACCTCCCAGCTGTCCAGCACCCTAGCAACACTACTTAATGGCGGACGCTGTGTGGCCATGCGCACTGGGTGTGCCACTGGTAAGCAAAATGCCTGCCAAAGGCAAGCTCGTCTGTGCTGTCTGCGGCATGGACCACGTCCATTGCAAGACACCCTGACTCCCGGACACTCCACCGCTATGATGCCAGCACCCTCCTCACCTGGATTATTTAAAATAATGTATAAAAGTTTCGCTAGGTCACATATTTGCAAACTGGGGGACAGAGGTTTAACTTAGGAAATTATTCTTGGGGCTGCTGCATTCCCTGCTGCCTCTATAGCGCTGAAAGTTATGTTGGTGGTGGGGCTCCAGTCTCTTCTGGTGGCACCACAAGGAAGAAAATTCTGTGCAAGTTAAACCCCACAGGACATTATGGTGCACTCCCTCCATGCAGAGTGAATATTAAATTAGCGGTTCCAGATGATTCTTTGAGTGGCGCTGCCTTGTGTCTTTTTTCTGCTTTTATTGCTGATTTATGGGTGCCCATGTTCCACCTGGGCACCCACAGCTTCACCTCACTTTTGACCAACATGGGGAGCCCACTCTTGCACTGCCCGACTGGCTACTTAACTGCACACAGCTACAGTTTTCTAGGGGCAGCACAGAGCAAGCAGCACTTGCTTGGTGCTCGCACCAGGTAGGGACAGCCTTCCTTCTGGCTCCTTCCCATGCTGGGAGTAGTGTGGATACACTTTGCCCGGAAGCAGTGCGGACAGTGCCCACTATGGCGGGCCCTTTTTTCCTTTCTTCCTCAGGGTCTGGGGAGGGGGTACCAGACTCTCCCAATGTTACCTTAGTCCTCTGTGCTGGTTCAGCTTTTTATTTTTGTCTCGGCCCCCAGGAAATGGGGGCCCTCCTGAAGCATTTGAAAGTATGGGGGGGCACAAATGCCCACTCCTAATTAAACAAGCAAATCTGACCCTGAGCTCTGGCCCACCCCAGGGGTAATCTACCAAGATACGGCAGAGCGCAACACACTCATTTTCTTGCTTTAAAGGGTTGGAAGGTCAAATCTTCAACAATGAAGATCGCAGGCCCTGTTTAAAGATCTGGGTAACGGTTTGCTCCCGGTGGCCTGCCCTGGCCACCTGGATCAGTTTCAGTATGCCTCCTGGCTTCAAAGGAGGCACACTTTAAAGAGGAGCTGGCTTCACTGATTCTCGGTGCCAGATTTCTACTCGAGCTGGCTCCTAGTGCTTCCCTCCTCTTGTTGGGGAATAGAAGTCCAGGTCTTACCCCAACTGGTACTCAGGGCCTGTAAGGGAGGCAACATCACTGGCCCTGGAGATATCCATGGGTCAGCTGCAGACAAAGTCTATGTCTATCAGGGCATCAGGTGGCTTGCTGCAGTTGCCATCTTGGTTAAGGGGACTTGCTCTCTTGTGGGGATGGCACCTTTATGCCTAGTGTCAGCCTGTGTATAGCGGACCCACCTATGTGTAACCCTACAACAGTTTCTCGTAATTTCCACCATTTACCCTGGGTTTGGCTCCAGCCTTACGAGTGAAACAAAGGCAAGGGCAAGCCTGGTGCCAGGTTTCTTTATGTGTGCTGGAGATAGGTTTCTTCGTAGTATGAAATGAGCAGGACAAGGCACCTCCGCAGTCATCCTCTCAGGAAGATCCACTCCCCTCTACACGCAGGCCCCTTTGAGTCCTGTCCTGCCTCCATACATATTACCCAGAGGGATATCACCAACCCAGGCAGCTTACCATTCGCAGAAAGGCCTCAGAAACTTTAAGCAGGGAAATGCCAAATTTAGAAATGTAGCATTTTGAAAATATTAATTTAGAATCCAACTTTTTCATTGACAAGTATTTTAAATTCAAATTAATGCAAGAAGTATTGCTACCAATCTGAAGTGAGCTATAATGTATCTCAATGATTCCTATGGCAGCAGCCAGCCTTGCTACAGTGAAAATAGTGTTTATGAGTATTTCACTGTTAGGACATGTTCAATATTCTTTTGTGCATGTCCTACTTTTAAATATCATGTGCCATGCCTTTATGGGCAATAAGGCCTACAAATGGTGGGGAGGGGGCTACTAAAATATAAAGGAAGGTTTAGACCTGTCAAATAGGCTTACTTTGATAGGTTACATTTCTTTGAACTGCTATAAGCGGGTTACCTGTGTGCATCTACCAGGCTGCTCACAACTGTAGTCTCTCACATGAAGCCTGCACCTATGTCCACATGTAACCTGCCTTGCGTCCCTTTCCCTTGCTTCATCACAGCAGATTATACTAAAAGACGGACACTGGTGGTAAACATGCACAGTCTAATTACCATGCAATTACTGTGAGTCAAACTCAGGAAGTGAGGGTGTTTAAAAAAGCAAAACATTCTGACACCCTTCCAAATCTGTCTGTTGTATGCTTCCTTATTTTTCACCTCCAATCTTTGAACCACTTTCCTCTTTCAATCTCACTTTCTTTGTCTGCTTTCTTTTCTTACTCTTTCACTTTCTCATGCAATTCCTTCCCACTTTCTCTCCCAATCATTTTATAGTTCCTTCTACTTAGTCATCCATCTTTATCCTGTCCTCAATTACTTCTGTCCATCTCTTGCTTTTCATAATTTTATCCTTAATTTCTTTCATCTTTCTTTCCTAGTTTCCAGATTTGTTTCTGTCATGTTTGACTTTTTTATTTCATCCTAATATCTTTTATATTTTCTTTTGTTTCACCTTTTCTTTACTTCTTATTTTATCTCTGCTGATGTTGATTATTGCAAACCTTTGTCTTTCCCTCCGTCTTTCCTCTCGTATACCTACCTTCATTCTTTATTTCCTTTCCTTTTCTTCCACATACTATCATTATGCCTGTCTTTCTTTCATTTTAATATTTGGTGCTTTCTTATTTTCATACATACTTTCTTTTTACTTTCAGCCTTTCCTGTATCCTTCCTTTTTTACTTCTCTCTCTTTTTACAAATTTTGTCCTTTTCTCACAATCTCTTTCTTTGTTTTACCTTATAACTTTTATCGTTTTTCATCTTCATTTCTTTCTTTTGTTCTTTCTTTCTTTTGTTCTTTCTTTCTTTTTGTTAAATCCTTTCTTTATTTAATTCTTTCTTTTTCCATATTTTCTTCCTTCAATTCTTTAAAGAATGACGATTCTTTCTCTCTTTTCTCCTAATATTTCATTATTTATGACTTTCTTTTACACTCACTCAGGTTATCTGTCTCCTTTAGATTTTTTCATTGTCATTTATCTCTCTTTTTTTCTCTTTTTGTCATTTGGTTCTCTCTTTCTGTCTTTACGTTTAGCTCCTTCTTACCATGGCCCCTAACTTTGGTACCTTAATGTTCTTTATTGCAAGGGCAATTACACGCTTCTAATTGGAGACCTGTGTTGATGATCAAAAGTGTTGTGTTAAACAGAACTGCAAAGCCAGCCCTGTGTTCTCAGCAGAAACCTCTGCTGCAGATAGTGGACTGGGGGATTTACAAAGGTGTTGTCCCTATGATTTGCCTGTTCCGTTTGCCTGATGGGCAATTGCATTCCTGCTCCTGCCTTTGGTGTGCCTGTTGTATTTGACCAAGCTACCACTGTTAACAATACTTGGGGTACTTCTCCAATCACCTGTAGATGGTGGGAATATACCCACTGTAACTTCTGTATTAAGAGGAATTGGCTTGGTGAACATGGCTCTGCAAAATGGAACCACCCTTCTATTGAGCTGGGCTTTCTTGCAGTGGAATCTTGCATGCATTGTTTACTTGTTGCAGTTCCTATTTTCTGAGAAGACTGGAATGCATCAATGTAACTTTGTCAAGTTGGGATGCAGATCAGAACTTTTTTCTTCAGCTGGTGAAATGATTCTGGCCCCAACAGGTATTGCTTGTTTAGAGGTTTAAAGTAACAAAAGTGTTTCTGCATTCTACTCATCATGTTAGTGCTATGGTGCATTCCTTCAACGGTCTCATCTGCTGCGTTTTGTCTACGGCACCACTATTTATTGTCCCGTAGGTATCATTTGGATAATTGCCATGACAAAAGCTGGTGCTGTCTCCAGTCATGATTGAGGTGGTTACTACTCAATCCCTCATCTTGCTCCTAAACTATGAGAACATTTTAGCTTAGGGCCACAGAGGACACATGGACCTAAATATACATTAGGTTGTGCAGGCACATGCATGGAGCTGCACCATTTTGTGTAAAAAAGAGAACAAAAACAGGAGTGGGTCCCGTTATCCCAGGAGAAGAGACCGGGCATTAGTTTATAACAAACAACAGTGTCTCAACTGGAATTAATTTAAGAATATATGAAAATTTCAGAATTAGTGATATAAATCACACCAGGGGGGGGGGGGGGGGAAGGAAGGGAGACCACAAGGAAAAAAAGGTCAGGTTGTGTATTTTGTAAGTAGTTATAACAGCACTACAGTACAAATCAAAGTACATATGACCATAACACTCAAGTGAGCACTGGGCGTGCTAGTGATAGTGAATGGCGCAGTGACACAAGGGTAAAGGACAGCGTGAACAGCGACAAATGATAAATAAAACAATGTGGTCAAAGGAAACAAAACATTATATACAGTGCGGTTGCTGAACATTGATTAGATTGACCACAATGATGCCAAAGTTCTTTGCTGGGAAGGGTCGACGGCGTTTCAGCCTGATTGATTCCAGGCCATCATCAGGACAATGGTCATAAATTAAAAGGAGTGCTGTATAGGAGGAAGGGGAAAGAAAAGATCGGAAAAGTCAGAGAGGCCCAAAGATGTAAAGGAGAATTAAAAGTAGAGTCAGACTGTGACCAATTACCTGAGCTAATCGCAATTTAGGCAAGGAAATGAGCCAAATTGAACGAGGTTAAATGGTTGAGAGAGAGAGAAGAAAACGCGCAATATCAATTCAGGGCATGGTGGATGATCCTGTAGAATTGGAAGAACAAATTGGGGGGTAGAAAGGAAAAGGGGAGAGACAGGGGTGGGGGGGTAGGGGAAGGGAAAAGGAAAGAGAGAAAAGGCGAAAAAACGGATTAGTGAGATAAATTGCACAATGGTAAGGACTAGTCTTGGTTGCGCAATGAATAAAATAGTTACCCCATTGGAGAACGGATCAGATCGGATCGGGAGAGAACAATAATTGAAGCTCATGTCCGGAAGGTACTGTCTTAGGGGCAAAGTATCCATTGATTACTGTCAGGAGAAAGGAGAGAGGTTAGGGGCGGGGACCGAGAAGGGGCCGTGAGTGTGATCAAATTGGGTCCGTTGGAGCTAGGGCGTACCTGTTAGTATGGTGATCAGGCTCGGAGCGGCGATCGGGTGCATGGGTCCTAAGTACCCGTTAGTGGAAGAGGAGTCAATCCGGTCACGGGGCGAGTGAAGCATCCGTGGATTCACAGGGATAGTACTGGAATCGGCAATAAGTGCCGAGAGGAAGGCACGTGACTGAGGTCACGAGGGGAGAGAAAGACGAGACCTGTACCGGAGAAAGTAAAGTCGGGTACCCCGGGGGGACCGGGCATAGGAGGAAAGGTCGGAATAGCGCAAAGTAGACACTGAGTGTGAATGGGGGAAAAAAACTATGAGCCAACAATTGTATAAACCATACTAATTGTATAAACCATACCATTTTGTGTGTCACCAGCTGCGTTTTTCAATGGCAAGTAAATAGTCACAATGATTTGTGGTGCTTTCCTCCATGGGAGCACTCACGTTAGGCATTATTAAATAACCCACATGGTGTTATATATAAACTTTTTAAGTGCAGCAAACATCTAAACGGCCATTTAGCTGTAAGCTGAGCAAAAACAGAACATAATACTGTACAAATTAGGGCTTTCACTGCTTTATCTTTGGACTAGAGACGTTTTAGGACTTTCCTGAATGTCAAGTGGTTTTCCTGAAGCAGAATGATTTGCAGTATGGTGTATCAAAGAGAGGTTGCTAGTACCAAGAATGATCTGCCACCAGTTTGAGATTTTCTGTTACCGGGGGCAACAAGCATGTATGTTAGCTACCCCTGTTATTATTCTGCAATACACAAAGGTATGTCATTTATACACATAGAGCCTAAGCCTAGTTTCTTTATGACAGTACATGTGTAACATCAGTACTCCACCACAATGGCACAACTATTCCAGTTCAGTGGGGATGTGTGAGAAGTTGGCCTGGTATATGATGTCCACTAATTAAAGTGGGCACATTGCACCAGTCCAAACAACCCTTATGGTGATTTAAGAGGTCAAAGATAACCTTAGAAAGCTATCCAAGTGGTATCCAAGTGGTAGCTGTGGAGAGTAGCCTTCAGGCTTAGTCTTGAAGGAATGTTAAACAGCTTGTTTTACCAGATGCAACCTTATTGTATTGGTTAAATGAAAGGAGAACCACCACACAGTAGTAATAAGAATATATATTCATTACTATAATACCTTAAATACCTCACAGTATCTGCTACATGCAGATAAACACAAAGCACACAATACTGTAGTACGGAAATAATTGTAAGTAGCACTAATACACAGTGGGCTCCTGGGGGAGACCAAACCATATACTAAATTAGAGGTATAAGAACCACGACTCGAGCAGAGACAATGTCTAGAGAGTAGCGAATCGCTGGGACCCCAAGTAACCACCCAAAGTGAGTAAGTAGAGACCCCATGGAGGACGGGGGCAGTGTGAGAACACGACCGCGTGCTACGTACAATTCAATGGGAGAGGCACGGTTCAATTTTAAAGGTTAAGGACCATTCCCAGTGGATTACAAGGAAACCCTTTGGAACATAGAAGGTTGGAGAGCCACCCCACCTGTGGAAACCAAAGTACCAGTGTTACCTATCCCAGGGAAGCCGGGTGCATAGGACTGACGTGACATCGGAAACCGCTGTCGTTCTCAATGGAAGTCTTCAAAGAAATGCCACTGATGGAAAGAAGAAAAGTGCCCGGTGGAATCCGCAGGTGGATTCTTGATGGAAGAAACCTGAAAGCAGAGAGGACAGAGTATGGGTCACTCAGGAGTAACCAGGGGCTCGGTAGATGAATGCCCACCGATGTCGGGTGCTTCAGGTGTGAAGAAGGAGACCTTGACTCTACAGTTTCAGGGACCAGGAGATGTTGACAACAACCAGGAGCCATATACTAGCTGTCCCATAAAGGATGTCGAGTGCCGAGGGGTTGGTGTCTGGCAGGAGCACTAACAAGCCTTGGCAACGGTAACCCATGAAGAAGATCAAAGAAGATTACGGTCTGGCCCTGCAAGGACCAGGGGACTCACCACAGCAAGGGGAGTCAGGGCAGGTCTGGAGAAAATCAGGATTATCTCTCAAATGGACCCACAGGCCAAAGGCACAGGAGTCGCAAGGGGACCTCTAGCAGTTTCACAAAACAACAGCTTGCAGGGCGCAGAGTTTGAAGAGGCCAAAGTCCTTTGTACAAAATATGCACAGAGGTTGGGGCTATTGACAGCCCAATGCACGAAGTTGGGGAACTTTAACAAGTATATGCACTTGCAAATGTACACGTGCACAGGGGTTTGGGTTATGTTGTCCCCACAAAGAATACTTGTATCAAACTTGGTGAGAGGGCAGTTCAATCTCAAGGAAAGTAGGGACCCACCTCATGTGTTGCTGAAACCTTTGGAGTCTGCAGGAGCTCAGGATTAGTAGACTGGTCAGTTGTGTTACGGTGCCTGCAAATGCAGGGGAGTGACTCCTTCATTCCAAGGGAGATACTTCAGTTGTCCTTGATGCTCCACAGGTCCTGCACAGAGCCTGTATGGTGCAGGGGCACAGACAATGCTTTGGACAGAGAGGGAGATGAAGTTGGGCCCAGTCGAAGTCTAGCGAGGTCCAGAGTGTCCAGACAGTCGACGGTCAGTTGTTTCAGAATCTTGTCCACGTCAAAACTAGGGTCCTACAGCAAGGTAAGCCCTTTTATACCGATGGGAGAGGGTTGAACAGATTCAGGGGACCCTCCTAAGGCAGGGTCATTACAGGGGGTGGTTACATCCATGCCCTTTGTCCAGTTTTGCACCAGAGCAGGAGCCAATGGCTCCCAGAACTGGTTTGAACTGGACTATGCACAGGGACACCAAATGTGCCCCTCGTGCAGACTTTCAGGCACTTTGGAAGTACACCCACCCAGCTCCAATACACTGAATCCTTTCTGGGAGGTGGTCACACCTCCCTGTGACGGGATGCCTATTGTGCTGCCCTCTTCTGCTCGAGCTTGGCTGAGCAGCAAGAGCGCAGAAATGTGTCTCTGGTTGGCAGCATCCATTTTCTGCTGTCTAGGTTGAGAAGACTGGTACCTGGAAGACCCGGGACCCACAAAGCTTGCTTCAGAAGGGTGAAATCATACCTCCCACACCAGTTACCGGTGTGGAAATATGATTCCAAGGTGTTTGATGCCAAACACAACATGGTTTGTTGCAGCCATTTTCGAGATAGCATTTTACACAGGCATATAATGCACCTCTACCTATATGTCGGGCTGCGTCACTGACAGCTCAGGAAAATGGTCTCCGAATGCTGCAGGGGTGCTTTGCTCAAGCAGGGGCACCCTCTCACGTAAAACCCAGCACCCTGCCTTCAGGATTGTCAAAGACTGCTATAGGGGTGACTTATAGGTTTTTTGTTTTTTGTAAAAAAAAAATTCTTGAAAATACATGAGTCAGTAAATTCCAAATAATCAGTATACATCATAGTATACAAATAAACCATGAATATACAGTCATTAGTAAACAAATAGCATATAGAATGTCTACATAATATGCAATTAAAGTGAGTGCCAGCACTTCCTAAAAAAAAAAAGCAGAAAACAAAAGACCTCAACGTGGTTATAGACACTAAACAGAGTTTATATTCAGAGATCCAAAGACAAATATTGCTTAACTGAACCCCAAATTTGACATCCCAACTTCTTTCTACGCTGACCTTTAATAGCATATAGACTATACTCCATATTATAAACCTGATAAAACTGTGCACGCCATGCCTCGAATGTGGGCGGTTCTTTCTGGAGCCAATACGAAGCTATGCTTAACCTGAGAACTGCAGTAGCAAGAAATATTAGATAAATCTGCTTCTTTGGTATCCCTTCTACCACACTTCCCATTTGCACCCCCAACAAAATCTGAACAGCTGTTAATTGTATAGGAACACCAGCAATTTTTGTTAAAAGCTGCTGCACCTGATACAGAAGTCTAGCCAAAGTAGAACAAGAGAAAAAAATATGTATATCATCTGCGGGTGAATGCCCACATCGGAAGCATTCCCCTGTATGAGCCCTACTCCATTTTGAGGTTTTATCTGGAGTATAGTATAAATTAAAAAGTGACTTGAAATGTTGAGCCGACAGTTTGGGAGATAGAAATAGTTGGATTGCCAAATTAATAGAAACCATTACATTTCTATCGGATCTTCCCAATCTGATCCCCCATTTTCGATTCTGCTCTTCTAAATCGTCCAACTTAGTGCTAAGCATTAACCTATATAAAGTGCCTATTCTTGCAGATTTCCGATTTGCTTCCACCAAAGGATTAGGCAAAATATTACCGCGCAGCTGCATTAAATACTGTCTGATTTGTAAGTACTTGTAAAAGTCTTCTCTAGGTAACTGATAGTACTCACAAAGTTGATCGAATGATTTCAGACCCTCTATAGAATATAAATCCCCCACCAGCCGTATGCCTTTTATTCTCCAATTATAAACCACCCGGTCCCAAAACACCGTTGGGAAAAAAGCTGTAGCAGCTAGTGGTGTATACCAAGAAATTTTACCAAACTGATACATTTTCCTAACGGATTTCCACACTTTATAAGCTGCCCCGAGAACCTTAAATCTGGTACGCTTGTAATAGCTCCAATCCACATTCAAAAACAGGCAATTTTTTGCTTTAACACCCAATAGCATCTCATAGATAGAAGGACACTCCGCCATATCCAAAGATCCCACACCTATAAGTAGTATATTCATTCTTTGTAGCATACATGCATAATAGTACAAGGTAAAATCCGGTACCGACCAGCCTCCAACCAGCCGCGGTAAAACCATATATCTCATAGAACGGCGGGCCTTTCCCCTAGACCATAAAAAACGCATACAGATGGATTGTAATTGCATTAAACTTATATGGGAAATTTCTAAAGGCAAGCATCTAAAAAGATATAGAATTTTAGGCAGAATCATCATTTAGAGTAAATTACATCTCCCTACAAGGGAGAGGTGTAGGCATTCGGCTCGATCTAATTGTTTCTGTACCCCAGCCATAATACCATCCCAGTTTGTCTTGACGAGATCTGTTACTGAAGCTCTAATCTTGACACCCAAGTAGGTAACCTCTTCATAAACCGTCGGGTCAAAGTAATTCGGTAAGTTAGTACACAAAATCTGAGTCTTGGCTGCATTCAGCTTGTATCCAGAGGTTGCACCAAATTCAGAAGCTAAGTATTCTATTTCCTGCATTGCGGCCAACGGTCTTGGGGAGACAATAGCTACATCGTCCGCATACGCTAGAACCTTAAACTGATAATTCTGAATGTTTACTGGCTGTATCTTAACACTTGATTCAAGCATCTTTAAAAACGGATCGATATATAAAGAAAAGAGTAAAGGAGAGTATGGGCACCCCTGCCTAGTACCGCGTTGAATCTGTACTACCTCCGACTCGAGTCCCATGGTGCTAATTCGGGCCACAGGTTGACGATATAAAGTCTGCAACGAGGCTATGAACTCCTGGCCAAAACCCTGTAACTTCAATACTTCCCATAAAAAACTCCATGAGACTCGGTCGAAGGCCTTCTCAGCATCTAATAAAATTAAAGATAACGCTTCCCTTGATACATTAGCATAGTCAAAGAGTGTAATTACCCGATTGACATGATTAGTCGTACCCCGGTGTGGAATAAATCCATGTTGACTATTAGACACTAATGGGGTAATGACTGATGACATCCGAGCGGCCAATATCTTCGAGTAAATTTTCCCATATGCATTTAAAAGTGATATGGGGCGATAAGAGCCAGGCAAATTTTTCGGCTTATCCTTTTTATGGAACACAACAGTTCCGGCTTCGTCCCAAGACTTAGGGGCACCCTGTTTCTGGGCAGCTATGATTGT
The DNA here is from genome assembly GCF_964204655.1 of Triturus cristatus. Taxonomy (NCBI): domain Eukaryota; kingdom Metazoa; phylum Chordata; class Amphibia; order Caudata; family Salamandridae; genus Triturus; species Triturus cristatus. The sequence continues at coordinate 448,334,176 of NC_140594.1, forward strand.
AGCTAGGAAATCGAAGTTCAATACACTAAAAAAACTTTTATACACTTCCAGTGGTATTTTATCTGGGCCTGCCGCCTTGCCATTAGCCAACCCCTTCACTGCTATTTCTAATTCCTTAAGTGTAATTGGGGCATCTAATCTTGCTGCCTCCTCCTGAGAAAGCTCTGATATATAATGTTGCTGGAGGAGGTTGCAAGCTTTATCGTCATCATGAACCTCGCCTTGGTAAAGGCTACTATAAAATTGTCTAAACACTTCTAAAATACCGCTTGCACCCTCAACCAAAGTTCCATTCTGATCTACAATATTATCAATTTTTTGTGCGGCTGTTCTTGCTCTAAGTTTTAGGGCGAGGCACCTGCCACTTGCCTCCCCATACTCATATTGCAATTGTCGTTTAATCAAGAACTTTTTCGCAGCTTCCTGAGACCAATGGAGATAAATTTTTGCTTTATGACGAGCTACCTCCGCTGTAAATTCACTTGTATCAATCCCAGTATGTACCCCCTGCATTAGCGATTCCTCAGCCACAATCAGGGCCTAATAAAGCACTTGAAATTTCGCCGCCTGCTGCTTTTGATTGTATAACCCGTAACTCAAGACTTCTCCCCTTAAGGCGGCCTTAAAAGCATCCCAAACAAACCCAGGTTGAGTGCTTTCTCGATTCAATCTAAAGAAATTGGTAATCCATTCCTTCATTTGTTCTACAAATTGCTGATCAAATAATAGCTTCCGATCAAAAGAGAACAGCCTAGGCTTCCTGACAGAGAGAGAACAATTTATAGATATAACAACTGGACCATGATCTGATGTGATTCGTGGATATACCTGAATAGATGCTTGGTATAAAATAGATTGGGGAACAAAGAAATAATCCAGTCTAACTAACTTCTGATGAGAAGATGAGTAAAAAGTATATCCAGGCTCTGCCCCCCGCAGAAAGGACCAAGCATCTACTAAGCCATGTACCTGCACTACTGATTGTAAAGCTTTAAAGACACGAGGTTTTCTACCCCTATACTGAGTAGTCTCTTTGAAATTATTTGATGTCAAATTTATATTAAAATCCCCACAAAGAATCAAGGGCATAGACCAAGTCGATAGCTCGACATTCAAGAAGTCTAAAACAGAATCCTCATCAATATTAGACCCATATACTCCACAAATCGTACAAGTCATACCACCTGCGATACATTCTACGATTACCCACCAACCCAATGCATCAGTTAAAATCCTACCAGTAGTACTTATATGATTTTTGGCCAGTATTGCAACCCCTCTGACTGTACACGTGTATTTAGTACAAGCAATTAAAGCAAATCCCAGCTCTTCCAACAATCGCCGCTTAGCCCATACTATATGGGTCTCCTGGAGACATATTATATCACAACATAGCAGCCTCAACTTCTGTGCCACCCGACGTCTTTTATCTAAAGAATTTAGACCCCTAACATTCAACGTACCAATCCTAAGACCCCTATCTGCCATTCAATAGGACATATACTTCTGTCACTTGCCATAGAGACTGAATTAAACTTAAAAAAAAATCAAACAGAAAGCATGTATCTATACTGCACTCATGTATTATTTTCAATTTTCTCCCCCAAAACCCCCCTCTGAGGAACCCACCCAACCCCCAACGAGCCCCCCCTTCCCACCCACCCCCCACCACCAACCACGGGGACTGAGGATCCTGTCCTCTGTGATGGAAAAAATGGTTGCAGGGAACCCACCCCCGGCACCCCCCCTAAACAGCACCCGTACCAAAACACTTTTTTGTGATTAGACCAACTCTCTTTTTTGTTTTTCTTCTCCTTCCTTTTCCTTTTTTTTTTTACTTTTACTCCTTTTTTTTTCTTTTCCTTCCCCTCTCCCTTTTTCTTTTGTTTCTTCTCCTTCTCCCTTCCTTTTTATTTCCTTCTTTTTTCCCTTTCTTTTCTTTACCCTTCCCCCTTCCCTTTTTTTCTCCCCTTTTTCCTTTCATTACCTCCCCTTCCCCTTATTTTTTCCTCCCAATTCTTTTCCCCCCTTTCAGCCGTCTCAGAAAAAAAATAAGAAAGATAATGCACCACCCTAACTAATAAGTCAGAGGTACTTTTCCACCCACTGATAATTATGAGAGCGACTAAACAAGTGCTAAGTACCTTCAGCCCATAAACATACATCCGTTACACTTTAATCATAATCACGCTTAAGTAACTATTTATAGCATTACTATACCATATTTAGACAATACCCTCTTAAACTGGACAGCCTATCCTTACATTTTCATATCCTACAGCAGATCAATAGTGATCCTAAATAAAAGATCACAAGTTCTATTACCCTTACTAGACATACAAAATAACAGGAAAAAAAAGGGGGGGATTACTCCATCCGATCCTAAAAGAAGGAAAAGTTATCAAATAGAACATTGATACTACATTATCACTTATTGATTCGGCTCTTCTTCTTTTCTTCCATCATATTTCAATGACCATTTGAATAGTGTAATACAGTGTAGTATAAAAAATTAATTATGTTTTATCCACCGATTTCAAAAACTCTTGTGCCAAAGTCTCGGAAGTGAAGTACCGGGTATGGTCATTATGTATTACTTTTAGCTTGGCAGGATTGAGGAGAAAAGCCATCGCCCCTTGGACTAAAATATAATGGAATCGTTTGGCGCAATCGCCATCTTAACTGAACAGTATCTGGACTGAAATCGGGGCGTACAAAAAACTCACATCCGATACCTTTTCGTCTCCTATCCGGGCGAGCTAAGTTGTATACTGCTTCACGGAGTAGATAATTATTGATGCAAATAAGAATAGCCCTAGGGAATTTATTAGTATCCGATCGTGAATCGCCTTTCCGTTTACGTAGTACAAAAGGATATCTGTGCGCTCGCACTATCTCTTTGTCCCAGTTCCAATCCTGAAGCTCCGGGAAAGCCTCCTTGAACATAGCCACAATAAATTTCAGAGGAGCCTGCCCTTCTTTTGATTCTTCCACACCCAACACTTATAGGTTTTAAGTGTAGTGAATTATAGCTATAGTAAACCTATATCTAAATTAAGTGGTGCATGCACCATCTTACACAGGCTGCAATGGCAGACCTGTAGCTCCATTTTGCATAGCCTCTCATGGGTGGCATAATACATACTTCAGCCCATGGGAGACCTCTGGGGTACCTATGCCCTGGGTACATGTGTACCATATACTAGGGACGTATAAGGGTACCCCAGTATCCAATCTGGAGTGTACCTAAGAGCATGTCAATACATTTTAGGGAGAAAGCAGATAGACTGGTGTCCTGATTAGCAGGATCCCAGTCAGACTATTCAAAAACAGTGCAACATCAAGCAAAAAGTGGGGGTAACCATAAGAAGCAGATCCTACTTTCCTACAGGATGTAACAGTACCTGTTGTCAAAGGTTGCATTCAAGATGCCCCTTGACCATGTCCTTTTATATGGCTAGTGAAGTCCTTGGCACTTTTACTATCTGCTCAGTGGTTTGGAAAGGCTTTAGTAATATAGAAAACTGTTAGGGATTAGGAAAGTTGATGGCTGCTCTTTGAAGTGTTCAGTAATAATGAAAAGCGAGTTTGCACAGAATGCTATGGTGTTTTCCCTTGATGAGTACATTATTGATTGAACTAGTAGGATTTATTCATTCAGACAGTGGGTATTTTTGGACATGGATATTAAACAGGTAGCTTACATGGTTATATACCAACCGAAAGTACAATATACGCTCAGAAGACCACATACTTTGTTGAGCCTGTATCTCAAATGACTTTTGTACTTGAGGGGATGTCTGCCCAATACATTGAGCAGAATATATGACGTTGCAATGCATGCGTGTACAATGCATGCCTTTACAACATGGTTGTTACAACGACTGCGTTGTTACCACGAGTGCCATCAATGACTTGCTGTAGGGGGTGCACTGGACTTAGGAATAGTATTAGTTACTATTCCTTCTCCAGTTTGTGCAACAGCAGGGAAGGTGTTGGATTTAAAATCCAACACATTCCCTGGTGTTGCATGCCCACTACAGCAAGTCGTTGATACGTCTTGCGATGTAATGGCGAGCGTGGTAACAACACGGTCGTTGTAACAACCGCGTTGTAAAGGCATGCATTGTGGAAACAGCGTTGTAAATGTTTCCCCATTGAGCATATATGTTGCGTACATTTGGTATGCGGGGGCATATCTCACACATCATTTTCATTTAGGCAACCAGCCAAACCTAATTTGTAAAATATGTATAATTTCCCCCAAATTATCTATTTCAACCGTGGATTAAGTTACTCAATTTTGCCTACCCTGCTTTAAGAACTTGGCAGAGGGCTGTGTAAAAACGGTCTATGGCATTACCTGCTGTTTCAAATGAGGGCATATGCTTGAGTGGTACGGTCACTTTGACATTAACATTATGTCCACCACTGAGGGATTGAGTTTGTGTTTGTGGGGAAGCAGTTTGCTTTAATTTATCAAGCTGTATTGAGTGTATCACAAGATTATTTCTTCAGTTAAAGGAGACATGCACCTTGAGGGTTTTATATACCTTTCTCTCAAGATTGCTATTGAAAACAGTACGTACCCTTGAACAAAGTTCTTGTTTTTGAAATATATATAAAATAAGAGTTATTATTCAAATTTGGCCTCATGTTTATTCTTTGAGAGTGTATTTCATTTATTGCTCCTGTGAGTACAACAAATGCTTAGCACTACCCTCTGTTAATTTCAACTGCTCACTCACACTACCACAAAAGAGAGCATTAGTATTATCTACTTTAGTTTCTGTAAATCAAATAGGGACCTACTGCACTCTTTGCACAGTGTACTTCTTTTTAGTACACTATATAGAGAGGCAGCTTCCTATACGAAGGCCTCAATAGTGGAGGCAAAACTCAAAGATGAAAACATGCCCAAGAGGGGTGAGACACTGGAACAGCAAAGCAGCGCATCAGTTCCTTACTTCCAGGGAGGTGATACTTTGGTTATATACTACAGCGCAGGGATAGGGATGCGTTGGTTACTTACAGTCAGGTGAGATGATGCATTGGTTCCTTACTGCCCGGGAAGGTGATGCATCAATATCTGTACAAGCGGCCTTGGTTGCTTACTGCAGGCAAAGTTGATGAAGAACTTGGCGTCCAGGAATGATGCATCAAAAATCCAGACATACTTTCACAGCCATGAAGCAGGTGATGCATTGATCTCTTCAGCCGCACAGAAGGGCATGCGCCAAAGTCAAAGCGTCCACCACAGACATTGGTGATGCGGTGCTCGGGACGGGTTGTGGTAATCTTTCAGCAACATGCCAGGCACTGTGTCGATTATTTAGCCGCAAAGTGGAGATGTGTTGGTTTTTCAGCAGCACAGCTGTTTGTGAAAATGGCAGCTTCAAGTTGATGTGTGGATTTTCTTTGTTCTTCGCAGCCACACCACCTCCAAGGGTCCAGGAACGGTATTTGGTACCACTTGACAGGTCATAACTTCCAGCAGAGGAGTTCAAGGGCTGAAGATGAAGTCTTTGGTTGCCCGAGACTTCTTAACAGGAGGCAAGCACACACAAGCCCTTGGAGCACCTTGGAAGCAGGATACAGAAAGCAATGTCCAGTCCTTTCATTGCCCAAGAAAGAAACAGCAAGCAGCAGGCCAGCACAACAAAGAGACCAGTAGAGTGTCAGTCCCTCCTATGGCATAAAACTCTTCTTTTTAGCAGAATTTCCTTTAGTCCAGAAGTGATCTGAAGTTATGATGTCACATCTCTTGTACTTTTACCAGTTTCTGCCTTTGAAGTAGGCAAATTTCATAGAAAAGTATCTGTAGTGCACAAGAGCCTGCCTTTACCTGACCTGACCTGGCTCTAGACACACAACAGGAGAGTTAAGACAGCTTTGTGTGCGGACAATAGGATAGGACACTATTCAGATATCAGTGACAACTCTTCCCACCACTCTAGCTCAGGAAGACACAGTAACTAGGTGATGGTCCTTCACGATATGTAGGGCACACCTCAGATCTCTTTGTGTGAGCATCTAGAGTGAATGCACAAACAGCCTAACTGTCACCCTCCCTCAGACGTGGATTTCACAGGCAGGCAGAGGAACAGAAAGGTTAAGCATGAAAATGCCCACTTTCCAAAAGCAGTATTTTCCAACACACAATTTAAAAACCAACTGCACTAAAAGATGTATTTTCAAATTGTGAATTCAGAGATTCAAATTTAAAATCTCTATCTAATCCTAATTGGAAATTACACTTGTAAGATGTTATAAGGTAGCTCCAATGATAACCATGGAATAGTGAAAAACAAAATTAGCAGTATTTCACTATTAGCACATGTAAAACACACAGTGCACCCTGCCCCTGGGGATACCTTGGGACTACCTTAGGGGTGCCTCACATGTAGTAAAAGGTTAGGGCCTGGCAAGTGGGCACACTTGCCAGTTCGACATGGCAGTTTAAAATTGCAAAGCAAACACCAGGAGATGATGGACGGAGCGCTGAAACTTTTCAGATACTCACCCCCAGTCACAGATCTGGGTTGAATTCATCATCGTTCTTTAGCTCACTTTGCCACCTCAGTTCAGACCCAGCTATATGCAAATCAGTCTTGACCCTGTGCCTCATGGGAACAGTCCAGCCCAAACTGCCAAGCCAGTTCTTTCCTGAACTGGAAACAAGCATCCTGGGACCGGTTTCTGGGTAACACCCTTCATCAGCCAGGCTAGTTTAAATCCAGTGGCAAAGTGAGCAAGGGACCCACGTCTGGGCATACCATGCCACCTTAGGGCGAATAAAGCAAACACAAGGAGATGATGGAGGGAGCGCTGAAACTTTTCAGACACTCACCCCCAGTCAAAGATCTGGGTTGAATCCATCATCGTTCTTTAGCTCACTTCTCCACCTCAGTTCAGACCTAGCTATATGTAAATCAGTCTTGACCCTGTGCCTCATGGGAACAGTCCAGGCTGAACTGCCATGCCAGGTCTTCCCTAAACCGGAAACAAGCATCCTGGGACCGGTTTCCGGGTAACACCCTTCATTAGCCAGGCTAGCTTGAATCCAGTGGCAAAGTGAGCAAGGGAACCACGTCTGGGCATACCCTGCCAACTTAGGACGAACAAAGCCAACACAAGGTTTAAGTTTAAAATTGCACACCCAGACACTGCAGTGGCAGGTCTGAGACATGTTTGCAGGCTACTCATGTGGGTGGCACAATGAGAGGTGCGGGCTTGCTAGTAGCATTTGATTTACAGGCCCTGGACGTACCTGTTGCACTTTATTAGGGACTTACTAGTAAATTAAATTTGCAAATCATGGATAAACCAATTGCAGATACCTTTTACACAGGGAGCACTGGCACTTGAGCACTGGCCAGCAGTGGTAAAGTGGCCAGAGTCCTAAAACCAGGGCAAAAATGAAATGCAGCACACAGTCAAAAACACAAAGTCAAAAACAGATCAGAAGCAAAAAAAGACGGGAAAAACACACCAAAGATGACAGGTCTAAAACGTCAGTAGGCCCTTTTGCAGAGTGGTTAAGAAAGGGGGTGGAACTTCATCCCCAGCCAGTAGTGTGCCAGGAGGCCCCTTTTTACAGTGGCTGAGAAAGGGGGCAGGGACTCCGATGACATCTCATCAATACCAATGTGGGGAACTTAGTTGTCACAACAGTAGGGGTTTTTGGCCCCCAACGACCCTCAGCAGCCAAAGGGACTTCATCACCAAACCAGTAGTGCACCAGGAGTGGTTGAGAAAGGGGCTGGCCCTCCAGCAACATCTCAGCAATCACACTGTGGTGGACTTACTTGTGGCAACAATAGGAGTTCCTGGCCCCCAATGACTCACAGCAGCAATGGGGACTTACTTCATCCCCCAACCAATAGTGCACCAGTAGGCCCCTTTGAGGAGTGCTTGAGAAAGTTGGCGGGACCTCTGATGATGCCCCAGCAATCCTGCTGTGGGGGACCTAGTTGTGGCAACCATAGGGGTTCTTGGCCCCCAACGACCCTCAGAAGCCAAGGGGACTTCATCCCCCCAACAAGTAGTGCATCAGGTGGCTCCTTTGCAGAGTGGTTGAGAAAAGGGGCTGGGCCTCTGTCGATGTCTCAGCGAACCTGCTGTGTGGGAATTACCAGTTGCAACAATAGGGGTTCTTGGCCCCCAACGATCCTCAGCAGCCAAGGGGACTTCATTCCCCAATCAGTAGTTCACCAGCAGCCACCTTTGCAGCATGGTTGAGAAAGGGGATGGGACCTCTGACGATTTCTCAGCAATCCTGCTGTGGAGAACTTACTTGTGGCAAGAATAGAGGTTCTTGGCCCCCAATGACCCTCAGCAGCCAAAGGGACTTCATCCTCCAACCCGTAGTGCGCTATGAGGTCCCTTTGCAGAGTGGTTCAAAAAGGGGGCAGGGCATCCGATGATATCTCTACAATCCTGATATGGGGAAATTACTTGTGGCAACAATAGGGGTTCTTGGCCTCCAATGACCCTCAGCAGCCAAGGGGACTTCATCATGGGTGGCCTAGCAATACTTCTCCCGCTTACGGAACTCTGCAGAATTTGGAGGAGTTTTTCAGCAACTCCGCAGTATCCCACTGAGTGAAACTCTGCGTGCTCCACCTAGGCCTACTTTTAAGGTAAGGCTGCTGTGATGCAGCTGGGGTAAAGGGCACTGGGATTGTTACACATGAACACAGGTGCAGGCTGTATGTGAGAGACTGCAATTCTGGTGGCAGCATGCAGGTAACCTGATTGTCGCAGGGTTAAACTGCAAAATTGACTTGCCAAAACATCCTTTCTGAAAGGCCTAAACTTTCCTTGTTAATATTAATAAGTCACTCTAGGACTAATTGCCCATAAAGTCAGGGCCCATGAATTTAAAAGTAGGAAATGAAAAATAATCTTGAACAATTTTCACTGAAGCAAGGTTAGCTGCTGCCATAGGGAATCATTGGGCTACATTGTTATATTTATTAAATGCTTAATTTGAATTCGTAGTAGCTAGAGATATACTTCTTCCACTCATTTTAATTGTAATTTAAAATCTTCTTTAATGGTAAAGTTAGATTTTAAAATATTATTTTTGAAATGGCACTTCTATAAAGTTGTCCTTTACATGTCTAAAGTTTCTGGTGTTTTCCCAGGAGTTTCCAGCAACCTGGGCTGGTGATGCCTCTCCCACTGTGAAAGGTATATTGGACCCAGACAGCGAATAAAAGGGACCTGGATGTATAGGGAGCAGGACTTCCTGACAGGATGGCTGGGAAGGAGTTGTGCCCTGACATTATTACATTTCAAAGGGTCATGCCGCAGAACACACAAAGGAACCTGACACCTGCCTTTTGTATCACTAGCCAGACTGGAGCCTAACCAGGGGAATGGGAGGAACTGACCAGAACCAGTTTTAGGGCTATACAAATGGACGTCCCCCCACCCTCAGGCTGGAACTAGGCATAAAAGTGGCATTTCTAGAACAAGAAAGGGGAGCAAGACCTTGGAGTTAGACTGCAACAGTGACAACACCATGGACAGCTGGAGTGACAAGCCCCCTGATGCTCTGATGGACTGAGGACTCTGCCTGGAGCTGATCCCAGGATTAGTGGGTCTCTCCAGGGCCAGTGATGCTGGCCACTTTTCACCCCTTGAGAACCAATTGGTGCAAGACATGGACTTCTGTGCTCCAGCATGAGTAGGGGAGCCTCCGGAGCCAGGCACAGGAGAAACTGGTGCAAAGAGGCGGTGAAACCAGCTCCCTACAGAGTGTACCTCATTTGAGCCCAGGAAGCCTGCTGCAAATTCTCTTCATGGCTAGAGCTTGCCCCCAAGAGTATAATGATCACAGGATTGTTGAAATTGGCCCAACAGGGCCCCAGATATTTACGGTTAACGTTTGTGATAGTTGACCCCCTCTAAAGAAAACATAGTATTTGGAGCTCGGTCACAACTTTTTGGAATTCCCCTAGGGAGGGCCAAGTTCCTGGTGGTCAATGCAGTCTTTTTTGGGTGAGGGAGCTTGCATGGGACCACTGCCCTCAAATGGTTATTTTGCCTGGGAACCCCTATCTCCTGAGGGTGAATGCAAACTAAAGACGTAAAGCCATGGCCATCGTAGTGATGAAGTCCCAGAGACCCCATCACCCAGGACAAAAAAGGAGGTGAGCGCAAGGTATGCCACCTGCCCCAGGTGCCTGCGTGTGGGGGGTGCAGGGTGATGGTGTAAAGCTCTCACCCACAAACCAGAGCCAAATGTTTACTTGCTCCCTCTGAGGCAGGGGTACACTGGAGCTGCAGGCTTCATTGGCGTACCCGGGTCGGAGGGGTAACAGGGTTTTGTGGCTCCCCCAGTAACCCCTCAATGTACCTTAAGGCATGTGGATGTGTAAGGTGGGACCAGGGAACCCATCAACAAAGAGAATCCTGTGGCAGCTCCCTGATGCCCTGTTAGGTCTTAATTTACATATGTATTCAACAGATTGTGATGGCCCCAGGAGCATATGAGCATGACCAACAAGTGTTTAAGGTGTTGCACGGGGCAGCAAAGAGAGTGGCAGCCTGTCCCTAGGTATATTTTGTCAAATTACCCATAAGTCACCTCGGGTCATTTAATTCATACCCCAGGAGAGTTTTGCATTATTTTCAAAACTCTTCAGAACTGAAGCTTTTGTTCTACAGCTTGGAGTGCATGGACTTTTGTAATTGGTTTAATGATTGCAATGTATATAACCTAAAGTAGATCAAGAAAGACTCATATTTGTTAGGTTGATTTTAAATGCTTTATTGACATTATATTGTGTATAGTGGTTTTGTGAAATATTGCAATGCTTTATTGACAATGATGATTGCATTGAACTTGTGGTTTTTTACCTTTAAGGGCCAGTTTGCTATAGTTAATGAAATGTTGAATTCTGAAGATAGATATGCACTTACTAAAATACTCCATGGAGGGATTGAGTGTCTGCTTGATGGTATTTATGATTGTAATGTGTGCCAGTCAGGGCCACATGTAAGCAACGGGGAGCAGGCTGATGTAAAACCTAAAATGAGATTTAATAAGCCAAGCAAGGCCACCTTGCATGATCCTGCATGGCTTAATAAATCTAGAGTAACTCAAGGCAGCGCAAACTCTGTGGCGGGAGGTGTGCCATGGTTGGAGCGTGGGTGTTCCCACTCATCCATCCATGCATTCTGACACATTCCTAGATTTACCAACACTCGTAGACCTGGGAATGCATCAGCATTGTAAGCCCCTCAACCAGAGGTGCAACACAGAGAAATATCTTTATTTCTCCTTGTTGTTTCCTCTTTCTAAGTGTGCTGCAGAATGCAGCACATTTAGAAAGAGGAAAAAGCCTCTAAGGATTGTATTTGTGCAGGAAGGAGCACCTTCCGGCACTAAAACAATCCTGCCTCCAATGCAGCCACCCTTGCAACGTGGTGCAACGGTGCTTCCATTAGCACTAGAGAGCAGTTTATGTGCTAGGGCAGGTAGAGAGCCTAAATGTGCCATAGAATGTTAAATACAGTGTATTCCTCCCCACTTCCTTTCATGCAGAGCAGAAAGTAGTGATGCATTGCATGAATATTTGTTGAAAAAAACAAGAACAAAAAAAGAAATAAATGAAAATTCAATAAAAAGAAAATCATTTTACTAGATGATAGGTTGAAATTAAAATTGATTGTAACATGTGAAATAATTAAATAAATGCATGTGTTCATGCACAGTCACACTCAACTCAAAATTATGGGTACACAATGCTGCCATTTTGTCTCTACTTCCTACTATGGTAATTGTTCCAAAAATGGTTATACAATATATTTAAGCAATAAATAGGTAGGTGTTTAGTCTTCTTGTACATTTGTGGTATTACTGCTCCTTGTAAATTTTGATTTAACATGTAAAAAAATGTAGTTTGCACTACATCTTGTACATTGCATGTTGAGGACAGGACCTGTCCATCAGTGACACGGTAGAAGAAAGACTACCATCCATCTTTTTGCTTATGCAAAACTGTAGCATATGCACTGCATTTGCTATAGTTGAACCAAAAGTTCTTGACTATGTTGACTCTTCCAACCAGGGATAGGGAGGATGTGGCAACACCCCACTCTGACAAGTGCTAACAGTTGTTGGTTAAAGTTCTTATTACCAGTTTAGAATTACATCTTCCGTGACGTACACAATTCAATCAATAGGAAGCTCAGAAATATAATTTATTTTACTTATTAAGCAAGAATAACTTACGAGTAAGGCACAGCAAGGCACAATTAACCTCAAAGAAGGGTCGGAGTTCTGACAATAGGTTGAAAAATGACATTTGGCTTTCCATCCTGTTTTCTGGCTAAAATGTAAACCTTATCATGTCAGTTCAAATCCCCATTTCAGAATGATTATGCTCTAAGATTCTTGGTGTGTTTGTGTGTGTTGGGGGGAAAGGGAGGGATGGGTTTTGGTCCACCGGCCTAGCTCACACCTCTGGTCACCCCTACACTATTCTATGACAGGGTAATTAATAACAAAATCGACAGCATCAAAAATACATTTCCACCATTTATTTTTGCAGTACACTTGCAGCCATTGCCTTGCAATCCCATAGAATTACAATCAACAGCTAATTCTTTAACTCCGCTCGACGGTATTCATTGTATTGACCTCACTTTATTTGCCATAAAAACACTGAGTAAGAAAGAAGCTGAAGCAGGTGCTGTCCATGGTCCTGAATTTTGTATTTCGGTAAAAATCATGTTGGCTTTCATTCACTAACAATGACTTCCTCTCTTTCAATACACAGAGTAAAGGTTGCCCATGGACAGCAGTAGTGCAAGTTTCTCGCTCACACAGGCAGGTATACCATAGTAGGTAGCTGTGCCAGTCATCCATATGCATACACGCATAGAAAATGTGCTGCCGCAACGCAAAGCTACTCTGATATGACGTACAGAACCTGTAAAAACAGCAACATTGCAAGCATCATACAGACACAGAAGAGTTACAGCATCTGCTTTGCTGTGGCAAGTTTCAATCAGAAGAAACAATTGGTATACTACCATGAGCAGCAGCATAAACGTCCCTCGGATAATCAGAGCAGTTACAGAATAGGCAGACACAGTGAGAGGTCACCTTGCTTGTGAGTGCCTTGGAATTTAATGCAGAATATGACAAGGCCAAAGTCTGAGCTATGTCATTGTACCAAGAGAGATTTAACCAGCAGAAAAAAGGTTATGTTTTGAATATCTGATGCCTTATTACAGAAAGTGCCCCATGGAGTTTAAAAGGCCAGTGCTACTCTTTGTGTAGCGCTGGCCATTTCAGTATTATGGAAGGGGCTACAGAAACATGCTCTTTGGCTTCTGTATCATGGCTCACGCTGATACACATTTTGCACCTGTGCAGTCTTTGCAGGGAATGCCTACATTTGCAAGCAATACAGCCTCAGGTTAATGAGAGAACGTCTTGGGCCCTGAACTCATATTGTTTTTAAGATGACAGGGCAGTTGCAAAGAGGACTGTGGAAGGCACACTGATTGACACTCACTTATTACAGGGTGGACAGTCATTGTGCTCCAAGTGAAGCTCTTGGGTTGGGGCTACATGGACATTTTCCTAGACTACAACACTGACGAAGGAATAGTTTGTTTATAAAAGAAAAGTGAGTTGAGTAGGGGTTAAACCTTTCATCCTTAGAGTGGCCTTTCCCCAACTTGTTGCCTTTTGCCTCCCATTTTTACAGATTATTTTTGTTGCTCTCAGGACTCTGAGCATTTTACCATTGCTAACCAGTGCTAAAGTGCATGTGCTTCTCCCCTTAACATGATGACATTGATGTATACCTGATTTGCTTATTTGTTGTACTTGTAAGTTTCTTGTAAAGTGGTACACCATATACAATGCTATTAGTGGGCCTATAACAGCCATTGTGCCACCCACAGAAGTTGTCTTTCAAACCTGTCTCAGGCCTGCCACTGCAGTGCCTGTGTGTAAATTGTACTGCCACTTTGGAATTTAAATCTGCTTGCCAAGACGTAAACTCCCCTTTTATTGCATGTACATCACCCCTATGGTAGGTCCTAAGTAGCCCTAAGGGCAGGGTGCTGTGTAAGTAAAAGGTCGGACATGTACCTTTATGTTTTGCATTTCCTGGTAGTGACAAACAGCCTTTTTTGTTCTTCACTACTGTGAGTCATACACCTGTCATAGGCCAGGATTCGGAATTCCTTAATATTATTTAAGCTGCAATTTCTGATCAGAGAGAAGTAGCTTTTTCATGTTTGATATTTTTGGAGTGATAAAGATACATCCTCCTTAATGGTGAAGTTATATTTAACATTACTGTTGTAGAAATGTCAGTTTTAGAAACAGGACATTTCCCTGTACTTGCAAGTCTTTGTGCCTGACAGGCTGGCTCCAATATGTGTCTGGGCTGGGTGACAGCTACACTTTGTATATTCCCTGCAGACAGCTATAAATACAGGAAGGTGTGGGTGTGACAGAGGACTCATCTGCATTCTGACAGCCTTCCTGGGCAGGAAATGGGGAAAGGGCTCACACCTACATCTGAATAGGCTGTGTCCTGTCCTCACACAAATCACTGATTACCACCCAGGTTTAGCCCGGCAGACAGGACTGGATTGAAAGAGTCCCTTGTACACTTCAGAGAGTTCCTTTGAAGTCACCCCGTACATCAATGGCACTTGGCACTTTTGGGTATAAATACTGGGTCTCTGACCCCCCTAAAATCAGAAACTTCTGGATCTGGAATTGAACTGATGTCAGAAGGACTGCTGTGCTGCTTAAAGGACTCAACTCGACTGCTTTTCTGGAAGGACTGCTTTTCTGCTTGTTGCCCTGATGTCTGCTGCTCCCTGACCCTGCTGGAAAGACTCTGCCTTCCCTCTAAGTGATCTCCAATGGTTTGCTGGCCTGCCTCCTGGTCTCTAAAATCTCAGGGACACAAAATACTTCCTACAATTCTGCTGGTGCTTCTGGACTCTGGTGTATATGAGTCCTGCCCTTGCCTTAGGTGCCCCCTAGAAGTTCTGGGCCTCAGAAGTAGGTTCTACAGCTGCTTTCTACAAAATACTTCCAATTCATCATCCACAGCTTCTAGGCCCATCTTCAACTCCCTCCTGATTCCCAAGTGGTGCCACTGCAGTCATAGGCCCTTGGAATTTGTGATTTGGCTCCTGAATTCAAACTTTTGGGCTGTTCGTGAGTGCAAACGGGCCCACTCGTACTGGGACTGCACCGCTTGCTCAAAGGATCAGCACGAGCTGCCACAACATTGTCTCATCGTACAGTAAGCATTGCCACCCATGACACGAGGCCCCATCTGATATCCACGATGCCCGACCGACTCTTCTCACCCGCAGCTATGTGTCCTTTTTAGGTCTCGCTTAGCAAACGCAGTGCATGCGCTGCTTTGCCTTGACGAGACTCTATTGTTGTCGGTTTGGTGTACGAAGGGAGACAAAACATGTGCGTGCCCGGACAGGCGATGTGCACGCGCATGGCATCTCCTCACACACTCCCACCACGCGCTTGATTTAGCTTTCAGTACATGTGCGCGCCCTCATTGCGGCTTTTTTTTGGCTCTCACGCTCCCATTGCGCGCTCTCACGCTCCCATCGCACGCTCACACGCTCCCATCACGTGCTTGATTTAGCTTTTAGTTACTGTTTCTCTGCCGCGCTCGCGCGCTTGATTTACAGTGCAAAACATAAGGATATCACTTCTTCCTCATGGTCTTAACTCGTGGTGCTTATCCTCTGCCACGTGCTCTCTTATGCCACCTATTCTCATATTGTAGCTTTGCCTCGCCTTTCACTCTGCCCCGCACTCTATGCTACCACTTAACCTCATGTTTTTCACTGCCCATGCCTGCCCCTGTGCTCCACACTCTGTCGTAGCATCCCCGATTCCACACTCCACATTTTCGAGGCGCCCGGAGCAGGTCTGCCTCAGTGCGCTGCACACAGTGCTCACGTACCTCCTACCTGCCGAAGGGGAGGCGGCGTGATACGTGGAAACCTGTGACTGTTAGGACACAGAGATCGCAGCAGCCGGAACATTAACCCAGTCTGCTATCTTACAGCCAAGCAATCAACCCAGACAGGCCTGTCATCGTCTGAATGCAGAAAGAGAACAGTGAACGCTTCGTGCACTTCTATTCCGTTTCACGGCTCAAAAATGACGAAGCACAAAGGATGATGAAATAAAACAGACGCTAGTGTAGTGTATGGGTCAATGGTTGGAAGAACAGCCACTACTAGGTATTGGAGGTAAGTATAGGTTTATTTATACGTGTGAATCACAAGCTATTAGGAGAGCGCCGGGGAAACATCTGCTCCGCTCGCCGGCTCAGCGCGAACTCGCGGCACCCAAAATGGCTGCCGCGCTCTACGTCATCACGCCGAGCATGAAGACTAGAGCACGACACTACATATCTCCCTTCTTTATGGACAATCATTTTTTCCAATAAGGTAATTTGACAGTCTACTTGTTGGCGGACTCATTCCCATCTCCCATCTCAAAGTCTCTATACTTCGACAGTCTTACCACTGCTCTCCCGGTGCAGGTACGTCTCACAGGAGTGCCATAAGTGTGCTCGGTTCCCTCTTGGGAGTTTCTCGCTCCACCACCTTCAGCACTCAGGAGGAGTCCCCTGCTCGGAGATCCCCTGTAGTTTTCCGAGAGCTCCGAGACACCGGGATCGTTCCAGACCTCTGCTTCTGCATCACTCTCTCTTTCTCCGGGGTTTCCTGCGCTTGCTTCGACTGGGTTGGCTTCAGCTTCCAGGGTTTGGGGAGGTATCTCCTGTCCTCTTTCTCTTCCATTCCATCGCAGAATCTTGTTGCATTTCGACATTCTGTCCTGTGACCAAACTTTCCATCGCTCATTAGGGCAGACCGGTTATATGCCTTTTCCACTTGCAAAGGTGCGCTGAATTTACTGTCCCCTTTCCTTCTAAATTGGGCTAGTTTAACTCGAACCCACTCTCCTCTCTCTAGCTCCGTCTCCTTGACATTTCTTCTCTTGTTAAAGTGTTCTGTGTATATTCTTTGCGCTTTTTCTAGGTTGTGGTGCACTACTGCTGGGGACCACTTGCTCGTGAGGGTGCTCTCCTTCCATGCTACATTGTCTTTCGTGAAAGGGTCTCTACCCCTTAGGATTTGGAAAGGGCTGTATCCTGTGCTGGTCGGGGTAATCCTGTAAGCCCACAACATGCTCTTCAATTCCTTCTCCCAGTCCTTTCCAGTCCCTATTGCTGACTGTACTGACCCCATGATGACTCTGTTAAACCTCTCGGCTAGTCCATTTCCTGCCGGATGGTATATGGATATGTGTTTGGCCTTTATGCCATTCCTTCCCATGTATGTGTTCCACTTGTCCGATACAAACTGAGGCCCATTGTCGCTTAGGATGGAGCGTGGAATACCTTCCCTAAGGAAAACAGCTGTTAGGAATTTTAATATTTTTTCCGTGTCCATGTCTTCCTGTATGTCCACCTCCGGCCACTTTGAGTACCGATCTACTAGTACTAACACATATATCTGGATTCCCTGACCATCCAAAATCGGCCCCAGAATGTCTATCGATAGATCCTCCCATGGGTTATCCGGGTTGTCAAACTTCCCTAGGGGTGGTCGCATAAGGCTCTGGGACTTGTCCGCTCTTTGGCATTGGTCACACTCTCGCACGTGCCTTTCTATCTGGTTGTCCATCGCTGGCCACCAGTACATCTGCTTCACCTGAAGCTTTGTCTTTACGATGCCCAGGTGTCCTTCGTGAATGAAAGCCAGTAAATGCGGGATCAACTTGTTGGGGGAACAACCTTCTCTCCTCTCCTCAGGAAGAACCCCCGGTCGCACACTGATAATTCCTCTCTTACTTCAAAAAACTTCCTGAGCGCCACCTCCACATGCCTCTTTTCCGGCCATCCCTTTAGTAAGCAGTGCTTAACTGCTCCTATGTCTGCATCGGTCTCGTACGCTTCCTTCCACTCTTGTTCGCTTATTACACGTTCGTGATCTTCCATGAATGCCACTTTGGTATCCTCCTCTTCAGATGTGCTTGGAGCTTCTTCCATAGCTGATGCTCGGCTGAGATAGTCAGCTACCTTGTTCTTTTGTCCTGGAATGTGTTCCACATCATACCTATAATCCAATAATTTCAACTTCATCTTCGCGATACGGGGTGTTGCGTAGCATGTCCTGACGACGTGAGCACTTTGACGAATGGCTTATGGTCTGTTCTCAGTTTGAATCTTGTGCCCCATAGGAACTGGCGGAATTTTTCCATGGCCCAGACTACCGCCAACATTTCTTTTTCTATCACACTATACTTCTGTTCCGTGGGAGACAATGCTCTCGACGCAAAGCTGAGGGTGGACAGTTCACCTCCTTTCGACTCCTGCATTAGGACTGCTCCTAGGCCCCTTTCGCTCGCGTCCGTCGTCAAGACTGATCTAGCTTGCTGATCGTATCCACACAGAGGTACGGCTGTGCTGATATCCATTTTTATCCTCTGGAACTCTTCCTGTGTTTCTTTCGTCCATTCGAAGTTGATCTTGTCCCTGAGGAGTTGTCGTAAGTGGTGTGTTTTTGTTGCAAAGTGCTGTACGAAATTGCTATAGAACTCGGCCATGCCGAGGAATGACCTGACTTCCTCCTTGGTCCTTGGGGGTGGTGCTTCACATATCGCCTTGACATTGGACCGTTTGGGTGTGATGCCTTGGTCGCTGATCACGTGCCCTAGGTATGTGACTGACGTCATGCCAAACCGGCACTTGTCCCATTCTGCCATGAGTCCATTGCGTTCCAGGACTTGTAGGACCTTCAACAACTTGGCATCGTGGTCTGCTTTGTTCATGCCCATTACCAAGATGTCATCATGGAAGTACTGCACTCCTGCTTCCCGGAATAGCTTGTGCATTAGCTTCTGAATACGGCTGCTGCTGAAGCCAGTCCAAACGGCATCCTGCGGAATTGATAGCACCCGAAGGGAGTTATGAATGATGTCAACTTCCTGCAGGTATGGTGTAGTGCTATCTGGTGGTATGCCGATGTGAGATCGATGGTCGAGAACCATTTCACCCCCTTGGGTTTTGCTAGCATCTCATCAATTCTTGGTAGGGGGAACTTCTCTACTATTATGTTTTTGTTCAACTCCCTTAGGTCCACACACAGGCGTATTTTGCCGTTTGGTTTCATGGCAACCACCAACGGAGCCAACCACTCCGCGCTTGTTATCGGTTCTATGATTCCGTTTTCTTCAAGCCTGTGTAATTCCTGTTGTACCTGTTCTCTGATCGCCAGCGGGATATTCCTCACCTTATGGCACACCGGTTTTGCGTCTGCCTTGAGCTCTATCTTGTGTGTGAATTTCGTTAATTTGCCGACCTTGCCGCCTAACACAGTGAGAAATTCGTCCTTCAGTTTTCCTGCCACTGGCCGCTGGTCCTCGCCGGTCATCAGGACTTGTGTGACGCCTCCAGGGTTCAACTGTATTCCCAGGTCTCCTTGGTCCATCCACCCTAGGACTGAGGGTCCCTCCTCTGCCACAAATAACTTGCACCCAGCACTTCGCTCCTTGAATTCGAATTTCAGATTGCGGTATCCCACCATGGGAATAGGGTCTCCCGTGAATGTGACTGGGCGAATGTCTGGGGGCTCCAGATGGCAACCCAGGTGGCTCTTGAAGTGTTTGTCCCACACATTTTGTTGTATTATGGTGTAGGGAAATCCGGAGTCCGCTATCATCTGTATGGGGATTCCTCCTATCACTAGGTCGCACTGGGGTTTCTTAGAGCAGTTGCAGTTGATCCCTAGTATGTGTTCATCTATGCACAGCACACTGTCATCATCCTCCTCATTTTCTCCTTCTTCGTCTGTCTCTTGTGCGCCATACTTGACAGCTATCCTTTTTTGCTTGCGGCGACGCACTTTTTCGTAATGTCCGACTATCCCACAAAACATGCATTTGGCCTTGAATGCCGGACATCGCTTGTCATACGCTGGGTGAGACAGACTGCCGCACCTGTAGCACGCGGTCTTGCTTTCATTGCCCGGTTTCCTCACCGGTGCTGGTCTGGACGTCCATTTGGTATGTGTCCTCGTGTCCCCTGTTGCTCCCTTGCCTCTCTCTGGTGGTTCCGCTTCCGTAACCTTGTTCACCATGGGCCTAGGGACCGTCTCTTTTTTCGCCGCCTCCGCACATCTCTTTGAAAGCTCCGCCTTTTTTTACCATGGCTATGACTTCCTTCAGGGTCACCTCACCGTTGACCCATAGCTTGTCCTGTATCGTCGAGTTAGTGGTGTGCATGACTATTTGGTCCTTGATGAATTCATCATGTAATGTACCAAACTTACAAGTGACTGCCAATTTTCTCAACGCTGCAACGTATTCATCAATGGACTCTCCCACCGCTTGTTTCCGTTGTTGGAAGTTGTATCTGTCTATGGATGTGCACACCGCTGGTCTGTAATGTTTATTTAAATCTATTGCGTGCTGGAACACATCGTCATCCGCTGCCTGCCTTGGTGTGGGAACTATGTTCTGAAATACTCTGATGCCTTCCGGACCTAGGTTGTGAAGCAATACTCTCTTCCTCCTTTTGCTGGGAAAGGCTTCTCCATTCTCGTCCTCCAGGGCTTCTAGATAGTTCATAAAGTATTCCCTCTAATCCTCCCATTTCATCTAGGGATCTCCCGGTTTGGGAAGGAAGGGGATCGGAGTCGTGAGCGAGGACGGTTGGGCGCACATTTCTGCTCTCCTCCCTGGCGACTCCTCTTCTCACCTCGGACTGCCTGGCGTGCTTTGTCTTTGCCGGCGTGGGGGGCTCTGTTGCGCCGCTGCTCCACCCCCTCTGCTATGCTCTTCCTGCTCCACTAGGGCCTCCCTCGCCTTCTCTCACTTTTGGGATGTGTAGGACCTTGTCTCTGCGCTTGGGTGCCTGTCTTCCCTGGGCCTTTCGTCACTCCGCGTCAGTGGACCGACCTGTATCTGCTGCGCCTCACTATTCGCACTTCGTGTGCTACGGAGCCGTCTGTTGCCTGTGGCGCTGGTCCTACTTGCCTCGTGGTCAGGCCCTATTGTCCTGCTGCTCCGGGCACCTCCGCCTGGTGTGATGTGCGTATCCGTGTGTTTTTAGCTGCTTCTTGCGCCTGGCGTCCCCTCTGCCGCCCTCTCCCTTGATGTGTACCCGTTGGTGGGTGATGGCTGTGTCTCCGGAGCACCTGGCCACGTGTATCACCCAGGTCAGTAGCTTCTTCGCCCTCTTCCCTGCTGATCCCAGACCCTCGTCGCCATTTGTAGTGTATGGGTCAATGGTTGGAAGAACAGCCACTACTAGGTATTGGAGGTAAGTATAGGTTTATTTATACGTGTGAATCACAAGCTATTAGAAGAGCGCCGGGGAAACGTTCGCTCCGCTCGCCGGCTCAGCGTGAACTCGCGGCACCCAAAATGGCCGCCACGCTCTACGTCATCACGCCAAGCGTGAAGACTAGAGCGCGACGCTACAGCTAGGCAAGAGGACATCAGAGGGTTCAACTTCAAGAAGATAATAAATAACACATAAGATCCCTTCTTTCTCGGGGGGGGGGGTGTAGTTCCTCTGCTCTCGCGTCCTCTCGGGGTCCATTGGGGCACGGCGCCTGTACATACAGACGGGTGACGCATCAAGAGCGCGCAGGGAGGGGGGGGGACAGACCCAGACTGGCCGTAGCGGGCACCGGGCAATACCCCGGTGCGCCGGTTTTGGGCCCCTGGGGGCCGTTTTTGTTACAGGGCTGTTTTTGCAGCATAGCTGCTAAATCGGCCCTGTAACAAAATCGGCCGAGCACTTTGCCAGGGCCGGTTTTGGTTCGCAGTCCGACACTGGGGGGGGGGGGGGGGTCAGGCGTATGGAAATAGTCACCTCCCAACTTTTATCAAAGGACATATACGCTCACCGTGACACTCTCGCGGGGCACACCCCTTTCCGGACGGTGTCCTATTGCAGGCCTCGTCCCTTTGAATGAATAGACAGACCCTCCTCTCAGGCCTCTGGCAAGTTCAACAATCACATACATGAACTGCCTGCCTATCGCAAAGTTTGGCCCGTTCCCGAAGGACAGCCTTGTCTGAAAGTGTGCGAAGGGCGTGTAAGCTGAACCATTAAACGCCAGGGTTACCTGATTTTGAAGGACAGTAACTAGAATATAGGTTGTGGCAAAGTAGCAGGCTCACCTTCTGCATAATGACAAGGATTGCGGGCATGTTTATTTGAAATTATATAACGCTTACTACCCTTATCTTGGCAACACTGCCACCTCTTTAAATGTCCCACTACAGTAATCAACATGACCCCGCGATTTAAACAACCTCCGATCCCTTTGACCAAGAAATTGTTGTGTTAAAGTCTGTAAATTATGAAGAAACACAATGATGGCTTGTGTCATGAGTGCGTCAAAAAATATTACAGATTTCGGTGGGAAAAGGCCATGACTGCACAATGACGTAATCGCGTTTTCCCCCCAGTGACACTGAACATATTTCACCAAAGTAACGAGGTCATCGCTAAAGGCACACCAGGAATGAAGGCACAGGCATTAGGCGTGGCTGTGCCTACACGGCCGGAGCAGGGCACCGCTGTGCAGCATGGTGGGCATGCTCAATGGGCGTGCTGACGTGAATGGGTTGTGGTTGAGTGTGTGCAGCCCAGAGATGCCTTTTCACGTGTCTCCTCCGCCCTTAGTGGTGTGCTTGGCCAAGGCGGCTACCGAGGTATGCGCCTTCCATGTCTCACACCGATATATTTGTAACCGGCCCACTGAGGTTGGGAGAATGTCTACACCCTATGCTACACCCTGCACCCATCAAGGAGTATTAGACCGAATACCCAACATGCATACGATAGAGTGCAGACACACCTTAACAAGCATTTGCAATGCAATAGGTCTCGCAGTAACGTGAGTTTAAGCTATTGGCATTGTAAATGACAATGCCTTTTATTTATGTTTTTAAAACGAATACAACAATAAAAGGCATTGTTATTTGCAATGTCAATAGCTGAAACTTGCGTAACTGCGAGACCTATTGCATTGCAGATGCTTGTTGTAGTATACAAGCTGAGTCCGTACCACATGTCTTGTTTGTGTGTCCTGCCTTTGTGCAGCCCCGTTCCGCAAAGCTGGCACCCAGTTGTGGACAGCTGGGTACAACTAGTCACCTTGACTCCATGAGGACATTGAAAGTGGAAACTTGACCTTTGTCTATGGGTTGGCAAAATTCCTGGGAACTATGTGGTCGTAAAGATGTAAGGCTAGATGTGGTGGCATCTGTGGGCTCCTTTATTAGCCCATCAGGTTATATGCACATGAATGTTGTATAACTTTTATTGACTAGACAGTACTATTTTATGCATTGTCCTGTTATACTCTTGCTGCTAAAATTTAGATGTCTAATTGAATCAATTTATTTTAATATGTTATGTATTTATAGTATTTTTTAATATTGGATTTTATTGGATCGTTTATGGCTTAGGCCAAAATAAAGATTTGGATGAGAATGATACCATACTGCTTCATGCCCCTCCTCTCCTTTCTATTCTCACAACCTTAGCCTCCATTTTCCTCTCTCTTACCCTGACTGCCAACTTCTCCCCTACTATTCTCGCTCACCACATATCACACTAGACCATCTTGTGCCCAATGGTCTGTCCATTCCATTCCGTCTCATCCTAGCTTATCCCGCCCACTTCTAAGTATCCCGAATTCTTACACTTCTGAATAAAAACTTATTTTCTGTATCACTATGTTTATATTTTATAAATGCACTCTTTATGCATTGCTAAAAGACAATCACACCAGTTCCTCTGCAACAGTTTCCAACAGATAACATGGAAAAAATAAGAAATAATAAGATCTATTTCATTATGTGGCCTTTTGACATAAAAAAACAAATTCCAGCTGAGAAATCTAAATGACATCAATCGCCACAGCGGTGAAAATTTTATACACAGACGTAAAGTGAAGACAGCATTATTTTAGTCAGTATTTATGATAGCACTTTCTTGGACTAAATTGGCTTTAAACAACTGAGCTAAAAACGCATAAATAGAAAATCAATTCTGTGCTTTGACACCTACATCACTTGCAATACATAAAGGCGTGGAAAAACAGAATAGCTAATATACAAATACTCTCTATAATGTGTAATGCTGTTTTAATAAGGAATAGAAATGTGTCATCCAAATATAAATGTCAGTTGTTTATATAGCGTCCTGAAAAGTTGGTCTTGGTGTCTGAACAGGTGAAATATTCCGCTGGGGGCGCAAGCTTAGACAGTTTCTCAACTATCAGCAACTATTTACCAACAATCATACACACAAAACACACACAGCACCCCACCACACGCACACATACAACAGGAAATCATAAAATATAGAAAATATTTCACAGTCTATGTTAAATATGGATTTCATCATCATATGGACAGTCGCCAAAACATTCTGGAGCGCCAGCGTAGACCCTACTAAGTAGGGGGGAACTAGGGCTTGCACTGTGATTCTGGAGTCTTCTCCTGGGTGAAAGTGTCACTTTTGTTTTGGAGAGAGAGTTGGCTTACTAGGCTGTTTTGGTCTTCTTGGTGATCTGTTCTTTGGGTGTGAGGTTCCAGCTGAGGGTAAATCTAAGGTTTTTGGCCTGTCTTGTCAGTTTTTGGTGTCTGCCCATTAGTTTTATTTCCGACAGCCATGACTGAATCAAAGAATGTTTGCTATTGTTAGAAAACTGGAGGGATTTCGTCTTTGTGGTCTGGTGACATCCAAGATTGGGTGTGCTTGAGGCTGGCTTTGAGGCTCTTTATGTTGATGCCAGAGGGGATTTTGGGGTAGTGCTGGGTGACATGCCTGAAAGTAAAATACCATTGTGATTTTATTTAGAGACTTCTTAAAATTCATGTAAAAGTACTGCTCAAATATCAAGTGATGTGACACCCTTTATTAAGTAGCTGTACTAATATTCACATTTCTGCTAAATATGCATGATGATCAGAAGCAATCCCTGAAAATCAAATCGACCAGTGTAGTGCATTGTGCTTAGTAGGCTTTAATCATCTGTTCACCTTGGCAAGTTTATTACTCACATTTGTGAGTATACTCAGATGAATGGTCTTACAGAATCAGTTACAATGTGGTAGACTTATCCATCCGCAGTAGGGTCATGATGCCATTGTCCTCTTTGCCCCTCTGTCATGTTCAGTGCTCTATTATTTAAAACAGCATATTATAATACATCAGCCTTCACAATCTGAAGTAGGTAAAGCCCCATAAGATACCCACATCAACATTGTCGGTTGACTCTCTCTTTACCTCTCCTCTCTCCTTCATCTTCACGTTTGTCTACATCAAAGCTTCCTCTTTCTTCTCTTGTTGTACTCCATCGTTGTACCTCAACAAACACTAAATCCTGCCTTCCACCCTAAAGCACTTCTCTCTATATCCTATCTTGGGCTATTTATGTCAGCTTTCTGTATCACCTTTCTTTTCTTCATCTATCGTTCTTTTCATGTATTTCTACATACTTCACCTTTCCTCTCCTACCTCACCCCTCTCACTTCACCCTCTGTCTCTCTCTCTCTCTCTCTCTCTCTCTTTCTCTCTCTTTCTCTCTCTTTCAATCTACCCAATGAATCTGCACCCCCCCGGCCTTACTAGACAAGTTTGAACCGAGTAGCCGGGGTATCAACAACTGCACAGATCCCAAAGAGTGAGGGCGAACTACTCTCTCTCCCAGCCATCACCAGTATCCATGGGGGTCCCCCAAGGGTCCACACTATCTCCCATACTCTTCAACCTGTTCCTGGAACCATTAGCTAATGAACTAAATTCCATGGACATTCTCTTCCATATGTATGCAGATGACACCCAACTCTATCTGAAAATCTCCTCCCTGGATAATATCACTTCACTCAACGCCACCCTATTGATTACTCAAAACTGGTTAACTGAGAACCACCTCCTGCTAAACACCTCCAAAACAGAATTCCTCCTCATTTCTCTCCTGAAACACACTCCTTAATTCGACCTCTGGATGAACCAACTCACTGCCTTCAACTGCTCCCCCCGTATTATTGACTCAGCTAAATCTCTCGGAATCACCCTGGACAAGCACTAGAACATGAAGACTCATATCAGCAATGTGTGCAAGGGAGCTAACCACCTTCTGAGGATACTCAGGAATCTCAAACCTTTCCTACCACAAGCTGACTTCAAGCAAGTGGTCCAAGCGCTTGTTTTGCCAAGGCTTGACTATGGCTGTGCTATGCTCTGTGGCCTCCCCAAATATACCTTCGCCCCACTAAGGGCATCATTGAATGTGGAGGCCAGATTGGTTACGTGCACCAAGCGAAATGCACACATCTCCCCAGTCTTAAAATCCCTAAACTGGCTGCCCTACGAAGCAAGAATACAGCTAAAGTTTGCATGCCTATCTCACAAAGCTCTCCACTTCAAATTCCCCAAATATCTAGCGCAAAAGCTAGAACTATCAGGAGAGGGTAGACCGTCTAGGAGTGCTAACTCTCTCCTCCTGAACTTTCAGATCTTTCACAAAAAGAGAACATGCCAATGAGGTTTCTCTGGCTCTGCACCGAAAATCTGGAACTCTCTTCCACCAGAAATTCGTAGAATCTCCTCCAAGGTTGCTTTCAAGTTGGAAGTAAAAAGATTCCACATGAACAAGTTCTTACCTTAATAGGGTGTGTGATCATCTGCTCTAATGCATTGGACTTACTCCTTTAAGCCCAGAGCTGGATGCTAATCATGTATTTTTTTCTCTTTAATTTTCTCTTCTTCTTCTCTTGTTGAATCATTTGCTCCCCTCCTATGTCGTTATGTATCAGGTACTAGCTCAGTCTTTGCTGACCCCTAGGATTTGTAACTGGCCTTGTTGTGTGAGCCCTATTTGATTCACTGTCTGTTTTATTTTCTCATTTAACTCATGTACTGAACTGTTACCTTCCTTTCCCTCAAATTGTAAAGCGCTCTGATATCCCTGGGGATCAAGTTTGCGCTATATAAAACTTTATAGATAAATAAATAAATACATTTCAATGTGCCTACCCTATTGTAATCTCAAATCTCTCTACTTTGCTTCTTTCTATACCCCATCTCTCTTTCTAGCTTTCATCTTCCCTCTCTACCTTTCCCTCTGCCTTACACCTCTCTTTACCTGCCATGTCTTTCTATTGCTCACTTTTAATTTTGCTCTTCTCTCTACATCATCATTCCCTATCTTGTATCTCTCTTTATTACACCAACTCTCTATAATTAATTCCTATGCATATCCTACCTCTCACTCTAAATTTATTTTTCCCTCTCTACTTCTCTCTATAATCTTACATATCCCTCTACTTCTCTTTCACTCCCTATCTCTGTCTCATTCTTTCTGGCTTTCCCATCCTTTCCTCATAACTTTTTTTCTTTCCCTGCCTCACTTTCTAATTAAGGGCCTTAACTGTAAGTGGGTAGACTGCCCGTCGTTTCTGCCAGGTAGGCGGTCATCTATAATGCATTGTCAGGAACCGCTGACACAGCAATTTCTGCCAAGGCATTTCAATGTTTGGTGCAGGGGTACCCTGCACAAAATAGCTTTTATATTTTATTTTTTTAAAGAAAATCCCAAAACAGGATTTTCTTTTTGAAAATAGAAAATGTAATGCTCCCTTCGCCATGTGAGTCATCTCCCAAGGCGAGCAGGCATTATTAGCGTTTGACTGTCTCTCACCACCAGGGTTTGCACTGTAAAAATTGACCATATGTCCTCCTTCTTGATTTGGTGGGTGGACATATAGCCATTTCTCCGCTGACCCTTACTCCTTCAGGCTGTCAGAAAGATTTGTCCATGGCGATGATGGAGTAGTCACTGCCGTATCCAAACCTATGGTAGGTCCGCATCTAAATCGGGCAAGTAGACCATTATGTTAGCAGTAAGAATACTCTGTCACCTTTTGTGGCTGATTATCCTTACCGACAACATATTAATCAGCCCCTTATGCCTCTCCCTACCTCACCTATTGTTAAATCTCATCTCTGTCTGGTTGATGGGGTTTCTTTCCCCTGCGCCACCTACTCTCACCTTTCCTGCCGCTGCTGCCCCTGTGGCCCTGCCCCCCCGACCCAACCCCACTCCCACCTTCCTTCCGCTGCTCCTGCCCCCCTCCCCTAAATATGGCGACCGCTACGGGGGAGCGCGCGTGACTCCTTGACCTCTTGGGCTAAGGCCAGCACTCTCCCCAGCAGCTCTGCCTAATCAGCCGGACGAGGAACTGAGCTCCCTCCCGGCAGCCCGTTCCTGCGCCGAAGGTTCTCCTTGCATTTCTGTTGTGTTTTTCCCCTTATTTGTTTTATTGTTTATTCTGGCGTCGTGATTTTGTGATTGATGCTTGTTTCTTTTTGTTCGTCTGTTTAACTGCTTGACAGGGGTTCTTCCCCCTGCGCCACCTACTCTCACCTTTCCCACCGCTGCTGACCCTGCGGCCCCACCCCCGAACCAGCCCCGCTCTCGCCTCCCTTCCGCTGCTCCTGCCCCCCTCCCCTACATATTGCAACCACTGCGCGGTCAGGCCGAAGGCGCGCCTAAGGCAAGCCCGTCTGTGCCCATCCACGACCCGACCGCGGCCAGCGCCAGGAACCCTGGTTCGCCTAGACCCCACCACTACGACTCGACCACCCTCCACGCACTCAACCCCGGAAGACAAGCCGACTACGCAAGATCCTCGCCTAACACCACCCACGTGCAAAACCTGCCACATATCCTTCACCGTTGACAAAGCACCCGCGATCGCAGACTGCCCGCCCCATGCATGCACCCCCAAGAGCCTGACTTGCATCCTCCTCAACGTGCGCTCCCTGCACCGACATTCCATAGAAATCTGGGACCTGATCGACACCCTCTCGCAAAGCCACTTTCGGCCCCGACATCACCACTGCCATCCCCGATGGCTACAAGATCCAGAGAAAGGACCGCCCGCACCGACCAGGAGGGTGACTCACCATTGCACCCAAGACAGCCGACTGACTCTCCACCGCCAGCTCGAGTGACCACCAGTCCAACGCAGAACACCTCTATTTCCAGATCCAGACCGGCCCCAGGACCACGCTACGCAGCACCCTCATCTACAGACCACCAGGACCTTGTACTCAGCCCACAACAACCATCGCCGAGCTCGCCGCCCCCTACGCCATCACCTCCACATTCTACCTGGGGACCTAAACTTCCACCTTGACAACAGCAACGACCAAAACTCCAGCACTCTTAGCGACCAACTAGGACTGAAGCAGCTCGTCTACACACCCACCCACAGAGCAGGTCACACCCTCAACCCCATTGTTGCAGGAGGAGCAAACATCCACTTCAGTCACACTACCCAGCCCCCTGGATGGACCACCACTGCGTCCATTTCACCTTCAACACCACCACCGCACACATGCCCACGCCCGCCACAACGGAACTAGAGCAAGGTCACAGAAGGACTCCTCAATGCCACCCTCCGTCAAACCCCCCCGCTGCCACAACCGACACCAACACTGCAGCCAGGGAATTTCACCACTAGATATCCTGCTGCGTGGACAAGCTCGCACCACTCCGCCTTCCCGCCAAGCAACGCCCTCTGAAGGCCGCCTGGTTAACCACAGAACTCCAGGAAGCCAGACGTGCCTGCTGATGCCTAGAAAAAACCTGGAAAAACCAGAAGACTGCGGAAGCACAGAACAACCACAAGAATGCCCTGAAGGAATACCACCAGTGCATAAGAAACATCAAACGGACCTTCATGAAAGACAAAATCCAGACCAAAGCTACCGACGCCAGAGAACTGTTCAATGTCATACAGCAGTTCCCCAGACCTGCCTGCGAAGCCACGGACGTCACGCCTTCCCAGGAACTCTGCGACAAGCTCAGATCCTACTTCAATCAGAAGGACCTCTATGACAACTTCAGCGAACCAGCCCCAGACACCACCCCCTACCCATCACCGCCGACAAACCGACCATCACGTCTTGGGATCCTGCCACCATTGAACTCATCACCACGACCATGAAGAAAACTCACTCAGGAGCACCTACGGACCCCTGCTCACCGCACATATTCCACAGAGCCGCCGCCGCCATCGCATCTGAACTTGGTTATGCCATCAACGCCTCCCTCACATCCGGCATCTGCCCAGACAATTGGAAACGGGCGGAGGTGAAACCCCTCCTCAAGAAACCGATGGCCGACCCAACGGACCTGAAAAACTACCGTCCCATCTCTCTCCTCCCCTTTGCAGCCAAAGTCACAGAGAGACTCGTAAACACCCAGCTGACCGCCTTCGTCGAAGATAACTCCCAGTCTGGATTCCGCAGCAACCACAGCACCGAGACTGCCCTCCTAGCCACCACTGACAACATCTGCAAGCTACTGGACCAGGGACTCATGGTGGCCCTCATCCTGCTAGACCTCTATGCGGCCTTCGACATTGTCTCACATCGCACACTCACAGCCAGACTTCATGACGACGGGATACAAGGATCCGCCCTCAACTAAATCAAATCCTTCCTCTCCGGCCGAACCCAGAGGATCAGACTCCCTCCCTTCCGCTTCAAACCCACAGATACCAACTGCAGAGTTCCCCAGGGATCATCTCTCAGCCCTCTGCTCTTCAACATCTACATGGCCTCCCTCGCCGCCATCGACAGACAGCATGGGCTCAGCATCGTATCCTATGCCGACGACACACAGCTCATCCCATCACTCACGAAGAATTCAGAAGTCACCAGACTCTGCTTCCAGGAAGGAATGAAGGATGTGGCAGCGTGGGTGAAGAACAGTTGTCTGAAGCTCAACTCAGAGAAGACCAAGGTCCTCATCCTTGGACCCTGCTCCACCACCTGGGACAACACCTGGTGGCCGTCTGCCCTTGGGAGCCTACCCTCCCCCACCGACCACGCCCAGACCTCGGCATCATGCTCAACTCCTCCCTCTCCATGAACCGCCAGATCAATGCCGGCACCTCCACCAGTTCTAACTGCCTTTGCATCCTCCGTAACACATTGAAATGGATCCCCCCAGACTGCAGAAGGACCGTCCCCCAAGAACTCATAACCAGCAGACTTGACTACAGGAACGCCGTCTACGCCGTAATCAACAGAACACTTCTACACAGACTCCAAACCATCCAGAACGCCGTGGCCAGACTGGTCCTCGGAACTCCGTGGTGCGAGCACATGACCCAATACCTACGCGACCTCCACTGGCTCCCCGTCGAGAAGAGAGTCACTTTCAAACTCTTCACCCACGCCTACAAAGCCCCTAACAACATTGGACCCAAATACCTCAACGAGAGAGTCTCCTTCCACGCACCTAAGAGAAACCTCCGCTCCGCCGACCTCACCCTGGCAGAGGTCCCCCGCATCCGCTGAAACAAAACCAGAGGTACAGCCTTCTCCTACATCGCAGCGAAGACCTGAAACGAGCTCCCAGTGAACATCAGACCCTCCCCGACCCTGCACACGTTCAGGAGGGACCTCAAGACCTGGCTCTTCAACTAATCCGGAGCCACCTCCCCCCCCCAAGCGCCTTGACACCCTCATGGGTGAGTAGGGCACTATATAAACCCCTGATTGATTGATTGATTGATTGTCTTGGCTCCTTTCTCACGCTACTTTACCAGTAGCGACTGCCGCAAAAGTAAAGTGGTAGAGCAGCGTGGGGTTGTGGGGGGGATTTGGGGAATAAAAAGTGTAATGAAAAGACTTACCTGCTGCTCCCACTGACACTGCTGGTTGCCTCGGTGCTCCTCTAATCCCGACAGTCCATGAGCCACAAAGCACAGTCTCCTCACCCAATCCAGATGCTGCTCTCATGCTATACCTAGCATGAGAGAAGTGCTGGGATTGGCCTGAGTGGGCGGTTCTGATGCCCGCTCAGGCACAGGGCGCCTGTGCCTTTCTTCCACCAGGCTGTGCAACACAGCTGGGTTGGAGAAACATAAGTGCGCATGTCTGTTCGGCCATCCTAAGATAGCCGGCCAAACCGACATGTGCACATACTGTGCTCACCACTCCTCCTTCCTGCCATGGCCAGGCCCTACCCCACCCTAGACTCCATCTTTCAGCTCAGTCAGACAGTGATAAATAAAATCATAATAACATTCTTTTATTAGCATTTTATTTCTCATCTGCTGGCTCTGGGCAGTGAAGCGATTCTCCTCTGCCATTACAGAGGAGCCGCCCCTGTACTTACCTCTCTTGCTGTACCATTCTCTTTGTTTCTCCATCCTTCTCTTGTCTCCCATACCTCCTATTTCTCTAACTGAGCAGAGTAGGTGATCAATGTCTAAATAAAGATGTGCACACATTGAAAAAAAAAGGAGGAACAAGGCGAAAAAAAAAATATTAACCATGTTTTACCCCAAAATGTTTCACTGCTGTTATGAGAATACCAGTAATATAGATAAGTTTAATTGAGATTGCAAGTATGCAGCAATCAAAGTAAAATGGCAAGCTCTAGGTGCATATGTCTTATTTTAGTGTTATGAACTAGTCCCCTATACATCCACAAAATCACCCTTACCCCGTCTTTCCCACAAAGGGAGGGACTGGCTGGAATTACACTGAATTTGACATAATATGTTGAAAGGCAATAAAAAGTAGAGCCAAGAGTGACAAGAAATGGCTTTATCAATGGTTGCTCAAATATTACATGGCTGATGGCCAGTGGCCAGCTTTAGCTTTGAGATAGTTGTGTGTGTCCCTGTTTCTAAATGTTTAGTGTATAATTCAATATTGTGTGGGATCCGGACAGGTTGCATTAAATGAAAATGGGTAAGAAATTCGTAATTTGTTCTACAAAGGAGACCCCAAAATGTGTCTCGGCTGGGGCCCTAAAAATCCTTAAAGCTGCACTGCTTCAACCTCCTCCTATTCATGTCAGTGTCATTTTTTTACCTTGTTCCTGTCAGCTTTTCGATCCCTGACCATTTAGCTAAATAGCACATGCAATACCCAGGCCAGAAGCGAGCCCAAGCAAATAGGTTTTCTTTGGCTCCAAGAGCGAGAGAACGATTACAGATAAAGGCCACTGCACAGTTTACCCATGTAACAGCTGCATTCTGAAAATAGCATGTACAAACAGTCTATCAGTAAGTAAAGAATATTACAAATGTAATTCATTTCTAGACAGAAGAAAATGCTTTTCTTAATGGATTCAACTTTTTATATCAAATTTTGAGAAACTTCTTAAAGAAAAAGTCTGGGCTTGCTCTATCATTAAGCAAAAAAGCAGACATTTGGTTCAAGCCATTATTTGCTTCATTCTTCATATACTATTTAGATGTGAGTTAGAAAAGAGCATTTTGCATTTGATCAAACTTTAAAAATAGCATGGAAGATGGGATCACAACACATATTCCCTGTCCCCAGATCAGAACAATTTAGCAAACAACCCAGTACACATCTGCTTAAGCCTGATGAAGCAAATGATACTCAAAGCATGAAACACATTTCAGGTACATAATTAGCTTTGCCCACTCTTTGATCTCACTGCTAGCATCTTCCATGCGCCCCTTCACTCACTTCCAACTACATTCTGACATGAGCCATTCACTTTGCAACAGGAGCCGTTTTACTTTCTGTCAGTACACATGTTTTCCCCTCTTATA
This sequence comes from Triturus cristatus, assembly GCF_964204655.1. Lineage (NCBI taxonomy): Eukaryota > Metazoa > Chordata > Amphibia > Caudata > Salamandridae > Triturus > Triturus cristatus. The sequence goes on from NC_140594.1 coordinate 448,367,861, forward strand.
GGCTGTGTTGTTGTGTTTCGATTTAGATACCCATATATAGGTTTCCTGAATCATGTCCTTATATAGGCACAATTCGCATTGACCTTATTTAGGCATAAAATCCCAGTCCTTATTTAGGCATTAGCCATGCTAACCAAAGACAAGCATGGTCACCTACATTCGTCCATCCCACGTCACAACGAGTTCTTAGAAACCAGACCCTTAAGCCGAACGGGACTTTCCCTAGATAGGATTACTGATTTCTCCAAGAACTCATCTATTATGCATGAACTACTATTCCTTAGGGGTTCATCCATGACGTCTTCCTCTGCCCGACTTTATGTCAATGCTAGCATTCCTAAGCACCTTCCAGGTATAAATATACCTTCCCTTACCATGGCAAACCACGGCATAACTGAGCCTGACTTGACTGCACGGTTCGCCACGGCAAGTTTGACCGGCCTGACGAAATGACCAGATGCTGTCATCCCTGCTCGCAGAGAATCCAGCTTCCAGTGTTCTGACTCCCTTCGTGGGGTGTTAGAGTTTGAGACCCGGATAGAGATTATATCTCATAGCTAAAAGACAATGCTATTGAAGTATTATTTCTTCTTACTGCTTACGCTGTGCGCATTATATCTTGCTTACTGTCTAATGATTGTAACAGCTCATATCTCTTACACGAGAAACAAGACTGTTCAATAAACCCCTTTTATTGAAACGCCCGCCTATTTATTTCTGTGTATCTCTGGAGAAACTAAGCATGCACGATTGACTGAGTGAAACTGTTATCTATTGTTTCCATTATTCTGAGACGCATTCCGATTCTAAGGGATTCAAAGTTGCAATGTTTATGTGGTTGTCAGAAACTAATCCCTTCTTGTTTATTTGAGAAGTTTCTAGTGACCTCTGAGTTAGCTGGCACACACAAGTAATTAAGTTTAATGTACTCGATAGGGGCATACTGACCTTTGTCCTATGCAAAAACTATGGTGTATATTATTCCAATGCGCAGAGCCTATAAGGGAAATAAGAACTACACTACATGGCGCCCAACGTTTGGTAAGGCTCTAATTTAATGGTAGATACTGAAGTAACTCAGTCGTGCTTTTCTCAGAGACCCCTACTCATAATACCCCATAAGACGTCTGGAGTAGGTAGGGATAATATCCGCCATAGCAGAGTAGGACGAAAATCCTATGTATTGCCTGTTTGGTTTGTTCAACGTTGAAAGATACAGTGTTCCAAAATATTGTGCACCTTATCTTTGTTCCCTTGAAACTTGTTCTACATTTTTCATTAAACAAAAATGTCTGATACAGAGACTGCGTCTGACCAAGTCACAACAGGTTTTAATACTACAGTTTTAAATGAAACCGATGAGGGTGTTATAAACATCCATCCAAATTTAAGGAGAGCCATCTCTCTAAAACTTATAAAACATGGCCTAACACCAAGAGGTGATAGAGCGGTTTTTGTGATAGAGGCACATGAATCTTTTCAGACAGAGGTATTCTATTCATGGATTACATTCCCAGAATCAAATCCAGTAACAAAAATGTTTCACATCTTCAAAGAAGATGAACCACATGAGGGATACATTCCCTTCGAGGATGTTGAAATACCACTCACATACCAGGAGCATCAGCTCTGGTTTAAAGGCGCCCTAAAACATTAAAATCACATTACCAGGCTTGGTCCACTAGGTAGACCATGAGCAAATTGGCCGATTTTAGCCGGCTACACACCTCATCCTGACATTAAAGGAATGTCAGACGATGAATTTCTCACTCAACTCAAAAAGTTGATAAAAATTTACAGACATTTAGTACAATATGTCATGCGGACTTTAACAGTCCAATCACCAATAACCATTCCAAATCAAACCCCTCATCAGGGGAATACACTAAAAATTACTCCACAGACGTTACACGCAGTCATGGGTAAAATGCCCACAAAACGTGAACAAATTCCATTCTGGATAGCTAAAAAAATTACTCAAATAGAAGCAGTATTTCCTAATACTAGCCCTTATGAGAGACACAGAATCCTAACAATCTGTTTACCAATGGGGATCACACCACATCTGGAAGCCTGCACCACTTGGGGCACAGTCTTTGCTGCCATCTATACTAAAACACATGGTGTTCCGTCTATTGCAGTAATACCTGAAACAAATTCAAAATTAATACGGGGCAGAGCCTGCTCTGAACTCAGGTATGAAATTACTGAAAAACATTGACCAGGTCTCAACAATAATATTATCTAATATTAAAGGGGAGGCAGCATCGGTGGCGATCCGCCCAAAATTAAGGGAATTTGATGTAATAGAACATCAACATGAACTTCCCAGTATAATAGAAAAATCCTATGAAGAATTAGGGAGACAGTTTAGGTGGAAAACCAGTTAAACCACAACTGTCTGAGGGTCCTGATAAAGACTCAATTAAACACAATCCTACATCTTCTAAAAAGAAGTGGGAAAACAAAAAAAAATCAAAAGAGAAACGCTCCAATCTTGAGGTAGCTCTCCTCAAAAGGAGCACTCTGATAGGAGGTATAACCTCAGGAATTTGGATAATTTGAAAAACCTGACTGGTATCAAGATACTGATACACATTCCTCTCGTACCTTTCAGACATCTTCACAGACATCCGAAAGAAGAGGACGGTCAGATCACAAACAATAACGCGTAAAGTCCAGAGACGATCAACACGTTCAGAAAAACAAACCAAAACCTCAATTCCACAAGAAAAAGATAGCAGGTCTGAAGATCAGACATGCCGAAAAACCTGAGGACACACTTCACGAACGGAGAATGGGCTCAGACAATGCTGGACAGTGCAGAAGAAGTAACAATAGCTCGCCAGAACCTGAAGGAACTTCTGGAGACAGTGGACTTGCATGAGTACATAACAGTTGAAACTGTAGACACCAGGGTTAGTTCTCCACAAAAGTTATATGAGATAACACTCCGGATGGAGGGAGACATACCAAGAAAAGTGAAAGCACTCTTTTGGGAAAAAGTTTCGCAGAAAAAGACTGGCCACCAGAATTTGTCAGGGAGTGCCCACATGGCGAAAACATCATTATGCCAGCCTTCTCCAACCATGTTCCTATAAATTTAAAATATACTTATGCCAGGAAATGGGCAGTAGCCCAGGCACCAGCATTATACAAAAATCATGTAGGATGGAATGAGGACTCACCTCACCATAAAATCGGGGACTAAATAAGCTTACAGTGCAGCCTGCGCGATCATTAAAGGTCGTATGCGCAATGGTAAATTTCGACCGATGGTCACTAAAACACAATCTCTAGGAGATTGTACAGCTCAGCGAGCTGAACTACAAGCATTCAAATTGGCACTTGAAAATACGGATCGCGAATTCCCCACACTTTTAGTGTGCGATTCTTTTTACTGTGTACATTCATACAATAAATATTTACAGCATTGGCTTCAAAATGGTTTCAAAGATGCAAAAGGTGGCACAATCAAGCATAAAACGCTTTGGGAACAAGTAGTTCAGTTGTAAAATGGACTACAAAACACTCATGTGATACACAGGCTGAGTCATCAATGTTATGGCGTTCACGTTGCAGAGAATTAATTGGCTGACGAAGCCGCAAAGGGGGCTGTGCAAACGGCTTCGGTAGCTGCGATCACTCGTTCAAAAATGAAAATAGACAGTGAGATATTGTTGGCTGTCAATGCTTCAAGCAAAGGCAGTGGTGCAGCGTTACCTAAAATATTTCCACTCAAATACTTGTATATAATTGATGCGAACAACGTTCCGTTTGCTCAAATCCCTGGAGTGGGGGATAGGGTAATTCCAAACATGGAACGTAGATTAGGACTAATCCTAGCAGCACATGAAGGGATAGCCTCTGCCCATGCAGGTGTTTCCGCCACAGTATCGTTATTAAAACAGAGATATTGGTGGGCTGGCATTAGGAAACAGACTAAGAACTATGTTTTGGAATGTAAAATATGCCAAAAGATGAAAGTCTCTACAGTGAAACGTCCTGGGCAGACACCCTGTTAATTTCAGATAAACCATTAGCTTGTGTTTACCTGGATCACTGCGGTCCCTTGCAAAGGGATGGTAACTATAAATATATCATGGTCGCAGTGGATTCATGCTCAAGGTTCCTATGGATGTGGCCTCAGCGCTTGGCTGACGCTCGAACTGTTATTAAAGATTTGCAAGTCTTTATCAGCACATACGCAATAGGCAGGCTACACTCTGACCAGGGCCCTGCGTTTAGCTCTCGGGCTCACAAAGAATCCATGGCCAGTTTGGGCGTTGTATTGCGATACTCCTCTCCATTCCATCCTGAGGGAAATTTGGTTGTGGAAAGGAAAAACCGGGACATAAAGCGGTCTATAACAGCTAGGGTATTAAGTTTGGGTGATGGTTGGGTTAAACATCTTTATGGGGTCCAACGCTCATTAAACAATTTGCCAAGAAGTTCTCTAGGAGGGGTTACTCCATATGAGGTCCTATTTGGGACAAGAATGTGGGTTCCTGATCTCGAATGTAAAGGCACAGTGATGGAAAATATACCATTTGATATCAAAGATCGCTTGCCTGTTTTACAGGACCTAAATGAACAAAGATTGAAGCAAAGCAATGTGTTCCTGAAGCCAACCACCACTGGGGATAATCCAGCTGTCCCAGCAAGGCCTGTCTGGATCCCAAGCTCGGGGATCTAGTCAGAGAGAAGATCGTGGACAAGAAGGAATTTGGGCCTTCTTACAGTACCTGTCCTAGCAATCCATGGATCAAGAACAGTCCTTCTGCCACCCCTTGCTGGTAAAAAGGAGAAAAGATTTGTGTCCATCGACCTCATCAAACCACACTGTGTGGCTGATACTAAGCAGTAGGCCACGTGGACTCCGACCAGGTAGCTGACGCACTCCTCTAGCTACTATCCAAGAGGTTCAAACTGAAAGACTCATCACCATTGAGAATCCATCAGTAAGAAATGAAGGACTAAGCAACAATGCTATGGAACTAATTTCTCTTGAAACCCAAATAACAGTTTGTCCTGATACACCTTTCTACACCAACGTAACATGTGATCCACTGGTTCCAGCGATTTCAAAGAATCCAGATGCAATTCCAACCATTGACAGAAATGCTTCTGGCTATTTCATTAACTTTGATATGTTTTCGGAGGATCACAGCGAGCCTGAAACGAGGCCAGCAAAAAAAACTTTCAAAGCACAAGACTTTTTTCAACCCGTGAAAAAGACTTATCTGGTTTCACCATGGATTGAACTATGGATTATTGCTGGAATTTTTTTCTTTCTGCTTTGGCTAGCTTTAGTAATAACTCTGAGCATGTTGATAGACGGAAGATATATTCGTTTGGACACAGGAAGTAAAAATGTGAACTTACTTTTGAAACCACACAAATCATCCCATCGTGAAGCAAGAGACTTGTCAGCAGTGAACATCACAGCCGTTCCTATACAAGGTGGTAGAGTTTGGGACAAAACGGCTTATGATATATTCGGTCCGTTGGAACTTTTGAAGATTCCACACTTAATTAAGATATCATTAAGTGACTTTATTACCTCCAGTACCTATTCTGATGATTGGGACTTTGAGACTGTTAATAACATGATGTCTGATCTAGAAAGGTCTGCTGCATTCTCTAACCACGAATACTTAGAGGGTTCAACAGATTATGAACAGCTTTTTATTACAACCACTATGGTCATCATTTCATGCATAAATCTGCAACACCTAGAAATGTATTTATATATAACCAAAGGGAAAATTGTCCTACACCACCAAGGGGTAGCTCAAAAACGTTTGAAAGGAAGTTTCCATATTTTTCAGGGTACAATATATCCAATCCAGAAACGTTTTACTTTAAAAATGTGAACAAAAAAGTAATGAAAAATATGTTAACTAATACGAAACAGATGTATTCTGCAGCCTTTATTGCCCAACTGTCTAGACAGGGTTTTGACTTTTGGAAAGACACAATTGACACAAAATATGTCTGGGGTACAAAAGATTGGCAAATGCAGGGGATAGAAACTTTGTTTAGAGCCTGCATCATCCCACAGCAGATAATGTTTTTGAATGACACTGTCCAACAAACGTCTTGCCGTGGGTTAGCCAAGATCAAAGACATGAACAGACCGTCCATACCTACACCTGCAAGTAATAGCACTACACAGGGGGTGGTCGACATACATACTATCTTACAAAACAAAAGATTAGATTCCGAATGGAAAAAATGGTTGCTCTGGCCCTCAGACACAAACATCTGTCAAGAAAGATTCCTGAACAAAACACAAGGTTTAACAATCAATAGCCCAGACCCATGCTATGTTCAAAGACAGCATCCAGGGGTAGTAAAAACATACAGTGTAGGAAAAGTATGCCTTGATTGGCTACAGACATCTACACTAGAGGATGTGAAACAACACTTATCTTTACTTAAAGAAGATGCAAACCTTAGGGAATTCTTGCTAGGTCCAAGAAAACCTCGTCAAAAACATTTCATATATGCCAGCATCTATGCTGCTTATAATGAAATATGGAAGGTTACCCAAGCAGACGCTGCAGAAGGAATACGAGAAATTGATCGTATTAATTTAGAGAAATCTCTCACTGTGGTCGACAATGGGTTAACGACTCTGTCATCCAGGATATATTCATTGGGCAACATTGTATCCTCTGCTATAGACATTGTGGAACAAGATTTGGTCCTGCTGCGTCAAGGCCAGTCTCAATCTATTCTGTCATTAGGCTGGACGCTACAAAACTTGCGTGCAGGCTATGTGCCTTGGCATTTCATCAACACGTCTTCTCTGTTTTCTGATTCCAATCTTACTGATAAACAGATCAAACTGGCACAAAGGGGAGCGAAGTATACAGTGCTGAGCATTGAAAAACTGGGAAAATTGCCATTTACAGTAGCAGAAAAACCAGCTACCGAATGGATCATACATGGTAAAATACCTCTGCCTGTTACAACTTTCCATTTTCAGGATTGCCTTAAACACATGCCAGTAGGGAAATATGAAAGGTTGGGTAAAGAATGCATCAGGACATCCTGGAATTTACCTTACACACAGATGTTGGAGTGGGGGGCGTGAAGTGTTTATTAGCGGTACACACTGAAAATGCACTGAGCGGTTCACTCATATATCGGGATATTAGTTTACACGGGGCTTGTAGCGGTTCAACTGCAAATTTATCCTGTCATCTGCAAGGTTCACCAGCCGCTGTGATTAATCCTACATTTGGACAACTTTCAAATGGGAGTTACCTCATGTTGAATGATCAGAGCTGTTGTGGCACGTTGCCAGATATCCCATATCTAGTAACGGTTACTTCCAGGGTCATTTGCTGTATGCAAGTCTTGTTCCCCCAAATAGACACAGTCAGGGAGTCGCCTTTATGGCCTTCACTGAACATCTCTTCTATACGAATTGATACTTTAAGCAGAATAAAAGCCATTCTTTTACAAAAAACTGTGCCTTTTACCTCGGCCAAAGAAACCTATGATCTATAAGTCGCAAGGACTTCGGCTGAGATAGAGGCTCTGTTAAGGACAAATTGCCCTACACATTTCACAGAAATGTTGGGACGTATCTTAAACATGTCTGATGCGAGCGGTATTGTGCATGTATTTAAGACTGTTTGTTCAGGACTGTTAATACCTTTTCAAGCAGTCCTCGGAATCATTCCAAACTTCATGCACTCAGTGTTTGGTGGTCTGACACTAATTCTAGCACTCGTTGCAGGAATCCTGTTTTTATTCCTCTGCTATGCTATGGCAAGCCAATCCACCAGCATCACTCCCAGCACCTTGGAGAATGCTCTCCTGGAAAGGAAGTGTCGTGAGCGCATAGTGCAACTATTGGGTTTACCTCGTCTATGAGTACTAAATACCACATGGTTTCTGTCGGTCAGACCAATCTGGCAAGTTTGCATCTTACCTGTTCTACGCTGCCTGCTTTGCGGTGAAGAATGTGTACTGGACATCTGTCTAACACTCCCATCAGTCATGCCAACGGATGTCGATACTCTGCTGGACCCAATAACGGCCCATGCTCTGTGTTGTCCCCAGAGGCTACCGATCCTGATGACGGCATTCATTGAGATTTCACAGAGGCAACATGCTACTGCTGAGGTACGAGATGGATCAACAGGCACACAGGTATCAACGAACACTGCTACTGACGATGCATCACATCTATGTGTAGTTAGTCTTCTAAACGAGGTAATAGACCTATCACTGACAACAATAGACGAGTTTTTGTCTACAGGAATAGAGGATTTCAAGTTTTCCCCAGCATCTTCAAATTACTTTTGATTTGGCTCAAGGTGTACCATATAATCTATGAATTTGGCCTTAATTTTTTCAAAACAAAAAGACTAAAATTGGAACTTTCCTAAGATCGCACTTTTGTGAATATTGACTTTTTTTCTTTTATGGCTAAAAGTTCTGTTTACAGTAGAACTATTCATAAAGAACAGACTTCTTTGAAACACTTCCAGGGACACATTGTAACCTTTTTTTACATTTATGTAATCATGTCGTGAAATGGCTCTGGATTTTTTTTTTTCCTTTCTGTAAAACTGGTCTATTTCATTACATATGTGTATATATATTTCTGTTCATTCTCTTAGCATTCACTGTAACTATATACTTAGAATGCAACATTGCTTTAATATGTACAGCACCTTTGCATTTCAGGTGTAGCAAACTTTTAACAACGACTTCGTTTAGTATGCTTTTACAAATGTTTTTAGTGAACATGTGATACTCAATTGTATGTGTTTAGCATGTTTAGCATTTAGTAATATCGATCATTTCTCAATGGAGTGGGTGTTGTGTTTTATATAGGTTTCCCTGAACCATGAATTTGCATTGCCCTCATTTAGGCATAGAATCCCAGTCCTTATGTAGGCATTAGCCATGCTAACCAAATACAGGCATGGTCACCTACATTCATCCATCCCATGCCACAACGAGTTCTTAAAAACCAGCCCATTAAGCCGAACGGGACTTTCCCTAGCTAGGATTATTGATTTCTCCAAGAACTCATCTATTATGCATGAACTACTATTCCTTAGGGGTTCATCCATGACGTCTTCCTCTGCCCGACTTTACGTCAAGGCTAGCATTCCTAAGCACCTTCCAGGTATAAATATACCTTCCCTTACCATGGCAAACCACGGTATAACTGAGCACGACTTGACTGCACGGTTCGCCACGGCAAGTTCGCCCGGCCTGACGAACTGACCAGACGCTGTCATCCCTGCTCGCAGAGAATCCAGCTTCCAGTGTTCTGACTCCCTTCACGAGGTGTTAGAGTTTGAGACCCGGATAGAGAGTCCCACCTCTCTCATTCTAAGGTAAGGAGCTGACTAGAACCTAGAGGGACTCTTGGCATACTAAACTTAGTATATACCATACTATAGAAAACAGCACCTACTTCTTACCCCGTACTACACTTAGGTTAGGTACACTGTGGTAGAACTATTTAGAAGCATCAGATGAATATTCACTTTTTAGCCTGTGTTATTTATGTATGTATATATGATTATATGTCGTTGCTAAAAGACAATGCTATTGCAGTATTTTTTCTTCTTACTGCTTACGCTGTGCGTATTATATCTTGCTTACTGTCAAATGATTGTAACAGCTCATAGCTCTTACACGAGAAACAAGACTGTTCAATAAACCCCTTTTATTGAAATGCCCGTCTATCTATTTCTGTGTAACTCTGGAGAAACTAAGCATGCACGATTGACTGAGTGAAACTGTTATCTATTGTTTCCACGATTCTGAGACGCGTTCCGAAACAAAGTTGTCAGGTTTACGCTGTTGTCAGAAACAAATCCCTTCTTGTTTATTCGAAAAGTTTCTAGTGACCTCTGAGTTAGCTGGCACACACAAGTAATTAAGTTTAATGTACTCGATAGGGGCATACTGACGTTAGTACTATGCAAAAACTATAGTGTATATTATTCCAATGTGCAGAGCCTATAAGGGACATAGGAACTACACTACAGTGTGTAGTTTCATAATGTATTATGGCTGCTGTATTCTTGGTCTGCTGCCACTGAACTAATTAGAATGTCATGCCTGAGAGCAATGATTTGTAGATTAATCCCCAGGACTGGAAATGGTGTTTGATGACACGGAGAGTGAGAGGGTCACCATACACAGCAATAGCAACAACTCTTCCATATCATTCCTGCCCTGGATTCTTTTTTTTGCCCATTATCACCACACAAAAATACTTCACACTGCACATTGTCTGTCACACATTGTCTGTAAATAGAAAGTTGGCAAGTGCCCCAGGTCATGTGTGAAACATTCAGACAGACATGTCTTTTTAGCTAGCAGAACGCTTCATGTTGCCATTCATATATTACTGAAAACAGACTGCAAGTCAAAGAAAGCAAAGCAATGTTGTCCAAAAACCAGAGCTGGCTGAAGAAAGGCCGCTTGACAGGAATATAAATGGCCTGACTAACTACACTGACACAGCACTAACTACCCTGGAAGTGATGCCTGACATGCAGCCATCATCCAGCCTCTTCAAATTGTGGCATGCCATTATTTCTTTAGTGTTGTATTGTATTATATAATCCGTATGAGGCCACAAAGTGCTACCATTCACTTCAGGTTCAGGGCACTCTCTCTGAATGTGTGGCTGGTAGGGTGTGCGTTGAGGTTTGGCCATATGCAGGTATTGGGTGCGGGGCATGAGGTTTTCACAGACATCACTTTCTTCACAACTCATCCTATTTTCACTCTATGTGCTCTCACACTCTCACCACTCTCAAATTTAACTGTTTGTCTTTCAAAAAAGTGGGACACTTAGGGGCATATTTACACGCAACTATTGCCACCACAACGTCACTTTCAGTGACGAGATGGCGATAGGGGCCTCGCCTTATTTACAGGGCAGCTTAAAGCCACTTAACGTGGCTTAATGCTGCCATGTAAATAAGACACCGTTTCATACTGTGTTTAGGGTGAAAGGAGAGGGCAATGGGGGTTGCGGTGGGCGTTCTACCACAACACCCATTGATTTTGACACTGCCCCCTATTTAAAAGGGCAGCGTAAATAGGAGGTGCCGCCAAAATTAAGACCAGGGAAATTTGGTCTGAAACAGGCAAAACAAGTAGAAATGTTTTATTTCTTCTCATTTTTGCTGTTTTTATGTGTGCTGCCTTGTGCAGCACACATAGAAACAGCAAATTGCCTTTGATTGTTTATGTGCAGGAAAGGCCCCCGTCCTGCACATAAACAATCATTTACAAAAAAGGCTGTTTTGCAACTTCTATGTGTGCTGCATTACAAAACGGCATTTAAAGATTATTTATGTGCAGGAAGGGGGACCTTCCTGCCCATAAACAATCTTCCCCTCAACACAGGCACCCTTGCACTATACAGTGCTATTGTTTGGTAAGACTTAAACAGTAACAACCAAAATATAGAAATATCAAAGTTTGTCCACAAATTTGCAAGTGTCCCTCCTCTTTACGGAAAGTTAGCAAGGTTCTCACAACTCCATTCCCTTTTGATGATGGCTAAAAAGCATAAAAGAGACACATAATAACATATTTATGCTCTAGTTCTACCAATTGATGCACATGATCAATGCTATTATTTTCCTATAACAATATAAATTGCCATATTTTATACTTACTGTTATCCTTTGAGTCAGTGCCTTAACTTCTATCAAATTGGCTTACTGAAGCTCTGGTGGGAGAAATGATTTCCCAGGTATCACAGAAATGAGAGCGCCGGGATTTAATTCAAGTTGTTTCACTTAAGTTAACATTGTAACCACTGACTATACTGAGTCAGTACTGGTAGTATTTGAATTAGGTGGCCCACATATCAGTAGACTGAGCTCAGTGGTGGCTCCCCCACAATGGCGGAGGAGTGTTGCCCACTGCCAGGCTCAGAGCTTGCAAATGTGAAATAGAATGATGTTCTTGCATCGTTTTATTTTAAGTTAGCCAGCTCTTAGCCAGCGGTGCCTGGAGGGGCGGGGCTGAGGCATGGGAGGTAGGAGGAGGAGTGCTAGGGCACTTCACTCCCAAAGTGCTCATGTGTGTTTGGACAGCCATCTCAGGCTGACCAGAACACTTATGTGCACTTTTTTTCTGCAGCCCAGCTGCATTGAGCAGCCGGGCTGGAGAAACCCCACAGACTCCCTAGTCTGAGAAAGAGCGTCTTTCCTTCCTGCTCAGACCAATCCCTGTGCTGCTGCGCAGCATGGGGATTGGACAGGGAGTCTGTGCCAGGGGCTGCTGGGACCAAGGAAGAAGAGGAGAGGCGGCGCAACGAGACGCGATGCAGGAGATAAGTTTATTTTTTTTAAACATTATATTTCCCCCCTGCACGGTGCCTCCTACGTGACCCCCACCCACACAGCCACCCTTTGTTTATAGCCGCCACCGCTGTTTTACCAGTTACGATAGAATACATAGCACAGACAGCCTCTAAAGTTGTACACAAAGATGTTTTTCATACCAGATCATGACAAATTAGAGACCTGTTGAAGATTAAACTTAAAGGTAGGGTAGCAAACTGTAACAATGCTGTGCATAGGTTGGTTATTTGTTTCCTGCTGCCTGCCATATTAACTATTCTTGCCATTGTACTGCTTACCTAAACATATCTGGCAAGCACGTCTAGAATTATCTAGTCATATGTGACAGTTTTGCATATTGGGTCAAGCCTACCCCAAATAACTTTTGTTTAAGTGAAGGTGAGAATTTTTTTATTTTGGCATACATTATTTTGTGAACATGGGATATTAAGTGGAGGAGATGTGAGTCCTCACCAGGTAATAATGTGTCAATTCAGTACCAGGTTCAGTTCAGTCTCAATAATTTAAACCTGAGCTCAACCCTTGGTAGCTCCAGCACAAAGCAGACAGGCTTACCCAGGGATGTCATTTAGGGGTCACTAAGTTAATTATTCACTATTAGTGTAATAAAATGTGGAGTAAAATTAGCTGGAATATGACCTTCCCTGGAGCTCATGTAAGTAAAAATGTATTTAAAAAATGTATTGTGTGTGTACTTGCGAGTGGTAATGTGATGTGTTTATGGTACAGAGCATGTGTTCATGTGTGAATGGTTATGAATGTGTGTGTATGTGTAAGCATGTGTGTGTGAGTGCAAGCAAAGGTCAAAGGGCATTTGATGTCAGTTCTCCTACCTTTGACATTTTGGCGAATATATGTCCATGGGCTTACGTTTGGTGAGTGTGTAAAGCATTTATCAGTACCAAACCACTTACAAAGCAGGGAACACAAGACAATAAAAATCCCACTCCAAATTATAACATAGAGAACATTTTAATGAACACGAGTCCAAAAAAACAATAATCCACTAAGGGGAATCAGAGATGTGATTTTTAAAAATTTGAATGAGCTTTTTTGCTAAAAAGGCACAAAGAGCCAACTGTAGGTAACTGGTCATCCGGGTTAAAGTAAAAGCTAAGGCTGACCGCCATGGTGCACATGTTGACTAAAGGGACCAGTTTTACCTTCTGACTTACTCTTTGAAATGGAAGTAAAAAATCCTCATTTGGGCAAGGCAGCAGGGAGTGGCTGAGATGAGTTTCACAAGGCTGGATAGCCCATCGAATAAAGTCCTGGTGGCACTGTGGCTTTTAGTGGGAAAGCTCCATGCCAGAGAAATTCAAAATGTGCATCCAAGGAAAGTCGCTCGCTCAATGGATACTAGTGGAACATTCACCTGGTAAAGATTTCTACCTTCCAACTTAGTCACTTTTTTGGAGCTGAGATTCCACCAGCGATGCAAGGCTTTAAGGCTGCAAGCTATACCTGTAGCTCCAAGAAGCTGGATACCTTCTCCACAACTGTCTGTGGTCTGCATACTGCAGTCTGGCCAGCACATCCACGCCACACTTGGCATTGTGTACATTCTCATTCATGGGTCACTTGCCTCCTTCGCACATGCCTGGTTTCCACCTCCCCCGACATTCTGCTATTGTGTGGCTGAGGTGCCATGCCGTTGATGGCTCATGTGCATGGCTAGCCCAGGTTACCACAGTACTTTGTGCTGTCGTGTATGGGGGGTGGGCATGTAATTTGGCATGTTGTATGTGAGTTTGTAACGTGAGCATTCCCAGAGTTGTGAGTTGCATGATTGTGGAATTGAGGTGTGTGGTGTGTTCATTTGGTACTTACCAACAAGCAGAGCATTTCCGTAGGTGTCATCCTTGAAGCGCCAGTTGATGATGGACTGTCGGAAGATGTAGGAATCATGCACACTGCCTGGGTAGTTGGCAACGACATTGGTGAAGAGTCCCCGGTGGTCCACTATTGCCTGCACATTGATGGAATGTGTGTGCTTTCTGTTACTGTAATTGTATGCAGTGTCGGCAGGGGGCACAAGTAGGACATGTGTGCAGTCAACTGCCCCCAACACCTGCGGGAAGCCAGCTATTGTGTAGAAGCCTTGCTTGGTCTCCAGCTGTTCCTGCGCAGTGTGGGGGAAGTGAAGGTACTGGGGTACCAAGCTGATGATGGCATCCAAGACAGTTGTGAGGAACTTTGATAGGGCAGGCTGTGAGACTTCTCCGGCCCTGGCAGTTGTTGGTTGGAAGGTACCAGAGGCCAACCGGTGCAGCACAGCCAGCAGCTTTGTCTGAGGTGGGATGTTGGTTGTCTGCTGTGTTGGTACCATCAGCCTGTGGGCTATGATGTTTAGGATGCGGAGGATGGCTGTCCTTTTGAGGCTATAGTGGGCAATGACATCCTCTGGTGTTAGGTCTGTGAGGCTGGTGCGTTTTCTGAAGGTCTGCTGTCTTTGTCTGCGCTGCCTCTGTGGTAGTCCGGGGGTGGGGTGCGGGTGAGGGGGGTCTGAGGGGGGGTTGCGGGCCTGGGGGTGGTGGCGGTGGGTGTTGTGGCCCTCTTGGGGCTCCGAGCTGCATGATCAGTGGCTCCATGTCATCTGTTGTTTTTCTGGTGTGGCTCTGGGCTGGGCTCTCTTTTCTGGTGCAGGTTGTTGTCCGACTTTGCACCAGGTAAGAGCAGGTGTTGAATCCCTGCTGCTAACGCACCTTATCGCCTGTTTTGAGATCTTATTCCCGATCTGGCTGGTCATTGAGAATGTTGCGAAGTGGTGTTTTCGTGGCTTTTTGCACGGTAACGCCTACTCTGCATCTCATTAGCATTAGTTGCCGGGGTCATCTGTGGCGATGATTTTTGCAGCTGCAATCGCATGTAAACTGGTGATGTCAGCTGTTAGCACCAGCTTGTGAATGGGGTGATATATTTATTGCGACTGTGGCTGCAATATAGTGCCGCTGACTCGATGATAAGTCCTGGAGAATATGCCCCACAGTCTCTGCAGTGGAGGGCCTGAGCCATGGATAGAGGGCTACAAAAGCGAGTGGCACAATGAGTGGTGAATGCCAGTAATAGGATTTAATTTACAGACTTATAAATTCAATATGGCAATTGGGGTTAGGCCAATGTTACCATGTTAGGGGAGAGAGCACATGCACTTTAGCACTGGTCAGCAGTGGTAAAGTGTGCAGAATCCTAAAACCAGCAGAAACAAGGCTATCAAAAAAGAAGGAGGCAGGTCAAAGGTTGGGAGTAGACCACCTACACTAACACATGTGTGGCACAAAACATCTCATTGTGTACTTTTGCTGGAGCACCGACAAGAAATAGAATTAGAAGAATTGAGGGAGAGTGTTTATTTGGAGTCGAAGAGGGATGATGAAAGAGAATCTGGTGTTTAATGTTGTGTCACAAAAGACATTTTCAATTTCTCCTAAAAATTGGGACTAAATTTTTTTTTGGGTTGTTTTTTTGTGGTGATATATATCACCAAAGGGGGGATTGCTGGAGCAGAGTTTTCTATTGAAAATGTATTGAGATTTTAAACTCCAGTTTATGTTATATGTCATGATTAAAATTACTAATTTATAATCATTAATTATTAATTTTGTTAGAAGTCTTGATTAACCAACAATACTAATGAAGAGAAAATTACACGCGGGAATGCAAATATGTTGCTTTATTAATACGTGAACTAAATTGGTGAGCAAATTGTTAAATGAGTGACGCAAAGGTGCTATTTGTTTCGTGTTTGTGCTTTTAAATAACGTGCTCTAATGCTTCTTTGTGTTGCAGACGGCTAGATAAATACATACACATAAGGGTATTAGTGGAGATTAACACTGTATGATCATTACGATGTGGTAATGTTGTTTTGTGTTTCTTTTAATTAAGATGGTCCGTTTTGGCCTAAACCAAGATGGCCGCTATTTACAGCCTGCACTCGAGTGGCTGAGATTTGACAAGAGGCCTTGCTGAACATGGTTGGAAGTCACCTGACCACAGCCTCTGTCTGAATTGAAGGTTTCCGTGAGGACAGCAGCTCCGTGCTTGCTTCCAAGTGCCCTTGGAAAAGAATAAAGCCACAATGAACTTTGATAGCATGCGGTGGCTTCGCTATGGTTCCAAGGAAGAGCATTCATGAATGTATCGCTTTCCTAACTTTAGTTTCCTTCTTCTGTGTTTTTATTTTTGTGATTTTTCCGAGCGGAGGTTTTCTAAATGTTGCCAGACAACATCCTTTCCTGCTCGCTCTGCTCAGCGGCTCAACGGATATTCGGAGTTTGTTTGTTACTTTTATTTTGCAAGTTTTATTATAAATAATGTTAGACTAGGGAGGGTCTTAGGCCACTTCTTCCTGAACCTATGTTCGTGAGGATCGATGCTGATCACGAGGACGGCGACTCGGGAGACTTTACTGAGAGACCTGTCCTGACCCATTTAGCTAGAATAGGTAACTATGAGAATAATGATTTTGCTATTGATTGACTTTCATTTGAACTAATTTAGATAAAAAGTTGACATTGTTTGAATTCCAGTGTCGGGTGGTTATTTCTTTGTCATTTATTGAGTTTCAGATGTATTTCCTATGTTTAAAATCAGGACAATTTCTTTATGGTCGCATTGACCTCGCTTTAGATGCAGATTGGTTTAGGTTTCTCTCTTATATTCAGTGTGGATAGAGTAATAGAATAAATGTCAGTGTGATGGGCCCTAGCGTATGATGAGTGTATGTGCGTGCGACTGTGGATTTACTCTGTCCGTGGAAGTAGGGAGATTTTATATGCGCCGATCTGCAGCACTTTCACCACAAAAAGGGCAACTTTTGAGCATAAGAAAAGTTTTGCACTGGAAAATAAATCCCCTCTCAAGACTTTGGACCAATTTGGGTCACTTTGCATGACTTTGTGGTAGCGAAAAGTGTTTATATATTTGACTCCTTGTGTTATGCCTGTTCCTGGACCACTTCAACCAAGTCAGGCAAAACTAATGGTGAAATATTGTACTTCTGAAATACAAACAATTCATTTGAAGAATTAGCCACTCGATGTGTTGCATAAGCAAATTAAGTGCATTTAAAATGTAAAATCTACGCAAATCGGAACCAGGAAAGGGTAGCTTCAGGAACAGGAGGGCAAGCTGGGGAGTGGACACGGCCCCCTTAACGCCTCTTTTAACTTCGTAGCTGACAGGGCAAAGCACATGTTTTTCCCATTAAGACAGACAGCATGTAGCCGGCATGATCAGCTCACATTTTTTCTATCAGCAAGAAAAACAGTGCCTTGATGTAATAAATAACTATCTGCATGGCAGATTTTAGAAGAAATGTGGGTCAAATTAAAACCCCATGCTGGGCAAGTTAAAAGCAGGGTCTCCCTACCATTTGTGGTGCTGCAGTACAAACATCAAGATGTCAGATGACTGCAGCTCAAGTTATGGATCATGGGCCATGTGTTCTGACTGGGAGTGTTTTATTATTTGATATAAACCTATGGGTGCAAATTACGCTCCTGAATTCTAAGTTCCTAAAGTAGATTAAACAAATGGCCTTGTGTTCACTTATTTCTTATCTTGAACTTTTTGCATTGGGCCTTAGGTACATGCTCAACCGTTGCCTAAGGCCCCTGACTATTCATTGCTAATGCTGAATATTTTATTGCATCCACCTGATCACTGCATGGCAATATATTGCTTATTTTTTTTAAAAACTCTTTTTATTGCAATCAAGAAAAAGAATAAGAAACACATGACAGAAGTAATCATCACAGTCGGCGTCAGATCACAAATTACATATCTTATATATATCAAGACAGTCTTCACCTTTGTTTTGCCGCTTTCCTTGTCCATTCCCCCACTTTCAGATCTCAGCAATATACCTATTGTACTTAACCATCAGTCTCTCCCAGGCTGGAAGGTTCTTCCAACTGGCAGGCAGAGCATCCCTCTACTTTCATTCCAGCCCCCCCAAATCTTTGTCCATTTATGTGGACAGCCTCTCCCCTCATAGAACACCTTCTCCGCCTGCATGCACCAATCCATGTCAGTTTCCCAATCACGGAATGTGGGCCCCGCATCCGCCCTCCATTTTCTAGCTATGTTACGTTTCACCACCATGAGGCCTAGTGTGACCCATATTTGTTCCCCAGCCGTTAGGTTTGTTGTCTCCCAAAGACTAAATAAACACTATTGAGGCAAAGCCTCTGTATTTTTCTCACACAGTGTCATCATACGTGTAACAATCATGTTCCAGTATTTCTGCATCATTGGGCAATCCCACCAAAAGGTGTTAGAACGTGCCATCTTGGCCACAGTTCCTAGGACATTGTGTTGATTTGAGTTTGCCCATTTTTACTAATGTTGTGCATGTGTAATATGTCCTGTGAAGAATCTTTATTTAGGCCAATCTGAAACAAGATCGTATGGTCATCTCTCTGGGGGACGTAAGCGCCTTCTGCCACTCTTCATCACTCAAGTCCCCCAAGTCTTTCACCCCTTTAGCACGTACTTTCCCCAAGGTGTTGGGGGAATTGTTTAGTATTTTTTGTAGTCTCTCTGGAGTTCTACAAGGGGCCTAACCTTCCGGTTCACCCACAGTTCGCCTACTCTTGAGAAACTAATAAGGTCCTTATTTGTCTAAAAGCTGGGTGGTTTGCCAGAAGTCCCAACTATGCGTATTGCTTATTTTTGTATGTCACCATGGTGGGTTCCTCACTCATGTATTCATATATTATACATTGTTTAGCATAAGCCCTGGTTTATTCTTATATGTATATTCACCCATGAGATACTAAGGGCCTGAGACAAGTGTCCGACTGACACCATTATGCAATGGAACCTCCCGACTATTAGTCGGCGGTTCCATCCACAGTGTCAGAAACATAAATTTTTCTATTGGAGCTTGTGCAGCAGATGGGAAAGGGCCGCAGCACAAACTGCAATAGAAAAATTGATGTTTTCAAACATCCCTGTATGGTATGGCAGGCACCGCCTGGTCCTCCGCTATGGGGGCTCCAGGCCCCATAGCGGAGGGCCAGGTGGCAAGGTGGCCCTGCTAGGGGCCCCCTAATTAACTTTCTGCCTGCCTTTTCATGGAGGGCGGACCGCCATAAAAGGTCAGGTGGAAAGAGACACCGTAATCCCGAGGGGGGAGCCAAGGCTGGCTCCGCTGCCATTTGGGATTACTATGCCATCCGCTGCACTAATGGGCTCAGTGAGCCAATCGAAAGTGAAGCAGAATTCTTCTGCGGGTTTTCCTCTGACCGCCAGTATCATAATATGGCAGTCAGTCGTAAACCTATGATGTAGGGAAGAAAGCCTCTGACGAGCCGACATCATAATAAGGGCCTAAGAGTTTCCACGATATTCTTCACAGACCATGACATAAGTCACAGGGACACCTTCTTGTAAATGCCTTCTAAAACAGTGCAAATTCTTGAGACTTCTGAGACAGATAGGTGAGCATGCTGGCTTCTCTGGAACGTGTTTGTCCAAGGACCCAAGCTTATAGGCAGCTGGGCTCTCAATATAGGACTTGGCCATGCAAACAGAGAACAGCCTGCTCCTACCAAACAAGTATGCAATGAGATATTCCATGTCTCATGATGACAGAACATTTTAAATGATAATTATTCTACTACAGAAAATTAATTTTTCGCGAATATCATGTTATTGAACTTCAAAACATATATGCTCACCATATTCTGTGTTGCCACTGTGTAGGAAAGTGCATTATTATTTGGGGTGGACAAGTGTCCACCCAGAGCATAAGGCCACCACCTGCCAGAAATTAAATATAGTAAACCAGTGCAAAACACATGGTAGTGTGACACAAAGCAGTCAGGCTTAAATGGAAGGCAATGTGTGAAGAATTTAAGCAGTGTCTAAACAGTAGATAAAGTCACACCAAACATAATAAAACCCCACAGCTAATTTTTAAATGAAGAAAAAAGTATGAGTAAAATAAGACCAAAACAACATCCAATAAGGGGAAGCAGAGATATGATTTTTTTTTAAAGAATTAAAGTGAAAAAGCATAAAAAAACACAATTGTAAGTCAATGGTCTGAGGTGGAATTTCAGGCCAAGTACACCAAGTGGATTGTTCAAAGAGAAACTCTGGAATTCAGAAAGTTCAAAAAGGTTCTAAGTCCCATTTTACAAAGTAATTTTGTTGAAAATAAATGTTGACATTTCTTTTAAGGCCCAATGCACAATAGGACTTTGTCACTTTTGAGAAGAAAAATCCTCTCCACTGGGACGCAGCTTAAACTGTAGCTGCAGCCTAGGAACTGAAAGCCAGATACTTAAAGCAGGTTGGTCCCACTGGTGCTCTGTCTGGTGCTATTGAGGTTTCTTGCTGAAAAGTCCAACTCAGAATGGGACTTAATCATCTTTTTGGCAGTGCAGAGGTCTCCATGCAGGATGAAGTAGGAATCAAATCCGATGCTATGTAACTGCCAGTTGGATAACTTTTCCAGTGTGTACCACAGAAGCTCTAGAGGAAAAGTGTTCACAAGTTTCAAAACATACTTCTTGGGCCCAATCAATCAAATTAATATCCTTCTAAGGACCTCAAGCCAAGGCACATAAACACACTCAGGGTATCAGCCTGTGGCTAACAGCAAAGTCTAGCTGCAGTCCTCTTGTCACTGGTCCACTGCGGCGCTTCACAGGAATGTCTTCTTCAATTTTGTTATGTTCCTGGAGCCACTCAGGGGACAAGTCTTATGATCCTTGGAGATCTCTCTGCTCTTGGATTTCAAGTGTAAGAGGCTGCAATCTCCTCAGGTCCTTCTCACAGGTCATAGATGGCAAGTGCAGCAGGTTCAGTCGCACTGGTATCCCTTAACAAGTTCAGCAGTGTTCTGAGTAAGGTTGGGTGAGGGTCCAGCTTTGTAAGGCTCACCAGCATCAAGAGTTGGACTGGGACAGAAAATAGACACAGGCATCAAAATATAGGTAGCCACTATTACAGAATTAGAAGACTAAAAAAGAGATAAATGTTTGCAAATCGGGGCAGTTTTAAACTTGATTCGCCATGCTGTATACATGTTTTGCAAGGTATGTGAAACTGCATGAGTTCAAGCTTGCTGCAGGGAATGATTGTTTTATTAATAGATAATTCAACAATAGAAAATGACCCAGCAGACCATGAAACAGAACCACAAACAGCCAAATAAATGGCCCATGCACTGATCTGTCAGAACAGCCTGTAGGGCACTGTTTGATTGCCCTATTGGCCAGTCTGACCCTGTCTGCCTGTGAGTTCGGGACACTTAGACAATCATATCCCTCTCTGGCCAGAGGTGTAAATGTTCTGAGACCCTAGCCTACCTACCTTCAGAGTTATTCCTGTTTGTCTGTTGCCAAACAGTCCCACAATGCATGTACAGTGGAGTGTGTTGGAGAAATTAATAGTGTCTTCTCACATCTAACACTAAAATCTGGTTTGAGGCAGGCACTTGACCCACAACACAAAATGAAATAGAAGGCTAGTAAGACAAAGCAGGGTCATTCAGCAACCATATAAGGGATACACAGGAACTGTGATCTGAGCCTGTTTGATCACTTTCAAAGGAGCAGATGATTTACATGTGCTTCAGGCAGGCCTGTCATACCGGATTTGACACTGTTTTGCCAACAGGATGGGCAGCAGCCCTCACTCTGATCATATTGAGATCTGGTGAGCCATCTCTGCCCTTTCAAGTTGACCTGTCAATCAAAGTTAATCATAGTGTAGCTCCTGGAAGTAATGTCACACATTTCACAAGCAGTGTAGCAGCTACAGACAAAGACTAATTAGCCCAGTGTGTCTCGGACAAGTAAATATAACTTTTATGACCGTTATAGTTCCTAACTAGTAAGACAGAATATGACTTTACAAATTAATTGAATTTTTAATAACAGGGAAGGTTCTTGAAAATTTTCTGGGAATGTTTCCTGCTGGTTAATAAATAAATAAAGATTCTGCTTTAGCAGTATCTACAACAGGAATAGCTAAACCCAACAGTTTTTGGAGACTTATTCACTATAGATACATGCTAATAATACTTTAATCATATAACACTTCTAGGCACTATTCACCCTACCTCCTGGTCAGCAAGATAATTAATTTTAGAGGAGGATTTTGTAGCACTTAGAAGCAGGTTTTTGGACCTGTAAAAGCATTTCTTTTTACAGATATTTCTACAAACATAACAGTTTCAGGCTGCAGGGAACTGTGTCTCAGTGCAGGCCTTTGTCACATTTTCAGGGTCACTCAGTGGATGGCACAATACAGCGATTCAGTCCACATGTGACATTTAATTTTACATGGCAAAAGCAAGAGTATGCTGTTCCTATGGGAAAAGAGGGACGAAGGAAAAGGGGGGATACCAAGTGTTAGCAAGAGAAAGAAGAGGTGAAGGTGGAAGTGGAATAATTCCAATTAGGAGCATTAGGGGTGTCATGCTTCATCATCGGGCAGCTCCTTGTTGGGCCGGCGCTGCAATGCTCAACGGGGGCTCTTTGCCAGAGATCTTCTCTTTTAGCTGGCATGAAGCTAAAACGTAGTAGTGGGTCCTATGTGTAGTGAGAAGAGATGGAAAGAAAGTGCATCAGAATCCCAAATAATATTTTATTAGCTGGGTTCCTATCCTATGAGTAAAAACAAATGACTGAAGAGTCGTAGCTGAAGAGGGGAAATTCTACCCACTTGATCTTAGGATAATGTGTATTTTGTGAAAGTGGTCAACATGTTTCATGCCCTGTGTTGTCTAAAGGATCTTGGCATTTCATTAGGACCAGAAGATCCTCGTCTACTCTAGTGGGGAGGGTGTCGGAACGTATCTAAAAGGCCCCGTCCCATACAGTCTGGACTCGTGTGGTAGTCTAGTGTGAAAGTGAAAAAGTAGAAAAAGGAATTGATGTGTACCTTCTGGAAAACACCTGGAGGGGAAACAAACAAGGGAAGAAACATGGTTAAACAACAATAGTTACATTTGGTCTGGAAGTTAGGTGCCCGATGGAAGGAGCACCGTAGCAAGACATCAAACACACAACACTGGTGCAGATTCAATAGCTGAAGAGAATCTCCAAAACCGTGCAGATCCAATCATACACCAATCATGTATGTTGTTGATATCTCATTTGTAATATCGTTGGAAAGTATTGGCTCCAAGTGGAATCACCTAGAAGGGGGGTGGTCTATTAGCCCCAGCAGTGACATCCAGAATACTCGCAATGTGGCAAGCGAAGAACATGTAACATAATTAACATTAAGGTTTTTGGGGGTAGCACACCAGTTAGTGTGCTTGCAAACAAAAAGGAAGGCTGAATAGCCAAGTGAAGTAGCAAAAGAAGGCTGCCGCATAGTAGAATATTTGTGAATGGGGTGGTGGAGCAGGCGGGAGACATCCGGCAGAGGCTCGCACCAATAGTCAGAATAAGATCGGGCTGCCGGCTCTAGAGCGCCACTTATAGTATGCTTACAGGAATGAAGGAATAATTAGCCATGGTAAGTGGCGAAAGTGGGCCTCCGCATGACAGTGCAATCAAGGTTGTGAAGGCAGGTGCATGTGGAGGATGCCTGAGGCTAGTGACTGACACCGGTAGCCTGTAACAGGTAAGAAACAGCAGTACATTGAAGGGTAAAAAAGCGGGAGCAGGCGGGGGCCAGCGGTGACAGGAAGCTTGCACTGGTAGCTCGATTAAGGAAAAGCTGCCTATTCCCAGTGTGTACTGTAATTAGAGTCATATGGTGCCTGAATCATATTGAAGTAAAGCACCACATAGCAATATCTTAAGGAGTAAAAAGTGCAAGCAGGTGGGGGCCACCGGAGACAAGCATTTCGGTCTGGTAGCCTGAGTAAGCTATAGCAATCGGGTACTTACTTCAAATGAAGTCCTATGAAGCGTGGGAACAACCCACATCTGACGGTCACAGGTATGCCGGCTGGCAGGTGAGTACTGGTTTTAACCTGGTCATGATGAGCGGGAGCAATGAG
The DNA here is from genome assembly GCF_964204655.1 of Triturus cristatus. Taxonomy (NCBI): domain Eukaryota; kingdom Metazoa; phylum Chordata; class Amphibia; order Caudata; family Salamandridae; genus Triturus; species Triturus cristatus. The sequence continues at coordinate 448,392,212 of NC_140594.1, forward strand.
GCTAGAATGCTCCTGACCCTCAAATAGGAGGAAAAACGGGCTCTATCTTTGATTTCCAAAATAGTGCGCCATCTTGTAATGGTGAACCTGAGCGTGATGTAAATATTCTTGGTATTAAGGCTTAGCTAGTGTTTCAGGGGGTAATCGCTGTGGAAGACACTCATGATATGAAGGACACTTGTATGTTCCATGGCAACAAATGGAGAGACCCACATAGCTAATAGACTGAAGGAACAGGGTGTCTATATGGACACTGGCCCATAGAGTGACTGGATTTTTTCCCTGTAACGAATGTGAGGGAGCTTTGGGGAGCAAATGCATAGGCACTCATTGTGTAAGGATAGGTACTGGGTGTATGCAGCAGTTTCTAGAGGCACCCAGATGCTGATAAAGTGTGGGGATGGGGCTGCTTTCTCTGAGGAAGTCCTGGGGGTGACTGGTGTGCTGCCCCATCATGGTGTGCCGATAAATCATAGAGGTGAAGTGGACACATGCGATGGCTTAAGTAGGTCGCAGATCATGTGAGTTGTGTTGTTGGGGGTTGTGCTATCATGCCAGCTTGTCCGCTGTGTAGCATATCAGTAAACCTATCATTGCTCTTTGGTGAAGAGGGCTTCATGAGTTATGTTGGCATGAGTCTCAAGTATCGTTCAGCATAACTTGTCTGGTGTGTGGCCCATTTCAATATAGTGGTTGAGTATTTTAGTTGTTGTGTTGCTGCACCTGATGTTACTGCGGTGTTCTGTGATTCTTATTTTAACTGCCCTTGTTGTCATCCCAATGTATCCCATCAGACAGGGACATGTAATCATGTACACGCAGTTTCTGGTATTACAGTTTGCTGGTGTTGGAGAGGACCAGTACTCAGCCCTGAGAAGGGTTTCTCTAACTCTAGGGTTGCATCCTGGGGTGTGTTAGTGTGTAGGACCTCCACGCCCAATGTGATGAGAAGGTGGACAGAAATGTTGCCACTCAGATCCTCAAGAAGGTTCATAACTGCTGTGGTGTCTTTGAGAAGGGATGGTATCTTGGTTACCAGTGGTTGAGGAAATAGTCACAGAATTGTGAAAGGGGTCCTAGTGTAGACCCAATCCCCGAGACTATAGGTCTCCCTGGTGGTGGTCTGGCTTCTTTGTGGATCTTGGGTAGGTAGAGTATAAAAGTAGGGTAACTTTGGGTGATTGCTGATAAAGAAGGCAGACTCCTTCTTGGTGATCCAGCCCTGTGATTCGCAAACACAATAGATTTTATGCGATTGCTGAGTTGTCCGGTGGGATCCTACCTGATCGGGCTGTAGTAGTCACGGTTAGATAGTTGCCGTTTACATTCCAGGTTGTAGTCAACAGTATTTCAGATGACTATTACACCTCCTTTGTCCACGGGTTTGACCGTGATGGAGCTGTCGTTTCCAAGGGTCCACATTGATGCAGTCTCTGAGTTAGACATGTTGTAGAATAGTTTCTTACGTGGAAACTTTTCCACGTCCTTAAGGACAGCCTGTTCAAAGGTTAGGGCCTCAAGTGGGATCATGCCCGCTGTGGGTGTGAAGGTCGTGGGGTTGTGAAGGCCCGAATCCGGAGTATCCACGTATTTTTGTCCATGAAGAAGGCGTGCAACAGATTTTCCTGAAGAAGCGGTGCAGTTCTTGTGTGGTCCTAAATTCATCTTCTTGGAGTGTGCAAACAAAGCCCAGAACCCTGCATAAGACATTGGAATCTGTCTCTGTCAGAGATCTGGTGGAAAGGTTGACAATCAGCTTCTCTTGCTGGCTGTCTGGCCCCTCGACTACGTGAGCGGGTGCCTACCGATGTGATCACTTGTGCCACATCCTTCACACCTCAGTCAAATTACATACAAAAGATAATTAAAAAGCACTGGGCTAAACTACACCCAGGAGAGATGTCCCCCAGCTACCCTACGATTTGCTTTCAAACGAACTGCCAACAGAAAAGAAATTATTGTACACACTAGACCACCTGCCCAAAAAACCTTGCAACTACTTCCTCTTTGGGGCCTCCCCCATGACAGGCCACTTCCCATGTGGCTCATTCAGCGTGTGTCCACTAACACAACCTTCCAAACATGTTGATCTGGGTCCCACAGATGTTTGGATCCAGAAGTCCCACACGAACTGTAATACCAGAAACTGAGTTTACAGGAATACATGTCCCTGTCTGAAACGATACATAGGGATGAAAACTAGGGCAGTTAAAATAGGAATAGCAGAACACTGCAGTAACATCAGGTGCAGCAAGACAATGACTAAAATGCTCACCCACTACATTGAAATGCGCCACACACCAGACGAGTTATGCTGGACGATACTTGAAGCTCATGCAGACATAACCCAAGAAGCCCTCTTCATCAGAGAGCAACAATGGGTATACTGACTTGCTACACATCGGACAGAACTTAATGATGACATCCCTTAGGGAGAGGTGGCACGATAACACAACCTCCACACCACAACTCACATGATCTGCGACATACTTGAGCAATCGCATGTGTCTCTTTCACCTCTATGAGTTATCGGTACCCTTTGATGGGGGAGCACCCCTGTCACCCCGTGCCTTTCTCAGGGAAAACAGCCCCATCATCTCACTTTATCAACTTCTGGGTGCCTCTAGAAACTGCTGCATACACCCAATACCTATCCTTAGACCATGAGTACCCACGCATTCGCTCCCCTAAGCGCCCTTACATTGGTTAATGGGCAACATCCTGCCATGAACCATACAAGTGTCCTCCAGACCATGAGTGTCTCCCACAGTGGTTACCCTCTGAAACTGTAGCTAAGCCTTAATACCAAGAGCATTTCCATCATACTCAGGTTCACCATTACAAGATGGTGCCCTATTTTTGGAATCAAAGAGGGCACTCGTTTTTTCCCCTATTCGAGTGCTCGTGAGCGTTTTAGCCTTGTTGCTCCTGCTTGTCACGACGAGGTTAAAACCAGCACTTGCTTGCCAGCCGGCATCCCCGGTGATGGCAGACGCTGGTAGGTCCTCCACTTCATAGGACTTCATTTGAAGTAAGTACCCGATTGCCCTAGCTTACTCAGGCTACTGGTGCAAGCTGCTAGTCTCTGGCGACCCCCGCCTGCTTGCACCTTTTTACTCCTTAAGGTATTTCTATGGGACGGTTTACTTCAATCTGATTGGTGCACCATATGACCATAATTGCAGTACGCACTGGGAATTGGCAGCTTTTCCTAAATCTGGCTACCGGTGAGAGCCTCTAGTCAACTGCGTTACCAGCCTGCTCCCACTTTTGTACTCTTCAATGGACTGCCCTGCGGTGGCCGTTTTTTACCTGTTACAGGCTACCGGTGTCAGCCACTAGCCACCGGTGGCCTTTGCATGCTTACGCCTTAACACACACCTGATTGCAATGTCATGCGGCTGCCCACTTTCGCCACTTTTCATGGCTAATTAGGCCTTCATTCCTGTAAGCATACCATATGTGACGCTTCAGAATCTGCAGCCTGATCTTATTCTGACTATCAGTGCAACCCTCCACCGGCGGTCTCCCCCTGCTTCCGCCTCCCCGTTCACAAATATTCTACCATGCGGCAGCCTTCTTTTGCTACTTCACATAGCTTTTCAGCCTCACTTTTTGTTTGCAAGCACACCAACTGGTGTGCTATCCCCAAAAACCTTACTATTAATTATGTTACAGGTTCTTTGCTCACCACATTGGAGTATTCTGGACATCACTGCTGGGCTAATAGACCTCCCCGCCTTCTTGGTGAGTCCACTTGGAGCCAAGACTCTCTAGCCCATGGCTGGTTTGAAAGGCACACATTCTCTGGGACACTCCTGAGGTGGGACACCTCCACCAGCCCCCGCAGGACTGTCCCCTGTTACTGGGCACACTCACCAACGATATTACTGCTGAGATATCGACGACATGCACGATTTGTGTATGATTGCTTCTGCACATTTTTGTAGATTCTCTCAAGCTGTTGAATCTGCACCTGTGTTGTCTTTTTTACAAGATGTCCTGCTACGGTGCTCCTTCCATCGGGCACCTAACTTCCAGACCAAATGTAACTGTGGTTGTTTAACCATGTTTCTTCACTTGTTTGTTTCTCCTCCAGGTGTTTTCCAGAAGGAACACATCAATTCCTTTTTTACTTTTTCACTTTCACACTAGACTACCACACGATTCCAGACTGTATGTAATGGGACCTTTTTGGATACATTCCTACACCGTCCCCACTAGAGTAGATGAGTATCTTCCGGTCCTGATGAAATTCCAACATCCTTTGGATGACACAGGTCTTGAAACATGTTGACCACTTTCACATCATACACAATATCTTGAGCTCAAGTGGGTATAATTTTCCCTCTTCAGCTACGACGCTTCAGTCGCTTGTTTTTACTCATAGCATAGGAACCCAGCTAATAGAATTTTCTGTGGGATTCCGATAGCTATTTTTAATCCACATGCACTTTCTTCCCATCTCTCCTCACTTCACATACGTCCCACAACTGGTTTTTAGCTTCACGTCGGTGAAAGGAGGAGATCTCCGGCAAAGAGTCCCCTTGCAGGGCCCGTTGAGCATTGCAGCACCGGCACAACGGGGAGCTGCCTGAAGATGAAGCATGAGGCTCTTGCTTCTTATTGGAGCTATTCCACTTCCATCTTCAACTCTTCTTTCCCTTGCGAACACCTGGTATCACCACCCTTTTCCTTCCTCCGTCCTCCCCATAGGAACAGCAGACTCCTGCGTTTGCCATAGCCTCTCGGGCTCGTCTGCTGGATCTACCAAGCCCCAGTCCCTCCTTTTGTGATGAATTTAATTTCACATACCATACGTGTATTTGGTACTCCATATACAATGTCCATATATTAATTTTAAGTCAAATTTGACTTTGTTTTATGAGTCAAAGCACATACACTAGGCACTGGATAGCAGTGCTCCAGAGTTAAAGCACAATTTTATCTGCAGGTGAGTCAAAACACAATTGAAAAGCTTGGGGTGACCACCCAAAAAGGGATCACTTTCTAAAACACTGTAATTGTGACAAATGCTAACATTATTCTGCACATGCCCTATACTAGTTTGGCTTCTAATACAAACCTCTAATCATTGTATTTTAGTACTTTTTATGTGTGCTCTCTGAGGAAAGAAAGAGGGGAACCCCCAAAAATATGTTTTTTTGAATAGGCATGTATTTTCGGGTAAGTTTTAGAGTTTCCCACTACACTTCTACATTTTTCTCCACTCCAGATGATAAGTCGTTATACTTTCCACCAAGTATGACCAAGCTAGGCATGGTGACACGACAATATGACCATCCAAATTATAGTGTATTGGTAATTCTGGGTAGACAGTGCTGCTATCTAGTAGACCAACCACTTACAATAGTCACAGAGAGTGATTTGGGTTTGTCCCCTTCAATGATAGGCTTTTTATGGACCAGCCTCTCTCTGCCACAGGATTAAGATTTTGTTACATCACATTTTGGATCACTCCAGAGGAGAATTTCTCTCTTACCCAAAGCTTTGGGCTGTTTAGGTATATAATTTTATCTCCAAACGAGTGCATGTATTGCAAAGAATAAGGAACTATTTTACATCTACTGGCTTCTAGCTCTGTTGGCTCCATTGCTTGTTGCCTGCGCAACCTCTTTCCATTTGTGTGCTTTCTTCTCCTTGCTCTCTCTCTTTTTCCCTGTTTGTCAGCTTCTCATTAATCTCTCCTTCCCCTACCACTTTCCCCTCTGTATTAGCTCCTTATTCCACTCACTGCACCAGTCTCTCATTTCACCTGGAAGCCTCTCCTTCCTGTGACTACCCTTTCTCCAGTTTGAAAACTTCTGAGGCCATATTATACAAATTGTCTGGGGCGCTATGGACAGTTGCTCCTTCTTTATGTGCCCCCGGGGCACCTTGGTATTACAAAAGTTGCAGCAGACACTTGTGCGTCCCCTTCTGTGATACAGATATTGCTGGCGCACATATAGCACCTGTGCTATCATCAGAGAGTGTTCCCTCATTTGCATGGGGGCGTGGCCCCATGAAAATGAGGCAATCTCTTTGCATCTGCATCTGTTGCATGTTATAGATGCGAGCACAGAGGTAAAGAAGTTGTTAGGCGGCACACTGACAGTGCGCCACCTGTAAGGTGATGCATTGTCAGTGCGTTCCCCGATGGCAGCCCTCTGAAGGGGGTAAAATGGGTCCTATGGATCCCCTAGACAGTCCCTGGTAGGCGAAGTCACGATCTGCACAGGGCTCTCTCAATCCTCTTAAAAGTGTAGCCAGGTTGCCAGGTGCACAGTGAAACGAGAGCGGCTGCTTCAAAGCCGCTCTGTATTTCACTTGAACGAGTTGCCTCCAGGGCAGCACAAATTCACGGCTGTCCTGGGGGCAGTCAGTGCTTAATTTGCGCCTGTGGTTTTGGTGCTTAGCACCGGCCCTTAATTATCAGGGCCAGGTCTACACCTGAGTGCCAACTCACATTAATGACTACACGAAATGACTGCAGTGTTCACACTCTTTCTCCCAAGACCCTAGTGTAGAGCGCAGCTGAGGCAGTGCCCAGCTCCAAACATTTCTTATGTTTGGAGCTGCGGTATGGGCAGGAGACCCTGGCTGATGGACTGGATTTCACCGGATGCATAGATTTAAGGTATTTTTCTGTGTTGCCTTACACATGGAATTCCATTATCACTGCAGTTCGGAAATATTTTTATTGTGAACACGGGGACTTAATTGATTACACTGGCTGTGTCGAATGTCCAAAGAATCAACATGCTGTAAGTTACAAAAAAGAGTTTCGCAGTATAATTGAGGCCATCATAGGGCCCAGACTGGAAGGCAGCACACCTGATTGGAACAGCTGTTTAGGTGTGTATATTTTTTTTGTGATGAAAGACAGACAGAGCCTACAATAAATGCATGCCAATTTGCCTTCAGTCAGCGTTGCCAGTAAGCGGGCCACTGATTAGGCTGGATTTGGGACCGTCGGGCAGCAGCAGGCAGAGTGCAAAACATTTTTTTTTTTTTTAAATCCACACCCCGGCACACAAGCACGAGTCACGACGCACCATCCCTGCCTAATTCAAATGCAATTTAATTGTATGCAAATCTAAGGAAGGAAGGTTTAAATCAGTGGTTCTCCTCCAAATTCATCGTGTCTGCCGGATCTAAGCTTTCATGAAAGTTGCGAGCTGGTTTCCAAGGGGCATATCAACAAGGGCTTTATCTCTGCTTTTTTGGCTTTAAAAGCCAAAAAAGCAGAGCTAAAACTAGCACCCTATCAACAACAGGGTGCTAACATGCAAATTTGCATGTTAGCACCCTTTTACTCTACGCTTCCCCTTGCATCTCTAATGAGATGCAAAGGGGGCGTTCCAGAGTAAAATAATAGGAGAAATGTCGCTAAGCGACATTTCTCCTATTAGCAAGAATATCACTAACCCTGTTAGAGACAAAAAAAGCAGCGCTAACCGCGGTTAACGCTGCTTTTTTACGTCTGGTATTTTTCTGACTTAGCCATGATATCCTATGGAAGGAGGATATCATGGCTAAGTTTGTCTGTCCCTATCAACAAGCTAACGTGAGATTATCGCTGGGTTTCCAGCGATAATCTCACGTTAGCCACTTAGCACCAGGATTTTTATCGCTATTGAGATAAGCGTTGCTAATAGCACGCTATCTCAGCAATAAAAATCGGCGCCAGCCGGCGATAATTATCCGAGCGCTAAGTGCTCCCAGCGATAATTATCGCCGGTTGTTGTTGATATGCCCCTAAGTGTGTATTCTTCTCTATGCACTAAGAGTCATATTATCAAGGACGGCGTTAAAATTATCGCCACTTTAGCGGCAGGAAAGTGCCGCTAAAGCTGCGATAATGGGCTTGATAATATACCCTTGTGAATTCCCATAGAAGCCCATGTTCACACCAGAACATGGGCTTCTATGGGAATTCACAAGGGCATATTATCAAGCCTATTATCGCGGCTTTAGCGGCAGTTTCCTGCCGCTAAAGCAGCGATAATTTTAACTCCGTCCTTGTTAATATGGCCCCAAATCATGCCTAGAACGATCTGAAAAGGAAGCGCTGGGCTTCACGGTTCTAAATCCCAGCTTCTCGATCATTTCGATTCCCACAGATAGGTTGGCCGTGTCACTCTGGTTTACCGAGAATTGCATTGTAAACATGTCAGCAGGCCAATTGAGTCTTTCATCTCCTGTCATCTTTCACAAGCGCAAGGCTCTGATCTATCCCGTTCAGACAGGCCATGGAACCAGTTCCTGTGTGCCTGGGCGACAGCTTTTTGGGGGGAAATTGGCATAGAGCAATTCTTGTGCCGATTGAGTGTGTAAGGGCCAGTATGTGCTTTTCCAGGCAATACCATGAATTACTAATGATTACAATATGCTGTGCTAGAAGCCAGGGTTTGGGTTTATGATGCTAGAAGTGCTGTAATGATGATGTTTGAAATAATAATAGCACTTATGTAGCGCACAGTACCATTTGTCTGGTCTCTAGTACTCGCTAAATATATTAATACTCATCTCACTTATGTAGCATACAATTCCATGCATGTCAGACTGTGTCTGGGATCAAATTTCTCTCCCACCTCCTGAAGTAAGACTTGATTGCTCACTAGCCTCTTTTCTTGTTAATCACAGAGCCCTGTTTGTGCCTTGTTGCTGGTTGTTAGTTCCCTCACCTGAGGTATTTAACCTCTTCCATGCTCATGACGGCTCCCGGCCGTCATGAGTCACGGTGGGCGTGTGCGCACGACGGCCGGGAGCCGTCATGACCACGCCCGCAATTGGAATGTTCAGCACGCTGCGGCGGAATTTGCGCCGCAGCGAAGAGGTTAAACCAAATATACCTTGATCCCAGCACCAAATAACGCAGTGATCGAAGTGGGGGGGATCTGAGGGGCACAACTTGCCCATACTTTTACAATTTTAGACAAGCAGTTCCCCTACTTTTTCTCAAAAGAAAACTACCTCAGGACGTTTAGAGAGAGAAGACATCTCCAACCAAAATTAAATGTTTGCAGTTCAACTTATGCTATTCCCCGAATTACCACCAAACCTACCTCCACCCACCATATGCACAGCTTGCTTAGTCGTCCATGTACTCCCTCTGAATCTCAGCATGGCGTGGCCTATATATCTACCTACCAAGACATCACCATGCACTCCTTTCCTGTTGGGACTGGAAATGGAATAGTAAATTAACCTGGTTCATAACGTTAGCGTGGCTGGAAGGGCTTTTTATTGGAATATTTAAATTGCTAATGAAAAACGTAACATGGTGATTATTATGGTATGTACAGTGTAAGAGCAGGTTGAGTTAATTGTAGTAGATATTTTAGGCACTGATATTTGTATGGTAGATATTTTTGTTGTCTCTGTTAAGGCAGGGAACGCTGTTAGCTGTGTTGCACTGGTGTAACCTCCACCTCCCTCATAAAGTTAAGTATTGCATTTTAACCTGCCTGAAAATCTGTTCTTCAAAATTAAAAATCAGAAGGTATATGAAAATCCCAGGAAAAAAAGCACTACTGTGAAAGAAGATCACACAACATGAACCAATGCATTGTTAAAAACTCCTGTTGTCTACACAGTTGCCCCTGAGACTGCTTCTTTTTCTTTCTAAATGCACACCTCCGCCTCCTCTATTTCCTACAGCATAATGTTCACAGAGAGCATGTCATGGTGTGAAACTGTGTTTAACAAGTGAAGCATAAGTTACACAACTGAACTGTGACCGGCACTGCTTCCGTGGAAAGATAGCTCAGCGAGATATGCTCTAGCTGTCGAGATGGGTGCATATATTTGTGCAAGTAATCTGCAAGCTTCACACTTAGTTATTTATCCTTCTGAAATAGATCCATTGAATAGTAACACCTAGTATTTACAGTGCTTTAAAGTGACAAAGCCCACAGTTAGCAAGCACTATAAAAACAAGTCATCAGGTTTTATGGTTCTAATATTTAAACCAGTCATATAACACTATATGAAGTGAATTGCATAGGCGCAGATGTTATTCACTAATTTGCTTCAGAGTCGGTAGGTTCCCTTGTGGAAATTCAGATCAGGTATTAAATCTGACTTTAAGCAGTGCCGGTTGAGGATGTGTGTGGAGCCAATAGACGAAGTGGGTGGAGTCAGTGGAGGAAGTGGGTGGAGCCAGGGTAAGCGGGTGTGACCGCTGACAAAAATTTGACCTTTCATATTTTAGAAACTAAGCACTGGGAGCAGTGCATTCAATATAATACGGCGCACTCTCCGTGTTAGAACCGAGCACACTGTTGAAAGGTGCACCCAAGGCTGACAAGGAAAATTGTATAATGCAATCCCTTGTGGCTCCTCATTAGTGCCTCCGGGGTATGTTCTTTTTTAAATCATGCCACGAAAGCCATTACCATATTCCTGTGTTTTTTCCATTTCATAGAATAAATAACACATAACAACATTGAAGGTTTTCTTGCCATCCCATTTTCGTACCTCATAGAAACAAAAAGAGGACTAAATTGAAGACTCTCATGCCTAGATTACAATTCTGTTTTAACTTCTACGTGAAATGAATATCAGGTGGCACAGGAGCATTCAGTGTGGCTCTGAGTTTTCTTCTATGTTATAAAAACTAAAGAAGGGCTTTAGTGAAGTCTGCCATGCCATCCAGCCTTCCTTTCACAGGGAAAAATGGACTAACATGAAGGGAGTGTTTTAAATAGTGCTGTTCAATTTTATTACATTGCAGTTTGTCTGGGTGTAATGTGCTGAAGCATGCATGCACATGCAAGTTCAAATGCACCCTTGTATATGCATATGTTCTCAGTGCCAGCATATTAAAAGCACAGATATTGGCATTGTTAATGTTTGTTACACATAGTATTACATATCACACTTTTGTCACTAATAAGCACTATAATTACTGGTATTAATGCTGACCAATTTAATGGTAGCCAATTTACTGACCTACGAAAATGAAAATGCGAGTTGACCTTCACAGGATACAAGCTACTGAAAGCAGATGATAGTAGAAGGCAGCAGAGGGCACTAACTCACTGAGTTTTGACTACATAATGATTAACAGCTCTAACATATTTAGCTTACTATAATATATTATACGCATCCCTTCCTGTGAGGAGTGTTGCACAAGCAATACTCATGGCAACCCCACAAATGCCTACCCATGAACAGGTTGTTATATCATCTCTTCTGCCCAGTCCCATTCAGAAAAATAGGTAAACTCTCATTCTGTATCTGGGTTCTCCCCCCCCCCCCTCAAGTCCTGTTCCAAAATTGCTGGTGTGTCCTTCCTCTGATCTTGCAATTTATGTCTCTAAACCTCAGTTATCATGTGTGATTCTTTCCCCCTGCATGTCTCACTGTCCTTCACTGACTTGCAACAGTTCTGGGTGTTGTTGTTACATCTTTTCCCAGTTTTCTCCATCACTGTCTCAGGTCACCACTTGCCACAGTGATCTCAGCTGCCTACAGGTCTTCCTCTCTCTCAAAGATGAAGCCGCAGCTTCTGGAGCAACCCCCAGCGTGACTGATAATCAGTGTCTCTTGCCCTTGCTCCCTAACGGAAGGCCCATTCTCCTTTGGGTCCTTGGCCACTACCAGTGGTTTTTTTTTCTTATTGAAGTCCAAATTGCAAATACATTAAAACCCATACATCCATAAGAAGAAGTTTCCTTTAGGCTAAATATTAGAATTGCAAGATCAATAAATAGCAAAAAAATACTGAAAACTTAAAAAAGACAGTCAGGAACAATTTAAGCCTTTTTACAACAAGCATAAAACAGTATCCACTCCTAATCCTAATCGAAGTATGTGGCCCAAATCTTTTCAAACTTCTTTAACCCCCCCACTCGAGAAGCGTAAATACGTTCACTTTTTTTAACCGCTTTCATCTTGTGGGCCCATTGATGGACAGAGGGTATAAGATTAGTATGCCATCTTTGCAACAAAAGCGATCTAGCTACTGCCATTGCGATGTATAAAAATGTAACTAGTTTATCAGGAAAAAGAAGATCTGGATTAAAACCTATAATTATTAACAAATTATTCACTTCTAATAGAATACTACATTCCGATTCCAAGTGACAAAAACTATCCTCCCAGAACCTCTGAATCCTAGGGCATTGCAACATGATGTGTGACCAATTAGCAGTAGGGTGATTAATACAGCGAAAGCAGTGCGGCGATTGATTGGTATACATTTTAGAGAGAGAGAGAGGGGTTTGGTAAAGTTGCCATTTACTAAGAAACAGCATCCTTCACCAATTTGCACCTCTTAGCGTACTGAATCTAAGTTTATTAATAACTGACCACATACTAGCGTAAATTTCTTATTCTTCATGTTTCATCCATTTTGCAATTGCCTTCTGCCCAAGATTAGGGCCCTTAACTGAGGCTAAACGCTTTTTCCATGCCCCAGGTTTTTTTCCAACCGTATCCTCTAAATGTTCATGAACTAAATAATGTTGTTCGCAAATTTGGGTTAAATCTAATTCACTAAGGACTTTACTGAAGATGCTATATGACCCCAAAAGAAGAAAATCATTACCAATCAATTGTGACATTTCAGTCATAGTCAGCCAGCTTCCATTCCTCCAAAAATCTTAGACTTTGCGAAAATCCATCAATGGCCTGAGTTCTGAGAATTGTCTAATCCCTGACAATAACAGAAGGCCAGATAACGCGGTAGCAGAATTGATTACCGTCATGGAATATCTTTTATAGAGAGCCTGACGTTTAAAAAAAAACCATTGTAGGCACTTGTACCGAACCAGTTCAGGAGATTTAAAAATTGACAAAGGGGAGTGGATCTGACTTTCCTTACACATTAGATTCATAAAACTATTGGTGAAAAGATTTGATTGTTGTTGAGAATTAAATCTCGATATATATTGTGCAAAATAGGCAAAGTAATAGTCCCTGAGATTCGGAAGAGCTAAACCACCCTGTTCCAACTCTCCGTATAAAGTGCTAAGTGCAATTCGCGGGGGGGTTTTTGCCCAAAGAAAAGTTGTAAACATGGACTCTATTCGAGTAAAAAAGGAGCCTGATAAAATACATGGTATGGTCGAGAACAGAAAGTTAAAAAGAGGAAGAACAGACATTTTAATCAGTGCAACCTGCCCCCAAATAGATAGTGGAAGAGAGTTCCAGCGTGAGAACAAATCCTGAGTTTTACGTAAAAGCGGAGCAAAATTCAAATGATATAATTCACTTATACTTTCAGAGAAATAAACACCCAAATATCTCTTGGGTTGGGTGTTTACAGAAGAGAGAATATCAGGGTGCAAATCCAGGCCCGCACCGCCGCACTGAATAACTTCAGATTTCTTTTTACTGATTCTATACCCACCGAAAACCTCAAAATCTTCAAAAATCTGAAAGATTTTTGCCTGAACCTCTATCTCTGGCTTAATAATAAGCATAATATCGTCTGCATATAATTTCAATTTCGCCACAGATAGAATTGGGGGACGAATATCAGTGCAGTTCCTAATTGCAATCGCCAAAGGCTCAATAAAAAAGGCAAATAATACCGGCGATAAGCGGCACCCCTGTCTAGTGCCCCGTTTTACTTTAACCTGACCAGCCACCGAAGTGTTAATAATTACATTGGCTTCTGCATTAAGATATACATTTTGGATCAACCCTGTGATCTTAGAAGAGATGGCAAAATTTTGTAAAATAATAAACAGGGTCTCCCAAACAACAAGGTAAAATGCCTTCTCGGCATCTAAAAGAAGACCTAATGTGGGTATATCTTCTGGGTCTCAAAATAGTCCAATGCCTCAGTTAAATAATGTGTATATGTCCCAAGCTGCCTGCCAGCGATAAAACCATTTTGGTCTGGATGAATTAAATGTGAGGTGTATCGATTAAACCGAATAGATAAAAGTTTAGTCACAATTTTATAATCCGAGTTTAATAATGTAATCGGACGATAAGAATTCGGATCCTCGCTATTTTTTCCTTTTTTTAAAAAACTAACTATATTGCCTTGTCTGAAGGGCTCTGGTATCGCTTCTAACATTGAATTTACTAATCGTAAAAGAAAATCTGAAACTGAACAATAAAAAACTTTTAAAACTTCAGCCGAGAAACCATCCGGACCGCAGGCCTTACCATTTGGCAGATTCTTAATAACCCCGTCCAACTCATCCTTTGTAAAAGGTCTTGACATAGTTGGTTTTTCAATATCTGAGTGTGTTGGTAATCCATTTTTCTGAAGAAAACCTCTCAGAGATGTAATATCAACAGTCTGTTGTTGACCATATATAGACCCATAATGCTATAGCATTATATCACTAATTTTTACTGGGTCATCCGTGCGAAAGGCAGTCAAGGGGCATTTTAACGTGTTAATCTGATTAGAGACAGCCTGCTCCCTAGCCTGCCAGGCCAGAAACCTACCCGTAAAATTGCTTTCTTCGTATGTTTTTTGCCTATAATGTTGAAAAAAGGATTCACTTTGGGTGTAATATCTTGCACTAAGATCACGTTTAGCCTGATCCAGCTGACGCTGGTTAAACACAATAGGACTATTAAGAAATACAGAGTAGGACCTTTGTACTTTTTGCTCCAGAATTTGCTTATCTTCCTTAATTTTCTTTATATTTTCAGCGTCTTTTCCAATAATCAGCCCCCGGATAAAAACTTTAAGTGTGTCCCAAACCACATTTAAGGGTGCAGAATTGTGATTTCGTAAGAGAAATTCCCTAATCTCTATCTCAATAAAACCCACCCCATCCTCCTCTCTTAAATATTGCCTATTTGATGTCCATCTTTTAGGGGTCCTAGCACGATCCCCTAGTTGTAGGTCAAGTACTAGCATAGCATGGTCTGAGAATCCGTTATGCAGGAAACTCTGCTGACTAAAATTTTATCTCTGAGGGATAAAAAAAAAGTCGATATGTGATAAGGTGTGGAATCTACCTGACCAACAAGTATAAGCAATTTTAGTTGGAAAAGCCATACGCCATGGATCATAAAGATCAAGAGTTACTCCATAATATTGTATGGTTCTTAAGGTTTTAGGTTTCAATTGTTTTTTGGCCAGTGCCGAGGAGTCGATTTTAGGATTCATTAAAACATTGAAATCTCCCCCCACAATCAGCTCCTCGTGCAATTGAATTAGAGAAGGAAAGAAATCCTCATATACCTTTAGATTATCATCTACTGGGGCATATATGCTGGCAAAAGTTATCGGTCTCTGACTCTGTCCTGCAATGCAGGCAACACAGCACCACCGACCATACTGATCTTTTTCAAAATTAACGACCTCCGCCTGGAATCTTTTACTTAAAAATATAGCCGTCCCTCGATGGGAAGCTGAAGATGAAGAAAATCCCCTATAGGCTGCCCATGACCTAAACATAGAAAAGTCTGGCAGCTGCACAGCCGGTATATGAGTCTCTTGCAGCAAAATGACCGTTGGATTTTCTGTTTTAATCCATAATTCAATTGCCCGCATTTTTTTTTTTATTATTGAGACCAATGACGTTAAAAGAGACCACTTTCAAAATCTCCTCACTAGCCATAATAAAGAAAAAAACAAAACAAATGTAACCATCTGAACGGCATCCCACGTATAGTCTGACAAGGTGTCAATCTGAAAAATGGATATATAATACATAAATGAACTTGAAAAAATGGACTTCGTTTTTTCCCTTATGCTCCCTTCCCCCCCTTGTGCCCCTCCCCCGGAATGTGGAAAAACCCTTACCAACCACGCAAGCCACATTTCGCCCCTCCCATCTAACCTGGGTGTCATGTGATTACACCTGGGTAACCCTACCCCCGTGCCCCCAGCAATACTTTAAAACTGTCAACTATTGATGTGTAAGCAAGCGCAAAAAATGAAAAAGGGAGGAAGACCCCTTTCGTAACCATTTAACATATCAGCATTGAAAACCTGGCCTTCAAGTGAAAGAGCCCTTACCCTGCTATCACCCCTTTCACGGTTAATAAATTAAAATTTACATTTAAATCACTCAATTCCTTCTAAGCCTGAGAGTCTTGCAAGATATCTTTCAATTGTGCCTGGGCTTCATCTAGGTCGGAAAACATAAAGAATTTACCCTTAACTAAAACTCTCAGTTTTGACTGTTGAGCGATAGAAGCTTGAGCACCATTGGCTTTAAACAAATGAAGGATCTCAACAAACTCCTTTCTCCTACATGCCGCCACCACAGTCATATCAGAAAAAATACGACATTTAACTGTTTCATTCATTAAAAACTGTCTTTGTTGGATTGCTTAAGTCAGAATTCTTTCTTTTACTCAATAGTCTGCAAAATTTAACAGTATTGTCCGCGGCATCGTAGAGTTGGGGAACGGACGAGCTGGAATGCGATGAGCCCTGGTAATAGTGAGATCTCCTTCGAACTCCGGAAGAACCCTTTGTTTGATAAACGAGTTAACCCATTGCAGGGTTTGGGAGCCTTTGATGCCTTCAGGGGCTCCAACTATCCGGAGATTGGACCTCCGAGAATGGTTTTCAAGATCCTCGAGTTTATTTTCCAAATAGCTCTTATTTTTGACCGCCTCTTTGACTTTCCCCATTACCGTGGTCATCTGATCCTCTATAACTGAGATTCTGGCTTCTGCCTCCTGAAGTTTGATTTGAAAACATGACATTGTCTCTTCGATTTTCCCTAATCGTTGGTGGAGAGAGGCACTTTCAATTTTCTGGGTTCTCTTCATCTCGCGGACTTCTTCTAGAATTAGACTCAGCATATCTTTGCTACTTAGCTGATATCCACCTGCTGGCTCCATACTTGTGCTGGAGATATTTTGAGGTGAATCAGCACCGGGAGACGTATTTCTGACCGTTAATCCTTCAGAGGACATCAGGTCATTTGATAGTACCAGATCCTGCAGTGATACCTGAGGTTGTGTCTGTACCCCGGCTTGGGGGATCATCGAGATTGCCGAGATGCTTGAGGCGGTCTGATCAATTTTTTCTAATGTTTCTTGTTGCCGAGAATGTCTCACACTTTGAGTAGTCTGTGCCTTTAATGAGGTCAAGGAGATCATCCCAACATGGCTTAGGTCTTGACCCAGGCAAGTCTCCATGATTGTCAGGTGATAGAGCTCCAGATTGCATTGTGATTTTTCCTGACTGTTAGAAACCAGATCAATTACTGGGACTGGCGACACTAAGAATCCTGAGGGCTCTTTGGATAGTTTTGGGGCAGGACTGGGGCCTGGAGAGGGGGGTTGCAAGGCAGCTTTCTTCAAGAATAATGCAAATTGTTTTTCCTCTTTCCCCTTCTTAGGACCCTCTGTCTCAGGGTTGTCCTGTTGTTATGTAGCTGGCATAGCTGGCATAGCTGCAGTTGTATTTTTATTTGCCTCATCCAACTGTTCTGGAGACATAGCAGGGGGCGGATCCTTCTCCGAGCTCTCAAGAGAACTGTCAAGTCCGTACGAGTTGGAGCCAACCTGCCTCTTTTGCCTCCTTAGCCTGAGCTCGACGAGTTCTAACCTTAAGGCGGGCTGCGGAGTCGATTTTGGAAATGTCATTCCCATGTTTAAGAGGTTTACCCATTTTGACCTCTTCAGTTTATTATTTTAGCTTTCACCGACTGTGATATACCCTTTTCGTATCCTCTCGGCCTTGCCTTCACCTTGATTCGTGTTTAATTACATTATTCGCTCTTTTTCCTTTATTTATTTATTTAATTATTTTGTTTATTTTCCTCTGTAATGGTTGAGAAATATATTTGCCCCCCATTAATGCCTCTAATGTCAGGCGCGTCTTAAAATAGATTAGGGAGTCTCACCAGCAGTGTGGATCCAACAGCTACTCAATGATGCCCCTTAATTCATGCCCCCGGTCTTAGGTCACCCAGAAATCCAGCCACCACTTGGGAGAGCCACCTCCTCCTCACCTTCACCTTCGTGTCAGCGGCTGTAGCTATAGCAGATGCCCCCCCCTCCGCAGCTGCTGACCCCTTGGAATCACGAAAATCCCAACCGCCGCTCGGGAAAGTCGCCTCCTCCTCCTCTCACCAGCCCTCTACACCACATCAGCCACCTTCAGCCGCCTCCAGAGAAGCGTCTGCCACAGTGCCCCAAAAGCTCCAGCGAGATATCACCGTTATCGAACCCCCAGAGCTGCAGCAGCCGATCGTCTGAATGCCTCGCACCACACGAGAACGGTCAGAATTGGGCAGAGCCTCCCACTCGCTCTCCAGTCTCTTGGCACACTCTAATCACCTCGTGGCTGAGGGCTGCTCCAGGGATCAAAATGCCTCGCAGCCTCGACGGTCAAAGAATCTCGTGTCTGCCGTCGTCCTTGGCCTCAGACCCCGCTCGATTCACCAGCAGGTCTCCCTTGTATCAAACAGCGAAAAACGCGGAGAACGGGAAAAGCGCCAGCCAGGTACCGTCTGTCATTGCTTGGGGGAGGGGCAGCGGGTCACCTGAGACTACACGGAGGCGTGGTTCTCCATAGTCCCCCAGGTCTTTGGCCACTACCAGTGAGTGTAACTGGGGCATGCAAGCCCTTCTATGGCTGCCAACATCTCGCCCACTCTATTCCCCGCTCAAGTGTGGTACATGTGTTACTATTGCTTTTCTCTCTTTCAAGCTCATAACTGAGTAACTCATCTGTGAAACCTAAAATCCAGCCGTAATTCTTTATTTTATTCTTTTTGTTTATATTTGAGTCATCATTCGTTTTGGGATTAAGTCCAGGATCAGGGTAAATATGGAGCAATAACAAAGTGTCTTTAGCTTAAACAGGTATTTGGATCCAACATATTATCACAAAGAGGGTAGGAAGGTAATTTGGCTCGCGTAAGGGTGCACAACTGATGGCACCAGGTGCCCACTGATGTCACAATTTAAGAAATTCTCTAAAACCTTAGATGCAACCACATTGAAAAATCTGAGTAATTGAACAATGATTATAGCCATCAAACATAATTAAAAATCTGATCTATGCTAACTAGTTCTACTAATTCCATATATTATTTCATAAATGCTTGCTTTCTACACATTTAAAAATATACTTCGCTTTACATTATCAATTAATACATTCACATTGTAGAAGTTTAGAAACCGGAAAACAGTTTGAACTTGCCCTCTGATCCTGTGTTCTGATTATTCTTCTGATTCACATTCTCCATCCACTGCATTTTTGTTAGTATATTCTGGCGTGTTTTGATGAGCAACTATGTTATGTATTTGCTTCCTTTAGCAGAAAAGACTGAAATCAGCGTTCTTTGGTGTACCTACTGTGCCTTGATTTCAAATGAATCTCCATGATTGGCGGTCATTCTTGATGATGTGGGTTTGGAGTTGACTTGTCTTTCTTATTACCTCTACTTCAGTGTTGTTTGACATTTACAGTTTTAAGATTACTGCCTTTGAGGCATTTATAAAATGTTATACTGTTAGCTTAAATCTATATCTATATATATAATATATTTATCAAACAGCAGCGCATACCCAACAAAAGAAAACGTTTTTAAAAAGTAGCACTCTTAGCACTGCTGAGTAAAACAGCATCTATTTCCAGTAGGGTTTCTTTAATTCTAGTATATTTTCTTGAAATTTGAATCCGGATGGCTTACACTGCATTGAAAAACAGTGATTTTAAATCAAATGTCTACATTACACGTTCTCCAAGCTACGAATCTATAGCATCCCGTGATGCAAATTAAGTAACATCTAGACAGACTGACCATAGTGTGAGAAATATCCCGTTTTGCACTATTTGAGTAAAATGTATCTCATATAAATGGGTTTTGTTTTAATTTGCAATATTTATTAAAAAGTGCTTGCAATTGCCTCCATTAGGTCTCAGTGTATGAAATATTTCCTATAACTGTTGTCTGCTGATTTTATTGGGACTTCTAGTGAAGGCCCGAGGTAGAGGGCTCTTGTTGATTGTAGAGTGACCTCCAGTAATGATTATAGGTGTGCAAAATTTGCCTAATTTGCTTTTGAATACTTATGTGAAAATGTTGCAAAATAACGTCAATTTACGTGCAATTATGTGAAATACAATTAAATACTTTTGTTCGATATTTAAGTGTGAAATGCATCCTCCCATACATTTTTGAAGGCTGTATGACACAACCACTCATGCCTTAACCACCCGGTCTGAACAACAACCACGGGGCAGATTTACGACTTCTGGCGCATCGCTGCTAATCAGCAGAGATGCGCCAGAAGAGTTGCGACGCATCTGCCCACCTGTGCGCCACCACTGATGCGCCGCATTTACAATGCGGCGCACCCTGGCGCTCAGATGGGCAGATGCGTGACGTAGATTTCACTCAGCCATTTTTAGGAGGCGTCGGAACGCCTACATGTGGCGCAGGGCTTTACAACTGGGAGATGCGTCACGTTGTAAATACCCCGCAGCATGGCGCTGGATTTACGCCGCCGCTGCGTCACAAAAGTGACGCAACGGCGGCGTAAAAGTGGAGCAAGGGGCTTGTAAATCTGCCCCAACGTCTTTATCATGCATGCCTTTACCACTCATGCCTTTACAACAAATTTTGTTGTAAAGACAAGATTGGTAATGATATATGCTTGATAAAAATCACACCCCAGCTCCACCCACCCTAAACGCTAAAACCCGGCCCCCCGCCCTGCAGTCTACCTGGTCCAGCCCTAATATCTGCCCTGAACTCCTACCCTGAACCCTAAAACCCGAACCCAGCTCAAAAAACATTGATACACTAGAAATTGTCATTCTGACATATGCATTAAAAATGTTTGATTGAAATAATTTCATGACTTGATTACATATGAATACATTTACTGTGCGAAGCGATTTTACTGCTAAATTATCTTATTATTCTAGAAGACCTTCAGATGTGGCAAAAGCAGTGCAATAATAGAACATAAACATTGTTTACATTGGAGCTACACAACACCATACTGGAGGAGGGAGAGAAATGTAGGAGGTCAGAATTACCAGGAGGCCATCAGTGGTGTACTCAGTCTGCCATGGGTACTTGTGCAACCTAGGAAAATGCCCCCTTTGACTGCTGCTGAAGTAGTAAAATACAACATTGTCAGGGTTCAATGGGACTGACAGTGTCCTGGTACCACTGCACCTGCTGCACCAATGGTAGCTATGCCCCTGAAGGTTATGTCTGAACGACTTCAAACTATTCCTGTATTGGCTACTATGGTTTCTATGAAGGGATACCGCGTACTTCCCTACTTGTCCTGGGACCTACAAGATATGGATAGCCTGTAAGCTGCAGCAGTGCAGAACTGCAGAAATAAACATATGTCCTGCCTACCTACCACACCTTGGAGTATAGCTACAAAAAATGTTGG
This sequence comes from Triturus cristatus, assembly GCF_964204655.1. NCBI lineage: Eukaryota > Metazoa > Chordata > Amphibia > Caudata > Salamandridae > Triturus > Triturus cristatus. The sequence continues at coordinate 448,413,530 of NC_140594.1, forward strand.
AGCACAGAGCTGTGCGAAATATGGCATCGCCGCACTCTGACATTTTTAAAATGCAGGGATGTGACATATTCACAAAAATATTGTGTACCCCTGTGTTTTCCCTAGTGCTGGCACAAAAAAAGCTGTTAGCGCTAGCACAGGCACCCTGCCACCATTTTGCAAGGTGCCTGCACTGCAAGGACGAGTGTTTATGTGCATAAACAAAACAAAAAATAATGGTGATTTGCTCTTTCTATGTGTGTTGCACAATACAGCGCACATGGAAAGAGCAAAAAACAATGAGAAATTAACATTTTCTCCTCGTATTGTCATTATAACACCTGATATTGCATTTTGGCGCAGCCTCAGCCTTGTACATCTGGGTCAGCATCAAAAAGCAATGGGTGTTGCGGTAGAACACTTACAGCAACACCCATTGCACGCCCCTTTGCCACAGAGGACTGCAGCAGAAAAGGGCATATTCAAAAGGTGGCATTAAACCTAAGTGGCTTAACGTCACCTTGTAAATATGGGGTACAGAGCAACGCCACGGGAGCATATAGGCAATAGGGGCTTGTAAATATGCCTCGCTGGCAGACTGCAAGTAGTACTAAATGGGCGGTCTCAATTCATTAACTTATACATGGGAGTAAAAAGTGAAAAATCCAACAGAGTTGATTCATACGTGCCTGCAAGATCTGACCACTCTCTCTTTATCAGGGATAAATGAGGTATGGTTGGAGGGAAGGATGGATGCATGCAGAGACAGGCAAATATATGGATGAAGGCACAAAAGAAGGGGACGAAAAATACATTTTGCACCTGCACTTTTTCAAAAGAAACGTGCCTAATAGGTCGGGATAGTGCCCCCATCCATGTGAAGATGTGTTGCAGAAATTCATGTCATGATTCTATACCTGGTCATGCTTATTTTACTGTCAAAATCTAATGTGTAATTACTTATGAAGCAGCTTCGAGTGCTTAGATTAGGGCTGAGCAAAATATATGTTACTCCAGCATAACCTTCCAAATCACATATTTCACATTATGTGAAATCTGCAACAAGTGCACCATATTGGATTATGTGGATTTTGGCATAATTTTTGCCTATGGAACGCTGGTTTCAGTAAACAATGTCTCACTTAAAGCAGTGTTCTACTCAAACGAGAGATTTTGCCCTCAAACTGGTCTCCTGCTGGCATCTCGTACAAATGTTGTCTTCAAGATATGCCCTCGTGAAGAAATGTTTCATGAGATACTCATGAAATACATTTGTGTAATACATATATTTTTGCAGAGACTCAGAGTATTTCACCAAAAGACTGCTAATCCACCTCACTGCATAGTCTGTTCACGTACATATGGAAAGACAAGACACACTGTGAAATTCAGGCACACCATTGCTACAATAAAGGTGACCTAAACTGCTTGACAGTGTAACTGACTTCATATGCCACATAATCATATCTGAAGATCTTGTTGCCTTCCAGAATCAGGTACACCAGTGCGGGCTCAGCAGCCCCATTTAAAAGAGAGGGCCTCATTTACAAGACCATTGCGTCACTGGTGCATCACTTTTTTCGATACACAGATGTGCAATGGGCTTATCCATATTTACAATGACACATAAAGTCACCCTGCATGACTTTTCATGGCCTTGTAAATTGGGCCCATTTGCGCGCAATCCCACCTAACGGTGCCAACATCTCAGTAATAGTGGAAGAGTTTGTGAGCTAACGTATATCCACTTGTTCAAACTGGAGCCATTCACTCATACCCTCTATTATCAATTATTCTTGCACAACATCATCTGGGGTGACAATCAAAACAATGACTTAATGGGATCTATGATGCCTCTCCCATGCAGTCCTATCAACTCCGCCAAGTTGGCCCTGACACTGAAAAAGGCCCCTCTGAACTCAAGTTTGACCAAAATGGCAACTTTTGTGTTCCTGAGCCCATAAATTAACCCTTTGATTCTATCCAAACCACCTGAAAATACACTTGGGTACATGCTCATGATCCCCTCTACAAAAGTCTCTCCTTTGTTAACCAGAGCATATAACCATATAGAAAAGACCATCCAGGATTATTAAGATCTTACCCTGTATCCTACTTCTGAATTTTGGAATACCATTGAAAAATCTTACAAGTTCTATTTTATACCCTTCACGAGATACAGGGGAGTGACCAGACAGTTCTCTTGTCTCTGCTCCCATGCTCCCATGAAAATCGTATTCAATCATTGTTGGAAGTGGGGGTCATTATCGCTTACCGCCGCCACCAGATGCTGGAGGCGGGAGTCCACGACCCCTCGCTTCAACATTAGGCTAAGTAAGGACACCGTCTGAGATTGCCCTGCTCACCCCCTTAGTAGCTTGGCACAAGCAGCCAGACTTATCTCCAAGGCACGAGTGTTCAGTATGTGCAACCACGCTCACAGTAACCCCATGATGTCACCACAAATAGACTCCACACAAGTTTTAATAAAATTAGTATAATCTTTATATAAGCAATTATACGATACAACCACACGATACAAAATCAACATATAAGAATGGGTAGTATTCTTTCCGGTGGGTTGGTAGGTTCTAATCCCAACCACAGCTTCTAACCAACAGTTCAGCTCACTTCTAACCATTTCCAAAACGTTAGGCCAGTCGTATTGCTAGAATCACACACGTTGCAAAAGGAAACAAATACTGCAATATGTAACGATATTCTCTTATACTGTGCAACTGAGAAATAATTCCATACGTAGCGCCACAGTTATGTACTTTGCAATTGAAGGAATAATGCAATGCATATCACCACCAGCATGCCCTGTACCAGGAAAAAACAAAGCGATGCATCACGCTACAATCCTGTACGGTGCAATGAAGAAATAATTCACTGCACCACGTTATCCTCAGATACTATGCACTGAAGAAATAATGCAATGTGCCACATAACAATCAGGTAATATGCAAAGGGAAAAATAACGCAGTGCGTAGCGCACCAAGCATGTAGTTTGTCAGGCACAAATGAGGTTAGGCGTCATATGACAGTTCGATAGTTAGTTAGCAGCAATAATGCAAAGTGTAATACGACCGTTTTACATGCTCCGTTAACAGTGCCCCCGTTATGGATCAAATGATGACGCAAAAGTACTGCTTCCCACTCCGGCCCCAGCACTGCCCCTCCTTTTTTCAGCACGGGCCGGGATCCGAGCCGAAGCAACGGCACGCACAGCTGACTGAACTGGGAGGCTGAGAGAGTGTCCCTCCAGGACCGCACCCCACCCCAGGTGTTGATCCACGTTACCTGAGGGGGCGTGACCCCACTCTCCTCCCCGAAGTCAGCGACTTGGGCCTTGATCCAGAACTCCGTCACGGGGTGCAGCGGACTCGGGTCGGCAGCTCAGCTCTTCCGTGGCCGCCAGTCCAGGCCAGTCCAGGCCGCTGCGGATGAGTCCGAAGATCCAATGACTTGGCCCTCCTTCTGGCGGTCTCAGTCCACACCGAGATCTGCCCTCAGCACTCTGGAGACTTCCAATTCGGTGCACCCCCTTACTCAGGCACTCCTTACCAGTGCCTCAGGTTGCACTTCGACACGCACACCACACGTCCCAGACCCGCCTCTTCTCTGGTGCTCATGACAATCCGGTGCTCTTCACCAATGCTCCGCTTGCACCTCCACACGCACCCTGCGCGTTTGAGTCTCTTCTTTCCTCCTGGTACACACGATGTCCAGGTGCTCTTCACCAACACCTGGGCTGCACCACGACACGCACCCAGTGCATGTGAGACTCACTTCTTCTGTTGGTGCCTACGAGGCCCAGGCACTCTTCACCAACACCCTTGCTGCACCACGACATGCACACTGCGCATCCGAGCCTCACCTCGTCTCCCCAGGCACACCATGACCAGGTGCACGTCACCAACGCCTTGGCCTGCACTTCAACACTCACCCATTGTGTTCGAGACGTAGTTTACTCCTGCATGCCCACGATCACACAGCACAACTTCTGAGGGTCTCAAGCTGCAAAAGCACAGGTACAGTGTGTTGCTTGGGACTTCTTCGGAAACTTTTATGATCCTGTATTTCCAAACAGGGAGCCAGCTCACCTCGGGCCCTTGGGGGTTACAAGACACAGCACAAAGCATAGTCTTCTTCAAGCAGGGGGACCCAGCGCCTCCAAGCACAGTCCCAACAGCCTCTCCCTTAGTTAGAACAGCAAACTGCAGACCAAACCCAGATCACGAGGCAAGGATTGGTCTATCCACAGCAGTCCCTTCAGTCGCTCCTTCTTTAGCAGAGGTTCCTCTTGACCACATAATGGGTCCAAGCCTTTACAGTCTCAATCCATATCTGTTTCATTCCCACTTTCAGGGGTTTCAACTGTCCTAGTTATACCCCTTAAGGTCTTTGAAGTTTGTATGTGCTCAGGGGTCCCTGACCCCTCCCTAAATCAGTTCTGGGTGTCTCCCTTCCAGTGTCACCTCTCTCCCTTTGATACTGGGGGTCTGGATCCTTAACCCCTTCAGTGCCCCGCCCTTTCCCCGCCCTGTGCCGGGCATTACATTAGCAGGCGGGGTTCATGACGAGATAGTCTCGTCATGGGCACAGCGCAACCGTGCTCCATGACGAGACTATCTCGTCATGGGCACTGAAGAGGTTAATCACTCAGCAGGAGATGGGTCAATTGGTTTATAGCACCAGCTCAGGCCTTTTCACCTTCCGGGCTTCTCCTCCCCCTACTCTCCAGATGAAGGGCAGCCTGGTGCCATCACAACCCCTCCCTGGGTCAAGATCTCTCCCAGCTCCTCTCACCTTTCAGTTCCAGACAGACAATCCACATTTCAGAGACACACAGAAATGCTCAGAGCACAAAACTCAGCCATTTTCTAAAAGAATGGTTTATGAACACACAGTGATAAAACCACCCTCACAGAAAGATGTGTTATAACACTGTGAGTTCATACATACTAAACTTCACCTCTCCATTATAAACTGACAGGAAGCTAGGCTAACAAACACAACACCCAGCCTCCCCCATTCTGTCCTATGGGCAGAATGGCCTTTCAGCAGTGAAAAACAAAATGAAGAGTTTTTCACTTTCAGAACATAGCACACACCTCAGTATATGTTCTGCCTTTTACCTACACTGCACCCTGCCCAGGGGTTACCTGGGATCTACCACGGGGTGCCAAATGTGTATGTAAAAGGGAAAGTCAGGCCTGACAAGTGGTTGCACTTCTCAGGACAACATGCTAACTTAGCATTCTGCGTGCAAGCCCGACACTGAAGGCCTGAGTTCCCTTCTCTGCACGCCCTTGCATTACTAGCCTTTGCACACACAGTGCACATCACTAGGGACTTTTACTAGTAAGGCAAACATACCAATCTTGGCCAACCAATCACCATTACATTTTTAAACAGGGAACTCTTGTACTTTGACACTGGTAGAGGCAAAAAGTCAGAGGTAATCACGCCAAGATATGCCAGGTCTAACAATCATCATGATTCTGATGCGTGACTCCACAATAAGATGTAGCATTTTGTCTCCCATTGTAACACTTAAATAAAGTTAAACACAAGCCATCAAGTCAAACTACATTCACCCATACCAGTAATATATCACACAAATCTTCTTGCACCTGTTCCAATTCCTAGTTAGGCTCAGATGTGTCCATAGCTGAGGCTACCTTCACATTGATGCATTTTCCACTCAGACACATAAGTTAAAGGTTCAAGCTTGTTGCACACACAAGTCACATTTCTTACCGGTCATTACTTGCCACTCTTCGCATGACCCTTATACACACATTTCAAGCACATATTTGACTGTTACAAAAACTACTGGTATCACTAGAATGCTCTCTTTGTTCATTGTCATGTGAGCTGTGCACCACACATAACTGACTCATGCTGCTCATCATCCAATTCTCTTGCTAAGGTTTGTAGCATCCCAAAACTCTTAGCAGTTCTGATGATGGGTGGGATTGCCTCTAGAGAACAATTTTTTCTGAGTCCATTTATCCAGACAATTGTTATTAAACTGATCCTAGACAAGTTAATCTGTAAATGTTTCAACTTGACATTCAGCAACATTAGCTTCTCAACAAAGTCACATACAGGGTAATGCTCCTGCTAGATTTCTGGACTCTTTAAAAAAACATATGTCTGAGTACTACCAAACTTGGATGGTCATCAAACATGCACTTCGGTTTCTTTACCACTTCAATTTATTCACCCCAAACCAAGCCTGGTAGGTGGTCAAACCCTAATGGCAGCAAAAATGTGTTTCTCGTGGTCTGAAACTCGAAGCAACTATTGCCACAACATTTATATCAAAGGAATCACTGCATTAATTGCAAGGTATTGGGTATTCCTCTAGTATTTTCAAGAAAGGCAAAGGTGGATTTACTAACCCACATACCAAACTCTTGAAGAACACCAAGATTTTGCCCCGTAATGGATCAGAGAGGATACACAATTAGAACCAGGACAGCTACAGACTTCAAGAGTTTATAATAGTAAAATGATGTCAATGTTTAGTCTCACAGAAATGATATGCTGCTTTGATTCTGTACATATCAGCAAATTGTTGGGAAAACACAGTGAGTGATATTGACTAAAATTTACTGCTATCCACATTTGGTGTGTGTGTGACAGTGGTTCAGTCTTACAGAGGCATACATAACATGAACCAGTTTGTCATAAATCGGCGAGCCAATTGTAATCAGGAGTGTGCATCACCATGTGATGAGATTGCACTACAATGAGCATCTCATAATTAGTAAATACAGTACTTACTTCACTGACCATAAATGCAACCTAGATCAAGGCAGATTGAATCCACTTTGCTGCCCTGTTGGTCCTGTTTTCACCAATCTTTCCTCATTAGATTAGGAGACAGCCCCTTGCAGTGTATCTCCATATCTCTCCTGTTTGCAGATGGACCTCACCGGGTAGGCTACCATGACTCTGAGGTTCGAAGCGCACACTGAATATCATCTGTCGCTGCCGGCTTCATGCAGACCGGGATACCTCTGTTTGTTGTGCGTCCTGTGCCGGAACACAATATGATTTCCAACACTGGTCCAATTTACCTTGCTCTAAGTTTGACACAGCAAGGTGCCTTATCCTTATCATCAACCGCTCAATCAGTAGCCCAGAAAAAATTCCAAGATGTTTTTTTTCTGGTGCTGACTCCAAGCTGTATCCCATTGAATCAGCAGGAGCTCCCATTGCTAGCATGGTGTAATTGTCTGCTGGTAGATCATCACCATAGAAATAATGTGGTAACTTCGAATTAACAATGATGGAATCCAAAGCAGAATGGATTATTCAAATCACATTGACTCAGGCAATAGGCAAGCTTAACTGTCCCTCAGCTGTACCTCAAATATACAAACCAACATCTACATTCCATGGATCCTCCAGAGTAACATTCCAGTCTTATGATAACTAATATGTGCATGCATATGTACGATACTCCACTATGCTAGGTCAGTGCCATCCCTCTAAGAAAAGGATATGATTCATATAGCCTTCTGTCAATCACAGGTGGTAAACTTAAAACAATTAGGCTATTTTAATTGTAATTGCATACACCTGGTGAGGCATTGAATCGCTTTTTCTGTGAGTAGCATTCTACTCCGGAGCACAAAGAGGATTAGTGGTGAATAGTATAGGGAGATATGAAATTAATTTGAGTGATGGGCATGTGAGTTAGTTATTTGGATTGAAAAGGATATTGGAGGGACAGAAGAGGGAAGGGTTTGCATTTATACAGCGCTTGCTACCCATGATAAGGTGTTGAAGTGATTTCCGGCGGGTAGCACGCTACTCCAGAACCCAAACAGGATTAGTGGAGAATTAGTATACGGAAAGATTAAATTATTTTGAGGTGTGGACATGTTAGCCTGTTAGTTGGATTGAAAAGGATAGTAGAGGGATAAAAGAGGGAAGGCTCTAGAAAGAATTGTTTTTTTTGGAGCTCATAACAGTAGGAGGGAGTTTGGGATGAGTACAGGGGAGGGGGAAGAGTCAGAGGGAGGGGTTTAGAAAGGCTTGTTTTACTGATCTGAATCGTAAAAGACGCATGGGGTGATGCAAGGATGGGTATAGGAGGGAAGAGTCTAGAAAGCATTATATTGGGAATCAAAGTAGTAGAATGTGGTTTGGGATGAGTCAGAGAATGGAGGTAGAGGATATATTGAGAGAGGCAGAGGGCGAGAAATAGGGTAGCACATTGGAGATAGTAGTAGAATGAGGTTTGAGATGAGTTAAAGAGTGGAGGTAGAGGATATACTGAGTCAGGTGTAGGGTGAGATATAGGGTAGTTCATTAGAAATGCTGAATTAGAAGTAAAGTAATACATTTGAAGAGACATAAGTACATGGAAGACTTTCAAGTGTTGATGTACTTTAAATATTTTTTTCTTTTTTTTGTAATTCAATAGTGAAGCAATTGTAGATAAATAGTTATGATAAAGATGTGCTTATTTATTCAGTCACCTGTATACATTTTAAATATATAATAATATAGCCATAAGTAATATGTACCTCTGTTAAGCAGAACTAACCAATATCTATATAAATATAAACATAATTATTATACATGTTTATACAAAGCAATACACATATGTAGGTACACATATATATTCCAAATAAATGCTTATATACACACAGAGATGCTGTATATTTATGTTTGAGTATGATGGTTATGTGGGGGAAGAGCCAACTCTTGAGTAGTCTTCTGAAGATAAGGTAGGTATTTATTGATCTTATGTTTAGGGGTAAAGAGTTCCATAGTTTGGCAGCTTGAAAAAAGAAGGATGTGTCATCTATGGGTTTTTTCTTGTGCAGAGGGATTTTTAGGTGAGGTGCCAATCTATAGTGGAGGTTCCTTTGGTGAATGTATTTGGTGATTTTATTCCTGATGAAGAGCGGTCCTGTTCCATGTCTCACTATGTGGGTGATACAAAGCAACTTGAATGTGGATCTTCTGAGACTCGGTAACCAATGTAGGGCCTTCAAGGAAGAGGAGATGTGGACTTGTAGCTTTATATGTAAGAACAGTCTGACAGCAGAGTTCTGAATCTGTTGTAATCTTTTCATAGTTGTTAAAGATGACCCGTGGTAAAGGCTATTGGCATAATTGAGTTTAGAGAGAACAAAGAGAGATAGTAGTCTGGAACTTGTGTGGAAATCCCAGATGGGGGGAGATGCGTTGCAGAGTTTTTTTAGTAACAACGTTTGATCTTGCCAGTTTGTCCACTTGGGCATTCATTGATAGCTTGGAGTCCATGGTAATTCTGAGGTTTCTTATTTCCTCTGGTACTTTAGGCGATGTTCCCAGATCGTCAGGCCAGGTGGCGAGTGGGTAATCATTTTCCCAATCTCCACATTTGAGTATTTCCATTTTAGAAGCATTCAATTTGAGATGGCTCCACATCATCCACTGATCACCGGCTCTGAGGCATCTGACAATTTGTGAGGTTCCAATGTCTTTGGGGCTTTCCAGTTTAAGGAGTATTTGTGTGTCACCTGCATAGTTATAGCCTGTGAGGAGAAATTGATTGATCAGTGCCGGTAATGACTTCATGTAGATGTTGAAAAGCATGGGTGAGATGATGGAACCTTGAGGGACTCCTGCTTTTGTGAAGTACCGTTTGGATGAGAAAGGGGGGTAATGGATGACATTAGTTCTTTTTGGAAGGTAGGATGTAATCCAGTCGAGAGCAGTCTATCTATTAGAGTGTCATGGTCAACCGTGTCAAAGGCAGCTGAGAGGTCCAAGAGAAGTAATGCAGCAATCCCGTTCCGATCAACTGTGTTCTTAAGGTCATTCCAGACGGCAACGAGGGCACATTCTGTGCTACTTCCTGGACTGAATCCTGTTTGGAAGTCCGAAAGAATGGAGTTATCTTCAATTAATTGTGACATCTGTGTGAATGCTGCTCTTTCTAACAGTTTGACCAGGAAAAATCCATTTGTTATCGGTCTGTAATTGTTTTTGTAGTTGTCGGGGTTGCATTTTCTTTAGTAATGAGTGTCCGCATGCCTTTTTTAGATCTTCTAGAAAGATTCCCATAGTTCAGGAATTGTTGATGATTTTTCTCACTGGTGTGGCAGAATTTTCCTAAAGGTTTGTGGTGGACATGGGTCAGAAGGGCTGCTGGCCGGCCTGCTTGCTTTGACCAGGTCCATAAATTCATTACGTGGTATTTGTTGTAAGGAATGCAGCGACTGGGTTAGTTTTCTCTTGGATGTTTTTTTTTTTTTTAAAAGGGTCAGTTCCAGTGGTTTTTCTTTGTTATAATTAGGAGTCCAACGTGTCTACTTTGGTCATGTAATAATTTGACAGTTTGCCTGTGAATTCTTGAGAAATGGGATGAGCTCTTCTAGGCAATTTGGTTTACTAAATTTGGTGAGAATTTTATAGAATTCTTCATTTACACATTTCATATGTTGAATTCTGTCTGAATATTGTTTTTTCCTAGCTTTTTTGATTGTTGACTTGTATAATCTGTTAAGTTTCTATATGTGAATTTTGCCTTCATTGGTGTTTGTTTTGATCCATGTATGTTTGTTGTTTTACCTCTTTTAGCTCTGCATTTCTTCAAGCTGCCTCTTTTCTTTTGTTCTGTTGTGTAGTTCTTAGTGGTATTAGGATATCAAAAGCTTCCTGTTGCCACTCATATTGCTTTTGAACGGAATTTTTTGTGTCTGGATCTGTACTGGATGTTAGTTGTGTTTTTAAGTGTTAAAAATTGAGTTTATTCCATGGTTGATAGGTGGATGCTGGAATCTTGTGACAATTTCAGACCCAAAGTGAAAAAAGTCATACGAGATACTGACAAACCCCATTTCCCTCTAAGGGACAGATTTACCACTTTTTCACGCAGCGCGTGCAGCAGCCACAGATGCGGTGCTGCACTGTGTGACAAGGAGAGAGAAGGAAAGCGCCAAATTTACTGACATATGGCTCTCTACTCCCCGTTCCCTAGCGTGGGTGCTGAAATCAGCTGCCGTGCGCCACGGGGACACCTTCGCGCCATATTGTGCGGGTATGTTTGTGAGTCTAGCATAGGTTTTGTACCTTCCAGTACAAAATATTAGGCTTAGACTAACTTAAACCATTTTCCCTCTTTGTATGTGTGCTGTATAGTGCAGCACACGTACAAAGTCGGAAAAGGAAGGAGAAATGAAGCATTCCTCCTTCCTTGAGCCTACTTCAAAAGGGCGCAGTCACTGACTGACGCTAAACCCTATCTACTTTATTTAGTAAATTGGGTTTAGCGTCAGAAACCTTGGGTGTTTTCATGGGAACGCCCATGCTCCAACCATTCTTCGCCCTCTTGGTGCTAAGTAATGCAAAGCTGCTTTGCGTTACTTTTACAGTATTTCCAGCGCTCAACAAGTTAAGAGCTGGAAAGTAAGTTGGAAAAAAAAGATTTCCGAAAATCTTAGCAAATCTCCTCCCTAAAAGCGTAATTTAGCGCAATTTTAAAGTAATTTTGGAAAATGTTATGGGAAAGGAATGTGCTATTTTGCCCATCCTTAAATATAACACGTTCTAGTTAGCATTCATTCAAAGTTCAGTACAACGAGTAGCTCTATGTTCAGTATCCAGCAAATATGTGTTACAGATATGGGAAACCCTAAGCTAACAAATAGTATGCATAAGGAAAATATTAGAAAACATCAGTTTTGCGAACTTCCTGTTATCTTGGCTTAGCCAGGGGGAACAGGACTTCCTCTGAGAATGCAGCTAGCAGAATGGAACACATCGATAGGACAATCCGTATACGTGTAAGATACTTCCCTATATCTAACCTTATCGTGTCCCAAAGAACAGATAACTCCACGAATAAGGCATCCAAGGTGGATAGGGAGGGCATTCTGGGATCCACATTATTATTCAGTGCTGCGCGCGCTTCGATTCTGTGACGACGGCTGCCGTACAGTACTGTAGTATTAAAAATTCAGCGTTAATTACACACTGTTAATTATATAACTACTTAGCAGTTCCTCCTATTTTAATGAGCCCAGCTGTTTTCTGTCCAGTTACAACAGGGAACATTTCCCCGTCTCTAATTTAAAAGTAATATACTCGAGGAAAACTCCAGAGGGTTCTTAAGCTCGTGCTGGGTAATATGCTTTAAAGCTCACGGTTCCTGGAGACGGCAATCCGCCTTGAGCACACTTAAAGGCTCGATCCCCCATTAGAAGACTTTCGAAATCTAATGAACATTTAATATATTGTAAAACTCTTAAATGTATAACTTTCTTCGCAGCCCATAAAATGCGCAATTATGCAATGTTTTCTCAGGCTTAAAGAGAGTCCAATGTATTGTTAAACAAACAAGTTTTGGTTGGGAACAGGAATCAATTGATTTTTTTTTGCTCAGCAAGGAACATTAAGGGGCATGTTTATGCGGGCTTTGCGTCATTCTTGCACCACACAAGGTAGTGCATGCATGATGTAAACCTCAGCCATATTTATTAAGCTACGCTAAGCCACTTTGCGTGGCTTTGAATGGCTTCACAAATATGGAGTAATGCAACGCAGAGCAAATCGCTCCGTTGCCTTACTCTGCGCAAAGGAGGCGCTCCATGGGCTTTGTGGTGGGTGATCTCACAAAACTCCCATGGGTTTTGACATAATCCCAGATTTACAAGACCTTGTATTCCTGGGAATGAGTCAAAATCTTACACCTTCCCAGGTGAGGCTTAACAAGGAGAATTATGTTTATTTCTCCTCGTAGTTTCCTCTTTCTATGTGTGCTGCAGTCTGAGAAACATGCCTCTAAGGACTATTTTTGTGCAAGAGGTGTCTTGTTCTGCACAAAAACAATCCTATCTGGAATGTAGGCACCCTTGATTGGTGCAAGGGTATTTACCATGGATAAATACAGTGCATTCCTGCCCTTTCCCTGTGACAGAGGTCAGCGTAGCAAGGTAAGTTGCTGCAGTGCCTTGCACCACAATTCCAGTAAATATACACCTAAGGGGCTTATTTATGAGCCCCTTTGTGTCACTCTGGCACCACACAACGTGGTGCAGGAGCAATCCAAATGTAAAATGAGATTTATGAAGCCACACAAGGCCACCTTGCATGGCCCTGCATGGCTTCATAAATCTCAAGTAATATAACAGAGCTCGAATCACTGAGTTGTAGTACTCTGTGACAGAGAGGCATTTCCATGGGTGTTGGGTGGGCGGAGGGTGGGTGCACACTGTCTCTCATCACAGCACTCAACTACTTTTTGCTCTCTACTGATGAAGGGCTAAACTCAGAAACACGTGTCTAGAGATAACAGCACTACCTGCACCCTCTTTGGTAAAAAAAACTACAACTTTGAAGTAAGCGTACTGCATTTACCAGAATAAAACGGGGAGAACTGTGCTGGGGTGAGAGACAGTGTGCTCCCTCCTGCCTTGTGATTAAAAGTCTCCCTTCAGCCAACGAGCTGACGAGCTCACCTGGGATGCTCCTGTGTGCCTGTGGAGTAGTACTATGACCTGTGAAGACTTGGGCAGCATTTCAGCAACCCTTGATGACTTTTTTCGGCTCTCAATTTTTTTTTGCTTTCAACTGATGAAGGGCTAAACCCAGAATCACGTGTCTAGCGATAACAGCACGACCTGCACCAACTGTGGTGAAAAATTACAGAAACTTTGAAGTAAGCGTACTGCATTTACCAGAATGCAATGGGGAGAACTGTGCTGGGATGAGAGGCATTGTGCTCCCTCCCGCCTTGTGATTAAAAGTCTCCCTTCAGCCAACGAGCTGACAAGCTCACCTAGGATGCACCTGTGTGCCTATGTAGTGGTATGGGACCTGTGAAGACTTAGGCAGCATTTCAGCAATCTATGATGACTTGTTCTGCTCTCAACTACGTTTTGCTCTCTACTGATGAAGGGCTAAACCCAGAAACACGTGTCTAGAGATAACAGCACTACCTGCACCAACTTTGGTGAAAAACTACAGCAACTTGGAAGTAAGGATGCTGCATTTACCAGAATGCAATGGGGAGAAATGTTCTGGGATGAGAGGTGGTGTGCTCCCTCCCCCCTTGTATTTAAAAGGCTCCCTAGAGCAAACGAGCTGACGAGCTCACCTGGGATGCACCTGTGTGCCTGTGGAGTGGTACTGTGACCTGTGAAGTTTTGGGCAGCATTTCAGCAACCCCTGATGTCGTTTTTCTGTTCTCAACTACTTTTTGCTCTCTACTGATGAAGGCCTAAACCCAGAAACAAGTGTCTAGAGGTAACAGCACTACCTGCACCAACTTTGGTGAAAAACTACAGCAACTTTGAAGTACTGCATTTTCCAGAATGCAATGAGGAGAACTGTGCTGGGATGGGAGGCAGTGTGCTCCCTCCCCCCTTGTGTTTAAAAGGCTTCCTTGAGCCAATGAGCTGACAAGCTCACCTGGGATGCAGCTGTGTGCCTGTGGAGTGGTACTGTGAACTGTAAAGACTGGGGCAGCATTTCAGCAACCCCTGATGACTTTTTTCTACTCTCAACTACTTTTTGCTCTCTACTCATGAAGGGCTAAACTCAGAAACACATGTCTAGAGATAACAGCACTACCTGCACCATCTTTGGTGAACAAGTACAGCAACTTTGAAGTAAGCATACTGCATTTACCAGAATGCAATGGGGAGAACTGTGCTGGGATGAGAGGCAGTATGCTCCCTCTGTGTTGGGTGGGTGTTTCCATGCAATATCCATGGCTTTTGATGCATTCCCAGATTTACAAGAACATGTAAACCTGGAAATGAGCCAAAAACATATCCCTCCCCAGGAGAGACAGAACGAGGAGAAATATATTTATTTCTCCTCCTTATTTGTGTTCTGCATTCTACAGCCCACATAGGAAGAGGGAAAAGCCCTTTAGGATTGTTTTGTGCATTACACAAAAACAATCTTGCCTACAACACGGGCACCCTTGCACCATGGTGCAAGGGTGCCTTTGTTGGTGCTAGGCTGTCAAAATGGCACCAGTGCAAGTGAAAAGGACAGGAATGTGCCGTATTGGATAAATATGGCACATTTCTCAACTCTCTGTGTGATACAGGGCAGCACAGCAAAGTGATTTACTACACTGCCCAGCCCCACTAAAGTTGTAAAATATGGCCGTAAGAACTTTGAGGCCTAATGATGGGGAAGCAGCCTTGCTGCACTGCACTGCACTGCATGGCAGTGAAAGGGCAGGAATGTGGCATATTTAAGGCAATATGGTGCATTCCTGTCTTTTCCCCAGCATTAGTGCCCTTTTGGCTTCCTGGTACCAAATCAGGCACCTTTGCACCACGGTGCAAGGGGCCTGCACTGCATTCAGGATTGTTTTTGTGCAGTAAGGGGCACCTTCCTGCACAAAATCAATACTGGGAGGCATATTCCTCATTGTATGTGTGCTGCAGAATGCAGCAAAAAAGAGAAAGAAGAAGAAACGAAGAGAAATAGAGCTATTTCTCCGTGTTACACCTCACCTGGTAAGGTGTAAGATTTTGGCGCATTCTCAGGTTTACAAGTTCTTGTAAATCTGTGAATGCATCAAGAACCATGGGAGTTGCAATACTTTGCATCGGGAATGAGCTATATATGGTTAAGCAAGTGCGTTCCCATGCATCAACATCTGGACCTTTGAAGCAAACGTAGATTTGCAAAGACTTGGAAACCTGGGTTTTCACCAAAATTGTTTACTTATCCCACAGAGGCACAACAAGGAGATAAATAGGAACTATATATGTATTTCTCCTTGTTAATTCATCTATACATGTGTACTGCTATCTGCAGCACACTCAGAAAGAGGAATATACCTTTAGGGATTGTTATTTTCAGGAAGGTGTCCCTTCCTGCACTACAACAATCTTGTCCTTAACGCAGACACCCTTACGCTATGGTGAAAGGGTGCCTACATTGGCGTTAGGCAGCAGAAAGTGCAACAGCATAAAGAGAGAGCAGAAACACTCTATATCTTTGTAAATATGGAGCATTTCTGCCCTCTCCCTTTCATGCAAATCAGTAGTCTTGCTGCATTCCACTGCGTAAAAGAATGATAAATCTGCCCGTCGGTTTGAAGCACTTACACTGTGGACTTGGTGGTCACTCAGGACCTGATGTTTATGGGCTCCCTATTAGGGAAATGTGGTAGTAATGGTAATTTCATTTATATTTACTTGAATGGTTTTCAGTGCAACTTTGGCTAGCATAGCTGGAACTAACATCGAGGGAGAACAGATACAGAGCAGTTGGTGACGAGGCTCATTTACACCAATGGGTGCTTATGAGTAGACACATCTGTAATAATGTGTGAGGTGGATCTGAGACCATTTGCCTGCCTAACAGAGTGTGAGAATGATGCTCCATTTTGCCCTTTACATTATCAGCATATATTAGTAATGGCACACAGGGGTTTACTTCACCCTCACTTCCACTAGAGAGGAACGTTTTGCCCAGCATGGAATTTTCAACCCCACCCACCAAAATGCCCTGTTTTGGATATTTGACTGTTTCATGGATTAAAGCTAGTTGTCATTTAGGTCAACTAAGTTAACCAAAATGGTCTACTCATGACCTACATCTGGATTTCACCAGTTGGAATGCTGCCTGTTCAATCGAGCGGCTGGCAAAGAGGAATCTTCCCATTCTAGAAGAAATTGTTCAAATATTTCAACTAAATGGCACTGGTGATGGAGTAGCGTACTTGGCGACCTGTCATGAATAGGTCAAAGTGACTTGAAGCACTGACACTGATGGACACTGGTATCAATACAGCACGTTCACTAATGGGCATTAGTGAGTGGGGTCGCTGATAATGATAGATGTTAGGGATTGGATTACTGTCACTGATGGGTCTGGCATCTGGTAGCACTGACACAGTTGGGAGCCTTGAAATTATAGAACTGATACCGTTGGGCACTAAAGCCTGCAGGCACTGGTATTGATAACAAGTTCATCTACATGCTTTGAAGATATATGTGTTATTACGTTGCATAGTAAATTTATAGTTACCTTGCACACTATCCTTGACGAAACAGTTGTACTCAATATTCTGGATTCAATATTTTTGAAGGTCCATGTAAAAGCTTCAGTACTGTGGTAGAACATCTGCCTGTGTGACCCCCACTCATTCTCAGAGTCAATTCAGTATGTGTTACAAATGTAGCTATAAAAATCTAATGCAAATAAAAACATCTTTGGACTTGAAAGCTAAACAAAAACACTATGGGCCTGATTTCATTACAAGACCAGAGGCTACGATTATGCATATTTCTCTTAATTTAACTCCAAGCAGCCACTTGAAAGCATGACATAACAAAGTGAAAAGGTTCTAGAACAGAATATTGAGTCCATACAATAAACATGAGCACAGAACAGTCTGCCTCTTTTAAATGTGACTCCAAGCAGATAAGTTCAATTTTCTATTACTCCCTATTTTTGGACTAACTTTGCTACCCTTTTCTATTTTGACTTATTTTAACTACTACTATCTCCTGATGACCTCTTGAGGGACTACTCCCCTTTCCTTTTACTTTAATCCTTACTGACCTTTAATTTATTAATAGTCTAGTCAAATTAGTTAAAAAAATGGGCTAACCTAGAACTAATTTCAATACAATTTCTGTGAGTGGATTGTTATTGAAATTTTTCCGTAGAAAACGATGGCGAAAAGTCTGCCACTCTATCATGACGCTTTAATCCAATATGGCGGATTTTTTAAAATGGCTGCCCATTATTTGAGATATAGGGTATAACTGTTTATATGCCCATGTGTGGTATAATTTTATATGTTTTAGGGACGGGAAAGTCAAAAATAACATCAATTTTTTTTCCTGAAGACCATAATATCAAATTGGGATTAATACAATAAACAACGATAATTATATGTTAATATGCCAAACATAGTTTTGACATTATTTTTTATTTAAATTTTTTTCACATCATTTGAAAAGGATAAACAAATTTCAACTAGATAATATAGCACTTCTCAATATGACACTGGCAAATGAAAATTGTTAAAGAGATAAATTCAAACAGCACTCCTCAGTATAAGAATAGTATGATTTCAATCATCGTCCATGTCCACTTCCATGGAATTGCAACAGCTTATTCCTCGACAATCCGTGCACGCATCTGTGCACACTATTCCCTGTCTTTTGCATATACATTGCAGAGCTCCACATTGACTCTTGCTACAGCCACATTTCACAAATTTTAATAAATGATCTGGTGCTGGTGCTTGACTCATTCTAATGGGAGCCAATCTTCCATCTTTCACTTCAAATCCCCACTGTAATGGATCCATATGAATACCCATCCACTGCTGCACCTGATGATATACTCTGAGTGAATGAAATTTGCAGGCATCCTCTGTAGGAGGCAAGACTTCCGGTTTCACATGTATTGTTGATTTTGTTGCCTTTGAAGTGAAAGTTCGAAGTCTCATATCATGTAGTGTGCTGTCTACTGTTATTCCTCCATACAACTCCATAATAGCATTAAGACCAGCATTTTCAATTTCTTCTGTTGATTTTTGTGAAGTTTGGAATACGGCAGCACTTTCTTTGAAGCTGCCTGATTTTCTTAGCAACTTTATGGAGTCACGTTTTCCTAATCCAAATGGTTTGGAGGTGGTATCACATCCTAATACGGCGTGAGCAAATAAGATGTGAGAGCAGACGTCATTACCTTTTGCTAATTTCCTAATATCATACACAGTTATGTTTTTGGAAGATTTCTTAGGTTCTGGGCAAAGGAAAATATCAAATTGGTTTTCTTGAAAATTATGAAGGAGTAGTATGAGAAGATCGGTGTCCTCGCCAACAATGGCTGTAGGACGAGTTTTGGCCGACTCAAGAGCCTCCAAAACGACCATGAAGTCTGCATCACTATGAGCTTGCTTTGTTTTACACCCAGCTTCTTGTAACTTTTGCGATAATTGATCAATGAAGGCTTGTTTATTTTCATTATTACTCAGAAATAATTGTTTCTGGATGGCGATGGAGGTAAAAGTTATGAAATGTACTTTAGGTCCTACATTACCTCTGTTTCTTTTTAGATGGGCTTCTGATTTTGTAGAAAACGTATCTCCATATCCGTCGAATACTATTATTGCCTGGCCATACTTTGTTAGCACATATCTCTCATAGGCACAAAGCAGCTCATGGAATGTCTGATTCAGACTCCAAGGAAGGCGATGTAGTAACCCCCCACCATCAATGACGAACTGCATATTTTTGGGCAGTGGCGATAATGCCCATCCCATGAAAAGTACCATGGCCATCTATTGTAATAATATTGTGATCAATATTATCAGCTGCATATTGAACGAATTTCGGAGGACTTTCAGAAGGTTCCACAAGGACAGGTATAGTATTTCCTCTTTCTGCTGCAGCTGAACGTTCAAGCGAAGAACTTCTGAATAGGAGCTGCCGAATCCCATATGATTTACTGCTTCAACTACAAATCTCGAGCTTGTGTAGTCATGTAATTGAACTTCCAGCCCTAACTGCAACGGTGCAACGAAGACTCGTGGGCGCACAGCTTGCATAATTGCCTGTCCTATAGAAGCTACTTTTCTCTCTCTGTTGGTTTATTCAGTAACAAAAACTGATAATAAGAGCCTTAACGAATCAGGAATATAGCTCACATTATAGTCAACACTACTCATGTTTTCAATGGGTGGATATGTTTATGGTTCTACAGGGATGTCTTTAATATCATTTCTTAGTATTTTAGCAGCTGCCATAAGGAGATTTTTTCGATCCTCTTCAACATCTTCATGGCTATGACTGTGGTACTCTTGCAATACATGAGCCGCTGTACTTTTAAAAGTAACAACATCAGCAGTCCCTGCAACTGTTCCTATGAAGATTTCATCTTCAAAATGCTCTTTGAGTTTTTGTTTCATATACTTCGAACTGTGTGGTTTGCTATCTTCTGGCAGTAATTCTCGCATTTTATTAACACGTTCTTTAACAGTAGTTTGTTCTTCATCATTTGCCTCCATGTATTTAACTACTTGAAGAAAAGTTTCCTGGCGAACTCTGGTCGACCTGAAGATATTGGAGGGTTATCAGTGAACTGCCTGGGAATTAATGTTCCAGTAAAAAAATTGACGTAACACTGTTTGTGGTAGCATGCATCTACAGCATGTAAATCAGACACATTTTGGATACGTCTCTTAACTTTGTCTGCCCATTCATCATTGCGTTTGTTGCATTTTTGTAAAACTGATGATTTGAATTCAACTGTTCGTGCATTAAACCACACATATTTTTTCCTCTCCCTGAAGTATAAACTTAACTCAATTAAAACAATTTTTTCTAAAATCAAACGGGGTTTCACACGACCGTAGAACGCGAGAAGTTGTGGGATCTAATTCTTTCTTCTGGAACGGAGTTTTCAAGTTAACCAAACGCGCTCTACATTTCTTGTGAACTTTCTGTCCAACACAAAAGTGAAACTTAGATATTTTTCTCTCCTTGCATGTTTTTTGAATTCCAGTCACTCCTCGTTCAGTGAGTACAGATACATTGTCATCTTCTTGAAACACCACATCACAAATGAAATACCTTTCTACGTCCATTTTCACTGTATCCCACAGCAATTTGCAAGAACCTGTAACACATAAATGAAACATTTTTGATTAACAAAAAAACAAACAAAGTTACAAAACATAATACAAACAATAGCAAACTTTTTATTTCAAAAGTTAATTGTAACATTTACATTCCTTCACACTTTGTCATATAAGTCAACGAAAAATGTATACAAACTTTGTCTATCTGACATGTTTCCGCGATTATTTGATATTATGGTCATCAGAAACAATTTTTGATCTTATTTTTGACTTTCCTGTCCCTAAAAACATATAAAATGATACCACACATGGGCATATAAACAGTTATACCCTATATCTCAAATAATGGGCAGCCATTTTGAAAAATCCGCCATATTGGATTAACGCGTCATGATAGAGTGGTAGACTTTTTACTATCGTTTTCTACAGAAAAATTTCAATAAAAATCCACACACAGAAATTGTATTGCAATTAGTTCTAGGTTCTGCAACAAATTGACTAGTCTAGAAGGTTAGTCTCTCTCAGCCAACACCCCCTCCCCTTTCCTCACCGAAGTTCTGCTTGTGCCCTTGCGTTTCTATTTTGGAGCTGAGCGGGTGCATTCTCCTTCTCCTCCGTGCTCCGCTCACATCAGCTTCACCTGCTTAAATCAGGAGAGAGCCCTGCCGAACTCTTGCGGTTTTCTCCCCTTTCCACATACTTTCACTCTGGAAAGAGCCCAGCCAAGTGCAGGCTGCTCTCTCCCCTCACCGCAATTGGCTAATTCAGATCGGGTTCCCTTTCCCATTTGGGAGTAGAGGAAACCCCTTTGAGGAAAATACCTTGGCAGCGAGGGCGTGACGTTGTCCCGTTGCCAAGGTGAATTCCTCAAACACTGGCACAATAGCTCAATTGGTCCCTTACAAGTGAAGACCTCGTTTCCATGGCTATGGGCAGAAGCTGATAACGAGCAGATTCAGTCATAGTTGCTCTGCTTCGATCAGCTGCTGCCATACACAGGAGTACTGGGTCTGTTTTAGCCAACTCATTCTGGGAATTTTTAACTCATTACAAGCCAGCTCTACCTATCCACATCGATTAATGAGCTCCAGAGACTTTCATTATTCAAAGTTGTAACTATAGCGAATCTAGAGTACAGGCTATCCTTACTAAAGGTCTGACTGCTCTTATTATTCTTAATTATATAAGGAAAATCTGTATTGGGCTTCTACTCAATTTGTAAAGCAATTTATTAAATTTTAAAGCAACTAAATTTATTCGTTTACCAACAATAGTGGATTTTTGCTAACTCAACCATTTTTATATATATATATTAACACTGAAATGTCTGAGATTGATTCTGATGATGCGGTAGCCCCCATCCCTCATACAAATGACGAGGCTTTCAAGAAAATAATATACAGAGATGAGATCCTGTATGTTGGAGACTCTAAACCAAGTCATGTCATCCAAAAGATCCCTCCCTACAGAGGAGGATGACGTTACTGAAAGCCCAAGCATGCAAGTAAATGACGATGTCACTGAAATTAGGGGGAAAATATTAAAGAAGAATAAAAATATTGAATACCCAAACCCCCTGAGCACAATGGGAGGTCCTCAAATAATAGGGGAGGTCTAAGCACCTCAATTCTTAATGGAGGTCCTCGCACCTCAAACACCTCAGGTGTCCTTAGCGGCACAAATTACCCTGGTGTCCATTGCGGCACAACACATATGGATGTCCTTAGCGGCACAAACTATCAAAGTGCTCACTACAACGAATTTGAGGATGATGAGGCTACTAATACCTTTGATGAATATGTCCTTGACCTCGATGAGGATGATCACGAATTTAATAGCCAACCTACTGAAGACGAACTCCCATCTTCTTCCAAAGATAATATTATTAACCCATTGGGTGAAGAAATGTTCTCACACGACAATACTAAGCATCTGAGAAGGTCGGAATTGTGGCCGCAAGACCATGTGGCAAAATTTATAAAAAAGTGGCTCAGGAATTTACTTGAAAAAGATACCTGTAACATCATCAGAGCTGAATATACAAGACCCTCTATCCAAGAAAAAAATTGTCAGACCCCCAACCTCAATACGGAACTAATTAAATTCCTCTTCAAACTCAGGAGAGACCCCAGGAAAGGGATGGAGGGATCCCTTAAGGCTTGTCAAGACCGTCTACTCGGTGTCCTTGGTCCTTGGGCTAGGATCATAGATAGGGCTGAAGAAAGCCATATTTGTGGAATGGCCCTAGATACAGACCTTCTCAGGGGATGGAGCCAGAGAGCTATGATTCTTTTGGGTAATGCTAATGCCAGCATCAACGCCGAAAGAAGAAGGGTAGTCCTTACCAAAATAAACCCCAAACTGAGCGATATGGCAGAAAAGGAACCCTCACAAAACCCCAAAGGGTCACTTTTCGGTGAGGATATGAATAAAACCCTTGGCAAATATGTGTCAACCTTCATGGCACTGGACAAAGCACAACACAATATGAGATGTGTGTTCAACCCAAAACTTTTTGCACAGGCTGGAAGAAGGGGCCTTTCCTCCGGCCACTTCAACCCAAGGCCCTCCTCGAGATTCAGAGGTTTTGGAAGAGGATTCCAATCACCCAAACCTCCCCAATTCTACCCGCAAGTAGAGGGAGAGGTTCACACAACAGAGGGTTCAGATCACTTGGAATACCCAACAACAACTTTCAGAGTGAGTACTTTTCCCCATCTTCCTTCTTCTTCCCCTCAAAAGGTGGGAGGCAGACTCAAATTCTTCTATGAGAACTGGAAATTAATCACACAAGACCCATGGGTATTAGATACGGTTAAAGTTTTCAAAATAGATTTCGTAGAAATACCTACACAAACATCGCACCAGAGAGACATTCCATTGACAATGAACAACAAAAGATAGTAAAAGAAATATCCTCTATGCTTCAGAAAGGGGCAATTATAGAAGTACCATGGGAATTGAAGAGGTGTGTAAGTACACTCTTCCTGGTCCAGGAAAAAGACAAGGGATGAAGACCCATAATAAACCTCAGGGAAGTAAACAAGTTTCTAGTTTACAGACACTTCAAGATGGAGGGCATCCACCTCCTGAGGGATTTGTTATTAGAAGGAGACTGGTTAGTCACACTAGATTTAAAGGATGCATACTTTACCATCCCGATGGCCAAAGAACATCAACCTTTTATTCAGTTTATCTGGAACAACCATTCGTTCCAATTTCAAGCTCTCCCTTTCGGTCTATCATCTGCCCCCTGGTGTTTCACTAAGGTTATGAGGACTATTTCCTCACTCCTAAGAGAAGGAGGGATTCGACTAATTATATACCTAGACGACATCCTCATCATGTCCCAACACCACACACAAATAATTAAAGAACTGAAGATAGTTATGGATCTCATAGAAAGCTTAGGATTCATTATAAACAAAGAGAAATCAATACTAACTCCCTCCAGATCCCAGGATTTCTTAGGGTTTACCGTAGACACAAAAAAATGGCTCCTTTTACTACCCTCAAGGAAAATAACCAAAATTTAAAAGGTAATAAGGTTTGTTTTGAAACAAGAATGCCTAACTCTAAGGGAATCAGCCCGGCTTCTGGGCCTCCTTTCCTCATCTATTCAAGACATCTTTCCCGGTCCTCTGAATTACCGAGCTCTTCAAAGGGTAAAAGCGAGAGCTCTAAGGTCTGGCCTTTGGTATGGAGATCTGATAAGCCTAGATCAGGATGCGAAATCAGAACTGACTTGGTGGCTAGAGAATTTAGATGTTGGAATGGCAAAGCCATATTTGGATAAATACCAGAATTCATCCTGGAATCAGATGCAAGCCTTCATGGTTGGGGAGCTTGTCTTTTCGATCAGAACACAGGTGGCGTGTGGTCTCAAGCAGAGTGTTCTTATCACATAAACTACCTAGAACTGATTGCTGATTTGACACCACCCAGAAATTAATGGGCAGGATTATCTTGGATAGAATCCAGGAATGGATGGATGACAACAACATCTTGACTACATTACAGGCAGGGTTTAGATCTGGGATTTCAACCATTGATCAGATCTTCCGGCTCCAGGTTCTATATTGGAAAACGGTGAGAGTAGAGGGTGGCAGTCTCTACGTCATCTTTGTAGACCTGCGAGCTGCCTTTGATCTTGTCCCAAGAGAAAAACTATGGAAAGTCCTGGCAGAAATGGGTCTCCCACCCTACCTGTTGGATATCCTAATTAGATTTCACAGCGGTAATTACGCCCAGGTTAGATGCGGGAGACATGGCGATTTATCCTCACGCTTTCCCGTTAGGAAGGGAGTGCGCCAAGGGTGTGTCTTGGCTCCAACATTGTTCAGCCTATACATCAATGGTCTTGTTACTCACCTGGCTGATGTAGCTAATAATGACGCCCCCAGATTGGCTACCGGTAGAGTGCCCGCTCTGATGTTTGCCGATGATACTCTGCTGATATCCAAAACATCATCGGGCATCCAGCGCACCTTGGATGGTTTCCTGGCATTTTGTACTTCCAGAGGCTTGGAGATTAATCTAGAAAAGACTAAATTCATGATCTTCAATCCTCCCAAACAGACTCGTCCAAATCCCACCCTAAATGGCTCCCCCCTTGAGAGAGTCAGGACTTTTGTGTACCTTGGAATTACGTTGACCGAGAATTTTGATTGGGGACCTCAAATCGCAAAATCATGGCTGAGGCTGTCTCAAATAGCAGGGGGCCTTTGCAAGGTCCAGCGAGCCTCGGTATATAAACCAGCAGCTCCGGTAGTTGAAATATACCGATTACAAGCTAGAACAGCTTCATTGTACGGGGCCGAATTATGGGGCCATAAAAACATTGCCAAATTAACCCTGGTTGAGCAGGGCTTTATGAGAAGACTTGTGAGCCTTCCTGTAAGCACACCGCTCACTCCCCTACGCCTCGACCTGGGGCTAGAACCAATTGAAGACTTGGCAATTCTCCGACCCTTACTCTACTGGAAAAGGCTCTGGACGGTGCATGAACTGGCACCTTTTAGAGAGGAATTCTTAGAGGTTTGGACATTAATTAAAAGTAAGAACATTCCATGGTTATCCCATATTAAGGCTCTTAGCATAAAGATCGGCACGACCGATCTCTGGGAACTACCGGAGGTAGCCTGCATACGGATTTCTAAACCTGATCTAAGAGGCCATATAAGGGAGCTGAGATTAGCTACCTTACATGGTTCAAGCTCCCTGGGGAAACTCACTAATGAGTTTCTCCTAGTAAAATTAGAAACAAGAGCAGAGGCCTTCCTTGATGTAATTTATCCGTCTCTTGCTAGGAAGCTTTATTTGCAGTTGAGGTATGGTACCTTACCGCTCAGAGTATTCACCTGCAAATGGGCAAGATCAGAAAATGCAGCCTGTCCGGCATGTAACCATAGCAGTGAAGATATATGCCATGTCCTGTTTTTCTGTCCTGCATACCATTCAATAAGAAAAAAAATGGCTCATTCCCTTTTGCAAGAACCTAGGGTTTAGACACTGCATGCTCGCATGCAGGGTCTTAAGATATGATACTCACCCCCCAATTGTTTTTGCTATGTCTCGCTTTTTACATGGGTTCTGGCGCAGAAGGAAAAGTTTTCTTTAAATACTTTTGTCTTTTATCAAATGAGTCTTTTTGATAACATCAGTTTAATACATTTTTAACTATTGTATTAACTTGACATTATTTATTGTTTTAATGAAATGTGCAATTTTCTTGTTATTTATTCTGTGCTTTTATGGTCTCCGACCGAAATAAAGTTATCAAAATGATTGCTGATTTATACGCACTGATGAGCTTCAAACATTCCCTTCAAGGGAGATCAGTCATTCTGAAGAAAGACAATATGTTAGCGGTGGTATATATAAATTGTCTAGGGGGACGAAATCAGCAGGTCTCTCGAACTTAGCCAAGAAACTTTGGATGTTTTGCCTGGAGCACAAGATTGCTCTAAAAGCAGATTACCTACCAGGGAAGATACTTCTCTGCAGGTTGGAACTCGCGATTCCTATTAGATCACCGCAATTGGAAACACGACGAAAACGTCTTCAGGGCTCTCAACAAAATATGGGGCCCCTTAGAAGTAGACCTGTTCACAAGCAGATTAACCTTCCAGTTAGAGAAGAACTTCAGCTGAATGCTAGACCCGGGTGCTCTTGCAGGAAACACCTTTCTCCAATGTTGGAAAGAAATCCAAGCATACGCATTTCCACCTTTTGCCATGATTCAGAGAGTCCTACAGAAGTTGAGCAAGGATCAATGCTCTTTAGTACTAATAACCTCCTTTTGGCCACCTCAGGCATTGTTTCCCATGACTCTGGAATTGGCTTGCAACATTCCCTTTTTAATTCCAGCCGAGGTGGAGCTCCTAATAGACGTAGATGGAAGAGATCACTCCCTAGTACAGACCGGTAGTTTGAACCTTCTTGCCTGGAATGTATCAGGCAATCTAATGAAGTGTCTGGACTTTCATCAACAGCTGCAACTCTCCTCGGAGAGTCATGGGCCTCTGGCACGCACTGTAGGTATGACAACATTTGGAGAAAATGGGTACATTGATGCCTGGAGAGGAAATTTGGATTCCGTGCAGGCTCCTATCGTACATATAGTAAACTTCCTTGTAGAACAATTTGAAAGTGGTCATAGCTATAGAACGATTAATTGTTATAGATCAGCTATCTCTGCAGGTCATGCTCTAGTCAATGAAAAAACAGTAGGTAAGAACGTCATAGATTGTAGAGTCTTAAAAAGTATCAGACTAAGGAGACCCCCTAAACCTAAATACGAGTCGCTGTGGGATGTAAAACTAATTTGAGACCTATTCACAAATTGGTTGGATAACAGACATTTAGATAGGAAAAGTCTATCCATTAAAGTCGCAACCTTGGTGTGCTTAATCTCATGCCAAAGGGCTTCAATGTCAAAGCTCTTGAAGACACTAATACTTAGCCATGATATCCATCTTACATAGGATACCATGGCTAAATCAGTCTTGAAGCAGGCGTAAGGAAAGTAGCGATAACAAAGGTTATCGCTACTTTGCTTGTCGCTCTGCAGGTTAGCGTGCCCATTGATAATTGGAGAAATGTTGCTTATGTCAGGGCAGGAACGCCCAGTTTGCATCTCATTAGAGATGCAAAGCTGGGCGTTCAGAATACAGGCGCTAATGCAAGGTTTCACGCGATAGCGTGACCTTGCTGATTAGGCGATAAAATTATCGCCGCTTTTCGTCCGAAAACGAACGCAAAAGCGGCAATAATTTTTTATTGCCTCGTTGATGATATGCCCCTTAGTTCTTATAATTATCTCAAATTTAACACCAAACATATTGTAAGATCAATAATCTCACATTTGGCAGTTAGCGCTTGGAATTTTATCGCTTTCGAGATAAGCGTTGCTAATAGCACGGTATCTCAGCGTTAAAATTCCACATTACCCGGCGATAATTATCCTAGAGCTAAGTGCGCTTAGCGATAATTATCGCCGGTCCTTGATGATATGCCCCGTAAACTGTCAGGTTAAATTTTTTATCTCCGCTTTGACCTATGCCAAAAGCTCTCTGTTGTAGATTGCATGAAAGAGTACGATTGTAGAATGAATGGACTTCGTGCTCATGGCGGGAATCAATTACTTATATCCTTCATCGACCTTTCAAAGCTATAACTTCTTCTTCTATAGCCAGATGGGTTAAATCTGCAATTAAATTAGTGAGCATTGACTTAAAGAAATTCCAAGCACACTCCCTCAGAGGTGGTGTGGGCGTAAGTTAGATGACATCCTCAAGGCAGCTGACTGGTCTAATGCAAACACATTTGCACAACACTACTGCAAACCAATTGAACATATGTCTGATGCAGTCTTACAAAGCTACCAACATGCAACATGGTAGCCTCCGGTCTTGTAATAAAATTGCAATTCTCCTATTACCATGACAAGAGAATCTGGATTTCATTAAAGACACGGAGGCTAACATTATCCCACCCATCCCCTCCCATGGGTGGTTAAGTTTTATTCCGTTTATTAGTCGGTATATTTTTCATATCAGAATGTTTTAAATGGTTTATTTAAATAACATTTTGAGGTATAGGGTTTTATTGTTTGTCTCTATTGACTTTTCTACATTTCATTCCAATGGAGTACTTATACCTCTCTTTATTTCAGGTAACTCTTCATAATTCATTCACCATCCGAAGTTTGGACTTCCTGATTCTTCATTGATTTTTGGTTCTTTTTTGTTTTAAAGAAGAAGAGCAAGAAAAGAAAAAAAAAGAGGAACATTTTGAACTATTTCCTATTTCACCACATTAAAAGAGGCAGACTGTTCTGTGCTCATGGTTATTGAACAGACTTAATATTCTCTAGAACCTTTTCAGTTTGTGATGTGATGCTTTCAAGTGGCTGCTAGGAGTTACATTAAAAGAAATATGCATAATCTCAGCCTCCGTTTCTTCAATAAAATCCAGGTTCTCTTGTCATGGCAATAGGAGAATTGCAATTCTCAAACTACACTTTGCAGTATGTTTTATAGCACTTCAAAATTATTACAAAATGTAAGTTTTGCTATACTTATTTGTACGGAGTTTTCCGCCCCTACTGCAGAATCTCCGAACATGTAAGTATATTTTAGCAAAACATGTCGAGGGACACAGGGGAGTGGGAGGGAAAGGGGCAGACTTCCTGTTAAAGGGGATGGGATTATGGAGAAGAAAGAGGGGTTTAGGGAGGTGTTTCGGGATGGATGTCACCCACCACATAAGATTGTATTACGGTGGTGTGGAGGATGGGACTGCACCTAATCTTATTGGCTTACCTTCGGTCTGCCAATGAGAGGTGTCGACAGTCTCTTATTCGTCACAAAGAGGGATGGGGTCAGTGAGAGTTACTGACCTCGCCACACTCTGTGACGAGCGTCACTGATGAACACCAGACCCTGGGCACTTCAGGGCTCCAAACTGAAGAACCTAGGTCTGAGAGTATCAGTGATGTACCCCCTCGTCATGAGGAAGTGGAACTACAAGCACATTTCTGACCTTTACTCAGCCTGAGAGACACTCTCCCAGCACTATTGCACTGCCGGAATGTCCCTTTCAGACGTTCTGGTGACGCAATGTGCCACTTGCACTATAAGGCCATGTAAACCCACGTTATGTGACTTTTCATGGCCTTATAATATGAACCCCATTTACACTGAAAACAGCATGAAAGGGGCGTTCCATGGGTGTTGCTAAGGGTGTTCCCAGCAGCATCCATGGCTTTTTACACTGCCCCAGATTTATGAGAAATCATGAGTCTGAGGTAGAGACAAAAACGTACGTCTCCCCAGAGAAGGCATAAGGGAGGCACAACAACGAGAAATATCTTTATTTCCACTCGTTTTTCCTCTTTCTATGTGTGCTGCATTCTGCACCACACATAGAAAGAGGAAAGAGCCTCTTGTTATTGTTTTTGTGCAGAAAGGTTTCCCTTCCTGTACAAAAATAGTCAACCCCGCAACGCAGGCACCCTTGCACCATGGTGCAAAGGTGCCTGCGTTGGCACACAGCAGCCCATTGTGCGCCAGCGCTGGGGAAAAGGACAGGAATGCACCGCATTCCTGCCCTTTTCTTTTGCCTGTTGCGGTGCCCTATGGAAAACCCCATAAATGAGGCCCTCCGTGTTTTCAAAAAGATGGATGGGGGGTTAGGCCTCCGCTCCCTTAAGGATGGCCCACCACTCTCCACAGCTCTTTGCACTTAATCCATGCCACAATGCAAAGCAATGATTTTGTTTGAATAGGTTAGATGAGAACCCTTTCCTGGAAACTGTGGACGTTAGAGTAGAGTGTATAAGACTATACATAAAAATATAATTTATTGCCTTTCAGAAAGATCATTTCAAAGATTGCCTTACTTTTCAACCAAATTATCCTCTCTTTTTTTCAGGAAAAACAGCATCATTTTATAACGCTTTGACACTTCAATATTCTCTTGTTGCTTCTTTGTATGTTTGAGGTAGAAAGTAGTTATTAGTTCCTTATCAAACTTTCATTTTTAGCTTCCCTCTGTCCTTTACATAGCAACATATCTCACTGGGCTGTTTATCTCGTACAGCCTCTTATTTCCCAATGTCACTAGCGTATGCCATCGGCATAAGGATAACAAACAGGTTTGTTATTAATATTGTTGTGATGTTGATAAAATGAATACTATTGACTTGCATATCACGTGAAATCCTAAAGTTCAGATGGTGTCTCATATAAAATGTGTTACCAATGTTATTCACATTACATCCAATAATATGAATGATTTAGCAGTCCAGTGCTGATCAGTGTGCCTGTTGCATGTTTATTTTATAAATGGAAATCCAGATTGTGTTAAATCAGCACACATGGAGGACATTTTCATTTTAAAATTCGAACTCCAATTCGTTTTTTCCATTAAAAATGGTAAAATGCTGATCATTTTTACAAAAGTTTCAAACGTTTTATGCTGGAAATCTTAGACAAAAGTCTTTAGAGCACATGTTCCCTCTGCATGTTAGGGCATTTCACCACTCAGTGTTTGATAGTCTCTACCCCCTCCCTACACTATTTCTTAATAATTTCGTATAAAGGACATTGCCTAGTACTAAATATCTCAAAACAGAACGCAAAAAGAAAAACGATTTCACACAAGTTTCATAGCTCAGGCTGTAGACTAACACATCTCACAATAGCACTTAAAATGTGCAAGGTGTGATCTATATGGTGCTCGGCTGGTAGCAGACCAGGGACTCTCACTACACAATGAAGGCACAGCAAGCTTAAACACAATCACCTCCCTATGTTTTACTGACTTTCTTGTCAGTCTAAGAAACTGGGACCCGATGAGTAAGCGTATGTAATAAGCATGACTTATTGATCCTGCTATTTTCAGCAGTTATCTGTCTTAATTAGGTCAACAAGGCAGTGATCAATTGCCAGGTACATTGCATTTTCCAGAGTGGGAGAGTGCATTAAAGCTTTCCATGGGATTGAAAGAAATGCTCTCTATTGATATTCAAGTAAGTTGGCACGTTGTTGTCACTGAGATAGCCTAGTAGGTTGAGCATGCAGTGCAGAGAGTTGATTACAACTTGAAGTTGACCTGTTCCGATTATGAAGAAGTTGACATAAGGCCTCATTTAGAGATTGGGATGGGGTCTGCCAACTTGCAAAGGCATCAGAAGTCTCGTGCTTGCAGGCCCAGTAGAGAACCGACCAAAAGATATACTCAAAGTGCTCCACCAGTGTAGCTTTGTTCCCATATGTGACTTTCATGCTTTACATAGTGGTCACCCACAAGAAAAAAGAACACCGGGAGGCCCTGACTAAGAAGTGCAGGATTTACGATGACCTATAAACAGCACTATTGTGGTGAGTGGGCTAGCAGTTAAACGTTTTGAATGGCAGACAGCTGAGGCAACACAACCAGAAACACAGCAGTTCCCCAACTCTAATTGACGAGAGGGGCATGCAGGGTTAAAGAATTGGGTATCACCTGTGTTTGGCACCTCCTCCAATGCTCAAATTCCCCACAAGGGGGCTTATTTACAAGCCTATTGCACAGTGGGCGTGCCCATAGTTACAAGACCACGGTAAGTCACCCTGCATGACTTTTCATGGCCTTGTAAATAACGGGCCCCTTTCATGCATTAATGACTGTTTTTGTACAGGAAGGTGTTCCTTCCTGCACAAAAATAATCATCCAAGGAGGACAGGCACCCTTTCAAAATGATGCAAGGTTGCCTGCGCTGGCGCATGGCATCCAATTGTGCGCCAGCGCAGGGGAAATCACAGGGATGTGTTGTATTGTTGTTAATACAAAGCATCCCTGTGCCTTGAAAATGATGCAGCTTGGCGAAGCTAAATGGCTTGTGGTGCAGAGCTGCGTCTTTTTCCTGTAGATGAGGCACTTAGGGGCTCATTATGATGGCGGGTAGACATCAGTCAGCCGCCATCATAACGGGGATGGAACCGACCAGCAGACGTGCGGCGGTCCCACCGGCCCAATTAGGATGCGCCCGCCATACTGGCGGGCGCATCCTGCCCTTTTACCATTGCGAACGGCTGCAGCACCGTCCGCAATGATTAAAGTGAATGGATAGCATTTCCGTGCACCACGTGGCATGCACCACGTGCTGCCTGCCACTTGGTGCAGGGAATTGCAGGGGAGTACCATGGGTACACCCCAAGTGCACCCCCCCCACTCCTCCACCACTCCGGGGGCCCACAATGGGCCCCCAAAGCCAATCCTCTCCAGCCTCTGCCGCCATGGAATGGCCTGTCTGCAAGCCACATCATAATATGGCTGGCGGTGCCTGCTAGGCACCGCCACCATATTACTTGCCCAGCTCCGCCCGGTCGGCAATCGTAACGATTGCCAACCGGCGGAAAAGCGGCAGACGGACTTTGTGTCTGCCGCGATACTAACCACCATTGTAATATGGTGGGGGGTATTTCACATTACAACGGCGTAACGGGCGCCACCGCCGAGCCGGCGGTGGCGATCATTAAGCCATTGTAATGAGCCCCTTAGTCTTTCGAATTGAGATCCATTTGAATCTGTGAATATTTGTTGAGCACACTGACATGTGAACAGGCAATCTAGTAGGTGGTATGCAAATAAACAATAACATACACATATATATGTTTTTACACGCATTACAGTGTCTTCCCAGACACAGAGTATGTGCAGGTCTGGGGTCACTTGAACCTTTATTGTATCACAAGAAGTTGAACCCATGTCTAATTCATTGGATTTAAACTTCTAACATAAAATGTTGTCAGTCTTACTCATCACCTCACTTATCCAGAAAGACAGTGCATAACTGCGCCAGATCATGCTGCCAATCTGGTTATACCTCTTTTAGGCCTGGCTTAACAGTGCATCTGTCTGCCAGAGCTCATACAATCACAAAAGAAGTATTAAAACAAGTATAGAGTTAGGGGCTTTGACTCTGCCCTTTGCTGTTTGTGCTTTTTAAAATATCGTGATGGGAACACCATTGTGTTGACTTGCCTTAGAAGTAGTTCCAATAGTCACAGCTATTAGCAGTATTGTTAATGTAGACATGATGTAAATCCTTGATAATTTAAGAATAGAGGTATTTTACATTGTGAATTCTCTGGCAGATACAATAGAAAAGGGCCTTACCTGGTGAACTCAATACAATAGGTATTGGTTTTACATTTTGGACTCTGTGACAAACACAATGGGTACTTTACATTGAGTGACATTCTTACCTCTTAGGTTGAGATTATACAGGTCAAGTTTCCATTATGTACATTTGTAATTTTAATGTTTAGTATTTCCTTGAGTGTAAATAAGAATACTTTTTCATTTTAAAACAGAAATACTTACTGGACAGGAAGTTGATGAGTGTTTTGTCAAGCTGTGAGTTTCTATCCCACACCCCCTTCCTGAGTAGGTTTTGGATTACTCAGTTTTGCTGCCTTGAGAATCAAGTGCTAAAGAGGTGTACTTAGTACTCAGTTTGAGTGCATTAGTTAAGTGGCCTCAGGGCTATGGCTCCACCCCTTTCTTTCTTTTCTTTTTTATGTGACTGATTAGGCACTGAGGGAAATGACATTCTTTGAAGTGATGTCCCACCAATTTTCGCCATATCTGTTTTGTTGGCATTAGAACCCTATGTAGTTTACCCCTGCGAAACAGGAGTAAAATGCCTGTGCTTCCCCATGAAACAGGGATAAAGGGCTTAACCCAGATTGACACATTTAATGTGTCTACAAGGCCCAGTATAGGGTGTAGAAAATGGACTCAGGGCCAGGAAGTTAAAAGTTACCTGTGGACTGTAGCATCCATTGTTTCATCCACAAAGTGGGTCTGTCAAACATCTCTTCAGACCTACCATGTGTACCTTTTTCTGGCAGATGGGAAATCTTGCATTTAAATATTATTTATCATCTCTATGTACACCTTGCTGCTCACAAGATAGAGTGCCTGGTATTTAAAAGTGCAACATGTGTAATAATAAAGTTGGCATGTTCTTCCAATGGCTGCCCCAAAATCTATTTATATTGGCACTGTAGCTAGATTCTAGAAAATTTACAGATTATAAACTTTAATCTGGGCCTTTAAAAGTTAATGACTAAAATAGTCATTCAAAGTCTATTGTTCATGTTTATGAACCATCTAGCCCCTTGGTAAAGTTTGATTTTCATTAAATTTGTGAGCAATTAAGTTTAGAAAGTTACACTTTTCTTTCCTGAGCCCCAGTCGGAATAATTATATTAACCTTGGAAAGCTGGCCTGGCAGTGCCTCCCTGACAGTGAGGTTTGAACTGAAAACTACTCCCACAGCAGAGACAATAATCAGGTTTAGTTGGTGTTTTTCTATTCCTTTCAAGAAGGACAGTTGGGGTGAGTTCAGGAATATCATTAGCTTGTAAAGGACCCAAGTGAGACCTACCTTTTCAGACGCAAATGTAAGTGTGACCTGGAAGAGTGGAAGTCTTTTTTCCTCAGGCCCACACTAGCCAGGCTGGCTCCAAACCCAAGTGGGAGGGAAGCTGTCCCCAATGCGAGTTTGGGGTGAATATAGGGGAGGGGATTGCTTAATACCCTGCCACACCCCTGGGTGGACACAAGGGATCTGCACAATGGAGGAAGTACTCCCCAATCTGGAATTTTGAGAGAATGGCGCATTTTGGGGTTATTTGCAGTACAGCAAGCAGGAACTAGAGGAAAAGTGGGTAGGGTTACCCCTGGCACCCCTGAGAACCACTACACCATTTGTTAGGGAGGAGGCATGAGTCACCGCCACCCACTGACTCATGGCAACTATGCACCCTCAAAAGGATGCTAGACCTCGGCGGGCAGGAAATTCAAATATTTCCCTCTCTGAGCTTTTCTGTCTAATTCAACAGCTACTGGAACTTATGTATGATCACTGGTTTCTGGATACAAATCTAAATAGGTGTAGATAGGTGTTTATATATATATATATGTATAGATATCACTGAAAAACAATAGGTTTCAGGCACGTTATAGTTAGGAATTAGCATTTAAAAAACCTTAGAAATTCACTGAAAAACCATAGGTTTTAGGGGTGTTACAGTTAGCTGAACATTTCACTCGTACAAAACCATTGAAATTCCTCTGTTATAGTTAGTTCTGTTAACTATAACTCGCGCACCCACAATCCACTGCTGATGATGTCACATATTACATCATTCATGACATGGTCAGTGACATCACTGATGACATCACTGATGTGAGGGGGCGGGCCTAGGGACGATCGTGTGTCTTTTTAAAAAAAAAAGTTTTTTGAAAGGGGGGCTGTGTGGCCCCCCTTCCTTTTACTCTTCTGGGGCCCTGAGGACCCCATCCCCAGGACCTGACCCCCTAGTTAAAATAAAAATAATTTATTTACGGAAAGGGGGCCGCGTGGCCCCCCTCCCGTGGCCAATTCCGGGCCCTGGGGACCCCATTCCCCAGGGCATGGCCAATTTTTTAAAATATTTTCATGGAGGGGGACTGCATAGCCCCCCTCCTCAGGCCACCTATGGCCCTGGGGACCCCATCCCCCGGGGCTGGCCTTTGATTTTTAATTTTTTTTATTTTGGGGAGGGGGCTGCGTGGCCCCCCTCCCGGGCCACTAATAGCCCCGGGGACCCCATCCCCCGGGGCTGGCCACCTCGTTGGGGACTGTGGGGGGGTCCCCAATCCCCCCATGGTCCCAGCCGGCTCCCCGCCTCCTGCGGGAGCTGGCATTGCTTTTCCACATGGGGAGCAGCTAACATGCTGCTCCCCATGTGGAAAAGCAATCTGCTTTGCTTCATTGAGTGAGAGCAGGCTTCCCTGCTCTCGCTTCAAAGAAGCAAAGCAGTTTGTAATGACAGGGCGGGAGCCACAAGGCTCCCGCCCTGTCATTGCAAACTACAGTGTCCCTGGGGTGGGCACCCTGGGACATGGCAGGAGCTGGCCCTGGGGGGTGGCGGTCCCCAAGGCCACGACAAGTGCCCCGGGGAGGTGGTGGTCCCCAGGGCGTGTGGGGGGGGGCTCAAACCCCCCCACACAGGTTTATTTTTTTTTAAAAGCCCCGGGGGTGGCGGTCCCCGGGGCTGCAGTGGGGCAGTCAGCCCCCCGCATATATTATTATAAAGCCCTGGGGGTGGCGGTCCCTGGGGCTTGGGGGTCCCTGGGGCGTGGGGGGGCCTTTGAGCCCGCACCTATGTATATTAAAGCCCCGGGGTGTGGCGGTCCGCGGGGCTGGGGGGAGCTGAGAGCCCCCCTCATAATTCAGTAAAGCCCCTGGGGGTGGCAGTCCCTGGGGCTGGGGGCCCCTCAGGGCCCCCATTCAAATATACATATTGCCCCGGGACTTGGCCCCCCGGGGGCACCCCGGGACACTGTAGGACCCGGCCCTGGGAGGTGGCGGTCCCCAGGGCAACGACAAGGCTCCTGGAGGGGGGCCGCGCGGCCCCCCTCCCACTTAATATAAAGCCCTGGGGGGTGGCAATCCCCGGGGCTGCGGGGGGGCAGTGAGCCCCCCCACATATATTATCACAAAGCCCTGGGGGTGGCGGTCCTTGGGCTTGGGGGAGCCTTTGAGCCCACCCACCTATGTATATTGAATCCCCGGGGGTGGCGGTCCCCGGGGCTGGGGAGAGCTGAGAGCCCCCCATAATTCAGTAAAGCCCCTGGGGGTGGCAGTACCCGGGGCTCAGGGGCTCCTCTTGGCCCCCATTCAAATTTACATATTGCCCCCGGGACTTAGTCCCCCCGGGGGCTAATTAAAAACGAAGCGCGGAAGGCCGCGCTTCTTTTTTTTTTTCACTGCGGGACGCGTGGATCCTAAGTGCATCCCGAATTAAAAAAAAATAATAATAATTTGTTTGGCCTTGGGGGTCCTTGTGGGACCCCCTGAGCAGGCCTAGGGGGTCAGGTTGTTTCTACCCTGCCCCCTTTTAGCGTTTTTTGCGTTTTTTTCACTGCTTTCTTGTGCCTCGGTTACCGAGGCACAAGATGGCTGCCGACACTTCCTGGTTTGAAGTGTTGACAGCCAATTAGCATAAACCTCGTACCCGGGAGGATCCGCGGCCCTAGATATATCTATCTTTTTACTTTTGAATATCTCAGGAACTACTAAACGGATTTACACCATTTAACCAAAAGACACGAGTGTGAACCAAGGGCTACCTCTTTGCCAAATTTGGTGCAATTCCGTTCAGCAGTTCGGGCTGTAGCTGCGACTAACGGTCCCTATGGAAAATTGCATGGGGAAAACACGTTTTGAGACACTCCTTTTTTCTCAGCCCCCGCTTGACGATTCACCCCGAGACTTTCAGGATAGGAGCGGACCGGAGCGGGCCACGAGTTTTGAAAATTTCGCGAAGATTCATCAACCAGCACCAAAGTTATTCCAAATAGAATGTTGCCGATTTCCTATGGATAATAGGTCCTAACTATAACTACCTACTGGCAACCGCCAGTAGGTAATATATATATATATATATATATATATATATATTATCTACCGGCGGTCACCAGTAGATAGTTATAGTTAGGACCGTGTTTCCATAGGAAATCTGAAAATTCTATTTTGAATAACTTTGGCGCCGGTTGACGAATCCTTGCGAAATTTTCAAAACGAATGGGGCGCTCCGCTCAGCTCCTACCCTGAAAGTCTCAGGGTGCTTCGTCAAGCGGGGGCTGAGAAAAAAGGGGGGTCCCAAAACGCGTTTTCCCCATGCATTTTCCCATAGGACCTTTAGTCGAAGGTACAGCCCGAACGGCTGAACGGAATTACTTGAAATTTGGCAAAGAGGTAGTCCTCAGGTCAGGCATGTGCCTTTTGCATATATGGTGTCAATCTGTTCAGTAGTTCCTGAGAAAATTGCAGTTAAAAGTACATAAATATCTATAGGCGTGCACCATAACGTGCGCGAGCGTAATTCTGATTGGTGGTTACATGTCAGTCAACATTCGAATCGGTCGAAATCAGGAAGTGTCGGCCGCCATTTTGTGTGTTTTGTGTGTGACAGTGAAAAAGAAAGGTGGAGAACGTGAAAAGGGGGCAGGGTAGAGAGTTCCTGACCCCCTAGCCTTTGTCAGGGGGTCCCTGAAGGACCCCGAAGGGTGAAAAAAAAATTTTTTTTTCTTCAAAAAACCACAGGGTGCGCGCACCGTGCGCGCACGGTGAAAAAACTTTAAAAAAAAAAAAACATTTTAATCGAGCCATTCCATATTACATGATACAGTCAATCTATAACTATAGACATAGGTAGCTTATTGTAAGATAAATATATAAAAAATATAATAAAACATACATAACTTAGCATTTAAAAAACCTTACAAATTCACTTAAAAAAACATAGGTTTCACACACGTTATAGTTAGGAATTAGCATTTAAAAAACCTTGCAAATTCACTTAAAAAACCATAGGTTTCACACATGTTATAGTTAGCTGGACATTTCACTCGTAAAAAACCATTGAAATTCCCCCGTTATAGTTAGTTCAGATAACTATAACTCACGCGACCGCCACTCTATCACAAGGATGATGTCATCAGTGATGTCATGAGTGATGCCACTGACCATGTCATGAGTGATGTAATATGTGACATCATCAGCAGTGGATTGCGGGCGCGCGAGGTATAGTTATCTGAACTAACTATAACGGGGGAATTTCAATGGCTTTTTACGAGTGAAATGTCCAGCTAACTATAACATGTGTGAAACCTATGGTTTTTTAAGTGAATATATATATATATATATATATATATATATATATATATATATATATATATTCACTAAAAACCAAAGGTTATAGGGGCATAACAGGCTGACATTTCACTCGTAAAAAAAATGAGAAATTCAGCAGTTATAGTTAGTTGAGCTAACTATAACATACGCCCCCGCAAAGCACTGCAAATGACTTCACATATTACATCACTCATGACAGGGTCAGTGATATCACTGATGACATTAATGATGACATCTCAAATGGCATCACTGATGACATCATCCAATGAGTGTAATTATTTTCTAAGAGTTTATGATTGTAAACATATATACTAACCTACTACAAAAGTAAAATTACTATTCTAGGTGCACTACTACTGATTGATACTATTTCTAACATATATTATATAAGTCACTGTGTAATTGTATGTATTCTAGTATGTATGGATGCGTGAGTTGCTACATGGGTTTATAAGCTGTTGTGTGAGTAGATGTGTGGGTGAGTGAGATGTAGTGTGAGTTGCTGTATTTCTGAGTGAGTGGGTGTGTCAGTGGTTGCATGGGTGAGTGAGTTGTGGTGTGAGTGGCTCTATGAGTGACTAACTGGGTATGTAGTGACTATATGGGGGAGTGAGTGGGTGTCTCAATGGCTGTATGAGTGAGTGACTGGGTGTATAAGTGGCGGGTGGGCGGAATTTGCAAAATCCACTTTCGCAAATTATCGCGAAAATGTTAAAAATTATCGCAGACACGCGGAAAAATCGTGAAGATGCAGAATTTTTTTAACGCATGTTCGCGAGATTTTCTGCATGGTTGCGGCTCGCCAACTTACCCATGTGGTTGCTCGCGGGCGCAGCCATCTTGTTTTCAGTTGTCTCGTGGTGCATGATCGCGAGAAGAAAGACGTGATCGCGCGACGCATGACGTCACTGCGGGCGCGAACTGTCGCGAGACAGCGCAAATGGCTAAAAACAATACAACATCTCATGGAGAACGCGACCGGATCAAGAAAACTTGTCGGCGAATGCAGGGATTCAGGTAAGGCGATCGCGCGCGCGAGAGAATGTATTATTTTACAGCGCAAGCAAGAAACAAATTATCGCCAAGCTGCGTAATGCAGAAATTTTGACATTTTCGCGCTCTCCGCAGAACGCGAAAATGTCAAATTATCGCAATTTCCGCGAACGGTACGAAATTTTCGCCCAGGCCTACTTATATCGGAGGAATGATGTCTTAGTTATGTACATAGTTGCAAGGTTACGAAGACCTACCATTATGGTTTACACGATGTTGAGTACAGTCATAAAATGCCATTGTGGCCTGAGTATTTGGTGCTCTAGGCACATTGGCAGCAATATCTGCCCACTCAAAAAGAGTTATTAGCCCAACATGTGTAAATAGTAATGCATATGTGGGAAAATTTGATCCATTAAGTATTTTTTGTACATTTGTTGAATAGTGATACATGGAAGACAATTTGTATATAATGTATATAGGAACTACAATTCCCATAATGCCTCATCATGGACCTCATAGGATATCAGTATAAAAAGAAATCTATGTAGGACTTATCCAACCTTGATTAAGATCGTGTGTCGAAACGCGTTGGTGTTAGTGGTGTGAATAAACCTTTGACAAGTATGATGCCCTGGAGTGCGGCATCCTTTTGTTAAATGAGAATTACTACAGGCCTGATTCCCCCCGTTGCTGCCTGCACCGGCTGAGAGCACACTGGGAGCTGGAATTGCCTTTGTTTGAAATTAATTAGCAACACAACAGCACCCGATTCTGAAGAATGGGCCACCAAAGAGACTGCATCGTAAAGTTTTCACAGCTTGCCTAGTTGCGAACTGTAAACAGCAGTGTTTTTTTCCTGTAAACCACAATCAGACCCCCTAGGCAACGGAGGGCCTGCACGATTCATAACTGAAGAAACCGAGCCGGTAAACAGATGGCCTCACCAAGTACTATACTCTGCACAACGGATGAACTGTGCGGCTCAAACTAATTAATAAGACTGACAGATACACTGTTTAATTGAATTTAAGAAGAGGTACTTTTCTGGGCGACTCTCGGTGCAACCAGCTAAGCGGAGGAAGAGACATTTTTCACCAAATCTGGCACTGTGAATGCGAGAATGCTGGAAAATCCACAGGGAAACTGCGTGTGTCAACCAGCTGAGCCGTATGGAGGAAGACATCTCTAAGCCTGCATTCCTGAGGCTGGGAAATCTGACAGCCTACGAGCCGGCAAGTAGACTGCCGGCATAGCCTCAGTGCTTTGACAATTACAGCGTGAAAAGAGACTAGCACTATTGAGGAAACTGGAATATGTACCAGAGCTTGAGTGTAAATCGGCAGCATTGAGTCAATGTCTCTGGGCGCTGAAACACCCGGCAGTCCACGCAAACAACATTGGAGCCAAAAAGCAAACAGCCTCAGCTGACCCACGCCCTGTAGAACGGAGAAAGAGGGCGGGTCACGGAGAACAGTAATCGAGCTGTGAAGTGAACGGCTTCACCGTACCTGCAATTGGATCCCAGTACTGGT
Source organism: Triturus cristatus (assembly GCF_964204655.1). NCBI lineage: Eukaryota > Metazoa > Chordata > Amphibia > Caudata > Salamandridae > Triturus > Triturus cristatus. The sequence continues at coordinate 448,455,369 of NC_140594.1, forward strand.
GAACGAAAACAAACAAGTGGAGTCGGAGCACATCACCCGAACTTGAGTAGTCACTGGGAAAAGATGAAGGCGTTGCTTGGTTAGTGGGAGCGATGCATCACTGACTGTTTCTTGTTAAAAACGGAATTGAAGCAGTTGAATTAGTGGGTTTTTGCTACAAAAACAATTACCCATACCTCCAGGGATAGCGACATAGTGATAGAACAACATTGTACCACAAATTAAGGAATGAGCATGTTCCATGATTTAACTTCAAGAACCATCGGAGTTGATCAAAATACATATTAAATCGGTTTGAAGGCATCAATTATTTATTAAGTTATAACACTACCAAGACAACATGGAGGCAAGAGCAGCTAAACGCCTACAAAAGGCTTAAACTTTATTCACAAAAGAAAACAAGAATATGAATGAAGAGGCCTCTATGCATCAAAATGACAATAGTTCAAAAGAAAAAAATGTTAAAGCTTTATTCATATAATTAGAACGTCTCCTTAGAAAAGAAATTTCCAAACGTTGGGAAGTCATCACCTTGGAAAAATACATTGAGGTGGGGAGGATACTGAGAGGTCTTAGAATCTTTACCTTACCCAATCACCCAGACACCCGACCTGAAATGTTAGAGGAGTGGGGTAACAACAACATGCAATGCTTCAAAAATATGATGCTCATCATCATAAAATATGCGAAAAGAGACATGCAGGACATCTACAAATCAATCAATGCAATTGAGAATCAAATTCAATCCCTGAAAAAAGATGAAGAAGCAAAACAATTGAGATTGGAAATGGAACAAAGACTGGACAAACATGAAAATCAAGTAGAAGAGAGGAAACAGCGTAAATTCAGAAGAGATGAAAGAGACTATGAAGTGGGCACGATCTTGACATTCGCCAAAAGATTCAATTTATTGAAACAACAAATAAAGATCAGAATCTTGGGAGCAATGAATCAGATACAACAATCAGAGACCAGGGAGAGGCAGAGGCAAAGGGAGAGGTTGTGGAAGGGGACAAGGTTCGGCAAGATCACAAAGCCATACAGGAGGAGAAAAACCAGAAGAGGAAGTGGAAAAAAAGAGACAAGTACCCCATACACAAACGACAGAAGAAGTAGTAAAATCCACAATGCAAAATTATTGATGAGTTGGAAATTTATACAATGGGCCATGAACACACTCAATTCAAGGTAAAATCTAAATTCTGCCCTAGGTTGACACCTGAGAATAGAATAGATACATACTATGAACTGGTCATTTCAGACCTTGAAAAAAAGGCTAATTAACATAAAAACAAGGGAAGAGAAAATCTAACAGAAATGAAAGAAAAGCATTGGAGGAGCTCATCAATAATGATTCAATCATAATCAAACCAGCAGACAAGGGAGGAAATGTGGTGATTATGGAGAAATCCCAATATGTGAAGGAAGCAAGGAGACAACTGAGTGATGCAAAGAATTACAAAAAACTCAAAGGGAATCCCAATAATGAACTCACAATGTCGCTAAATGAGAAAATAAAAAGTGGTCTGAAGTAGGCCTAATAAGCGAAGAAGAAGTGGAGTTCTTCAAGAATGAAAATCCCATCATCCCTACCATAAATTTTCTTCCCAAGGTACACAAAACACTGATAAATCCACCTGGACGACCAATAATTTCAAGTAGTGGATCACTATAGGAAAAGATCTTTTTTTATGTGGACCACTTCCTAGCACCCATGGTCACCACACTTAACTCCTATAACAAGGACACAGGAGATTTTCTGAGATATTCAGCCAACACAGAATGGCAAAGTGGCTTATTACTGGTAACCATATATGTAGTGTCACTGTACATGTCCATAAGCCACAAAATGGGTCTAAAAGCCATGAAATACTTCCTGGCACAAAGAAATATCCAGTGTCTCAAACACTCTGAAGTTGTGCTTGAAATGATAGAATTGTGCCTACAGAACAATGTCATTCTCTTTGATCGACAGTTTTATCTACAAGTATGCAGAACTGCCATGGGTGTTTCCTTCTCTCCAAGCTACGCGAATCTCATGATGGGCTGGTGGTAGAAAACCGTGGCTTGGGGAGAAGAAAACGAAGAATATATTGACAAATTACATATTTGGCTCAGACACATAGATGATTTGTTTGTCGTCTGGAGCGGTACTGAAAGTGAATTTATGCAGTATTTTACCAAGCTAACCCAGAATGAGATTGGCCTATCATTTACATGTAACACAAGCATGACTACAATACAATTCCTTGATCTCTCAGTGTATATTGAAAACCATCAACTCCCAATCATTGAAAAGAAGCCTCCCTTAGGGGGAATGTCTTCAAATGAGAAGGAACTGTTCCGACGAGAGACAATTTGAGAAGAAATCCATGGAAACAGAAAAGTAATTCAAAGCAAGAGGCTACAGATTGGATGACATCAGAAAAGGAAGAACACAGGCCTAAACAATCTCACATACAGCAACCTTAAAGAACAAAAGTAACAAACACAATCAAGAGAAGGAAAATAAAACAAGGCTAATACTTACATACAGTAAAGAGCACAAATCGATCAGTAACATCATGAACAAGCGCTGGGATATTATCGAGAAAGACCCAGACATCGGTGGAGCTTTAGGCAAAAAAGTAGATGTCTAATTTCGGAGAGCACCATCTCTAAGAGACAAATTGATTAAAAGTAATTTTTCGAGATCAAGAAGTGAAACATGGATGATAGACTATCCAAAAAGTTTTTTTATATGTGACAAATGTAAGGCCTGTAAAATCAGGAAAAAAACCCAAACCCCTCACAGATTTTGAGGGCAAACAATTCAAGATCACTCACGAAATCACATGTGATACAACGTATGTATACATGATAACATGCAACTGTGGCTTAAGATACATTGGCAGCACCATCTGCCTACTCAAAAAGAGAATATTGGAACACATCAGAGCGGTCCAGAACCACAATGCTAACTATGCCATGGCAAAACATCTAGCCACACATGAACACAATTTGTATATAATGTATATAGGAACTACAATCCCCATAATGCCTCATTATGGGCAACATGGGATATCAGTATAAAAAGAAATCAATGTAGGACTTACCCAACCATGATCAAGACCTTGTGTTGAAATGCGTTGGTGTTAGTGGTGTGAACCTTTGACAACTACGATACCCTCGAGTTTGGCATCCTTTTGTTGAAGGATACATATCGCCTGCGGTCCCCAATGAAGTGGCCAAGCCCCAAGGAAGGGGTTTAGGGGCTGATATCAGTCTGGAGGGGCATGCAGGCCCGTTCCCTTCTCCACTACTCTGCAAACACACCTTCTGGTGAGCTGCTTGTTAGGGGATGAAGTCCCCTTGGTGACTGAGGGCCCTTAGGGGGTCAACCAGACCCACACAGTAGAAATGCTGAGAGGTGGTTGGAGGCCATGCCCCCTTTTCCCACCGCTCTGCGAATGCCCTGACCCTGGGGCCCAGCCTGTAGCGTGTGTGGCCAAGTCCCACACAGGGTACCCACTCTTGAAATGTTGGGGACCATGGGGGTAGCCTAAAGGCCCCTGCAAACCCTCCCGGCTCCCCGCCTCCTGCAGGAGCTGGCATTGCTTCGAGACCTCGGGAGCTGCTGACATGCAGCTCCCTGGATCTCAAAGCAGTGTGTCTGTTTCCTTGCTCACGTGCCAGTGAAACAGACATGCTCTACTTTCAGCAAGCAAGAGCATTTCTGCTCTCACTTCTTGAAAGCAGAGCTGAGTTTGCTATCGCTTGGGGGGAGCGATTCTCCTCCCAAGCCATAGTAAACTGCAATGTACTGAGGGTGGGCACTCTGGGACAATGCTGAGATCAGGCCTGGGGGGTGGCAGTCCCTGGGCCATGCATGGTTCCAAGAGGGGGGGCCACAAAGCACTACTCCTTCCGAGATCGGCCCAGGAGGGGGCCACAGGGCCCCTTTCCATTTCTTTACAAAATACTTTGGCCCCAGGGAGATGGTCACAAGATGGCTGCCAACACTTACTGGTTTAAGTTTTGGCAGCCAATGAAATTGTAGTAGGATCTGTGAGTCCGATGCAAGGACTCGTGGCCCCAGATGTCTATATTGTTTTAAGTTCAATATCTCAAAATCTACTGAACAGATTTACACGAAATGACAAAAAACACACTTTCTGGACCAACATCTAGCTTTCTACCAACTTTGTTGTAATTCCGTTCAGAAGTTTGGGCTGTAGTCTTTTTCCAAAAATGTTTTGGGGACCAACTTTTTTTTCGGCCCCAACTTGACAGATTACGTTGAAACTTTCAACACAGCAGCTGACCCCAAAAGAGGGACTTTTTTTAAACGTTCATGGAGATTCATCAAGTGGCTCCAAGGTTATTGGTAAAACAAAAAATGCTTTTCCTACTGGTGGAGTAGGTAGTTATAGTTAGGACCCAGTTACATTGAAGAAGTCAATATATTTATATATATATATACATATTTATTTAGGAAATAGAATTTTAAAAAACCTTAGAAATGTACTGAAAAAAATATGCTACAGGTACGTTAGAGTTAGGCTCAGATTTCATTCGTATAAAAGCAATACAATTTAGCAGTTATAGTTACCTGAGCTAACTATAACCTATACCCCCACAATGCACTGCTTATGACCTCACATATTACATCACTCATGACATTGTCAGTGATATCACTGATGACATCTCTAATGACATCAATGATGACATCACTGATGACATCAGCAAGTGAATGTAAGTGTTTTTAAGAGTTTAAGGGCAGTCGTTAGCAGCGCGTGAAGGTTTTTTTTACTTTTTACGCAAGCTTATGACAGTTGTGGAGGATATTTTAACTTTTAAACTTGTCTATTCTGTTTTTATGTTACCTGTATCGCGCACTTTGCACTTTGCCGGTCCTCGTTCCGACGCGACTTTCTAGTCGTTTGATCGGAGGGATGTGGCTCCGCCCCAGAGGGCTGCTTCATTTCCGCTCATTTCCGGCAACAAGCACACTTAAGACCAGTGTGTGCACGGATGTGCTGAAGTCCTTAGCAGTGCGTGAAGGGGGTTTTTACTTTTGACGCAAGCTTATGACAGTTGTGGAGGATATTTTAACTTTTAAACTTGTCTATTCTGTTTTTATGTTACCTGTATTTCGCACTTTGCACTTTGCCGGTCCTCGTTACAGAGGGCTGCTTCATTTCCGCTCATTTCCGGTGACAAGCACACTTAGGACCAATGTGTACAAGGACGCTCAGCGGACGCGTGCAGCGGCCGTGCACCGACGGCGCGCTAACGGTGTGCCAAAGGCAAGCCCATCTGTGCTTGTCCGCGTCTGGAGCCTGGCCAGCGCAAGCCATGCTGCTCGTCACGTTTGTAAGACCTTCCCCCTGACTTGCGAATCCCTACTAAGGTTGAGGAGGGAGACACTCCCTGACTCCCATGTTACTGATCTACTGACTGAAGCACTGCCATTTGTTTGCACTAACTGTAATATGGCCATTGGGCTTTCTGAGGGAACACATGACAAAACCGAAGCTAGGCCCACTCACATGGTGACATCGAACTCTGGAGGCAGATTAAGAGCCTGTCTCATTAACTGCAGGTCTTTAATCAAGCACTCAGGGGATATATGGTTGTCCCTGTCAAATATTGACTGGGACATGATGTTCCTGACTGAAACCTGGCTCAAAGAGGAATCCAAACCTGATTTAGCATTAGCTATCCCACCTGACTTTAAAATTTGCCGCGCAAACAGGCCTGGAAATAAAAGTGGGGTGGGGTTGCTATTATGGTGAGAGACTCCTGTGAGATCACTACCTCGGAGCTTCCGAATTTATGCGAGATTGAGGGATTACATTTCTGCATTAAGACTGGACCTATGTCTCCTTATCTACAGACCCCCCCCCCGGCTGCCCTCCCTGCCATACTCTAGACCTTTGCAATTTCATTGCACAGAAGTCTTTACAATACAAAAATTATTTGGCCACAGGAGATTTTAACCTTCACATCTCAGACACAAAGTGTACTCAAGCATTGCAGTTATTGATGTCACTTGAGGGAGCTAATCTTACGCAGCACGTAAGGTCCCCTACCCACCGTACTGGCAACATCCTTGACTTGGTGTTCTCTAACATCCCTTCCTTGGTCATACAGCCCCCTCAACAACAAATCCAGACAGACCACTTTTTGATCCCTTTCTCATGCAGCAGAGCAATACCATAATGTAAAAAAAAACCTTTAAACACACCTAAAAGGAACTGGAAGAAATTGCCTCCGGCTTCCTTAGGTCTGGTACTGTTGGACAGCCAACCCCCAATGGACCAACGACCCTAACAAGAATGGTATGTCCTTGGTCATGTGGATGACTGCCGCGCTAGACAACCTAGCCCCAGCTAGATTAGCCACCTCCCCTAGAAACACTCCATCGGCTCCGTGGTTCACGGAGGAGCTAAGAATGATAAAGAGCAACTGCAAACATAAGGAACGTCTCTGGAGAAAAGAATACCGTCCACAGGCTAAAAAAACCTATAAGGAAGCCTTAAAAGAACTTCAGAAAGGCATGAGAGTCATTAGAAGGGACTACTTTGTGATGCGATTCAACACAGCAGAAAACTCCAGCAAAGAAATCTTTAAGATAGTCAGCTCCTTCACTAAACCTGCAGTGCTAGAAGGCAAGATACCTTCGTCACCCTTATTGTGTGCAAAATTGTCGGATTTCTTTGAGGAAAAAATTCATAAAGTATATGTTGCCTTCTCGTAGAAGAGGGACACCATTGAATCAGTAGCTGAGGATAGCCATGCTGGGGAGGCATCCTTATCTGCTTTTCACCCCATTTCTCTTCAGGAATCCTTGGGGGAAATTCTGAAATGTAAATCATGGTCCCCAGAAGTTCCTTGCCCCCCCCCAAGCTGTGAGAAGCACTTGCCCATATTCTTAACCCTTCCCTAAACCTTATATGGAACAACTCACTTACCACCGGCATCTTTCCAGGGTCATGGAAACATGCTATGCTTCTACCCCTTCTAAAGAAGCCTAATGCTGACCCAGTGGATTTAAAAAACTATTGCCCAATCTCTCTTCTTTCTGCACCGGCGAAGATGTTGGAAATACTCGTCCAATGTCAATTCACTGATTATATTGCCAGCCGAGATATTCTGCATGAAACACAGTCAGGCTTCCGAGCAGGCTTCAGCACTGAGACAGCTCTGCTGGAGGTGGCCAAATCTATAAGAATGGAGGTGGACATTGGAGCCTCAGCCATGTTAGTGCTGTTGGACTTATCCACTGCCTTTGACACGGTGGACCACCCAATATTGACGGGCAGGCCTAAGTGGGCTGGAGTGGAGGGGATGGCGCTCGCTTGGTTAAAGTCTGTATCACAGCGTCCGCAGGCAAAGAGTTATTTTGTACCCTTTCAAATCGGAGGCTAAGCCCCTTTGGTGCGGAGTACCGCAGGGTTCAGCATTTAGCCCTTTTACTGTATAATGTCTATCAGACTCCACTATTCGTGCTCATTTCGAAATGGGGAATAAAAACTATCTCTTACGCAGACGACACCCAGTTGGTGTATTCCTTTAAAGACCAATTGGCAAACTCCTTTGCGAGGTTCATGGGCTGCCTGTGTGACATCTCCAGCTGGATGAATAATAATAAGTTAAAACTGAATGCTGAGAAAACTGAGGTCCTGTTTTTTGGCAAGAACTCCCCACCAACTCCTTGACTGTGGTGGCTGGAGGAAATGGGCTCCCCTCCGGCCCGTCAACGTCGGCGAGAAAATCTGGGAGTAAAATGGGACTCTGACCTGACATTTTCGACCCAAATACGTTCTATTACATCCTCTTGCTATGGCATACTGAAAGGGCTGAGAAATTTTCTGCACCTACTTACTGAGAGCTGTCGTAGATCTGTTGTTCATGCCACTGTGACTGCAAGGCTAGACTACGCCAATAGTCTGTACCTTGGTCTACCAGCATATCTGATTAGGAGACTGCAGATGGTGCAGAATGCGGCGGCGGGATTAATCAGAAGAGTGCCTTTTAAACAACATATCTCTCCCACATCAAACAGCTTCATTGGCTGCCGGTTGCAAATCGGATACAATTCAAGGCCTTGACGATAGCTTTCAGGGCTCAGAGAGGTATATGCCCCAACTACATAAGGGAACGTATTCGCCCCTATCAGCAAATACATTCTATAAGATCGAACTCTCAGAATTTGCTATGCGTTCCTCAATTTGCGAAATCTCGCATAGGGGGCAGGTCCTTTTCAGTGAGATCAATCAGATTATGGAACTCTCTCCCGAATAGACTAATTCAGTCTGAAGGGGGGTTCAGGAAAGCTTTAAAGACATGCAGCAACCTTAAAGAACAAAAGTAACAAACACAATCAAGAGAAGGAAAATAAAACAAGGCTAATACTTACATACAGTAAAGAGCACAAATCGATCAGTAACATCATGAACAAGCGCTGGGATATTATCGAGAAAGACCCAGACATCGGTGGAGCTTTAGGCAAAAAAGTAGATGTCTAATTTCGGAGAGCACCATCTCTAAGAGACAAATTGATTAAAAGTAATTTTTCGAGATCAAGAAGTGAAACATGGATGATAGACTATCCAAAAAGTTTTTTTATATGTGACAAATGTAAGGCCTGTAAAATCAGGAAAAAAACCCAAACCCCTCACAGATTTTGAGGGCAAACAATTCAAGATCACTCACGAAATCACATGTGATACAACGTATGTATACATGATAACATGCAACTGTGGCTTAAGATACATTGGCAGCACCATCTGCCTACTCAAAAAGAGAATATTGGAACACATCAGAGCGGTCCAGAACCACAATGCTAACTATGCCATGGCAAAACATCTAGCCACACATGAACACAATTTGTATATAATGTATATAGGAACTACAATCCCCATAATGCCTCATTATGGGCAACATGGGATATCAGTATAAAAAGAAATCAATGTAGGACTTACCCAACCATGATCAAGACCTTGTGTTGAAATGCGTTGGTGTTAGTGGTGTGAACCTTTGACAACTACGATACCCTCGAGTTTGGCATCCTTTTGTTGAAGGATACATATCGCCTGCGGTCCCCAATGAAGTGGCCAAGCCCCAAGGAAGGGGTTTAGGGGCTGATATCAGTCTGGAGGGGCATGCAGGCCCGTTCCCTTCTCCACTACTCTGCAAACACACCTTCTGGTGAGCTGCTTGTTAGGGGATGAAGTCCCCTTGGTGACTGAGGGCCCTTAGGGGGTCAACCAGACCCACACAGTAGAAATGCTGAGAGGTGGTTGGAGGCCATGCCCCCTTTTCCCACCGCTCTGCGAATGCCCTGACCCTGGGGCCCAGCCTGTAGCGTGTGTGGCCAAGTCCCACACAGGGTACCCACTCTTGAAATGTTGGGGACCATGGGGGTAGCCTAAAGGCCCCTGCAAACCCTCCCGGCTCCCCGCCTCCTGCAGGAGCTGGCATTGCTTCGAGACCTCGGGAGCTGCTGACATGCAGCTCCCTGGATCTCAAAGCAGTGTGTCTGTTTCCTTGCTCACGTGCCAGTGAAACAGACATGCTCTACTTTCAGCAAGCAAGAGCATTTCTGCTCTCACTTCTTGAAAGCAGAGCTGAGTTTGCTATCGCTTGGGGGGAGCGATTCTCCTCCCAAGCCATAGTAAACTGCAATGTACTGAGGGTGGGCACTCTGGGACAATGCTGAGATCAGGCCTGGGGGGTGGCAGTCCCTGGGCCATGCATGGTTCCAAGAGGGGGGGCCACAAAGCACTACTCCTTCCGAGATCGGCCCAGGAGGGGGCCACAGGGCCCCTTTCCATTTCTTTACAAAATACTTTGGCCCCAGGGAGATGGTCACAAGATGGCTGCCAACACTTACTGGTTTAAGTTTTGGCAGCCAATGAAATTGTAGTAGGATCTGTGAGTCCGATGCAAGGACTCGTGGCCCCAGATGTCTATATTTTTTTAAGTTCAATATCTCAAAATCTACTGAACAGATTTACACGAAATGACAAAAAACACACTTTCTGGACCAACATCTAGCTTTCTACCAACTTTGTTGTAATTCCGTTCAGAAGTTTGGGCTGTAGTCTTTTTCCAAAAATGTTTTGGGGGCCAACTTTTTTTTCGGCCCCAACTTGACAGATTACGTTGAAACTTTCAACACAGCAGCTGACCCCAAAAGAGGGACTTTTTTTAAACGTTCATGGAGATTCATCAAGCGGCTCCAAGGTTATTGGTAAAACAAAAAATGCTTTTCCTACTGGTGGAGTAGGTAGTTATAGTTAGGACCCAGTTACATTGAAGAAGTCAATATATTTATATATATATATACATATTTATTTAGGAAATAGAATTTAAAAAAACCTTAGAAATGTACTGAAAAAAATATGCTACAGGTACGTTAGAGTTAGGCTCAGATTTCATTCGTATAAAAGCAATACAATTTAGCAGTTATAGTTACCTGAGCTAACTATAACCTATACCCCCACAATGCACTGCTTATGACCTCACATATTACATCACTCATGACATTGTCAGTGATATCACTGATGACATCTCTAATGACATCAATGATGACATCACTGATGACATCAGCAAGTGAATGTAAGTGTTTTTAAGAGTTTAAGGGCAGTCGTTAGCAGCGCGTGAAGGTTTTTTTTACTTTTTATGCAAGCTTATGACAGTTGTGGAGGATATTTTAACTTTTAAACTTGTCTATTCTGTTTTTATGTTACCTGTATCGCGCACTTTGCACTTTGCCGGTCCTCGTTCCGACGTGACTTTCTAGTCGTTTGATCGGAGGGATGTGGCTCCGCCCCAGAGGGCTGCTTCATTTCCGCTCATTTCCGGCAACAAGCACACTTAAGACCAGTGTGTGCACGGATGTGCTGAAGTCCTTAGCAGTGCGTGAAGGGGGTTTTTACTTTTGACGCAAGCTTATGACAGTTGTGGAGGATATTTTAACTTTTAAACTTGTCTATTCTGTTTTTATGTTACCTGTATTTCGCACTTTGCACTTTGCCGGTCCTCGTTACAGAGGGCTGCTTCATTTCCGCTCATTTCCGGTGACAAGCACACTTAGGACCAATGTGTACAAGGACGCTCAGCGGACGCGTGCAGCGGCCGTGCACCGACGGCGCGCTAACGGTGTGCCAAAGGCAAGCCCATCTGTGCTTGTCCGCGTCTGGAGCCTGGCCAGCGCAAGCCATGCTGCTCGTCACGTTTGTAAGACCTTCCCCCTGACTTGCGAATCCCTACTAAGGTTGAGGAGGGAGACACTCCCTGACTCCCATGTTACTGATCTACTGACTGAAGCACTGCCATTTGTTTGCACTAACTGTAATATGGCCATTGGGCTTTCTGAGGGAACACATGACAAAACCGAAGCTAGGCCCACTCACATGGTGACATCGAACTCTGGAGGCAGATTAAGAGCCTGTCTCATTAACTGCAGGTCTTTAATCAAGCACTCAGGGGATATATGGTTGTCCCTGTCAAATATTGACTGGGACATGATGTTCCCGACTGAAACCTGGCTCAAAGAGGAATCCAAACCTGATTTAGCATTAGCTATCCCACCTGACTTTAAAATTTGCCGCGCAAACAGGCCTGGAAATAAAAGTGGGGTGGGGTTGCTATTATGGTGAGAGACTCCTGTGAGATCACTACCTCGGAGCTTCCGAATTTATGCGAGATTGAGGGATTACATTTCTGCATTAAGACTGGACCTATGTCTCCTTATCTACAGACCCCCCCCCGGCTGCCCTCCCTGCCATACTCTAGACCTTTGCAATTTCATTGCACAGAAGTCTTTACAATACAAAAATTATTTGGCCACAGGAGATTTTAACCTTCACATCTCAGACACAAAGTGTACTCAAGCATTGCAGTTATTGATGTCACTTGAGGGAGCTAATCTTACGCAGCACGTAAGGTCCCCTACCCACCGTACTGGCAACATCCTTGACTTGGTGTTCTCTAACATCCCTTCCTTGGTCATACAGCCCCCTCAACAACAGATCCAGACAGACCACTTTTTGATCCCTTTCTCATGCAGCAGAGCAATACCATAATGTAAAAAAAAACCTTTAAACACACCTAAAAGGAACTGGAAGAAATTGCCTCCGGCTTCCTTAGGTCTGGTACTGTTGGACAGCCAACCCCCAATGGACCAACGACCCTAACAAGAATGGTATGTCCTTGGTCATGTGGATGACTGCCGCGCTAGACAACCTAGCCCCAGCTAGATTAGCCACCTCCCCTAGAAACACTCCATCGGCTCCGTGGTTCACGGAGGAGCTAAGAATGATAAAGAGCAACTGCAAACATAAGGAACGTCTCTGGAGAAAAGAATACCGTCCACAGGCTAAAAAAACCTATAAGGAAGCCTTAAAAGAACTTCAGAAAGGCATGAGAGTCATTAGAAGGGACTACTTTGTGATGCGATTCAACACAGCAGAAAACTCCAGCAAAGAAATCTTTAAGATAGTCAGCTCCTTCACTAAACCTGCAGTGCTAGAAGGCAAGATACCTTCGTCACCCTTATTGTGTGCAAAATTGTCGGATTTCTTTGAGGAAAAAATTCATAAAGTATATGTTGCCTTCTCGTAGAAGAGGGACACCATTGAATCAGTAGCTGAGGATAGCCATGCTGGGGAGGCATCCTTATCTGCTTTTCACCCCATTTCTCTTCAGGAATCCTTGGGGGAAATTCTGAAATGTAAATCATGGTCCCCAGAAGTTCCTTGCCCCCCCCCAAGCTGTGAGAAGCACTTGCCCATATTCTTAACCCTTCCCTAAACCTTATATGGAACAACTCACTTACCACCGGCATCTTTCCAGGGTCATGGAAACATGCTATGCTTCTACCCCTTCTAAAGAAGCCTAATGCTGACCCAGTGGATTTAAAAAACTATTGCCCAATCTCTCTTCTTTCTGCACCGGCGAAGATGTTGGAAATACTCGTCCAATGTCAATTCACTGATTATATTGCCAGCCGAGATATTCTGCATGAAACACAGTCAGGCTTCCGAGCAGGCTTCAGCACTGAGACAGCTCTGCTGGAGGTGGCCAAATCTATAAGAATGGAGGTGGACATTGGAGCCTCAGCCATGTTAGTGCTGTTGGACTTATCCACTGCCTTTGACACGGTGGACCACCCAATATTGACGGGCAGGCCTAAGTGGGCTGGAGTGGAGGGGATGGCGCTCGCTTGGTTAAAGTCTGTATCACAGCGTCCGCAGGCAAAGAGTTATTTTGTACCCTTTCAAATCGGAGGCTAAGCCCCTTTGGTGCGGAGTACCGCAGGGTTCAGCATTTAGCCCTTTTACTGTATAATGTCTATCAGACTCCACTATTCGTGCTCATTTCGAAATGGGGAATAAAAACTATCTCTTACGCAGACGACACCCAGTTGGTGTATTCCTTTAAAGACCAATTGGCAAACTCCTTTGCGAGGTTCATGGGCTGCCTGTGTGACATCTCCAGCTGGATGAATAATAATAAGTTAAAACTGAATGCTGAGAAAACTGAGGTCCTGTTTTTTGGCAAGAACTCCCCACCAACTCCTTGACTGTGGTGGCTGGAGGAAATGGGCTCCCCTCCGGCCCGTCAACGTCGGCGAGAAAATCTGGGAGTAAAATGGGACTCTGACCTGACATTTTCGACCCAAATACGTTCTATTACATCCTCTTGCTATGGCATACTGAAAGGGCTGAGAAATTTTCTGCACCTACTTACTGAGAGCTGTCGTAGATCTGTTGTTCATGCCACTGTGACTGCAAGGCTAGACTACGCCAATAGTCTGTACCTTGGTCTACCAGCATATCTGATTAGGAGACTGCAGATGGTGCAGAATGCGGCGGCGAGATTAATCAGAAGAGTGCCTTTTAAACAACATATCTCTCCCACATCAAACAGCTTCATTGGCTGCCGGTTGCAAATCGGATACAATTCAAGGCCTTGACGATAGCTTTCAGGGCTCAGAGAGGTATATGCCCCAACTACATAAGGGAACGTATTCGCCCCTATCAGCAAATACATTCTATAAGATCGAACTCTCAGAATTTGCTATGCGTTCCTCAATTTGCGAAATCTCGCATAGGGGGCAGGTCCTTTTCAGTGAGATCAATCAGATTATGGAACTCTCTCCCGAATAGACTAATTCAGTCTGAAGGGGGGTTCAGGAAAGCTTTAAAGACATGCAGCAACCTTAAAGAACAAAAGTAACAAACACAATCAAGAGAAGGAAAATAAAACAAGGCTAATACTTACATACAGTAAAGAGCACAAATCGATCAGTAACATCATGAACAAGCGCTGGGATATTATCGAGAAAGACCCAGACATCGGTGGAGCTTTAGGCAAAAAAGTAGATGTCTAATTTCGGAGAGCACCATCTCTAAGAGACAAATTGATTAAAAGTAATTTTTCGAGATCAAGAAGTGAAACATGGATGATAGACTATCCAAAAAGTTTTTTTATATGTGACAAATGTAAGGCCTGTAAAATCAGGAAAAAAACCCAAACCCCTCACAGATTTTGAGGGCAAACAATTCAAGATCACTCACGAAATCACATGTGATACAACGTATGTATACATGATAACATGCAACTGTGGCTTAAGATACATTGGCAGCACCATCTGCCTACTCAAAAAGAGAATATTGGAACACATCAGAGCGGTCCAGAACCACAATGCTAACTATGCCATGGCAAAACATCTAGCCACACATGAACACAATTTGTATATAATGTATATAGGAACTACAATCCCCATAATGCCTCATTATGGGCAACATGGGATATCAGTATAAAAAGAAATCAATGTAGGACTTACCCAACCATGATCAAGACCTTGTGTTGAAATGCGTTGGTGTTAGTGGTGTGAACCTTTGACAACTACGATACCCTCGAGTTTGGCATCCTTTTGTTGAAGGATACATATCGCCTGCGGTCCCCAATGAAGTGGCCAAGCCCCAAGGAAGGGGTTTAGGGGCTGATATCAGTCTGGAGGGGCATGCAGGCCCGTTCCCTTCTCCACTACTCTGCAAACACACCTTCTGGTGAGCTGCTTGTTAGGGGATGAAGTCCCCTTGGTGACTGAGGGCCCTTAGGGGGTCAACCAGACCCACACAGTAGAAATGCTGAGAGGTGGTTGGAGGCCATGCCCCCTTTTCCCACCGCTCTGCGAATGCCCTGACCCTGGGGCCCAGCCTGTAGCGTGTGTGGCCAAGTCCCACACAGGGTACCCACTCTTGAAATGTTGGGGACCATGGGGGTAGCCTAAAGGCCCCTGCAAACCCTCCCGGCTCCCCGCCTCCTGCAGGAGCTGGCATTGCTTCGAGACCTCGGGAGCTGCTGACATGCAGCTCCCTGGATCTCAAAGCAGTGTGTCTGTTTCCTTGCTCACGTGCCAGTGAAACAGACATGCTCTACTTTCATCAAGCAAGAGCATTTCTGCTCTCACTTCTTGAAAGCAGAGCTGAGTTTGCTATCGCTTGGGGGGAGCGATTCTCCTCCCAAGCCATAGTAAACTGCAATGTACTGAGGGTGGGCACTCTGGGACAATGCTGAGATCAGGCCTGGGGGGTGGCAGTCCCTGGGCCATGCATGGTTCCAAGAGGGGGGGCCACAAAGCACTACTCCTTCCGAGATCGGCCCAGGAGGGGGCCACAGGGCCCCTTTCCATTTCTTTACAAAATACTTTGGCCCCAGGGAGATGGTCACAAGATGGCTGCCAACACTTACTGGTTTAAGTTTTGGCAGCCAATGAAATTGTAGTAGGATCTGTGAGTCCGATGCAAGGACTCGTGGCCCCAGATGTCTATATTTTTTTAAGTTCAATATCTCAAAATCTACTGAACAGATTTACACGAAATGACAAAAAACACACTTTCTGGACCAACATCTAGCTTTCTACCAACTTTGTTGTAATTCCGTTCAGAAGTTTGGGCTGTAGTCTTTTTCCAAAAATGTTTTGGGGGCCAACTTTTTTTTCGGCCCCAACTTGACAGATTACGTTGAAACTTTCAACACAGCAGCTGACCCCAAAAGAGGGACTTTTTTTAAACGTTCATGGAGATTCATCAAGCGGCTCCAAGGTTATTGGTAAAACAAAAAATGCTTTTCCTACTGGTGGAGTAGGTAGTTATAGTTAGGACCCAGTTACATTGAAGAAGTCAATATATTTATATATATATATACATATTTATTTAGGAAATAGAATTTTAAAAAACCTTAGAAATGTACTGAAAAAAATATGCTACAGGTACGTTAGAGTTAGGCTCAGATTTCATTCGTATAAAAGCAATACAATTTAGCAGTTATAGTTACCTGAGCTAACTATAACCTATACCCCCACAATGCACTGCTTATGACCTCACATATTACATCACTCATGACATTGTCAGTGATATCACTGATGACATCTCTAATGACATCAATGATGACATCACTGATGACATCAGCAAGTGAATGTAAGTGTTTTTAAGAGTTTAAGGGCAGTCGTTAGCAGCGCGTGAAGGTTTTTTTTACTTTTTATGCAAACTTATGACAGTTGTGGAGGATATTTTAACTTTTAAACTTGTCTATTCTGTTTTTATGTTACCTGTATCGCGCACTTTGCACTTTGCCGGTCCTCGTTCCGACGCGACTTTCTAGTCGTTTGATCGGAGGGATGTGGCTCCGCCCCAGAGGGCTGCTTCATTTCCGCTCATTTCCGGCAACAAGCACACTTAAGACCAGTGTGTGCACGGATGTGCTGAAGTCCTTAGCAGTGCGTGAAGGGGGTTTTTACTTTTGACGCAAGCTTATGACAGTTGTGGAGGATATTTTAACTTTTAAACTTGTCTATTCTGTTTTTATGTTACCTGTATTGCGCACTTTGCACTTTGCCGGTCCTCGTTACAGAGGGCTGCTTCATTTCCGCTCATTTCCGGTGACAAGCACACTTAGGACCAATGTGTACAAGGACGCTCAGCGGACGCGTGCAGCGGCCGTGCACCGACGGCGCGCTAACGGTGTGCCAAAGGCAAGCCCATCTGTGCTTGTCCGCGTCTGGAGCCTGGCCAGCGCAAGCCATGCTGCTCGTCACGTTTGTAAGACCTTCCCCCTGACTTGCGAATCCCTACTAAGGTTGAGGAGGGAGACACTCCCTGACTCCCATGTTACTGATCTACTGACTGAAGCACTGCCATTTGTTTGCACTAACTGTAATATGGCCATTGGGCTTTCTGAGGGAACACATGACAAAACCGAAGCTAGGCCCACTCACATGGTGACATCGAACTCTGGAGGCAGATTAAGAGCCTGTCTCATTAACTGCAGGTCTTTAATCAAGCACTCAGGGGATATATGGTTGTCCCTGTCAAATATTGACTGGGACATGATGTTCCTGACTGAAACCTGGCTCAAAGAGGAATCCAAACCTGATTTAGCATTAGCTATCCCACCTGACTTTAAAATTTGCCGCGCAAACAGGCCTGGAAATAAAATTGGGGTGGGGTTGCTATTATGGTGAGAGACTCCTGTGAGATCACTACCTCGGAGCTTCCGAATTTATGCGAGATTGAGGGATTACATTTCTGCATTAAGACTGGACCTATGTCTCCTTATCTACAGACCCCCCCCCCGGCTGCCCTCCCTGCCATACTCTAGACCTTTGCAATTTCATTGCACAGAAGTCTTTACAATACAAAAATTATTTGGCCACAGGAGATTTTAACCTTCACATCTCAGACACAAAGTGTACTCAAGCATTGCAGTTATTGATGTCACTTGAGGGAGCTAATCTTACGCAGCACGTAAGGTCCCCTACCCACCGTACTGGCAACATCCTTGACTTGGTGTTCTCTAACATCCCTTCCTTGGTCATACAGCCCCCTCAACAACAGATCCAGACAGACCACTTTTTGATCCCTTTCTCATGCAGCAGAGCAATACCATAATGTAAAAAAAAACCTTTAAACACACCTAAAAGGAACTGGAAGAAATTGCCTCCGGCTTCCTTAGGTCTGGTACTGTTGGACAGCCAACCCCCAATGGACCAACGACCCTAACAAGAATGGTATGTCCTTGGTCATGTGGATGACTGCCGCGCTAGACAACCTAGCCCCAGCTAGATTAGCCACCTCCCCTAGAAACACTCCATCGGCTCCGTGGTTCACGGAGGAGCTAAGAATGATAAAGAGCAACTGCAAACATAAGTAACGTCTCTGGAGAAAAGAATACAGTCCACAGGCTAAAAAAACCTATAAGGAAGCCTTAAAAGAACTTCAGAAAGGCATGAGAGTCATTTGAAGGGACTACTTTGTGATGCGATTCAACACAGCAGAAAACTCCAGCAAAGAAATCTTTAAGATAGTCAGCTCCTTCACTAAACCTGCAGTGCTAGAAGGCAAGATACCTTCGTCACCCTTATTGTGTGCAAAATTGTCGGATTTCTTTGAGGAAAAAATTCATAAAGTATATGTTGCCTTCTCGTAGAAGAGGGACACCATTGAATCAGTAGCTGAGGATAGCCATGCTGGGGAGGCATCCTTATCTGCTTTTCACCCCATTTCTCTTCAGGAATCCTTGGGGGAAATTCTGAAATGTAAATCATGGTCCCCAGAAGTTCCTTGCCCCCCCCCCCAAGCTGTGAGAAGCACTTGCCCATATTCTTAACCCTTCCCTAAACCTTATATGGAACAACTCACTTACCACCGGCATCTTTCCAGGGTCATGGAAACATGCTATGCTTCTACCCCTTCTAAAGAAGCCTAATGCTGACCCAGTGGATTTAAAAAACTATTGCCCAATCTCTCTTCTTTCTGCACCGGCGAAGATGTTGGAAATACTCGTCCAATGTCAATTCACTGATTATATTGCCAGCCGAGATATTCTGCATGAAACACAGTCAGGCTTCCGAGCAGGCTTCAGCACTGAGACAGCTCTGCTGGAGGTGGCCAAATCTATAAGAATGGAGGTGGACATTGGAGCCTCAGCCATGTTAGTGCTGTTGGACTTATCCACTGCCTTTGACACGGTGGACCACCCAATATTGACGGGCAGGCCTAAGTGGGCTGGAGTGGAGGGGATGGCGCTCGCTTGGTTAAAGTCTGTATCACAGCGTCCGCAGGCAAAGAGTTATTTTGTACCCTTTCAAATCGGAGGCTAAGCCCCTTTGGTGCGGAGTACCGCAGGGTTCAGCATTTAGCCCTTTTACTGTATAATGTCTATCAGACTCCACTATTCGTGCTCATTTCGAAATGGGGAATAAAAACTATCTCTTACGCAGACGACACCCAGTTGGTGTATTCCTTTAAAGACCAATTGGCAAACTCCTTTGCGAGGTTCATGGGCTGCCTGTGTGACATCTCCAGCTGGATGAATAATAATAAGTTAAAACTGAATGCTGAGAAAACTGAGGTCCTGTTTTTTGGCAAGAACTCCCCACCAACTCCTTGACTGTGGTGGCTGGAGGAAATGGGCTCCCCTCCGGCCCGTCAACGTCGGCGAGAAAATCTGGGAGTAAAATGGGACTCTGACCTGACATTTTCGACCCAAATACGTTCTATTACATCCTCTTGCTATGGCATACTGAAAGGGCTGAGAAATTTTCTGCACCTACTTACTGAGAGCTGTCGTAGATCTGTTGTTCATGCCACTGTGACTGCAAGGCTAGACTACGCCAATAGTCTGTACCTTGGTCTACCAGCATATCTGATTAGGAGACTGCAGATGGTGCAGAATGCGGCAGCGAGATTAATCAGAAGAGTGCCTTTTAAACAACATATCTCTCCCACATCAAACAGCTTCATTGGCTGCCGGTTGCAAATCGGATACAATTCAAGGCCTTGACGATAGCTTTCAGGGCTCAGAGAGGTATATGCCCCAACTACATAAGGGAACGTATTCGCCCCTATCAGCAAATACATTCTATAAGATCGAACTCTCAGAATTTGCTATGCGTTCCTCAATTTGCGAAATCTCGCATAGGGGGCAGGTCCTTTTCAGTGAGATCAATCAGATTATGGAACTCTCTCCCGAATAGACTAATTCAGTCTGAAGGGGGGTTCAGGAAAGCTTTAAAGACATGGTTTTTCAGCCAAGGCTAGTTAGGAAAGTGCTATGCCTCGACCTTCTGTCTATGCTAGGCTCCTCACCCTCTGTGCCCTGCTTGACTTGCTAGCGCCAGGACACCTCTGTTTGAGGTAGCTGTTGCGCTTTATAAATGCATGTGCATTGTATTGTATTGTATTAAAGATATATACTAAGGTACTACAAAAGTTAAAGTAGTATACTAGGTGTACTACTAATGAGTGATACTACTTTTAATATAAATCTTGTGAGTGGCTGTGTGACCATATGTATCCTTGTGCATATGGGTGTGTGAGTGGCTGTATTGGTGTATAAGTGGTTGTGCGAGTAGCTGTGGGGGTGAGTGAGGTATGAGTGGCTGTGTTGGTGAGTGAGTGAATGTGTCAGTGACTGTATGGGTGGGTTAATGACAGTGTAAATGGCTCTATCAGGGGGTAAGTGGGTATATAGTAACTGTATGGGTGAGTGATTGGTTGTCCGAATGGCTGTATAAATGAGTGGCTGGATGTGTAAGTGGCTGTATGGGTGAATGAGTGGCTTTTTGAGTAGGTGTTTCGTTAAGTGACTTTGTGTGTGAGTGACTGTATAAGACAGTGAGTGTCTGTGTGAATGGCTGTATGGACATGTGAATGGGTATGTAAGTTATTGTGTGGGTGAGTGTATGAGGGCTTTTATAGGTGAGTGAGTGCTGTGTTGAAAGGCTGATTTAGATGAGTGAGTAGGTGTGTGACTTTGTAGTTAATTATATCAGTGTGTGAGTAGCTGTATGGGTGAGTGTGTGGTTATGTGACTGGCTGTATGGGTGAGTAACTGGCTGTATGAGTGGCTGTAGGAGTGAGTGAATAGTTGTATGAGTAGATATATGAGTGATCGGGTGAGTGAGTGGCTCTATGGAGCAGTGAGTGGTTGTGTGAGTCCTGGTATGGGTCTGTGAATGGGTATGTCAGTGGTTGTACTGGTGTATGAGTAGGCATACAAGAGATTGTATGGGGTGTGAGTAGTTCTGTGGACGATGTCATCAGTGATGGAATCAGTGATATAATTTGAGATATCATCAGTGATGTCACTGACCATATCATGAGTGATTTTATATGTGAGGTCATAAGCTATGCATTGCGGGGGCATAAGTTATAGTTAGCTCAGCTAACTGTAACTGCTGAATTTCAGTGGTTTTGTAGGAGTGAAATCTGACCCTCAATATAACGTTCCTGTAACCTTTTGTTTCTTTCAGTGAATTTCTAAGGTTTTTTAAATGCTAATTCCTAACAGTACCATCCCTATAACCTTTGGTTTTTTCAGTGAGTTTCAATGGTTTTTCAACTAGTAGCCGTTTTTGCAGAGTGGTAAAGAAAGGGGGCTGGGCCTCAGACCAGCTCTCAGGAATCCCGCTGTGTAGGACTTACCAGAAGAACCAGGAGGGCTTCTTGGCCCACAAGTTCCCTCAGGAGTAAAGTGGACTTAATCTCCCAACCAGTAGTGCATCATGAACTGGCTTTGCGAACAGCGGTGGAGAAAGGTGGCATGATCTCCAGAGACCTCTTAGCAATCCTGTTGGTTTGGCCTCACTGGACATAACAGAAGGGGTAGTTGTCCCCCAGGGATGTAGTTGGGGGCCAACTACTCCTCCTGTTACCTCCAGTAAGTCCCTAACAGAGGGGTTGCTGAGACTTCATAGGAGCCCACATCCCTTTTTTCCAGCACTCTGCAAACCCACCTCCTGATGCACTACTATAAGGGGGATGAAGGGAAGTGGCTGTCCCCGGGGCTGTGGGGGGGCTGTGTAGCCCAACACTTCTATCATGTTTAACCCCAGGGAGGTGGCGGTCCCCAGGGCTGCAGGGGGGGCTGCATGCCCCCCACATTATTAACACATTAGCCCTGGGCAAGTGGTGGTGTGCAGGGCACAGGGGTTGCCGCGAGGGCAACACCCACATAAATAAAGGAAGGTGCCCCGGATAGGTGGCGGTCCCTGGGGCCTTATGCATTCTAGAAGGGGGATTCTGTGTGCCCCCTCCTACATATTGAAACTTGCCCCTGGGACCTAGCAGATCCAATGTGTCTCCCGCCAAATATTTAGGCCTAGGGGGTCAGGATGTTTCTTCCCTGCACCCCTTTTCTTTTTGTTTAATGTTTCTTCTGTTCAGCAGTTTGGGCTGCAGCAGTGTCTACATGTCCTATTGGAATTAACATGGGGGAAACGTGCTTTAAAGCACCCCCTGCTTCTCGGCCCCTGCTTGACAGATCACCCCAGAACTTTAAAGATAGCAGCTGAAGTGAGTGTGGAATTAGTTTTGAAAGTTAGATTCATCAAATGGTGCCAAAGTTATTGGCAAATCAAACGGTTTTCCGATGGAAACTAGGTCCTAACTATAACAACCTTCTGGCGACTGACAAAAGGTTATATATAAAGGGATAGATGTTTTCAAGTTCATAAGAAAACTAAAATTAACAAAATACTATAAGTTCAAACAAATTACAACTCAGAGTACCGTGGAATCTTCAAAGCTCAACACTGGATCTAATGGACTTCAAGTGGCTGATTTCCTACTAGTACGAACTTTACATGAACTTTCGATGATGAGCATAGAACCATAAATTTACCAGTGTCAACGCAAACACTTATACATGATGAAGGCATAAATCCTATGGCACCTATCAGTCCTTTCAAACCACCCTCTACGTTTGGACCCATGATGCCACAGGATGCGGAGGATATTTTCCACGATCGTGTGATCAATGAAGTCAAAAAACGTAACCGCTGCATGAAATCTCAACCGAAGAAATACCAAGACAAGCAATATTCTAAACTAATGACCAAACTAAGAACTAATTAGACAGTTGTCATCAACAAGTCTGATAAGGGGAGAAATGTAGTCTTGTGGTGTAAGGATGAATATAAACTGGAGGCAAATAGACATTTAAATGATACTTTGTGTTATAGAAGACCAAATATGTCGCATGTAAAGACCATGACTAAGGCAGTCAAGGAAGAACTGGTGGGCTGGAAAAGGGATGGTCTAATATCAAGGGATGAATTTGCATTTTTACACAATGATTTTCCAGTCATGCCGACCATTTATTTCATTCCTAATATCCATAAGAGCGTATCACAAGTTCCAGGCCGGCCCATCATTTCAGTCAGAAAGAGCCTCTTCGAAAACACATCCCGTTACATGGACTACTATTTACAAGAATTTGTTGTGGCCCTTCCCTCATACATTCGCGAGACTACTGACTTTTTTAATAAGCTTTCCAATCTAACTTGGTCCAATGAATACATGTTAATGACTATTGATAACAAAATGCTTCTGAAGATGATCCACGGGTGTTTACATAACAAGTACTTTATATTTGATAATGCTATTTTTCAGTAGCTCAGGGGTGTGGCCATGGGGGCTTGCTTCTTCCCCAGCTATGCATGTTTGCATGTGGGCTGGTGGGAGGAACGAGTCCTCAAGGAGGAGCACAGTTCTGATTAGGTCAACCATGTGGTTAAAAAAGGTGGTGCTACATAGACAATGTGTTTGTCATCTGGAGGGGGATGCAAACACAAAAAGAGGAATTAGTTGCCAAAATTAATGTGAACATGTTCAATCATGAGTTCAGTGCGCATATTGACAAAGTTGCCACCAATTTCTTTGATGTGCATATTTATGTAGACCAAGGTAAAATTGAGTCATGTCTTTTTCGCAAACCTACAGCTGGTCATTCCATTTTGCACGCGTCTAGCTTTCATCCAAGACACCCTATTATTAATATTCCTTACGGTGAATTTCTAAGGAACCGTAGATTATGCAGTTCTGACAAAGATCTCAAGAAGTACCACAGGAAGCCAAACAAAGATTCCTTCTCAGAGGATATAACAACAGTATCTTAGTACAGGCCATAATTAAAGCTAATTGCAAGGACAGAAATGAATTCCTTAACCCACATGACAGTGCAGGTCTTCCTGATTGCAATTCCTCTGTCAACATAAAAGATGACAGTGATGCCACAGCTAGACTTATTAAAACCTGGAGTAAACAGGCTAAGAACATCAGAGCTATCATCAATCAACAATGGCCAATAGTTCTTACAGATGCAACACTTAGGCAAACCCTGCTGGACAAGCCCACACTCACTTTTCGCAGAGCACTATCTATGAGCAGTGAACTGATCAAAAAACAGCCCTGAAATTGATATCAAAACCAGCTGGCTATCACCTAAGCATGACTTTTTTTAAATGTAGTACTTGCCGTGCTTGAAAATTTCAGATAAATACTTCCTCTTATTGCACAGCTTTCTGCACTGAACATAAAGAACTGAAAGAGTATTATACGTGCAGAACTGACTATGCTGTATATGTTCTTCAATTCACTTGCGGCCAGCGTTATGTAGGCAGCACTAAACTTAAGGTGCATGTCAGAATATTAGAACATCTGAGAGTAATTGTCATTTCTGATTCTTTGTATCCAGTGGTGAGATATTTTAAATCCACACACAACAATAATCTAAATTGTATTCAGTATTTTGCTATAGAGGCAGTGCAGGCACGCAGAAGGTGGCAATTGAGAAAAAACATTACGTAAATTAGAATCCAAATACATTTTGGGTCTCGATACTAAAACACCTATGGGTTTGAATACTAGTGATGACTTACACAATTTTCTGTAATCACCATAACCATCTTGCCCCATTCTGTGTTGTTCCTGCCAAGCAATGAATCAATACACTAACCTATCCTTTATCAACAAAACTCCTTAGCTGCTTTTCGCTCTATAATAATCAGTTTATTTTTTCAACACTTGGCACATAGCACTTTATAATAAGGCACTTTTTGACACCCAAGCACTTTACTGAGTATATCACTACAGCACTTTATTGAATATTTTAGTGCAATGACAGCCTTGATAGCATTGATCTATAAGTACATATAAATGTGTAATTAGGGACCTTTTTTGCGTGTTGGCTTAGAATATGTTTGACATGCTATTATTAACAATGATTTTATGTGTGTATCAGATTGTAATGGAGTGTGTATTGTTGAACTGTTTTCATACTATTGCAGTATTTGAACTTGTGGCATATATAAAACGTTATTGCACTATTGCAATTTAGAATTTTTATGCTGCTTATAGTCTCATAGTATGTTTAAGATGGTAACTTTTTATGACCTTGAATTGCTTTTAATTTGCATTGCTCATTCCGTATTAGTACAGTATAATCTTTGAGTCTACAAACAAGCATATCAAGCAATGACATAAATTTCACTAGATTGATAGATGATAATATTTAAGTTGATAATTATGAAATTGATAAAGTCAAATGTAACAGGTTACAACATGTTCTGATACAGCGTAAATATGACTGCACATGCAGCAATAATTTCTGTTGCTGCTATATGTGTTTAAGCATCAGTTTTTAAGCCAATGTTTATGTATTTATACATGTTTATCCAACTTTTTAAGGCTATTTATTTATGTGTATTAATTATGTAGTATTTATTACAAAAGTTAGACCACTGAACTCAATGTGATACATGTTAGGCATTTCTGCCTTGAACAACTGATATCTAAAGTATTTTTTCGGTGTCTTTCAAAATGATAAATAGTCACATGGTGTTGTAGCACTTATAAACGCACATGCCACATAGTGCGATCATATGATCAAGGCCACTGGATGTGGCCGAAACGTGTCATGGGCAGCCCACTTTAATCAATAAAGAAATAACTCTGCATCGATTATCCCACGGACTCTGTGCCCGTTTGTGTACACAGATGCACTGGAGGGATTGTTTTGAGGGATATATAAATATATATATTCACTGAAAAAAAACATAGGTTTCAGAGGCGTTATAGTTAGAAATTAGCATTTAAAAAACCTTAGAAATTCACAGAAAAAACCATAGGTTTCAGGGGTGTTATAGTTAGCTGCCCATTTCACTCGTACAAAACCATAGAAATTCCTCCGTTATAGTTAGTTCTGCTAACTATAACTCACGCGCCCGCAATGTACTGCTGATGATGTCACATATTGCATCATTCATGACATGATCAGTGACATCACTGATGACATCACTGATGACATCTCAAATGACATCACTGATGACATCACTGATGACATCATCCACTGAATGTGGTTTAGTTTGAAATTTAAATATGTATTATATATATACCAATCTGTATTGAAGATTGAGTGGATATATAACTGTCTGGATGGAGGACTTAGTAGCTGTCTGACTGTCTTTTTAAGTGAGTAATTAAAAGTGTCTCACTTAATACATGGATTAGTAACTAAACTATGTGAATGTGTGCAGCACGGTCTCTGTTGTTGTATAACATGCTGCCTCAGTTGGTCACTAACTACATGAGTGTGTATATTAGTTATTGATTAGTTGGGTGAGTATTTGTATGGGACACTGAGTTTGTGTGTGGTTGGATGGTGTGTGTGTAACTATGCATAGATGTGTGAATGGTTGATTGACTAGGTGTATGGGTTTAAGAGTGCATGTGGAAACAGTTGTTTGGGTGACTGAGTGTCTTTATTTGTGTGTTGGTGAGCGAATATATGTTTTAGTTGTACATCTTCAACAAAGTAAAAAAATAAAAGGCATTGTATGTGAGACTTGGTGTATATAAATAAGTTTGTGTAAGAGTCAGTGATTGTGAGAGTAAATATATGAATGAGTGTATAATTGTAATGGTGCTTTTTTAACATATTAACAATGAGTTACTATGTGTTTGAATAAATGAGGTGTCGTTGGATAATTGTGTAAGTGAGTAAATTTAAGTGCGATACATTTTTTTCATGAGTGAGTAGGATGACTGCATAACCGACTAAGATGACTGCTGATGTGTCAATGTCTATATATGTGTATAAGTGCATTTGATAGTGTTCTATTAATTAATGACTGCATGTATAGATGATTCTGTTGTTGAATGGGTAGTTGTGTGTGTAGACTTAGGAATCAGTGAGTGGGTATGTAGTAACTGGTATTGATGTGTCAATGGTTTCAAATATGGTACTCTGTATTTTACAGTGAGTGATGAAAGGTTATACTAGTGTATGATGTGGTGTATCGGCTTGTCAAGTGGATGATGTCATCAGTGATGTCATTTGAGATGTCATCAGTGATGTCATCAGTGATGTCACTGACCATGTCATGAATGATGCAAAATGTGACATCATAAGCAGTGCATTGCGGGCGCGTGAGTTATAGTTAGCAGAACTAACTATAACGGAGGAATTTCTATGGTTTTGTACGAGTGAAATGGGCAGCTAACTATAACACCCCTGAAACCTATGTTTTTTTCTGTGAATTTCTAAGGTTTTTTAAATGCTAATTTCTAACTATAACGCCTCTGAAAACTGTTTTTTTTCAGTGAATTTCAAAGGTTTTTTAAATGCTAACTTTTAAGTGTGATAGTAGTTATACCTATTTTTTTGTACTGATTTTCTACAGTTTTTTAACTGTTTATTTATAAATATTTTATTCATTAAATAACATATAATTTTCTGAAAATTGCAAAAAAACATTTTTTAATTAAAACTGAAATATTGATTCATTTTCTTGTTTTGATTTTTTATTTAAATATATTTATTTCATTTTCTTTAAAAAAAAATCCAATTTTTTTAGCAGTCGCGAACTCAAAGTGTACACATCACGGTGGGTGCGCGCATTCTAGCCGCCATTTTAGAAAAGTCATGAAGGATCCGCGTATGGTGTGTGACGGATGCGTGTTTTTCAGTTACATCATATACATTTAATATCACTTGATATGCGCGATTGGTATGCGACCAGTCTGTGACTCCTGCTCCCGCGCATTCGCGACACATGCGCATTACGGTACGAGATGTTTGCGCGCTTGCGGGTCCCGCGTGACATCATATACGTGCTGGGGCACGCTGGGTGCGCGACTCCCGCAAAAAAAAATTATGTTCCAAAATGATATGTATGTGTCTTTAATATACATATTAAGGCAAGAGATTATGTAAGATATTCATCAAAATAATATATTTGTACTTATAAGAAACTTAAATTATTATTTTTTTTAAATTCGCGAAGTCGGGTGCGTGCGTCGTGAGTGCAGAAAACCAGGTCAGCAGAGCTGCTGTAGAGCCAGAGAACCAGGTCAGCAGAGCTGCTCTAGAGCCTAAGAACTAGGTCAGCAGAGCTGCTCTAGAGTCAGAGAACCAGGTCAGCAGAGCTGCTGTAGAGCCAGAGAAACCAGGTCAGCAGAGCTGCTTTAGAGGGAGAGAACCAGGTCAGCAGAGCTGCTTTAGAGCCAGAGAACCAGGCCAGCAGAGCTGCTTTAGAGCCAGAGAACCAGGTTAGCAGAGCTGTTTTAGAGCCAGAGAACCAGGTCAGCAGAGCTACTCTAGAGCCGGAGAACCAAATCAGCAGAGCTGCTTTAGAGCCATAGAACCAGGTCAGCAGGGCTGCTTTAGAGCCAGAGAACCAGGTCAGTAGAGCTGCTCTAGAGCCTAAGAACCAGGTCAACAGAGCTGCTCTAGAGCCAGAGAACCAGGTCAGCAGTGCTGCTGCAGAGCCAGAGAAACCAGGTCAGTAGAGCTGCTTTAGAGGGAGAGAACCAGGTCAGCAGAGCTTCTATAGAGCCAGAGAACCATGTCAGCAGAACTGCTTCAGAGCCATAGAACGGGGTCAACAGAGCTGCTTTAGAGCCAGAGAACCAGGTCTGCAGAGCTGTTGTAGAGCCAGAGAACTAGATCAGCAGAACTGCTCTGTAGCATAAGAACCAGGTCAGCAGAGCTGCTCTAGAGCCAGAGAACCAGGTCAGCAGACCTGCTGTAGAGCCAGAAAAACCAGGTCAGCAGAGCTGCTTTAGAGAGAGAAAAACCAGGTCAGCAGAGCTGCTTTAGAGCCAGAGAACCAGATCAGCAGAGCTGCTCTAGCTGACACTGACTGACTGACACTGACTGACTGACACTGACTGACTGACACTGACTGACACTGATTGACACTGACTGACACTGATTGACTGACTGACACTGATTGACTGACACTGACTGACTGACACTGATTGACTGACACTGACTGACTGACACTGATTGACTGACACTGACTGACACTGATTGACTGACACTGACAGACTGACTGACACTGACTGACTGACATTGACTGACATTGACTGACACTGACTGACTACTCTCTACTACTCTACTACTGACTCTCTACTACTCTCTACTACTCTCTCTCTACTACTCACTCTCTACTACTCTCTACTACTCACTCTCTACTACTCTACTACTCTCTACTACTCACTCTCTACTACTCACTCTCAACTACTCACTCTCTACTACTCTACTACTCACTCTCTACTACTCACTCGCTACTACTCTATACTACTCACTCTCTACTACTCACTCTCTACTACTCACGCTCTACTACTCTCTACTACTCACTCTCTACTACTGTCTACTATTCACTCTCTACTACTCACTCTACTACTTTCTACTACTCTCTACCACTCACTCTCTACTACTCTACTACTCACTCTCTACCACTCTCTACTACTCGCTCGCTACTACTCTCTACTACTCACTCTCTACTACACTCTCTACTACTCTCTCTCTCTACTACTCTCTACTATTCACTCTCTACTACTCACTCTCTACTACTCTCTACTACTCACTCTACTACTCTCTGCTGCTCTCTAGCACTCACTCTCTACTACTCTACTACTCTCTCTCTACTACTCACTCTCTACTACTCTCTCTCTACTACTCTCTACTACTCTCTACTACTCACTCTCTACGACTCACTCTACTACTCTCTACTACTCACTCTCTACTACTCACTCTCTACTATTCACTCTCTACTACTCACTCTCTACTACTCGCTCTCTACTACTCACTCTCCACTACTCACTCTCTACTACTCGCTCTCTATTACTCTCTACTACTCACTCTCTACTACTTACTCTCTACTACTCTCTACTACTCTCTCTGCTACTCACTCTCTACTACTCACTCTCTACTACTCTACTACTCTCTAATACTCGCTCTACTACTCACTCTCTACTATTCTCTACTACTCACTCTACTACTCTCTCCTACTCTCTACCACTCACTCTCTACTACTCTACTACTCACTCTCTACTACTCTCTCTCTACTACTCACTTTACTACTCTATACTACTTACTCTGTACTACTCTCTACTGCTCACTCTGTACTACTCACTCTCTACTACTCACTCTCTACTACTCTACTACTCTCTCTAATTCTCACTCTCTACTACTCTCTCTACTACTCACTCTCTACTACTCACTCTCTACTACACACTCTCTACTACTTGCTCTCTGCTACTCACTCTCTACTACTCTCTAGTACTCACTCTAATACTCACTCTCTACTACTCTCTACTACTCACTCTCTACTACTCCACTACTCTCTACTACTCACTCTCTACTACTCATGCTCTACTACTCTACTACTCTCTACTACTCTCTCTCTACTACTCACTCTCTACTACTCACTCTCTACTACTCTCTACTACTCACTCTCTGCTACTCTCTACTACTCACTCTCTACTACTCTGTCTTCCACTCTCTACTACTCACTCTCTACTACTCTCTACTACTCACTCTCTACTACTCTCTCTCTACTACTCTCTAATACTCACTCTGCTACTCACTCTCTACTACTCTCTACTACTCACTCTCTACTACTCACTCTTTACTACTCTCTACTACTCACTCTCTACTACTCTCTACTACTTTCTACTACTCACTCTACTACTCACTCTCTACTACTCTCTACTACTCACTCTCTAATACTCTACTACTCTCTACTACTCACTCTCTACTACTCACTCTCAACTACTCACTCTCTACTACTCTACTACTCACTCTCTACTACTCACTCGCTACTACTCTATACTACTCACTCTCTACTACTCACTCTCTACTACTCACGCTCTACTACTCTCTACTACTCACTCTCTACTACTGTCTACTATTCACTCTCTACTACTCACTCTCTACTACTCACTCTACTACTTTCTACTACTCTCTAGCACTCACTCTCTACTACTCTACTACTCACTCTCTACCACTCTCTACTACTCACTCGCTACTACTCTCTACTACTCACTCTCTACTACACTCTCTACTACTCTCTCTCTCCACTACTCTCTACTACTACTCTCTACTACTCACTCTACTACTCTCTGCTGCTCTCTAGCACTCACTCTCTACTACTCTACTACTCTCTCTCTACTACTCACTCTCTACTACTCTCTCTCTACTACTCTCTACTACTCTCTACTACTCACTCTCTACGACTCACTCTACTACTCTCTACTACTCACTCTCTACTACTCTCTCTCTACTATTCACTCTCTACTACTCACTCTCTACTACTCGCTCTCTACTACTCACTCTCCACTACTCACTCTCTACTACTCGCTCTCTACTACTCTCTACTACTCACTCTCTACTACTCACTCTCTACTACTCACGCTCTACTACTCTCTACTACTCACTCTCTACTACTGTCTACTATTCACTCTCTACTACTCACTCTCTACTACTCACTCTACTACTTTCTACTACTCTCTACCACTCACTCTCTACTACTCTACTACTCACTCTCTACCACTCTCTACTACTCACTCGCTACTACTCTCTACTACTCACTCTATACTACACTCTCTACTACTCTCTCTCTCCACTACTCTCTACTACTACTCTCTACTACTCACTCTACTACTCTCTGCTGCTCTCTAGCACTCACTCTCTACTACTCTACTACTCTCTCTCTACTACTCACTCTCTACTACTCTCTCTCTACTACTCTCTACTACTCTCTACTACTCACTCTCTACGACTCACTCTACTACTCTCTACTACTCACTCTCTACTACTCACTCTCTACTATTCACTCTCTACTACTCACTCTCTACTACTCGCTCTCTACTACTCACTCTCCACTACTCACTCTCTACTACTCGCTCTCTACTACTCTCTACTACTCACTCTCTACTACTCACTCTCTACTACTCACTCTCTACTACTCTCTACTACTCTCTCTGCTACTCACTCTCTACTACTCACTCTCTACTACTCTACTACTCTCTAATACTCGCTCTACTACTCACTCTCTACTATTCTCTACTACTCACTCTCTACTACTCTACTACTCACTCTCTACTACTCTCTCTCTACTACTCACTCTACTACTCTATACTACTTACTCTGTACTACTCTCTACTACTCACTCTGTACTACTCACTCTCTACTACTCACTCTCTACTACTCTCTACTGCTCACTCTCCACTACTGATACTCTACTACTCGCTCTCAACTACTCTCTACTACTCACTCTGCTACTCACTCTCTACTACTCTACTACTCTCTCTACTTCTCACTCTCTACTACTCTCTCTACTACTCACTCTCTACTACTCACTCTCTACTACACACTCTCTACTACTTGCTCTCTGCTACTCGCTCTCTACTACTCTCTAGTACTCACTCTAATACTCACTCTCTACTACTCTCTACTACTCACTCTCTACTACTCCACTACTCTCTACTACTCACTCTCTACTACTCACGCTCTACTACTCTACTACTCTCTACTACTCTCTCTCTACTACTCACTCCCTACTACTCACTCTCTAATACTCTCTACTACTCACTCTCTACTACTCTCTACTACTCACTCTCTACTACTCTCTCTACCACTCTCTACTACTCACTCTCTACTACTCTCTACTACTCACTCTCTACTATTCTCTCTCTGCTACTCTCTACTACTCACTCTGCTACTCACTCTCTACTACTCTCTACTACTCACTCTCTACTACTCACTCTCTACTACTCTCTACTACTCACTCTCTACTACTCTCTACTACTCACTCTCTAATACTCACTCTCTACTACTCACTCTCTACTACTCACTCTACTACTCTCTACTACTCACTCTCTGATACTTTCTCTACTACTCTCTACTACTCTCTACTACTCACTCTCTACTCTCTATTACTCGCCCTCTACTCTCTACCTCTCTACCTCTCTCTCTACTACTCTCTACCTCTCTACCTCTACCTCTCTACCTCTACACCTCTACCTATACACCTCTACCTCTCTACCTCTCTGTACATGCACACATATGCACATATATATATATGCATATATTTATGCATATGCATTTATATTACCTACTGGCGGTCGCCAGTAGGTAGTTATAGTTAGGACCCTGTTTCCATAGGAAAACCGCAACATTCTATTTTGAATAACTTTGGCGCCGGTCGACGAATCCTCGCGAAATTTTCAAAATAGGTGGGGCGCTGCGCTCCGCTCCTACCCTGAAAGTCTCGGGGGGATTCGGCAAGCGGGGGCTGAGATAAAAGGGGGGTCCCAAAACGCGTTTTTCCCATGCATTTTTCCATAGGACCTTTAGACACAGCTACAGCCCGAACGGCTGAACAGAGTTCCTTGAAATTTGGCAGAGAGGTAGTCTACAGGTCAAGGAAGTGCCTTTTGTAGGTTTGGTGTAAATCTGTTCAGTAGATTCTGAGAAAATAGCCTTTAAATCAATATATATATCTGAGCCAGCTTACGGTGCACTTACGGTGCGCTTACCGTACGCGTACGGTGACGTGCGCGAGCGCGATTCTGATTGGCTGTTCGATCTAAGTAAACATTCGAATCGGTCGAAACCAGGACGTGGCGGCCGCCATTTTCTCTCTCGCACTCTGAGGGGGGCAGCATAAACAAAGTCAAAAAACATCTAAAGGGGTAGTATATTTAGTTCTTAACCACCCAGCATCGATATAGGTGTCCCCCAACAACCCCCAAGACCAAAAAAACAATTTTAATTTTTTTCGAAAAATCGCCGATTACGCTTACCGTATGCGTACGGTTAAAATTATTAAAAAAAAAAAAAATATCCACACTTACCCCACCCCGTGTGCAAATGGTGCCCGAAGGGCCCCATTTGTGCATGGCATATGTAAATCAAGGAAACTAAAAATGAATACCTTTCACAAGCATCGATATAGGTGTCCCCCAACAACCCCCAAGACCAAAAAAACAATTTTAATTTTTTTCGAAAAATCGCCGATTACGCTTACCGTATGCGTACGGTTAAAATTATTTAAAAAAAAAAAATTATCCACACTTACCCCACCCCGTGTGCAAATGGTGCCCGAAGGGCCCCATTTGTGCATGGCATATGTAAATCAAGGAAACTAAAAATGAATACCTTTCACAACGAAGCACATAATATGTCCCCCATGTGCGCACGGTGCGCGAAGCGCATCGTGCGTACATGGCCCATCTCGCGTAACGTGGGCACGCGGTGCACGCAGCGCACCGCGTGACCACCGTGCGTGCACGGCACTAACTGCGTAAAGTGGGCGCGCGGTGCGCGAAGCGCACCGCGTGCTCACTGTGCGCGCACGGTGCGCGCACGGAACGAACTGCGTTAACTGGGCGCGCACGCTACGAATGGCGTAAAGTAACTTAGCATTTAAAAAACCGTACAAATTCACTGAAAAAACCATAGGTTTCACACACGTTATAGTTAGGAATTAGCATTTAAAAAACCTTGCAAATTCACTGAAAAAACCATAGGTTTCACACAAGTTATAGTTAGCTGTACATTTCACTCATAAAAAACCAATGAAATTCCCCCGTTATAGTTAGTGCAGGCAACTATAACTCACGCGACCGCAATCCTCTGCTGATGACATATGTGTCTTTATGAAAAAAAAATATTTGTAATATATGTATAGCTAAAATTTAATGGAAGAAGACATGGGCAAATAAGTGTCTAAATACAGTATTAGCATCAGCAGAGGATTGCGGTCGCGTGAGTTATAGTTGCCTGCACTAACTATAACGGGGGAATTTAATTGGTTTTTTACGAGTGAAATGTACAGCTAACTATAACTTGTGTGAAACCTATGGTTTTTTCAGTGAATATATGTATGTGTATATATATATGTGTACATATATAAACATATAATCTGCATATCTATATAAATAAAAATTCATGCAAACATATACATATACGCATACATATGCATGGTATGTATATGGAATTTTGAAAAACACTAATAAAAGCAAAGCTAAAAAGCCACCTAATTATAAACAGAATTGCTTTAACTTAAACGAGAGCTAGACCTATTGCATTTTCAATGCTTGTTTACTTTGGTTCCATCAAGAAGGCATTCAGATGTGACACATTTGCCATAAATTCTGAATGGTAGCACTCTAATTCCTCATTAGATCACTGTAGCAAAGCTACTGCTCACCAGGGAAGTCTGCTGCTGGTATTCAAAGTGCATGTTTCAGTCTGCATGTCAGAACTTTGTAATGAAATAGAAGAGGATTTGAGAAGTCAAAATGTGCCCTAAGTTTTCTTTCTGCAGCACTAATCATAATTTCTATGGCAAAATGAACCCCCTCATTTTGTTCCTTTGCAAATTAAATGTTTTAAATGTTACCACTTTATTCCAATCAAGATGGCTTCAGGTGTGCCATACCTTTGTCATAAGTAAGACTGTTAGCGCTCTAGTTGTTCTTTAAAACACTCTGGGATTTCTGTCATTGGGCTTTACTTGGGCTACATCTCGGTGATATTTGTGCTACATTTGGGCTCTTTTGTCTCTGGTGGCCATCTTGGGAACCTTGTTATGAAGATTCCTAATTTCCTCATTTACTGCAGTCTCCTCAGTAGGCATACTGTCAGTTTTTTACTTTGATTCAATGAAGAAGGCATTCAGATGTGTCACACATTTGCCATAAATTCAGAATGTTAGCACTCTAGTTGCTCATTAGATCACTGTAGTAAAGCTACTGCTCACCAGGGAAGTCTGCTGCTGGTATTGAAAGTGCATGTTTCAGTCTGCATGTCAGAATTCTTTAATGAAATAGAAGTGGATTTGAGAAGTCACTCAAAATGTGCCCTAATTTTTCTTTCTGCAGCACTAATCATACATTCTATGGCAAAATGAACCCTCTCATTTTGTTCCTTTTTAAATTAAATGTTTTAAATGTTACCACTTTATTCCAATCAAGATGGCTTCAGGTGTGCCATACCTTTGTCATAAGTAAGACTGTTAGCGCTCTAGTTGTTCTTTGGAACACTCTGGGAAGCTGCAGTAGAACACAAAGGAATCAACTGACAGTCTCTGCCCTTGTTGGATGTACATGTTTTACTGAGAATGTCAGACTTCATTCTCACATGACTGAGAAAGATAATGTGAATTTACAGAAAATATGCTCTCAGTTTAGCGTATAGATCACCTTCCAAACCTCTGTGGGAAAAGCATGTGAAAATAGTTTTCTCTCAAACATGATTCATGATATCCCAGCAGAAGGCTTTTTCACATGGTAAAATCACATTAGAACATACCACAATTCCTAAAATGAGTATGGTACCATCAACAAATGATTTATAATGTAACTAAAGTCTTAAAACCTTCTATTAACTGCAATGCTTTTTAATGAGGTGCTATCATGTATATTGGTCCCAAGATGGCTGCCAACACTTCTTGGATGAAGTGCTGACAGCCAATCAGATCTCACAATGAGATGTGTGGTTAGGCTCCGCCCAGATATATATATGATTTTACTTTTGATTTTCTCAGGAACTACTGAACGGATTTACACCATGTATGCAAAAGGCACATGCCTTACCTGAGGACTACCTCTTTGCCAAATTTCAAGTAATTCTGTTCAGCCGTTCTGGCTGTACCTTCGACTAAAGGTCCTATGGGAAAATGCATGGGGAAAACGCATTTTGGGACCCCCCTTTTTTCTCAGCCCCCGCTTGACGAATCACCCCGAGACTTTCAGGGTAGGAGCTGAGCGGAGTGCCCCATTAGTTTTGAAAATTTCACGAACATAAGTCAACCGGCGCCAAAGTTATTCAAAATAGAATTTTCAGATTTCCTATGGGAACTCGGTCCTAACTATAACTATCTACTGGCGACCGCCAGTAGATTATATATATATATATATATATATATATACACATACACACACACACACACACACATATAGATATATCTGAAGAACAACACTCGCACCATAGCGCAAGTAATGCCAGCACTCCCAAGATGGTTTCCATTGGGTGATGCGTTTGGACCAAGCTGGTCTTTCTCAAAGCCAATACACAATTGGTGATTGTGCCCTATCACCTACAAACATCAAGCTAACACATGAATAAACATAGCGAAAAGACTTAGAGAGACCTTATTCCATACCCATAACATTGGAAAACAGACTGTCATTACTGTGATATTTAAAAATAATAAATGTCAGTCCTGTTTTTCTAGCACGTTACTTCTCTGCACCATGCGCAGTGATTTAGTTGCTATGCCAGCCTCGTAATAGTATTACAATGTCAAGTGACAGTATGTACTGTTTCTCGGAGATCAGAAATGTCCAGATCCCAAGAAAATACCCACGGAACCCACACTAAAAACACAAAGACGACAAATGTGACAGTGCTAGCTACTGTAAATACTGATACATTTGTGAACAGCAACACCACATTAAACATACAAACCTTCCTGAAAATCAGCCAATTCAGGCAAGAATCTACCAGTGTTGCATCCACCTCCTCATAATAGAAATTCTGTGTTTACAGATGAATATACAAATCATCTCGATAAGCAAACGAACAAGTATCCAGCAAAAGGAAAACAAGGGGACAGATGAGGGTAACGAGGGAGGGGAGAAAGGGAAGATATCTGGATGGAAAGCAGATTGGGGTACCGAAATGAAAAGGAAGGAGGGACCTGATGGAGATACATTAATTAACCCAGATGGACATGCAAACCCTCATCTTGGTTGAGACCAATTGGGTGTATGCAGTTGAAGTGAATAGGTTTCTGTCATGCTTGAAAGGTCTGCGGCCCAGCGGACATTTCTTAAATTT
The DNA here is from genome assembly GCF_964204655.1 of Triturus cristatus. Taxonomy (NCBI): domain Eukaryota; kingdom Metazoa; phylum Chordata; class Amphibia; order Caudata; family Salamandridae; genus Triturus; species Triturus cristatus. Next base: position 448,493,349 of record NC_140594.1, read on the forward strand.
GGTCACTGGAACCTTCATCCGGGTGACAGAGTAATTTAGTAGGCCACACCTGCGGAATACGGTCTGACTGCTAAATATTATTCTTGCCCTACGTTTGTAATTACAGTACTAGGAGTAATTTATATAATGCACAATATCAAGTCATCTGTTTAGCACTTAAAATGTGTTTAACACTATTACAATCCATTTTATCAACTTCACAATAACACATGATTGAGCTAAAAACTGCAAAATTGCAAATTATTGCTTTTCAAATCTATAACATACACATTATCCTCCATGTTCAGCGGTAAGCAGGTTTACCAGTTGAGCTATTGTATAATAGTTTAGACATATGACCAGACATTCCCAACATACCTTTTTATTAAACTCATTAACCACCAGCGTTATCAGTAATATGTCATGAATTTTTTTTTCTTGCACAAAACGGTGCTCCAAGTGCCTTGATAATATGCCCTTGAGAATTCCAATAGAAGTCCATGTTCTGATGTGAACATGGGCTTCTATTGGAATTATCCAGGGCATATTATCAAGCCCATTATCGCCGCTTTAGCGGCAGTTTTCTGCCACTAAGCCGGCAAAAATATTAACGCCGTCCTTGATAATATGCCCCTTAGTCACTTTAAATAGCTTAAAATGCAGCTTACTTGTAACCAAGTACTAGCCCATTTTTCTTTGTTACCAATTTCTTTGGGGGTAGAGGTTGTTAAAAAATAAAGAATAGAATAAATAGACTGATTCTCACTGCATCTGCTCCTCAACGTTGCCAATTATGACATCGCTCCTCATGACTCCACCCTTTTCTGTCATCACTCCCAACCCCCAATTTGTGGGATCCGCGAGTGAAATTATTCTATTTTTGATACTGATCTTGAGATTGCTGGTGATCTTTGGTGCTGGGCAGATCCTTCACCACCAGCTACATTATAAGCAGCTTTTTCTGCTGTAGCCTACTGAACTAACCAAAGCGAAGTGCATACGAATTTTGCTTGCAAACGAGGGTTGCTGTAAACTGCATAGGGCTTTGTGCTCAGTTGTATTGAAGAGATGAGATGTTCCCTGTTATGGTGTTCCAATCAGTGATGTAAGTATAGTGTTTGTGTGATTTTAAAAAACCCAGCTATTGGATTAGGTTTGCAGATTTTATTCTGTGGTTGTTACATCTTGTAGAAATGCATTTTTGTGACTTTTTTCGTCATTACAATGATTTATCATCTGCTTTCAGGAAGAGGACAATTTTAAAGGAATTTACTCAAACTTTGGAGTGATTTGTATTAGCTAAAATGTATGTTTTTTCACTAGTGTCCTAGACTTTGAATGGCAAATTGGGGGCTCATCTACTCATTGCCAGTGTATTAAACCAGTTTTGAATTGCTGGTACTCTTAACTACAAATATAACAGCACTGCTGAGACGAGCATGCACAGAATCACTAAAAATGCAACCGAGTGCTGGTTCTGTCCCACAAACATAATAATTGGCCTGCTGAGAAGAGCAATTGAAGTCTGAACAAAGTATAGCACTCGATTACGAGTGTTACTGCTCTGCAGAAATGTACTGGAACACTCAACGACTAGTAAAGAGAGCTGCTAAGAAGTACTTGATCTGTCCTTTAAAGTAATTATGACCAAATGTACAGAGCATTCTAGCATTCGTAAAGCATTCAAATCAGCAAAGCGGGGAGTTTGTTAATGCTAAAACCCTTTTTCCCATGTACTAAACTCATGTAGCTATTCGGAAACGTGTTTCGGAATTGGTAAATGTGTTTATAAACGGATATCAATTCAGTATTTGGAAGATGTATGTTGTAGGTGTCCTATCAAAATACCGAAACCTTATGCTAGTTTGCTAGTTATAAATGTTTTGCTTTCGAAATCTGGCTGCAAATCATTGATATTTTACCAGCATCTAAAAGAAAGTGGTATTCTATTCGCAAAAGGGAAGGGGTCCTAAAAGAAATGTAAAAAATGTTTGAGAAAGTTTCTTTTTAAACACAGTCCCATTTCCTTGAAGGAAAACAGGCTGCATTAAAAATGGTTTGCTTTATTAAAAGTCATACACAGACAAGGTGGTTGCTGACCCAAGCACGCAACCTTCCCTTAGGTGGTAACAAATAGTAGTGGGTTGTAATTTGCAAACTATTTTGTTAATAATGATGAGGTAGGTCGCATTGCGCCCGACTACGATTAATGTTTTTTGGAAACTGACCTCTTAGTGCATAGATGGGTTTGCAAAATTCCACAATTGCTGCAAAATGCTGGTAGTAAATTAAAACCAGGATTTTGTGACCAGTGTTTAGTACACATGGCCATAAGTTTTTCGATGAGTGACCGCAGGATGCAAGTTTGAACCATGGGCGACTGTCTCAGCATTGTAGATTTATTAGGATGAAAACTAATGTAATAATTATGGCTATAGTTGAACGGCCAACAACGATTATAGCTTGTGAGGCGCATTTTATAAATTGCAAGTAATAGTAGTAGGAGACCATGATCACACATAGTGGTGAATGTAATTAAATCATTGTTAAATCCACTAACGATGCACTTTCGTATGCGGGAGAACTGTTACAAATCTGTTGTGTTTACCTCTTGTTGTCCTCGCGACTCGCCTCACGCTGCACTCCGCCGCGCTCCCTCGCCCAGGGTACCATGACGTTTCTCCGTTCTATACTGGAACCTTGGGTGAGGGTGACAGTTGGAGGGACAGTTGAGGAGTTCACCTTAGACTGTCAGGCGCCTTTTGGTGTCAGGGCTTACCTGAAATAAATTACTTCTTAAACTTACCTGCTCCCGGTGCCTTCATCTTTACAAATTGGCGACGAGGATGGGATTCGAACCCACGCGTGCAAAGCACAATGGATTAGCATCATAAGGGAAGGATTACCCAAATGTATTGTAACCGACAACGGTCCACAGTTCGTTTCTGACAATTTAAAGCAGTTTGTCAATGACAATGGCGTTTCTCACAAGACTACCTCCCTGTACCACCCAGCTGGTAATGGTGCAGTGGAAAGGTTCAACCGTGTTGTGAAAGGAATTGTGCAATTGGCCAATCATAACAATCTCTCGTGGAGGAAGGAATTGACTCACAACTTATGGGCTTTCCGTGTGACACCCTGTGAGTCAACTGGCTCTAGTCCTTTTGTGTTATTAAGAGGCAGAACACCTATCACCAAAGACTGTATTGGATGGTCATTTCCAAAGAAAGTTGATTGGTCTATGGAATCTGTTAACGACAACATTTCACGAGCTCAGCAAAGGAGTAAAGACCATTATAACTCCAAACATGCATGCAAACATGTCAACATTCATGTAGGACAGTGGGTTAGAGTCAAGAGTAGTGGCTTTATCAAAAAAGGATTTAGCCGTTACTCGCAACCCCTTATGGTCAAGGAAATCTTTTGTAATTCCGCACTCTTGAGTGATGGAAAGGTGTGGCATTTGTCGTCTCTATCATTGTGCCGGGGGGACGGTACCTTGCCTCCACAGCACTCTGATCCAGGGAGGAGGAGTATCTACACCTCTTCTAGATATGATTGGATTCTTGACGATGACATCCACCAGGGATATTCCCCTGTAGGAAGTGAAGTTCCTCCCTTTAGCGATCTTGAGGAGGGCACCAGTGGTGGCCCTAACTTGAAGGAGAATTTCACCAATCTCAGTGACTCTGGTGCCATTTCCAAAGATGACCCCACTACTGATAGTTCCGCTGGGGAGACCATTGTTCGCACGTCATATGACTCCACCACTTGTAGTGCTGACGATACTCCCCAAGTTGGAATTTCAGACATGTCTCATGATGGTTCCCCCCTCATGAGCTCAACGTTGGTGCTTCCATTGTCAAGGAACCTACCATTAGTAGGCATGGGAGAGAAATAATTCCTCCAAAAAAGTTACAAGATTTTGTATGTGATTAATTATATTTTGTTTTGTTTTTCCTTGCACTTATGGCATTCCTGTACTCATATTGTCATTACAGTTGCTTACTCAGCCTTGTTTTCTTTCCCCCCTACTCCTCTTGCATTTCAATATTTTCTGTAAACGAGGAGATGTGTTGTGATTACCTCTTGTTGTCGCCGCGACTCGCCTCGCGCTGCCCTCCGCCGCGCGCCCTCGCCCAGGGTACCATGACGTTTCTCCGTACTATACTGGAACCTTGGGCGAGGGTGACAGTTGGAGGGACAGTTGAGGATTTCACCTTAAACTGTCAGACGCCTTTTGGTGTCAGAGCTTACCTGAAATAAATTACTTCTTAAACTTACCTGTTCCCGGTGCCTTCATCTTTACAAAATCAAACAAGGTAAGCAACACTAAGTATACTCAGTGGATAAAGCCACTACATACCATTTCCCCTGTGGTACTGTGTTTTATCCTAGTAGTCATTTTTTTGCTACAAGGTGCACTGGGTTAGACTGATGAACCATTTATCCCCCCACTTAAGAAGACAGCATTTTTCTTCAAATTAATTTCACAAACCAAATAATAAACAGAATGCTTGACTTTGTTCTGTATTTTAAGTGAAGGTAAGGGCATGTTTCTAGTCCTCTATTCCCAGCCGTGCACCAACAATAAGCGTTCAAGAATGGTCCTTTGGTTGATGATGTTATCTTGGGTCTTGAGATCTATTATAGTAAAATGTGATGGGTCACTCCTTTAAGCAAAGGAATAGTGGCGTCTTTCGCAGGGCAGCATGTGCTGCAATTGTTCAAGGCAGGGCATCACTCTGGTACTGTAGGCACTCCACTTAATTCAGGCTAAACTCCCCTCAGGAAGAGGAGTGGCAGCAGATTGGACTGTCCTTTCTTAGGATCTCTTCAGACACGCCCAGCTGCTGTTGCTCTGATTGTTCTGGCAAATAACATCTGTTTTAGCCTCCTGCCATTCCAAGCAGTATTAATGTTCGCCCATTAGAAGCCATCTTATTTGCATTTGAATGGTATCCCTGCCCTCTCACCCACTCTCAGCTGTTTAACCTGTGTTTGCATGGATCAAAAGTCAGGAACTAAGGGCTACATGTACTAACATTTGAAATTGCAAGTTCCTAATTGCAATTCCATGCGAATTTCAATCAGGAAATCGCAATTCCAAATGTTCAAAACTCCAGTGAGTTTCATTTCCAATTCCCAGTGGGGCATAAATGACCTACCTCATTAATATTCATGAGGTAGGTTGCAATTTGCGCTCATTTGGGAACCACTAAAAGGTACAGGGAATGTGCCCTGCTGGGAGCATCACACCACCATGTCTGCGTTTGCTTTTAAATAAAGTGATTTAAAAAAAAAATGCATCCTACTTTCCTTAAAGGAAAACAGAATGCATTTAAAAAATAAAAATTAAAGGTATTCTTTTTAGAGTAGGCAGTGTTCCATGGGCTTGCTCCTAAAAAACATTTGTAAATGTGTTAGCAACCAATTTGGAATTGGTTAGCTGGGTCTTGTGGCTTAGTGGACTAGGCATCCCCTGCAGAAGGCTTTGTTTCACCTCATGGTCACAGGTTCGAATTCCAGGTGGATCCACTCAGCCTTCCATCTTTCTGAGGTTGATAAAATGAGTACCATTGGGTAGCAATAATCATATGTTATTCAGTCCCAAGATGCCTATGGGTGAACTTGCGCTTTTCAAATACACACGTTATGTTAAGAGGCAAATGTTTTACGACCGCATATCGGTTGCAAAACATTTGTACATAGCACTGTGAGTCGCTATTAGGAAGGGATGCCCTTAACACACCAATACCAACTTGCTTACCCATTTTGCAATTCAGTAAGATGATACTGAATTGCAAAATTTAGTCTTGTACATAGGAAAATGCTTTTATTTGGTCGCAAATGGCCTTATTCTGTGTCGGAATGTTCGCGACCAAAAAAAAGCTATGTGCATTGTGTCCTTAATTTTATTTTGAATTTCACAAGTCAGCCAAGTGGCACTATACCATCAGTCATTCCTGACTTTTAAGCCAACAGCATGTTGCATTGATTAGTTTTGATTTTTTAACACTTTAATTTTCATCTTAAAATCACAGCACACAAAGCACTGTTATCTAAAATGCTAGGATTAGCTGGAGGTGTTAAATATGACATTTAGCTATTTGTTAGATATTTTTTTTAAAGTACAAACTTGTTCATCCCATTTCAAAAACTGCTTATTTCACACGTGCAACCAAAAGTTTACTTGCTTACAAAGTATTTTGATGATTCACTTTTTCACTCACATCATACATTAAAACAAGCATTGTCTATGCAAATAATTTTTTCATTTTGGAGTGGAATGTTTATTCTGAGCTTCACCTCAATAGAAATGTACAACACAGACAGACAGCAGCGTGCACCGTTCTTTAACACAAAGAATTAGTAAAGGACAGATGGCAGTAGCAGAAGGAACATCACACAATTTTCTCACACCTATCGGAGAGGTATGATACAGGTAATTAACACACTAAAGAGGAAGTGAGAGGTGTTAAAGGACTGTTGCAGAATGTCCACAAAAATACATAAATATGCAAGAAGTACAAGGCTCCTGTAAGAAAAAAGCTATTATGTTATTGAACAAGTGTCATTCACATACTCATACACTATGATGAATGCTCAAGTACCTATTGTGGTATGCTTATCGATTGGTTCCATATTATACACTGGGAAGAATTCAAGAGTTCTACTATTGGCTGGTATAGAGTCTTATAGTTACGGGTTCCTAGTTTGGGTGAGGTTATGTCATGTATGTTGACATTTACGTACTACAACTGTTAAACTAGCAGACCTTCAAACATTACGTGGGTGAGCTAAAAATATTGTTACTAGTGTCTCTCTCTAACACAAGTTAAAAAACAGGAGGTCAGAGTAATGGATCCTACTTTGCTTTTCGATCAATTGATTTCAGAGCTCACATCAAATATTGTGAAACAATTCCAGGTCATAGTCAAGTTTACCTGCATCTGTCAGCACATGGAGCATGTCTCACAGGGCAAGTCACTGTAATCATAGCTTGCACTAGGAAACAGGCCACATTGCTAAGCCGCACTCAGAGCTAACTGGTTTGGACAGTGTGTGCATATAGCCCTTGAGACTGTGAGCAACACAACCACCATCCAAGCATCTCTTTCTTCACTACCAACATCAATACTGCAGTAGTAGTGAGACAGTGATGGTTGGATCTATATTTCCCTCCGGTCCTTCCTATGTTGCTTCCTGTCTGGTAACGCAGTGCCAGGGAAGCTGGAGAGAACAACTCTTGGTTCGCCTTCTGAAAATGTTGGTGACTGCCACTTTATAATAAGTGACCTTTATTAGAATTATAGAGCCATACCTTTTTTGCTGTGACAAATGTTATTATTTTCTCAATTCCCCAATTTGAGCCGAAGTAAATGGGGCAAACAAAAGAGATATTTGTGTTAAGTGTGAGTACTGTACTGAATTAGGTCAAGGTACTCTCAAATGTGGTGATCATGGAAAAGGAGGCACAGTGTGTAAATTAAATGTAATTACATAGTGTAAGAAATTGGTTTGTTGGTTGACTGGGGTGGGAGCCCTAGTCAAGCAGCAACCGTAATGCTTTTGAAGGTGAGGTAAATGCCAATCCGAAACTGATCTGTGCTCAACTCCCAAGTAGGGCGGCCAGCAAACAAGCCCTTAGAATCAATCCGGAGTCCTGGGTTCAACAGTGCAGGTCCAGTCAGAGGCAGGAGGGCAGCAACCCAGCTGAGAGGCCATCATTTCACTAGCACAGCAATCTTTCGTCCTGGCAGTGTATCCACAGTTCCAGAAGCATACTGAAGAGTCGGTGTCTGAGGTCAAATAGTTTTTATACCCGGTGTCCTTACTCTAGAAGGTGGGAGAAGCTTCTAGACATTTTCCTTAGAAGTCCTCAGTCATCCTGCCTTCCCTGTCCTGGTTCCAGACTAACTACAGGGGTTATGCAGCCCTTTGTGTGATGAGAAGAAACAGCCTACTCAAGTGTAAGTATGGATGTGACCAGCTTCACCCTTCTATCCTGCCAGTTGTGGTCCATCCAGGCACACCTAAGCTCTCTATTATGTGTGGTTGTCTAGGAGGAATACACTAAGCTCAACTGTCAGCTACACCCAGCCATGTGACCCAGAAACCGACTGCAGGCACTAAATGTCTAAAGCAGGAAAATGCCAACATTCTAAAAGTGACATTTTCAAAACTGTGATTCAAAATCTGACTTTACCATAAGATAAGATTTTTTTAAATTAAAATTCCAACGACACCAAACATGAACTGGTTGTCTGTCCTTTTCCTCAGTCAGAATATTTGACTTTCTAGTAAGGCCATAGTGAATGGTGCACAAAAATACACCAATAGAGTGCATGATTAAATGCCACCCGTAAACTGCAGCACTTTCAGTACGCTTACAAGGAACAACTTGGCGTCATGCCTACAAGCGTAGTCTGACTGCTATTGCTTTTAAATCAGAAGGTCACCTTACTCAAAATAACTCTTTCTGATAGCAAAGGGCCATTTTATATATTAATTAAGTCACCTTTAAGTAGGCTTTCTAAGCCACAAGGTACAGTGCTAAGCATTTTAACATGGTACATGCAAGAAATTAGTTCTTGCATGATCTTACAGTGACTACCCTACAAAAGCTGTTTTCAGTGTATTCGGTCCTATGATGAAAACTTAAATTAAATGAAAATACTATTTTGATTACTCTGGCTTGGGACACACTACATAAATAAATCTGCCACTGTTTTTAATATTTATTAAACATCCAATTGGACGAAGCCGCACTCCATGGGCATGCTACATGGCAACATTGAACATTGCGTGACGGCTGGCACAGACACTACACCAGAGACACATGCATCAGTTACCTCTTTGTCAATGCCTAAACTCAACCAAGCCCAGAGCCACATGTCGAATGACCACACCCCTACGCCATACTGCCGTACGCTGGTCCACTCACTTATGCTCACAGGGGGTCCGGCACAGCCACATGCCCCAGGTCTACCCCACTGCCTGAGGTGACAAGGTTGCGCACGCTGTACCCAGCACAATGTGATGTGGTATGGCCTGGGGCCCTCATGTGTACATAATGACCACACAGACACACTGAGAGAATTTGTGGAACTGGCTACGGGCACGTGCACATGGCACCTGTTATTGCCAGGGTCACATGTCCAGTGACGCCTGTGCAGGATGGGTGTTGAGTAGTGTAAGGAACCCCTCAGGGGTTGATTGGTGCTGGCAACAACTACGACAGTGATCAGACAATCTGAAGTTCAAAGTACAAACAGCAAGGGTCCATGACGTGAGCTGCACAGAGTTAGTGGCCCTGGATGCCCTGAGGCCGGCACAGGCACACCCGCAAGGGACGGTGACTTGTCGTGTACTGAGATAGGGCCACGAGTGCTGAGCGTGTCTTTGTTGATGTCCAAGGAGAATGTCGCGGAGTGTTACGGAGTACAGTGGAAGGTGTCCATCCAGGGCATGATGCAGAGGGAAGAAGCAAGCAGAAACAGGCATTATGGAGGAGTTGAATGCTACAGTCTCCTTTTTTCCCACCATGTCAGTATCAGCTACATGATGAGGGCAACTCCCAGGCCATAGACTCAGACGCCAACAAAGTTCAACAGGAGAGTGCCCATGACTCCCATTGCACAGAGTCAGTGGCACCTGAGCTGTGAGGGGATGCAGTCTGCGGTGAGGCCTGTACATTGATATTAACTCTGCAATGAACAAATCAAGACTCAGTTCCAATTGTGCGTCCTATGCACAGAGTTGGTGTCACCACATCGAAGGGAGTATAGGGATTTAAACGATGCCACAAATATGTACTCTGCCATCGTATAATCAAGACTCAGTTCCAAATGTGTAACCTACTTGTCCGCTGTGTATGCCGGTGGGGTGCATCAATGGGAAAGGAGTACTGCGGGCCTTGCTTGCGGAGTCCGCGATGGTCTGAGGAGGCTGCCATGGTTGCAAGCCTCAGGCTGGTAGCTGGCACAGGCACTTGGTGGGCACTCTTGGAGACACGCCGGTGTTGGCAGGTGAGCAGTGAGGCCTGCAATGCGATGGGGCGGACAAGACTGGTTCTGGCAGCATTGGCAGGGCTGTGGCAGGCGCCCAGTATCAGAGCCATGGCCGCACATGGCGTCGGCTTCGTGGCAAGGTGAGAGGCGCCGCCCTGGCAGACACATTGGGCATTCCGGAAGGGAGCCACGCCCAGAGCTATGTGCTTTTTATTCACACCTCTACGCTAGCCTGGTGTACGCCGGGGCAGCCCACTCCGCACACGCTTGCAGGGGGAACGTAACAAGCTACATTTCCATGATCTTCCCCACTGGCTGGGGTGAAATGGTTGCGTCCACTGTCCACAACACTACCAACACCAGCATTATATGTTGACATGGATATGTCTGTAATCTGCATACTGCAGTCTGTCCAGCATTTCCACGCCACACTTGGCATTGTGTACATTATCATTCATGGGTCAGTTGCCTCCTTCACACATGCCTGGTTCCCACATCTCCCCACATTCTGCTATTGTGTGGCTGAGGTGCCATGCTGTTGATGGCTCATGTACATGGCTAGCCCAGGTTGCCACAATAAGTTGTGCTGTTTTGTCTGGTGGGTGGGCATGTTGGTTGGCATGTTGTCTGTGCGTTTGTAATGTGTGTATTGCCAGAGTTTTGAGTTGCATGATTGTGGAGTTGAGGTGTGTGGTGTGTTCATTTGGTACTTACCAATGAGCACTGCATTTCCGTAGGTGCCATCCTGGAAGCGCCGGTCGATGATGGACTGTCGGAAGATGCATGAGTCATGCAAACTGTCTGGGTAGTTGGTGACAACATTGGTCCACTATTGCCTGCACATTGATGGAATGTGTGTGCTTTCTGTTGCGGTAATTGTGTGCAGTGTCAGCAGGGGGCACAAGTAGGACATGTGTGCAGTCAATTGACCCAAATACATGCGGGAATGCAGCTATGGCGTAGAAGCCTTTCTTGGTCTCCAGCTATTCCTGTGCAGTGTGGGGGAAGTATAGGTACTGGGGTACCAAGCTGATGATGGCATCCAGGACAGGCTTGAGGAACTTGGATAGGGCTGGCTGTGAGACTCCTCTGACTCTGGCGGTTGTTGGTTGGAAAGTCACAGAGGCCAACAGGTGCAGCACAGCCAGCAGCTTTGTCTGCGGAGGAATGTTGGTTGTCCACTGTGTTAGTACAGTCAGCCTGTGGGCAATGATGGTCAAGATGCGGAGGATGGTTGTCTGTAGTGGGCAATGACATGCTCTGGTGTTAGGTCTGTGAGGCTGGTGCGTTTCCTGAAGGTCCGCTGTCTTTGTCTGCACTGCCTCTGTGGTGGTCCGGGGGAGTGGTGGGGGATCAGGGGGGGTGGCGGTCCTCGGGGTGGTGGTGGTGGGTGATGTGGTCCTGTTGGGGCTCTGAGCTGCATGATGAGTAGTTCCATGGCATCTGTTGTTCTTCAGTTGTGGCTGTGGTCTGGGCTCCCTTTTCTGGTGCCGGTTGTCGTCCGACTTTGCACCAGGTCAGAGCAGGTGTTAATTTCCTGCTGCTAACGCGCCTTATCGCATGTTTTATGATCTTATCACCGATCTGGCTGGTCGTTGAGAATGTGGAGGTGTGGTGTTGTCGCGGCTTTTTGCTCGGGAACTCCTACTCTGCATCTCATTAGCGATAGTTGCCGGGGTCATCGTGGTGATGTTTTTTGAGGATGCTATCGCCGGAAAACTGGTGGTATCAGCTGTTAGCACCAGCTTGTGAATGGGTTGATAGATTTATCGCGACTTTGGCTGAGATAAAGTGCTGATAACTCAGAGATATCTCCTTGAGAATATGCTCCCAAGTGTTTTACAGGACATTGTGGCATAGGTGTCCAGTTTTGAGAGGACTTTTTCAGGTTTAGATTTTGGCTCACCCAACTGGAGCATTTTGAGCTCCAAAAAAAGAGACTACAGGCCTGATTCAGAGATCGATGGATGGGTACTCCATCACAAATGCCAGTCCACAATATTACAAGCACATTTTATCATAATTAATTTGCAATAAGATAGATTGTGATGGAATAACTGTCCGTCAAACACTAAATTCAAAGGTAGATGTCTTTACTGGATGAAGGTGTGAAAAGTATCTGCCTGATGAGAGGACTCCAGCAGGTGAAAAATTTGAGTTTTCCCACCAAACCAATGACTTTAGCAGCACCTTATCCAATGACTATCTGACTTCAAGAAGACATTTTCAGAATACAGCCTTCAACCAATCCCCTCTGGAGGATTTTGACTTCCATTTCAGAGACAAAGTCAGAAGGTAAAGTCTTTTACTGAGATGACTGACTTGGTGATTTCTGATTGGTTCTTGCTTCTTGGGTCATTTTTCTAATTAAAATGTTCTCTATTTTTAGAAATTGGCTGTGGGGTCTTTATTGTGTTGTGTTTTGACTTTTTAATTGTTTTGGTAATGCTAAATAGTTTATAGGCTTTTCTTTACGATGAGACTGTCTACTCTGTGCCATTGCTACAAGGGGTTGGGCCCATGTTTAATTATTGCACTTCGGTCTGGACATAACAAGGGTTTGGACTTTTTTTAAGAAGGGCTCACATCATCCCCAACTAATTACCCATTTTGTTACACAAAGATATTTTCCAGCAATAATTTTCAGACTTACTCAACCTCAAACTGTCCCAGATATTCTCTAATATAACAATGTTCACCTACAAACTCTAACAATTCATAACTCTAAAGTTTCCCACCTACACAATTTCTTAATTATAAACATTCTCAAATTCTCACTTTTCAGCTACAATATTTTTACTACCTTACAGGTAAATCAGCATGTGGAACATTGCAATTAGATACTTCTTTTGTGGAGCGGCGCTGCAAAACACTTACAGTAGCACCTCCACAAAACCCCATTGAAGCACGAGAGAAGAATTGGAAGGGAAAATGGATTGTTATAGACCTTCTACCTGGGAGCCAGCACCAGTGCAGGATGGTAGCAGAGATACTGCTACAGTCGGTCATCACATGCAACATCATCGGATTCATGCAGCAAGAAAAATAGCTGCCCCTAGCAGTCTTAAACAGCTGTGAATCCCACATTCTGATGTGCCTCAAGATTGGCAAGAGGTTAGGCAGTGCTTCAACATGGTAAAGGAAAAGTGAGGGGTCTTGAGAAGAGAATGGACCAGAAATGCAAACAGCAGAGCCATGAAGTAGGTCATTTGTATGAGTATACCACTCACAAAAATATGTCTGTTTTTTTACATACTTTACGTGGAAAACTCCTGAAAATGTGATCCAGTAATGTTTCCGTGCAAGAAGCTTGTTTACTGAATGTGAAGTAATTAGGCATTTTACAGTAATAAGTTGTCACTCTGCAATCAGTATTGAGTTCCGAGGTCTTCGTACTGTGGGGCCTGGAATGCTGTGGATAGGTTCCCAGGGGTGCGCAAAAAAATTAAACCTGTGATCAAAGTGCCATAGGAGCGGTGTGGTTGCAGGGCCAAAAAGTGGTTAAAATAAAATAAAAGAGCAAAATACTCTTCCGGTTGTTTTGTTTTTTCACTGTCAGGTAACTGCATTTAAAATAATGCATTAACAGCTTAATGTTAATTGAAAAACAAATGCATGTTAAAGTAATCAGTAAAAAATGTATTCTGTTAGGTTATGAAACCTCAGTTACCAAATACCATCACTGCAAATGTCTGTGTGTATTAAAGCTAAGCGACACATAATTCCGGCCGGTTTTCGCACAGGATTCAGTACATAATCCGTTTTGATTGAACTGGCACTGGATGGAGGCTCTAAGGCCATGTTAGTGCTGCAAAATTTATCTGCAGCATTCAACACGGTCTCTCACCCCATACTGTTAGATCGCCTGAAGGACACAGGCATCCAGGGAACTGCTCTGAATTGGTTGACATCCTACTTGCACGTTCGTAACCAACAGGTCCTGACCCACCCCTTTACTTCACCCGCCAAACCTCTGAAATGGGGGTACCCCAAGGTTCGGCCCTGAGCCCGCTGCTCTTTAATGTCTATTTAACACCTTTAGCTGAGCTTATCACCAAAATGGGGATTAAGGTGATATCCTACGTTAATGATACTCAGGTGTTGCTTACATTTAGTGGAGTGTCAGACTTCACCTTCAATCCACTAAAAGAATGCCTCAAAAACATTGCTGACTGGATGAACCGCAATTTTTTAAAACTTAATGGGGATAAGTCTGAGGTCCTGTTTTTTAATCCACCGACGCCACCCCGTCCAATATATGGTGGCCATCGGAATTGGGTGATGTACCCACCCCGAAGGACTCGGTCGGAAATCTAGGTGTGAGATGGGACAAGGATCTGTCCCTCACGACCCATGTACAATCGGTTTCGGCGGCTTGTTTTGGCAAAATCAAAACCATCAGGAAATTTCTACATTTTCTCCCTGACTCAACCCGCAAAACCGTGGGCCACGCTCTAATCACCTCCTACCTTGATTATGCGAACGGCCTGTACATGGGTTTGCCGCTTGGTCTGATCCATAGACTCCAGATCATTCAAAATGCGGCAGCCCGACTGGTCTGTGGTGCCCCGCTTCGACACCACGTCACTCCTTATCTCAGGCAACTTCACTGGCTGCCTATAGCCAAGTGAACTGTATTTAAGGCCCTGACATTTGCCTTTCATGCAGACAAAGGGAGAGGTCCTATCTATCTGAGGAGGAGACTCCGCCATTATCAACAAGACAGACCTTTAGGTTCCAACCTCAAACGCGTTCTCTCCACACCACGCTTTGCGAAAGCAAGAATGGGTGGCAGAATGTTGGCGGTGCGTACCACCAAATGTTGGCATAACCTCCCTCCTCACTTACGCATGATGCAGTCCGAACAGGAATTCAGAAAGACCTTAAAAACCTGGCTTTTTAATCGGAACGACTAGCCTTGCATTGTCCTCTGCCCTGCTCACTGTCTGCTATAGCGCCGGGACACCACATGTGGGGTAGCTGCGCGCTCTACAAATGTCTTTTATTATTATTATTATAATTGAACCCTAGTTGGTGCACTGAGCTATTATGACCTTTGTATTTGTAGTCAGTGTCACTGGAATAATGCAATTGCACAGCCATAATTGTTTCGCATAATTATGGATTTGCCATGTTTGCCACATAATCCATCATCTGTTGCATAATTTGCAGATTTAAAAAACAAATGCTAGCTTAAATGGTTAAAATGTTACTGAAAATGCAGCAAGGCATGTTACCGAGCAGTGGAAGGCCATTTGCAAAGTTTGATTGGTCACCATTCTGTTGCTTATTGCTATATGTGGGTATTAAACTGGTATGCATGAGGGGCAATAAATGCCTGGACAGTGTCAACAATTGTAAACGTGATAAAATAATGCTGTTATACTATTACAAAATGTGCCGCATTATGCAGCTTAATTTGCCTTTTCGTGCTACATAATTTTGTCAGCTGTGCCGCATAACATGCGCTTCTGCTACATAACTCCAATGGCCCTGTTTATAGTACTATGAGGTCCCTGCCTATGACAGAAATAACTGTGAAAGTGTGAGCCATTATTTTAAAATAGTATTTCGCACAGTCTAAGTAAGCTAGGCTGCAGAAAAATGATGCAGCGTTTGAGATAAAATAAGTTCTTACAATATATAACATACAGTATATGTATAAGTAATCAGACTGTATCTAATGCAAACATTTTTATGTGTCTCCATTATTCCAGAACTCAGCTGATAATGCCTCTACAATTCTTTCAAAATGAATAAATCTTTGCCACCATGAAGCTTTAAGCAGAGCCACTAGAATTATGCGGCAGGAGAGGACTAAATTATGTGGCTGCATGAGCTACCTTTTGTGGTTAGAGTTACTTCATTATTTTGTCATTTGTACTCTTGGTAACACTATCAAGGGAAATATTGCACCTCATTCGTAGCAGTTTAACACCTATATACAGCAATAAACAATTACAAGATTACCAGTCAGTCTTTGCAAATGGCCTTCTGCTGCTCCAGAACACTTTGCCACGTCCTAAGTAACTTTTGTTCCATTTGAGCTAGAAGCAAATCTTTTTTGTTAATATCTGCAGATTATGCAGCAGATAATGGATCCTGTAGCAAATGCGGTAAACCCATAATTATGTGGAAAATGCTGCTACTGCAGAAAACCATAATTCCAGGGGCCCTGGCTTTCAGTGACTCAATCAGTTAATGGCTAATAGGAAGACTTGTTTTTCTTTAACTCTCTGCACTACCACCACACCCTTCACTTCCAGACACGGGTACCTCAAAGTCGGCCTTAACCTTTCAGGGGCAGTTTTCTTTCTGGAAGCTGAGGCCATGGGGTTGCAGGGAGAATGCCAGAATGGTTGCATTCAGATGAAGAACCCTGATCTTCTCGACCCATTGGGCCTCACAGTAATGGTCCAGGAGAAGGAGGAAAGGAACACGATTCAGAGATATTTTCAAAAGGATGGCCTAGAATAGGGAACACTGTGTGAGGACTCATATTTATATTTACAATTGGCCTGAGACATCTTCCCCAAAGAGATAACCCAAGGAGTGGACAATATAAGTAGACTTTTTTCAATTTTTTTTTAAAGTGGCCATTTACTAGTGCAGCAATACTACCGCCAGGTGTGTGAGAGGCCACCGCTGATCAATTATGGCTGGCTGTCTTATCATGAAAAAGTAGAGATGGGGCCCATTTCCCTTGCTAGCATTAGACACTAGGTCACCCTTCGAGCTTTCTAACACTAAGGGGCAGAAAGTATCATAGGTGCTGCAGAAACAGTGGCACCAGGGCCCAGCATTAGGAGGAGCCAATTAAACCCCAATTTTAGCTGTTTTACTATCCTTCGTTGCTTGCATTAGGGCCCTTTGCACACTTGCTAGTGTTGATGTGGGCCTCGGAGCAGTGGTCCAAGGAAGGGGAAATTAGAGCAAACACCTTAGTTTGGCCTCAGAGAGATGGCAGGGGTGGGGTGTGTTGCATGATAGAGTCCATATTTTTAACAAAGGGCACAGGAGACTTCCCTCTTTACAAGGCAGTAGTTATCATTATTAAAGCAGATGCAGCGGTACTGAGGCCCAGGAGTTGGGTCCCACTGCCTCACAATTATGACTCCAGCATTGGATTAGAGGGCACCCTTTAATGAAAAAAGGGAGGCAATATATGGGACATCTTTTTTTCTAAAAGGGACAGAAGGACTGTTTCTAGATTGGAGTGATGGTCAGGCATGGTGGGGAAGGGGTGGAAGAGGAAGAGGAGACAGCCTGCTACTCAAGACTGCAGTTATCATTAGTGCAGCAGGTGTAGTTACATTGGGGTCTAGGAGTGTGAACTGCGCACAAAACCCCAATTATGGGGAGCGGTATTCTTGGGTCAATACTTGTACTTGTTTGATGCATTTGCTGTTTTATAAGTCTCATGTTTAGTGTGGTTTATGAGCTATAGAAAAAGCACTCCTGAAATGATCACATAAGCCCACCCCTTGCACTCAGCCATGTCCCACCCACTCCCAGAATTCTCGCCATAATGTCTTTGATGGGGGTCCGACTTCAAAACACTCTAGTACACAGTACACTCTTTAGTCCACACAGCTGGAAGAACTCAAGGAAGACGTCCACTAATGCCTCCTGAAAATGTAACATCCTCCTCAGATCGCACCTTCCATCCCCTGACTCCTAGCCCTCAATAGAATAACAACGCACCTACATAACAGAACAAATAGATCACAGGACAGTCCAACCCCCCTTTGTGCCAACTCAGCACATGGCTTAAAACCCCATGGCCAGAACTAATTTTCCGTCATCTGGCCCCCCAACCTCTCACCTAAAGCAAAATAAATTTTAAACACAGGCTGATAAGAAAGCAGCAAGAAACACCAATTGCAGACTTATACCACCGCTCCTCAAAAGGCATGCAGAAAATGGACCTTATGTTCCACACCCAGAATCCGGCGGGATGGAACTCCACTCTCAGATACCACCTCCACATCTCTAAAATTATTAGCACCCCTCTCAGCTGCAAACTAACGTTCCTAATACCTAACCTCCACACGCAACGGCAACCCCTTTGTGACCATTTACAGCAATGGAACAGTCCTGATCCAAGCCAACAATGCCAAACTGGATGCATTCGACTCACTCTTCCCCACGCTGCATATCGCCTTCACTCATCTTACCCAGCCTCACTCGAATTTAACCCTATCCTCGAGACAACCGCCCCTAAAAAACTATCAAAACAATCCCTTGATTCAAACCCAACACTCCAACCTATCTCCCCCAAGCCTCATCATCCCCTCCAACTCCCCCCCCAATTCACACAACCCATTCCTTTTAGACACGGCAAACACAAGGCTCGTTCAAGATGTTACATTACAGCCCTTCTCCAGTCGCCCCCTCTCCCAGTACCTCCAACTAGCAACCAACGAAACGGACCTGCAGACAACAGCCCCAAACTCCCTTCCTGCACTAAATCCAGGGAAATCGCCACACAACTCCCCCCCCCCAATTCACACAACTCATCCCTTCTAGACACGGCAAACACAAGGCTCGTTCAAAATTATACATTACTGCCCTTCTCCAGTCTCCCCCTCTCCCAGTACCCTTAACTAGCAACCAACGAAACCGGCCCGCAGATAACAGCCCCAAACCCCCTTCCTGCACTAAAACCAGTGAAATCGCCACATAAAAACAACCTTTCACAACCTGCCCCCACCACTTCCCCCAAAAACCTCACAGACACTAGAAGCACAGGGAGCCCCACCCACACAGATAAGCTCTCCCCGAACACAACCAAGCACCCCCCATGCATAGAAGGCCAAATGCTGGACTCACCGAGATCAAACTACCCCACTCCTTCCTCCATGAGTACAGCCCAAAGATTGGCACAACAGCTAGATATAGTCATACAGGGTATTAATAAAATCTTATCTAACCGTACAACATCCACCACCCAATGCCTGCCACTCACACACATGGACACTCCCACCAAACACACATATCACCACAAGTCACAACGACTCAGATGGAAGACAACCCCCCTTAGAACCCAACCACATAGACCCAAAAGGACTAGCACCGTAATGTCCATGCAAGAGGCAAGGAGTCTCGCTGAATCCTATAAAGTAGCTCCAACCGCCGCCCCTTGCTCTGTGATACAAGTAATCACTGGATTTGGTAGAGAATATACTGCTCCGAGAACAGTGAGACCTGCAGCTCACCTCACCAATATTCCTATGGCTCCCCCAAAATGAGAAGCTCAACATCAAGAAGGCGACTAACTGCATGCTCATAAACTGCAGATCTGCGATCAAACACACAACCAAACTGGCAGAAACCATCCTAACACACAACATAGACATCACGTTCATCACAGAAACCTGGTTGAACGAATCCTCACCCTCCATCTTCGATATGCTAGTACCGCCGGGGTTCTCAATCATCAACATGGACAGAAAAAAACAGCGAGGTGGGGGGACCGCAATCATACATAAAAAGAACATCTCGATAACAGAACCGGACTCCTTTAAATACAATACATTGGAATACCTAACCACCACCGTCAAGCGATCAGACAACAAAATGCTTCAATGTCACCTCCTCTACCATCCACCTGGCAACACTCCCGCATTTGGAGAACATCTGGCAGACCTGATCACACACTGCTCACTATCAGACGCTAACTACATAATTCTAGGAGACCTAAACCTTCACTGGAACGAGGTAAACAACCCTCTGATACAAACCTTAAATGATCTCCTTCACAATACCATTTGACCCAACACTGCACCGAACAAACACATAACAAAGGCTCAATCCTGGATGCCATCATAGCTCACGAAGATTCAATCATCATCAATTGAACCCTCCCTGTTGACTGGTCAGACCACCATCTCATTCTTTTTCATGGCAATCAAACGACACATCGATCGCATAGCACTAACAATCACTTTCACTGGACAAGAAACCTGAGACAGGTCCCCCTCGAAGAACTAGTAGAAAGGCTAAATACACTTCCCCCTCCACCGCAGGCGACAGGTCCACCACAGAACGTAGCTCACAGTACAATGCGGCTATGACCGCCATGCTGGACCAAACAGCCCCCCTGAAACGGAAAAAAACCAAGACCCTCACATCGAGATCATGGTTTAACACTGACCTAAACCTGGAAAGAAGACAGCTAAGAGCTGCAGAAAGAATTTGGTGCAACAACCCTTCGACAACCCACCTTGAGCAACTCAAAAAGGAACATAGGAACTATAAAAAGCACATCATGAATGAAAAACCACCTTCTTCTGTGGTGCACTCAATAATGCTAAAAATCGCCCCAAAAACTATATTCAATATCATCAGACAACAAACATCCAAACCATCACCTTCTGCAATTACGACCTCCAAAGACCTATGTAACAAATTTGCCAATTTCTTCAATGAAAAAATATCAAAGATTGAGCTCTCACTTAAGGATCACCTCCGTCCTCCCAATGAAGACCTGCTACTCTACAAAGAAGACACAATTCCACTCAAGCAATCCACAAAAAACTGGATAACATTCAAACCCATCACTGAACCTGAAATTATTGAACTGACTACTGGATCCAAGCCTTATTCACACATTGAAGACCCTCTCCCTGCCCAACTGGCAAGAATTCTCAAACTCTCCCTAGCCCCACGCTGGTCGGAGATTATAAATAGCTCCCTGAAAACAGGAATCATGCCTGACTTCAGGCCTGTCTCCAATCTCCCATTCCTAGCAAAACTACTAGAAAAATGTGTTCTCCTTCAACTCACCAATCACATGGACATCAATGATCTTCTCGACCCTCACCAATTGGGCTTTAGAAAAGGATGCAGCACAGAGACTGCCATCTTGAATGTCATTGATGACATCCACAAATCACTGGACATGAACTGCTGCTGTCTACTCATACTCCTGGACCTTTCGGCGGCCTTTGACACAATTGACCACAAACTACTCATCAACGTACTCAAAGATAGGGTAGGAGCAGAAGGGGTGGTCTTACACTGGTTCACCTCCTTCCTGCATAACCGCTCTGAAAGAATAAAAATCAGAAACTTCACATCTGATCTACACCCTATAACCAGAGGTGTTCTCCAAGGCTCAGTTCTTTCACCCGCACTGTTCAACATTTACATGGAGCCACTCACCATCATCCTTAAAAAAGCCAACATACCCTTCCACCTCTACGCTGATGACACCCGGATCTACCTCGAAACCTCCTCCATAGCAGACATGCATAGACTCAATGACACCCTAATAGAAGTCCAAAAATGGCTGTCCCAAAACCATCTGAAACTCAACCAAGACAAAACGGAAATCCTCCTCATAGCCAACAAAGAGCAGACCCCCCGAATCACGGAATGGATAAAGTCTATTGATGCTCTCAGCAGCACTCTCATACTGGCAGAGTCTGTGAAGTCACTGGGAATAACCTTAGACGCCAACCTTGACATGGTCAAACACATCAAGAACACTGCAAGATGTGCCTTCTTCAACTTAAAACTACTAAACAAAATCAAACCCTTCATCCCTCCAAATGACCTTAAGGAAGTCACGCAATCCCTTGTGCTATCCAGATTAGACTACGGGAACGCCACCCTCACAGGCACGGCTAAGCTATACCTTGCTCCCCTTAGATCTATCTTAAATGCAGCAACCAGAATGGTGATGGGAGTAAAGAAATTCGAACACATCTCCCCCGCTCTCAAAGAGCTCAACTGGCTCCCAATTGAAGTGCGTGCTAACTACAGAACTGCCTGCCTCACCCACAAAGCCCTCCACACTGGGAAACCCACCTATCTAGCTGCCAAACTCAACAAAGCCGGACAGCCAAGCAATCTCAGAAGCACCAACACTATGCAACTCATCCCCCCGAAAACCTGCAAACAAAAGACCTTATCTCGGTCTTTCTCTGGGAATGCACCCAGAATTTGGAATGCCATCCCTATACATATCAGGACTAACCCTTCCTTCACAGAATTCAAGAGCCAGCTGAAAGTGCTCTTCCTCAATCGAGCTCTCTCAAAATGACAAAGGTCCTACAATTACCGATCTGACATCAATTGAGAATCCAGTCACTTCGAGAAGAACAACTCCTTACAGCATCTTACTCGTGCCCCGCACATTACTCTCCCTGACTATTACCACTTCCACTACTACTCTGCATTCGAATGATACTTGACTTGTAAAAATGTAAATGTAAATTTGATACTTGTATAGCGCAATACTCACCCGTAAGGGTCTCAAGGCGCTTGTACGAATACCGCTGTGGAACCCATCCTGGCTTTCCCTGTGAGGCGTCCACTCCTGGGCACCCCCAAGGTGGAGGCCAGGCATCCTTAGCGTTGTGGGGGCCGTTGTGGAGATTAAGCAAGCTATTGCCCAGAGTTGCAGAGTGGGACTCCATGATTGGAATAGGCACCGAGGCGAGAATTATCAGGTCCGTGGAATTTTTGAGCCCAAGACCAGCTGAGGCGGGGAATTGAACCCTGGTCCTGGGCTAGACCTCTGCATCAGGGTATGCCGCTCTAATCATTGAGCCACACTTCTTTTTGTACCGATCAATGACCCATATTTGAACACTGTGTTTACTGTTCCACTCTGTGTATACTCAACTGTTATTTGACAAATGTAAAGCGCTCCGATACTTTCGGGTCTGGCTAGTGCTATGTAAACATTTTGCTTAGGAGGCTCACAGCAAAAAAGTGTGAAGACCTCTGATTTAGATTGTTCTATTAGTTCTCTCTTCCACTAACTTTTCCAGAATAATATGCCTGGGTTTCTGAAGAAGCACCTTTCCTTGTTATCTAAGCATCTATATCTATAGGTTTTGTCTATAAGGTATATCAAGGAGCAGATTGCAGCTGCTTCAATAAAGTCTTCGCCCTAAGGTAACCTGCAGGCAGCTTAAATGCAGGGGTATGCAAAATTCGTGCAATATCCTTTCGCATAATTATGCAAAATTTCCTGTGCATTACGTGAAATTACATGTAATTATATGGAATGCAAAGCCCTAGTGCTAGATTTTCGCATGAAATGCTTCCTAGCATGAAAAATACAAGTGCTGTGGTAAGCAGCTGCTCACATTCCTGTAATTGGCATTGTTGCTGTGCTCCCGAACTCTAATTTTACAACAAACGGGAGTGTATTTACACAATGTTGAAAAATGGTGTGAGTTAGGTAATTTCACAAAAGAAGCACTGGCAGGCAATTCCCGAAAATACGCTAATTATGCTGGCGTAGTTAAACTTTTGCCAGGCCCTACTTATATTATCTCCAAATCTGTGTGCCATAATACCGAACTTGTGGTCTCTACTCATTGAGCACACACAGATTAGCAAAACAAGTGAAGTTATAAAGGTTCTAGATGAAACTCCTTACACAAACAACAATTGACCAATTACAACCCAGGACCATCCAGCTCTTAAAGAAACCCTCTAGTTCACAGCCTACCAGGAACGCACTAGAATAGCACAAAGGCGAGTCCGACAGCCATGTATACAATTCTTTCTTGCTTCGTTATATATTCACACCAGAACATGGACTTCTATTGGAATTCTCAAGGGCATATTATCAAGCCCATTATCGCCGCTTTAGCGGCAGTTTTCTGCTGCTAAACCAGTGATAATTTTTAATGTCGTCCTTGTTAATATGCTGCCTGGATATTGTCGCTCAAGAGCGAAACACAGGAAGCGTTATGACAGCGCGGGCTGTGCATCCTCTCCGCTGCCCTACAGCTCATTCCAGGAGCTAAGAACTAAGGGGCATATTATCAAGCACGGCTTTAAAGTTATTGCCGCTTTAGCGGCAGAAAACTGCCACTAAAGCGGCGATAATGGGCTTGATAATTTGCTCGTGAGAATTCCAATAGAAGCCCATGTTGACACCAGAACATGGGCTTCTATTGGAATTCTCAAGGGCATATTATCAAGCCCATTATCGCCGCTTTAGCTGCAGTTTTCTGCCGCTAAAGCGGCGATAATTGTAACTCCGTTTCTAGATAATATGCCCCAAACTACTTCCAGCCCTCTGAAAATCTCGTAAAGTCCAGCCCACCGGCACATGAAATTGCCTGCAGAGTTGGTGGGGAATTCCAAAAGGAAAGCAGGTAGGCCTGCATGCTGACAAGGGTAGAAAGGCGTAGAAAGTTGAGAAACCAACCATGGGGCATATCAGCATTGACATTGCGTTTTACATAAGTCCTTCGTTACTCCACCACGCTACCTCCCGGACTTGGTGAAGAGGGTAGGTCACAACGAGCTGTATGAGGAAGAAAAATGTGAGTAACGGATTTAATTTTTTAAGCAACTTGTGTAGTACGCTTGTTAAATGGCAGACGGGTATTCCCATCCTTGCTTTGGGATATGCATAACATCAACAATTACCACTATTGTTTCGGTAACTTAACAATAAAGTTTTGTTTTTACAAAAAAGTAAACAACTTGTCCAGTACGCGTGCCACGGCAGAAGGATACTCCCATCCTCGCAGTGGCATTTAGGTAACTTTACAACAAAGCCTGGTTTTACAAATAAGAGCTCCTAGCCCGACCCGTAATGGAGAAATTCCTGAACCCTCCTCTTTAATACAGACATGTTACGTGGTGCGTGGTGCGTGGTGTGCAATCAACATGGAGCGTGACCAGAAAATAATCTGCTTCTGCGATCGTACATGGGACTGAGCAGGGCACATGATTACATATCACGGTGCACCTATGCCTACACATATTCATTTAGTCCCGAAACCTCACCTTTCACTGACACATCATTTGGCACTGTAAATCAGCGTATAAACTAATAAGCTAGGTGCCTCTTAGTGACCATAAGGCACTTCAAATCAGTGGTGATACTATATAGTATGATGACTTCAAGATCTATAAGTTCACTATTGACTTTTTCCATATCACTGTGATGAGCCACACTGTTGTCTCCTACTCCTCGATCACTCCCCTGACAACCTCATTAGGGTAGAGATGGGTCCATTATGGTGAGGATTACTTGACACATTCTGGTTCATCCTCTTTTTAGAGACCATACTGTTTGCTTCATTGCTCTCTCTACTGTTTTACATGAACTGTTAGAACAGACTGAACGATTGAATTATGCTTAACCCCCCCCTTTTTTTGGGCACAGTCCTAATTATTGAGGAATCTACACTCATGTACAGCCCACCGAGTACTGTTGATGTCTGGACAATGACTGAATAGGGTGAGTTACGCTTGTGTTTTTGCTGCTTTTAACAGGATTTCCACAATGGTGAGTAGTCACGTTAGCTCACCGTGGGGATCCACACTGAAGGCTTCCTTTCCAACCGTTCTGTACAATATATACCCATAGATTTGTTTTGATATACCTTTTTTCATTTCAGGTAGTTCCCGACGCAAACAAGTACTTTGTTTGAAAACAACATCTAGGTTGACAGAAACCCTAACATAAATAGTTTTTTAAAATGTAGATAGTTTGTGCTTTAGGTCCTGACGAATCGCGAGTATACTTACTCAAAGCGAGAAACATGTTGACCCATTTTCTATAAATACATGACACTCTGATACGAGACATTACACTCTAATAAGTGCCATGTTTACACGCTTTTAATTAGGGTAGGAGGCCCCCAGAATAAAACTTAATTCCATCAGGCACTCCTAACCTTATTTTAACTCACTATAATACATCTACATTATCCAGGCCCCACACCCGCACTTCACCATACGGCAGTTGGATAAAAGATCTCCGCCAAAGTGCCCCTTTTTAAGGGAGCCCATTGGGCATTGCACCGCCGGCCCGACGAGGAGCAGCCCATATGATGAAGCATGACACCTGAAAGGGTGTGTGAGGGCATTAAAATCCAACATATGGATTTCCAACCATGAACACATGGTGTATTCAGTTGGATCCAGCCTTCGTGTTGACTTCACCTACTCTATTTCTGAGGAACTGTAGGAACACCTTTTTGTAAGCATATCAGCAAGGGCCGGCGATAATTATCGCTAAGCGCACTTAGCGCTAGGATAATTATCGCCGTCTATCGCTGCTTTCTATCGCGGAGATAGCGTGCTATCAGCAACGCTTATCTCCAAAGCGATAGCAATGCAAGCGTTAGCTGGAAAACAGTGTGATTATCGCTGGAAATCCAGCGATAATCGCACTATGACCGGCGATACCTTGCTGATAGGGCAGGGTGGTCTTAGCCATGTAATCCACCTCCCATTGGATTACATGGCTAAATCAGAATTAAAGCAGGCGTAAGGAAAGTAGCGATAACCATGGTTAGCGCTACTTTTGTTATCGCTATGCTTCTTAGTGATTCCCATGATAATTGCAGAAATGTCGGTTAGCGACATTTCTCCAGTTATTTTTGGAAGGAACACCCACTTTGCATCTCATTAGAGATGAAAAGCTGGGCATTTAGTAAGCAGGCGCTAAGGCATGGATTCACGTGAAAACGGACACTAAAGCGGCGATAATTTTATTGCCTCGCCTTGCTGATATGCCCTCATGTTCTTAGCTAAGTGCTGTGGCCAGGGTCAGATTGGGATCACAATTCTGCCTGGGCACTCCCAAAAAAGTGGCCCACATTCATGGATCACGCCCGTTCACAAAACAGCATTTGTCTAGTCTCATCAGGCTCATTTTTAGAGAAATGTTTGAAAAATTATGTATTTTAAAGATCATAGAGCCAGAAACATTGGTGAAAAGTAGAAGCACTACATTTTGGCGGGGCAGGCGCAGCTAAATCAAGTGCCCAAAAGCCCACCACTCCTGACATGGCTATGTTTGCCACTTGGCTGTTCTTTTTAACCAGCATTACCAGTATTTCAACGCCCCTGCCAGTACGAAAATGTCAAAAACATCTAAAGCTGGTATTTTCCCCCCTCCCTGATCAGGGCTGGACTGGACGTAGCGGGCACCGGGCATTTCCCCGGTGGGCCGCCTGGGTTGGGGGCTGGTTTTGGGCCCCTGGGGGCCGAATTTGTTACAGGGCTGTTTTTGCAACCCCCGGGGGGCTGGCCGAGCACTTTACCAGGACCGGTTTTGGTTCCCAGTCTGGTCCTGCCCCTGATCAATATGTATTTCAAAGTTTGAACAGTAAACGTAAAGTAGAAGCAGTTTAAACTGTGGTGTAAAGCTTCTTTAACCCCTTCGCTGCTAGGCCTTTTCCTCCCCTGTGCTAAGCCTTTTTTTGGCTATTTTGGGTAGTTCGGGCTTAGGGCCCTGTAACTTTTTGACCACATAAGGTATTCACGCCAAATTTGCGTCCTTTTCTTCCAACATCATGGGGATTCTAAAGGTACCCAGGGTTTGTGGATTCCCCTGGAATACAGCATTTTACTTTTTTTTTGTGGAAAAATGTGAAAAAAGGGGCTACAGATGAAAGCGTCTGTTTTTTCCCCGGTAAATGGTATCAAAAAAGGCGTTGTTGTGCTGAAATTTCCATCTTCCCAGCTTTCAGGGACAAGCAGGCTTTTGTCAGAAAACCAAAATATTTTGAACAGTTTTGGCATTTTTCTGGGACATAGCCTATTTTTGCTATTTTTTCCGCTTTCAACCACCTTCCAGTTAATGGTAGAAATCGGTATGAAACCAATAATGGATCCTGGAAAGCTATACATTTTAGAAAAGTAGACAAAATTCTGAACTCAGCAAGGGGTCATTTGTATACATCCTTCAAGGTTTCTTTATAGAAACTAACTGTTGAATATAGGAAAAATTGAAAATTAGTTGAAAAAAACAGCCATTTGTGTCAACGTTTTCACCTGTAACTTCTTCTAATTATGACAGCTGTTTGAAAGCAATATAGCGTTACATCCGCTGGACCTTTCTGGTTGTGGAGATATATAAGACTTGTAGGTTCACCAAGAACCCGACGAACCCAGAGCCAATAACTGAGCAGCAATGTTTTTTTATTATGTACCGGGTATATAGCAATTAATTTGGGAAAATATATACAAGGAAAAATCGGTATGAGAGACACCTATGTATTTCTGAAATTGGAACAATATATAGAGTTTAGAAACAGTAGAAATTTGCACATTTCCAAAATTGTGAGTACCCATACTAGCATGCGAATTGTAGCTCATTTTTCAAAATGACTTCTTTTTGACACATTGTCTTTCATATGGAAGGCAGAAATCCACGCAAGCCATACCCCGCTAGACCCCCCCGGGTGTCTAGTTTTCAGAAATGTGTGGGTTTGGTTGTTTCCCAAGATGGCCGCCGAGCCCGGGGCTAAAAACCCAGGTGACCCCCCTTGCAAAACCAGGTTGTTTTGTGATAGGTCATTTTGATGTCTCCTCAATACGTTTTGGGACCTTGCCTGTCACGGGTACTTGACCCACCCAAACAAGTGAGGTATCATTTTTATCGCGAGACCTGGGGGAACGCTGGGTGGTAGGAATTTTGTGGATCCACGTAGATTCCAGAACTTTCCCACACAGAAATTTGAGGTAAAAGTGATTTATTTTTTCAGCTAAATTTGAGGTTTGCAGGGGATTCTGGTTAGGAAAACATTGGGGGATCCACGCAAGCCATACCACGCTGGCCTCACCCGGGTGTCTAGTTTTTAGAAATGTGTGGGTTTTGTTGTTTCCCAAGATGGCCGCCGAGGCCGAGGCCAAAAACCCAGGTGACCGCCCTTAGTAAAACCAGGTTGTTTTGTGATAGGTCATTTTGATGTCTCCTTAATACGTTTTGGGCCCTTGCCTGTGGCGGGTACTTGACCCACCCACACCAGTGAGGTACCATTTTTATCGGGAGACCTACCTGGGGGAACACTAGGTTGTTGGAAATATGTGGAGTCATGTAGATTCTAGAACTTTCCTAAACAGGTTTGCAAGGGATTCTGGGTAACATAACCTGGTGAGAGCCAGAATAGTCACCCCAACCTAGATTCCCCTGGGTGTCTAGTTTAAAAAAATGTATAGGTTTGCTAGGTTTCCCTATGTGCTGGCAGAGTTAGGGTTCAAAATCCACAGGTAGGCACATCCTGAAAAAAAGTCAGTGCCTAACAGGCTTTCTGCTGCCATTGGGGGGGGGGTGAAATCAGGTGCTATTGCCCCGATATGACAGTGGCTATTCTTTTGGGGTGGAGGGGGCATTGGGATGCCCATTCTGGAAAGCCCCCACCCCTACTAATAGAAAAGGCAGCATAATCGCTGGCGCCTAGTGGACCTTCTGCCCTACCCGGGGGTGGGGCAGATCAGGGACTACTGCCCCCATGTGCCTCCTGGGGGGGCAGAAAAGGTTGTGCAATCTTTTTTGGGGGGGTGGAGGCATTGGCATGCCCATTCTGGTCAACCCCCAACTCAGACGTTTGAAAAAGAAAATCCCTGGTGGCTAGTTGGCTTTCTGCCCCACCCCGGGGGGGCAGATAAGGGGTTATTGCCTCATCTGCCTCCCAGGGGGGGCAGAAAGACTATATCATTTTTTTGGAGGGTGGGGGCCTTGACATGCCCATTCCAGGCAGCCCCCATCCCTACCTATATCTAATAAAAAAAACCCTGGTGCTTAGTGGGCTTTGTGCCCCACCTGGGGGCAGATTACGGGCTGCTGCTCCCATCTGTGCAGGGGGGGCTTTGGTGTGCCCATATTAGGCAGCCCCCACCCCTAATTTACATAATAAAAGAAATCCCTGGTTTCTAGTTGGCTTTATGCCCCTGGGTGGGCAGATTAGGGACAACTGCCCCCATATGCCCCCCAGGGGGGGGCAAAAATACTGGAAGTTTGTGGGGGGAGGGGTGGGGACATTGGCGTTCATCTTGGGCAGCCCCCACCCTGATATGAAACATTAAAAAAAACCTGGTGTCTAGTGGGCTACTGCCCCATCTGCACCCGGTGGGGCAGAAAGACTCTAATTGTGCAGGGGGGATGGGGGCATTGGCGTGCTCATATTGGGCAGCCCCCACCCCTAATTTATTAGGTAAAGACTGAACTTAGCACAAACTTTATGGGGGAGCAAAGGCCCTTGCCCAAGGACCCGCTCCCCCCTCCCTGGTGCCCAGCAGGTGGATCCCTGGGGCGGTCCCCAAGCATGGATTCTCCCCTTTCCAATGATACCCCTTCCGTCTTTCTACTTGCTCGGTGGGCTGAGATAGCCCCCTGAGCACGTAGAAAGTGTTTTGCTTTCTGTGCAATGAAGTCAGCGCGACGTGCACGCTGATCTTCATTGAACAGACGCAATACAGACAGCCTCGGTAGCTGGGGAAGCCCTTCCCCAGCTCCTGAGGCTGTCGCGGGGAAAAGGAAATCCCTCTGGTGCCCGCACTAGAGGGATTTCCCCTGCCATGTGTGAGGACGGCCGGGAGCTGTCCTACCCACATGAGCATCGTGGCGCACGACGGCTACCAGCCGTCCTGCGCATGGAAGGGGTTAATGATCCCTGAATGATAGTTAAAACTAAACAAAGGAAGAAAAGCCATGTTAGGAAGGAATACATACTTTTTTATTATTGAATAAAGAATCCTCTCTCATGATTAAGTTCCAGCCTTTGCAAATTCTTAAAAAATTAACAAACAGAAGGGTATGTTTTTTATTGCAGTTTTATATAGCGTAAACTCAGCCATAGGGCGCAATTAAATGAGCACAAGTTACAGTACAGAAGATCAAATTAATTTTTATTTTAGACCTTGCACAATTAAGTAAGTCATTTGCCCAGAATCACAGGATGTTGAAGTGAGGCTGGGACTCGAACCTGTTTCCATACTTCAACATTCGCAGCTCTGACCCTAACATTACATCATCTAAATTTTCCGCTCTGGGAAAGGTGCTTCACAGTAAGGTTTATGCAAAAATACACCCCCCCCCCCCCCCCCCCACAGACCTGAAAGACACTATAGCCGTGGTGCCGACGACATGCCCTCAGCAGGGCCATTCACTTACTCACCCCAGCCCAGCCAACTGTAGCCTCGGGGGGATGGCCTGGCAGGGGAGGGGTGAAGAAAAGCACAAAGTTGCTGCTGCTCCAGGGGAGCCGAGGTGATAATGGCCCACAGCAGGGGAGTGGGACATTGCTTACAGGAGGCCAAGATAAAGTCTGCAGCGGGCAGAACAATATTTGCCTAGCGACGCTGCTAAAAGCAACCCCCTCAGAGCCTCCTTGCTCATGATGCTGAACCCCGACCCCACCCCTTACAGTGGCCCGGTGGGGAAGAGATTAAGGCTCTGTGGGCCAGTTAACAAAAAACGGCCCACTGGTGACCATTAGGCACCGGCCCATTGGCCAATGCCCACCCTCCCGCCTTCCCAATCCGATGCTGGCTGTGGCCTGATCCAACAAAACAGATGGTTTCCACGTTCTTTTTTTAGGGGGGCGTGTGGGGGCAGATGATCCACCGTGGTAATCTAGGGACAGAAACAGGAGAAAGGAAGATTACGAACTAGTACCGGATGGCAGGTGCTGCCTACATCGTCCTGGCAGACCTATCTTACTAACTCAAGCAAAGCAGTGGTAATTATTACTACAACGTTTTTGCAGGATTAATTCTATCAAGTGTCTTAAATTGAGACAGCAGTAGAGCAAGATCACTGGCTGACCGAGAAGACATGTCGTAGATACAAAATCAATCGTGCTTTTAAAAAAAACATAGGTAAATCCAATTTTGCATCTATCTCAAGAAAGCGACAGCAGTATGCGACCTGACAGCTGTTCAGTGCCTTGAAGAGAGGATGTGGCGTGCCAGCCGCTTGAGAGGGCCGCTGTAAATGTACCTCTGTGCTTGTCAGTTGCTGAAGGGTACTGACAGCATCCTCTGGGAAAATGCCACAAGAACCACGAAAAGGTTAGAGGTGTGCTGTCCTCACGCAGGGAGATGCTCCAATCAGCAAATGGAGCAGCTGTGACTGGTGCGCCAGGACAGGTCTGGGATACAGGCCCAAGCCCCAGCAAGGATTTCTCAGTTTCTTAACCTATCAGGGCTAGAGCTCCATTCATTGTACAGAAATAGCCATATTTATTACGTGACCTCAGATTGACGTCATAAGGGCATTTTCCTATTTACAAAAACACAGACCACCAAAGTTGCAAGCTGTCTATGCTAACTTAAGAAGAAACTTTAACAAAAAAACTAGCTTTGATTCAATTACATTAATTCACTTTGGAGGATCTTATCCTTGACATAAATCTTATCTCCTCTTGTTGATTTAGAGCTGAAGGAATCGTGTGGCAGGTTTAATGTGCTCGGAATCTGAAGTTGGGGAACAAGGGCACTTGTTAATTGGCATTTTTCACCAAGACCACACAATGAAGTTATGGACACTTGTTAATTGAGCTTTTTCACCAAGACCACACTATGACGTTATGTAGATATGCATTCCAGGCTATGAAAATATGAAGCTCGACTTTATTTGTTTTCTTCCCAGAACCTGAGCTTGTGGCCTCAAGCATTCTTCAGGATTCTACATTAAGACCTGTACACTGGTGATGCCTCTGGAATGCAATGGAAACGCTGTCCATTTGAAAGCTGCGCAGCTTTAATGAGTCCCTGGAATTTTCATCCCCTGTGAAAGCAGTGCAACTCAGGCGTGGCTGATGGTAACACTTATGCATGACAAGTTTTACTACTGATGCGTGCCTGTAAAAGATGCCCTAAAGACATGGTCATTGGAATTATGTGGTAAGGAAAGACCAAATTATGCAGCAGGGTTTACTAAATTATGTGGCAAGAAAATACAATTTATGCGGCACAATGAGGCACATTTGTGATAGTATCATTTTATTATTTTGACATTTCTTTACTCACGTTAAGACTATCTGGATAATGGTTTGCCATCATTAGTAGTAGTGTAAAACCCTTATACAGCAATATCCAACTGAAATGTTAACTGTAAACTTTCGTGAAGTGCCTAATGCTGTGCAGCAACATGTCGCTGCATTTTTTGTAACTTTTGATCCGTCTGAGCTACAAACGGTTTTTTAAAATCAAAATCTGCAAATTATGTTGCGCATGATGGATTATGTGGCAAAAGCAACAGATCCATAACTATTCCAAAAATACCTCGGCCACAGAACCAAATAATTCTAGTCGCCCTGCCTATATAGAGGGGTTGTTATGTAGGAACCTCTTAGGTCACAATCTCCTACTTTCCTCACAGAGGTGGTGGAGATTGCTGCTTTGCAGAGCTCGTCTTGCAGGTAAATATCACTGATAGTGTAAGAACGTAATGTCCAGCTTTGCTCTGCCCATAGCTCCTTCAAGTATGTCGCAAGTGAGGATGCACTTTTTTATGTGGCGCCTTATCTACAAAATGCTGCAGTTGTAATACTTTACTGGCAAACATGGGCAGTGCCTGACTAGCACTGCATGCCACACAGCCAAGCACTATTTGCAGAGAAGTGTAGGTGTGCACTGTAGCCCAAACCACACATACATTTATTTTATCCAAACATGTTGCTGTTAACGAATTATGAGCCTTATGAATAAAACTACTTTGCAGAAGCAAATCGTCAAAATCGTGATATCCACGATAGCTTTTGGATACCGGCAAAACCTAAATAGCTGTAGGTAGCAGTTTATTGAATAGCAAAATAGGCACCTGAGTACATACCGAATCACAATTTGGAAGGAACATGTTCATTGCATTACTTAGAATTTTCAATTCCTTAAGGTATGTATCAATATCTTATAGGTTACTGACAACTCAAAGGAGGTGTCTCCCATTCGCAAATTGGAAGGGTTTTCTGGGGGGTCCCTTCCCCGTTGTCAATGTTAGCAAAAAAGTTCAGAGCAGGCTGTGTTCCAAGGGACTACTGTTTATTCATAAAAACAGTTTATGAAACTTGTCTTTATTTTCTTTAAGGAAATGAGCTACATAAAAAGAGATTGCTTTATTTAAAAGTATTCACAAGGGGCTAGGCCTCCCCTCCATGAGGCACGATGCCCAGGCGCTTCAGCTGATGCAGATCGCCTATCTGCAGCGTGGTGCAGTGGATCACTCAATTTAGGTTCAGGTAGAGTGCCGTCTCTCTGCAAGCCTGTCTGGGTTCTCCATGCTTTATGTGTATGGTACCCTCAGGGTATGCTCAGCGAACCCTATGGTCCGGGCAATGTTCTTCGCATGGAAGATGGAACACAGTCTTGTTTCAGTGGACCACTGTCTGCATGCTGAGGCCACCCTGTGGTGGAATGCTGGTATCCAGATTGGGGGCTCTCCACCAGACTGGCCGGAATGGAGACAGTCGGGCCTTGAAATGGAATTGCAACTGATCACGGGTGGGTCTCTTAATTTGTTCTAGGCCCTCCAAAAGGAGCTCCATCTGCCCCAACATCAGTATTGGCGGTTTCTGCAGCTTCGCAACTGTCTGCGATGCCATCTGGCGGCGCCACCGTGGGACCTGTGGTCATCACCCATTGTTTCCCATTTCCAGGTGAGGGGTAGCTATTGCGTTGTGATGTTGGACCTCCACAACCTATGGATTTGTCACTGGTACTCCCTGCCCCAGAATTAAGTTCTACTTATTTAAATTACTGAACGACTGGTATTGGACCAACGTGAAGCTGGAAGGCGCTGGCCTCCTCCACTCCTGCTGGTGCTGTACTGTCCCTAGATGTGACAAATTGCATGTCCTGATTGAGTGCCATGCCCTCTGTGCATTCTGGACTGTGGTTCAGGTTAAGCCCGGGCGGAGAACTCTGCTCCGCCCATGGAGTGTGCAGAGATTTGCCTTCTCTGCGTTCCGCGGAGAAGGCAAATCTCCACACACTCCACAGCAGAGAGGAGTTGGCCAGCCCCCGCCTCCACCCCCCCATTTCAACAACTAATTTGATTGCTTAAAAGTAAATTAAAACCGGATGCCGCATTACAGGTAAGTGGTTTTAATTGACTTTTAAGGAATCAAATTACTTGTTAATATAGGGGGGGTGGAGGCGGGTGGCATAGCATAGCGTAGGGTAGCAGAGTTCCACAGAGTTTGTTTGCAACTCCGTGGACCTCCGCGTAGACCCGCTACGCTCACTGCGCCCAGGGTTAGTTTAGGCCACATTGGCCTGCACTGCCACTCTCCCCTCCCCGTTCCCCTGCCCCACTGTAGTCTTGCATGATCTGTTAGCTGCTCGGCAGATCTCCCAGAAGGAGCACTAGTTTCTATTCACAGCTTTGACATCTGCTAAACTGTGGGTCCTATGACACTGGCACACCCCACATATACAACGTATATGGAATGGCTAACAGAAATATTTAAGGTGGAGTCCTGTGAATAGATTGTGTACTCCCTCAATGATAAACTGGATATTTACGTCTAGGTGTGGGCCCCGTTCCTCGAGGACAAGCCCGGTCAAGATGGAGTTTAGGCATTGGAGAGGGCCAGATGTTTGGAAATGGTGTCTGGGGCGATTGTTACCTGTATCATCTTTGCTTCTGCCATTCTGGCTATTCTTGCTTTCTTCACTGTTCCTGCTGACTCTGCACTGGCCAATGGGTGGTGAGGCCTTGGGTCCACCTGGTCCTTTCTACATCCCCTTCTCTTAGCCCACCCTTCCTCCACTCTGCCTTTCTTTCTCTTTCTTCCTATCCCACCCACATTCCGCTTTGTGCTGATTCATTGGACTGGGAGTGCTGAGTCCAGGGATTGGATTAGTACCCTCCTTCGAGTGTTATTTGCTATTATGGTCTTCTCTCCTGCTTACTTTTCTTTGTTATGTAGTTCAAGAGAGACAGTATCTGTTTTGTATTATTGCTTGTTGAAAATCTAAAATAAAGCAGGCTAAATAAATAAATAAATAAACGCATTCTCGTACATGGTGGTCTGCTGTATCATAGTGGGTCAAAATATTCATGAAGTGCACTGAATTGTGACCCACTATTATTCAGTATTTTGCAACTCAACCTACTGGTACATAGGTCAAGTCACAAAATACCAGTAAATTCAGTAAAAGGTGGTGCACACATTGTAACCCCTGCTACCAAAATTATACTTAGTACATAAAACCCAATCCTCCTTTGATCACTTAATTGACTGCATTTGGGTGCTATCAATTCTTTGGAATCCTGATAAACTGTGTTTTGTGCTATGGCCAATCTTTTATTGCAGTAATTATATGATTGAAAAAACAAGAGTTAATTTGTGTAGATGTTAGCAGGTAGTGGGAACCAGCACTTTTTTGGGGAACCAGGATTTATGTTTCAGCATCAAACGTTGATCTACAGCAAGATAGACAAAAGCATGAAATGGATAAATAAGGAGTTGGAGAAATATAAGAAAAAGTCACAAAGGGAAAAGGAAGGAATGAAAGAGAACTGGGGTAGCATCATTTCGTCTCCATCCTTTTACGATTGGCTAGACCATAAATATATTTACCGTGGGACTTTTGTACTCGTGTACTGAATAATACCAATTACATATGGTGCACTAAAGTTATAGAAGGTGCATTTATTCTGTGTTGGAGACATATATGTGTGGGCATATTAAAGATGTTCCTTATCAGAAACATCTGGATTGCTGATAATAATCTTCAATAGGTGCATGTGCCACGGATTAGAGAGAATGAATCACGTGTGTTCAAAGCTTTCTTTATAAATTGTGACCAGTTGTCATTTTTGGTTAATAATACATGTGTTATTTTATTTCACCACATATAAGAGTACATTATTATTTATTGGATTTTATGTAGGTGATAGAATTAATATGCATTTAAAGAAAACAGTTAAGTTAGCATAATTGTGGGCCTCAAGCTTACAGTCGAGACATTTATTACTAACGGGAACGTTGTTTTTCTGCATGTTTTCTCCTCTGCTGGTGCACACCAAATGCATTTATTAGTAAAACACATTGCATTTCGTAGATAGTGAGGCAAGAAAGAACTGGCACAGTCAAATAATAACAAAGAACAAAGCGAGTGTTACCAGTTGGTACTATGAGACGAAGGGAGAAATCAAAGGGTGCCTTGGAAGCAGAGACTGGAATAGGGGAGTAGTGTTCAAGTTCTATCTTGGAAACTGAAAAATTGCAATTATATGTATGAGGTTATTTTTCTAGAATGTTCTTTGTGCATTTTAATTAGTAAATACACCTTGGGTTTGGTCATATTCCTTTTAGACATAGAGAGTGGTACAGACATCTCTTGTCATCTCTAATTATTTGGCTTCTTGCTATTCATGGCTCCTTACCTATAGAACTTCTACAGAGCTTCTAATGATGACACCTTTCTTGCTTCCTTGATTCAGTAGGGTTTCCCTTATCCTTAGTTTAGTGTAGGGTTTAGTAGATGTTGTGAATCTTTTTTATGTATGGGGAGAAGGACCAAAATCATTTGTCTAGTCATCTAATCCTATTTCTTATTTTCTGCATAGTTGCCACAGAAATTCTTATATGCTTCTTTCTGTCTAGGACCAATATTGTATGCTGCTTTGGTCTACTTTTGTGAAGCCTCTAGTTTTAATCTGTTATATTAATCTGGCTTTGAGTCTCTAATAAACCATTTATCCTCAAGTTACTGACTCAGATTTTATTGTGTGGTCCTAATGGGTACACTGTACCTTAAGATTTAAATAATTCTAAGAAGACTGGAAATTAGGATGGGTTTATCTGGCACAGTCCTTCAATGGCTCAAATCCTTTCTCGAAAACAGAACGCATTCATTCATGGTGAATAAAAATCTTTCTCCCTCCTCACCGAACCTTCTAGGAGTACCACAAGAC
Source organism: Triturus cristatus (assembly GCF_964204655.1). Classification (NCBI taxonomy): domain Eukaryota; kingdom Metazoa; phylum Chordata; class Amphibia; order Caudata; family Salamandridae; genus Triturus; species Triturus cristatus. The sequence goes on from NC_140594.1 coordinate 448,530,984, forward strand.
TCTACCCTATCCCCCTTCCTATTCAACCTATATGTCGAACCACTAACCGAACTACTACAGCAGGCGAACATCGCCTACCACATGTACGCGGATGACACTCAACTTTACATCAAGATCTCCTCCATTGAAGATATAAAGACGATGAATCTAGCACTCGAAGAGAACGTCCACTGGTTAACGACCAACTTCCTCAAGCTAAAATCGCAAAAAACAGAATTTCTTCTAATATCCCCCCCTAATAGCTCCCTGGAGACAAAGGAATGGACCAAGCTGATTACTGCTCTGAATTGCACGCCAACTCTGGTGGAATCCACCAAATCACTTGGAATTACACTAGATAAGAACCTGAACATGCAAACACACATCAACCTGTTAGCTAAAAAAGCATGCTTTCACCTCAGCTATCTTAGAAAAATGAAACCTTTCATCGAGAACCCGGACCTCAAAATTGCAGTTCAGTCCTTGGTCATCTCAAGGCTGGAGTATGGATGCACCACCCTCTCGGGGATTCCCAAAATCTCAACTGCCCCTTTAAGAGCCTGTCTCAACGCCACAGCAAGACTCCTAACAGGATCTAGGAAATTTGACCATATATCACCACCCTTGAAAGCACTCACTTGGCTACCTTATGAAGCTCGAATCCTCCTAAAAATGGCATGCATCACTCAGAAAGTGCTACACCACAATACCCCCAGTATCTTTCCCAAAAACGTACCTTATCTGGAGGAAAAATAAATTCTAGGAGTGCCAATAATCTATTCCTGAAACCCACATGTTTCCGCAAGAAAAAAACCTCTGACAAAGCATTCTCAGGAGCAGCACCAAAAATATGGAACTCGCTTCCTCCATACATCAGAAAAATCTCCTCCACCCCACTGTTCAAAAGGGAAGCAAAATCATTCCTGATGTGCAAATTCCTCCCGTAAACTCTCCCTTGTACCATTCCAGTTCTACATCCTCAAACTTGCCTCCTCCCATTAAGGACAACTTCACCTATATGACCTGTTCCTATTATTTAGAACAATCCTCACGCCTACCACGCTCCGAACTTTATAAAAACTTGTTGATTCTTTGTATGCTATACTTTGCTACTAATTTATTCATTCTGTGCTCTCATTGTAAAGCGCTCTGATACCCTACACTGGGTCTGTTCCGCGCTATAGTAAACTCTAAAAATAAAATAAAATAAAATAGTTGCTAACCCATGTGCCTCAGGCTACTAAAAAAGTTTATTGACCAGAGTAAATTGGAAGAAACGGCTCAGAGCATTCTAAGATGGTAGCATACCAAGGATGGTTACTACCTGGAATAGAAGCATTAGAAAACTGTTACTTTTGATTAGTCAAATCCAATCTCACTCCCAAGTGTCCATTTTTCAACTTGTAGAATTGGTTTCGGTGATGTTCCAGTGGGTTGAGAGCGAGTTGTAACAGTGGAGGGGTGAGTTGCACTAGGGTTGCATATAATCGCTTGTGCTTAGACTGTGGTGTCTGTGGCAATTGTCTGGTGTCTTGTGGAGATTGTGTGATATGGTGTGCTTATATTTTAGATGATCGTGCAAGTGTAGCACTTATCGTGGAGAAGTTGTTATCAGGTCCTACGTGGCCTATGATCCTGGAATATCAAAAAGTATAGAAGACACTGTATTGTAATTGTCTGTGAAGTTTTGTGGGGTTTGTCTTGAGATGTCATTGACAAGGCCAATTGAGAAAAGGACATTTATCTTGGTGTAAAAGGGAAGTATAATTAATGTGTTATTTTTGTAAGATTGATTTCTGTTGATTCTTTAGTAAAGCAGACAATTGTTACTTGTTGCTATTGCATTGTATTTAGTTGCAAGTGTATTGCTGACAAGAGTGCAAATTGTAAAGGATGGTGAGTTGCTGCGAGGAGCGAGATTGTCATCACAGAATGCCGCTCTGGGATTGGTCGGTTGGTGTAAAGCCAACCTGTTATTAGCTGTCTGCATCACGAGGTGCAACACTGTTATTGGTTGATGATTTGGTACGAGATTTTAAGTAACATTTTGATTTTTGTGCTGAAATGAACAAACTTTAATCGAAAATTAAATGTTTTAAAGTTGTATTAGATTTGTTTAGGAGAGATGTTCAGATACTTCTTAAAAGGGGGGAAGAAGCTCTACCCGAAGACCCTACAGGACATTAAATGGCGATAAATGCAGGATTACAGACATGTAGTTGGCTAGCACAATGTCACAAGATAACTGAGAAAGAAGAGGGGGAGTGGCTTGGTGATCAGCAAGATGGCTGCACTGTAGTGTTGCTCTGCTGGCCGCCGATTGATATCCTGCATTTATCCTTCCCTACTGAGCCATCTGCCGTCAAACTTGATGGGACTGTCTTGCTGGCTCCGTGGCCTCTCTGACGACGTAATTTGTGCTGCGGTGTGAATATTGGAGGAGGATCGGCGGTGGATGAAGTGTGCCGGCGCAGAAATGGCGGCGTGGTGAGGACCGGGGATCCGTCCTTCGAATGCTGAAGCTGAACAGACCGCACCGTTGGATAATTTGAGCGGACCGGAATGAGGTGTGGGCTGCGAAGTCTGCCACGACGCCGCCTTATCAGCTGGGCGGGAGAGAGTGACCATACCGGCGGCTGTCGGAGGTGAGCAGGGGAACTGCATAGGGAGATCGGGGAGCTGGAGATACACAAGCGGCCGGCGCTGATTGTCGGAGTAGGCCACGAACAGGCCGCGAGACTGTGTGCGAGTCGGGCGGCGCTTCCTGCTGCTATGCTGCTTCGCTGGGATTTCCCCCCTCTCCCTCCCCCCCTGCTGTCACCGCTTGGATGGCCTGGTACGAGGATCGGCCACCGCTTCATTGCCCACGCGCGCCTCAGACACACGTGGTGAAAGAGGCTACAGACCATGCACTGATGCGGCGAGGTGGGGCAAAACTGTGAATAGATGACTGGACTGGGCGCTGGTGATCCGAGGGTTTGAGCGTTACAGGAGTGCTGCCCATGCGAAGTGACCCCTTTGCCTCCCTGCTGTGAGATCGAGCGTGCGTGCCCCCCCCTCCCCTCTCTTGTACTGCTGTGAACCGGGACAATATAGGATGGCCCACTGCACTGCCATTCGGAGATCAGCCGGAGTTTGAAGTTACTGCCTGGCGCAACTTGTAGAACAGCACACTGATTGTGGCAAGCTTTCTGGTGCCCCCTTATGCTGTTCTTTTGTGGACAGGGCATTTGAGAGACAGAAGGAGACTTTGCTGGGGGGCCTCTCCCTGACCGCGCCGCTTTTGTCCTGGTGGGCGCGTCGCTGGGGGGGCTCGTGGCTCCAGGAGTGTGGTGGTGCTGCCTCATTTCGAGGTGGAGAGCTGTGTCTGGCAGGAGGGACAACATGGGCAAGCAAGACAAGAATCAACCACGTCTCACATTTGAGCTACGGAAGGGAGGCAAACCGGCGCAAAATTCGGCCTCTGATTCGGAGCTGGATTTCTCATCGCAGGCCCCCACGGCGCTGGAGAAATCGCTTGCAGCGATTCACGAAAGTCTTCCAGCAATAGACGGCAAGATTGAGGCCCTTAATGGCAGAAGGGATCATTTCTCCGCAAGGTTAGATAAACAGGCGGCGCGGCTCGGATAGGCAGAACAGCGCATCTCCGATGCTGAGGACGGTTTGCAACAAGTTGCCGCGAAGACGTCGGACATCACGAAAATTCTAGCTGTTATTCAAGCAAAAAATGAGGACATTGAATCGCGCTCAAGGCACAACAACATTCGCGTTTTGGGCCTTCCTGAATCTACAAATGTGGGGCGATTGGGGGATTACATGGAGGAGCTGTTTCGCCAAGTTTGTGGAGTTGACAACTTATCTACCCTCTTTGCTGTTGAGCGTGCTCATAGAGCTTTGGCGACGCGCCCTCCACCTGGTGCTCCCCCGAGGCCAATGATTGCCAGGCTTTTAAATTTCAGGGACCACGACACTATCCTGCGCACAACACGTCAAAAAGGCACAACGACCTACCAAAATAATGTTTTATCGTTTTACCCTGATTTTACAGCAAATGTGCAAGCAGCATGGAAGGAATTTAAAAATGTCAAGAAGGTGTTGATCAAAGAGCGGATCCCTTATGCGATGCTTTATCCAGCCAGGATGCGCATTGGGGAGGCAGCCAACGGCAGGATTTTCACAAGTCCCAAACACGCGATGGAACACGCTAGGTCTCTGAGACATCAGCGGAAATCACCGGACCATACGTCTGACATCGATGACTGAACAGTAAGAGGGGCTCTGCCCCACACATAGCCTTGATCCGGCTCTCAGACTATATGGACTGAGTGGATTATTTGAGTTACTTGATTTATCTCTCACTGCTTTGATTTTATCCTTTACTTGTTCCCTTGTTTTGAATCATGATGTGAGTGCGTGATGCAGTCTGGCCTATGGAACTTTTTCTTGTTTTACTGTGCAAAAGTCCTCCTATGCATGTGGTGAGCCGAGAGGGTGAATGTATGATCCTTTGCCCTGTGCCTACCTCCGGGAGGTAGCGGGCGCTTAACTAACTGCCCTACATTATGTGATTTTATTGAGAATAATGATATGGCTATGGTGGTGGAATGTAATTAAATATTGGCGGCCCCCTCCCTACTAGATCTGGGAGTCGATTTCACCGCTACGCCCCCCATTGGGTATCCCCCACCTGAGACATCATGGTTTGTTGCTTTTGTTGGGGTGGGAGTTTTAAAGGGGGCAGGTCTTTAGCGAATTGGGGTTGCTGAAGTGGGTGGGGGGAGGAGGGGAATGTTCTAATTTTTCCAGTCAATGGTACAGAGATTGGGGATACACTGACATTTTAACCTTGTGTGGCTGTGTATACATGTGCGTTGGAATAGTCAACCGCATGTTCTGCCCTGCTTATTGTTATAGATGAAGGGTGAATTGTTCAAATGTATACCTTGGAATGTCCAAGGTTTGAATACACCTAAAAAGACCAGGCAAGTGTTGGTGCAATTAGATAGGCATAGAGTGCAAATTGCTTTATTGCAAGAGACTCACCTGCATAGGCACACTGAAGGTGCTGTGGCGCACAGATGGGCAGCCTACCGACTTGCTTCATCGTATTCCACATATGCGAGGGGGGTTCTTATTCTCATTAAGAAGGGGGTGCCATTTACACCTTTAAAGAATTGTGTGGATAAGGAGGGCCGCTTGGCTATGGTGCAGGGCACGTTGTGGATGGTATTGGTGACGATAGTCAACACATATGGACCTGTGGTGGATGATGCGATGCCTTTCTTGCAAATGATTAATGTATTGCGCACCTGGCCGGAGACTGCGCTTATCGGGGGGGGGCGACCTCAATACACACCTTGACCCACGTGTGGATAATTCCAACCCGGTTGGGGCACGCATGGTTAAAGTGGCACAATGCATACGGGATGTCATGTTGGAAATGGGATTGGTAGATGCCTGGCGTCTGAGACATGAGGGCATTTTGGAAGGTACGCACATAACCCCAGCATTTAACAGCTGGTCTAGGCTGGACTACTGGCTGCTCAATGTGGAAGCTAATGGATGGGTGGAGAGGGTCCACACGCTCCCGCGAACTTTATCTGACCACAACCCTGTTGTGCTGGACATGGTCATACCGGCAAACCCGCACCGACCATTCACATGGCGCTTTAGAGCAGACGCACTGTTGGACCCACTTTATGCCGAGTCTATTAAAACTGCTATTATACAGTATTTTGAGCAGAATGAAGGCTCTGTCGACAGTCAGGCTCTCCTATGGGACGCCTTCAAGGCGACTATCTGAGGGGTCTGTATAAGTACCTCAGCGGGAATCCTTAAAGATATCAGAGGACAATTGCATAAGATCGAACAGCAACTAGGGGCTCTAGAATCTCAATACAGCAGTGCACCATCCAGTGAGGTTTTGCTCAAAATACATGAACATGTTGTGGAGTATAATTCCTTGGCGGACACGGAAACAAAATATCTGTCCAAGAGGCATGTGGCCAGGGCTTATGGTGAGGGGTACAGGCCAGGAAGGGTGCTGGTAAATAGACTATCGGAACGACCAGACAACCCCCCGATTGACCATATAGTTAATGATGCTGGGGAGGCCATAGTGGAGCAATTTCGTGGGGCCCAATTCATATAACTAACTTAAGACAAAATCCTAAACTTACTACCATTTTGGTATTCACAGAAGGCACTTACTCATTTTGGTATTCACAGAAGGCACTTACTCATTTCGGTATTCACAGAAGTTAGGAGTCCTAACTTAGGACTCCTAAATGCCTTCTGTAAATGCCGAAAGTCTTAAAATTAGGATTTTTCTCAGTTTGGGAGTAGTAAAGTTAGGAGTCCTAACTTTACTACTACTAAACTGAGAAAAATCCCAATTTTAAGACTTTCGGTATTCACAGAAGGCATTTAGGAGTCCTAAAGTTAGGAGTCCTAACTTTACTACTACTAAACTGAGAAAAATCAAAATTTTAAGATTTTCGGTGTTCACAGAAGGCATTTAGGAGTCCTAAAGTTAGGAGTCCTAACTTTGCTACTCCTAAACTGAGAAAAATCCTAATTTTAAGACTTTCGGTATTCACAGAAGGCATTTAGGAGTCCTAAAGTTAGGAGTCCTAACTTTACTACTACTAAACTGAGAAAAATCCAAATTTTAAGATTATCGGTATTCACAGAAGGCATTTAGGAGTCCTAAAGTTAGAAGTCCTAACTTTGCTACTCCTAAACTGAGAAAAATCCTAATTTTAAGACTTTCGGTATTCACAGAAGGCATTTAGGAGTCCTAGGGCCTGATTCACAAAACTAACTTAAGACAAAATCCTAAACTTACTACCATTTTGGTATTCACAGAAGGCACTTACTCATTTTGGTATTCACAGAAGGCACTTACTCATTTTGGTATTCACAGAAGTTAGGAGTCCTAATTTTAGGACTCCTAAATGCCTTCTGTGAATACCAAAAGTCTTACAGTTAGGATTTTTCTCAGTTTAGGAGTAGTAAAGTTAGGACTCCTAGCTTTAGGACTCCTAAATGCCCTCTGTGAATACCAAAAGTCTTAAAATTAGGATTTTTCCCAGTTTAGGAGTAGTAAAGTTAGGACTCCTAACTTTAGGACTCCTAAATGCTTTCTGTGAATACCAAAAGTCTTAAAGTTAAGATTTTTCTCAGTTTAGGAGTAGTAAAGTTAGGACTCCTAATTTTAGGACTCCTAAACTGAGAAAAATCCTAACTTTAAGACTTTCGGTATTCACAGAAGGCATTTAGGAGTCCTAAAGTTAGGACTCCTAACTTCTGTGAATACCGAAATGAGTAAGTGCCTTCTGTGAATACCAAAATGAGTAAGTGCCTTCTGTGAATACCAAAATGGTAGTAAGTTTAGGATTTTGGCTTAAGTTAGTTCTGTGAATCGGGCCCCTAAAGTTAGGACTCCTAACTTCTGTGAATACCAAAATGAGTAAGTGCCTTCTGTGAATACCAAAATGAGTAAGTGCCTTCTGTGAATACCAAAATGGTAGTAAGTTTAGGATTTTGGCTTAAGTTAGTTCTGTGAATCGGGCCCCTAAAGTTAGGACTCCTAACTTCTGTGAATACCAAAATGAGTAAGTGCCTTCTGTGAATACCAAAATGAGTAAGTGCCTTCTGTGAATACCAAAATGGTAGTAAGTTTAGGATTTTGTCTTAAGTTAGTTCTGTGAATCGGGCCCGTAGTTTTTACGCCTCTCTGTACACCACCAGGGGGGCATGGATGACGAAGCTATGAATGATTATTTGGAGGATACGGCCTGTGCATGGCTCTCCGATGACCACAGGAAATATTTAAGTCTACCTATTGGAGAGATTAATGGCAAGGAGGCCATTTTCTCCTTGCCAAATAATAAGGCTCCAGGGCCGTATGGCCTAACAGCAACATTTTATAAGGCATATGTGGATCTACTCATATCATACTTGCTAGAAGTATATGCGGAAGCTCACGAATCAGGTAAATTACCTCCATCGATGAGACAAGCCTTAATTATAACATTGTTGAAGAAAGACAAATCTCCTTCGCGATGTGACTCTAAGATATTGGTGAAGATTATGGCCACCAAGCTGCAGCCCCTAATGTCACTTCTCGTGCTCCCGGATCAAGCTGGGTTTATACGAGGCCGCTCTACTTCCCTTAACCTGCGCACCATGTTTGCTATGTTCCATGTGGTCAATCCTGATTTGTCGGCCGTCGCAGTGTTATTAGATGCTGCGAAAGCATTCGATTCCATAGAATGGAAGTACATGTTGCACATTCTAAACAGAATGGGATTTCCTCCCATTTTCAACTGTGGGATACGGATCCTATATACTGAAGTCTCTGCGAGGGTTAGGGTGGGCGGGTTCACGTCGGAGCCTTTTTGCATAGAATGTGGCACCAGGCAGGGCTGTCCCCTTTGCCCCCTACATTTCGCTATAGCTTTGGAGCCGTTGGCATGTAAAATTCAGCAATCCACAGGGCTGCCACTCTGAATTTTCAGAATAGACCGGTTAGAATTTCCCTATACGCGGATGACATGGTCCTTTATGTTCGCGAGCCACAGCGCTACCTATCCCAGGTTATTCGTGAATATATCAAATTCGGCCTCTTCTCAGGTCTTCAGATAAATTGGGAAAAATCTGTTATTATTCCCCTAACACTAGCCACAGACTTGCCCCAGATCGAATTCCCACTAATGTGGTCTGAGGAACCAGTCAAGTACTTAGGGGTGTGGATCCATCGGGATCCTGAGGTAGTGATCAGGGAGAACTATGGCAGAGCATACTCTGGTGGTCGTTCTTCCTAAGTTTTTGTATCTATTTTGTAATATTCCTATCCCATTGACAAAGCATTTTTTTAAAACAGTTCAAACCCAGCTGTTGAAGCTGGTATGGGGCAATAAACAACCGAGGGTCAGCTGGCACACATTGACCTTGACATACGAAAAAGGGGGATTTAATGCTCTGGATTTTTATGTATATTATTTATGTGGGCAGGCTCAATATGCGTACTTCTGGTTTAAGCCTCTTGCTTTCATTCCGCATGTGGCTGTAGAGGAGGGAGATGAGCACCAGGTACCCTTGAGAAGCATCCTTACTCACACCAATAGACAGACGCCTAAATCAGAGATTAACACAATAGATGTCACTATTGCAGCGTGGCAGGAGATTGGGAAGCGAACACACAAACTTCGACTTTATGCCCCAGCATTACCCATAGCAGGACATGCTGCCCTATCAGTAGCTAGAGAGCGCTGCCCTATAACGGCTCTCGGAGAGGTAGGCATCACACTGAGTGACTTATATCCAGGAGGAAGGTACATCACGGGTATTGACCTAGACTACATACAAAATCCCACGCCTTTATTTCAGTACACCTGTTATAGACTCTGGCGAGCAATGAAAGACCACTACAATAGTTTTCCTGAGGAACCGGAGACGTTGCAAGCGCTGCAACTGATACTACTAACCCCAAACCGAAAGAAGCTGGTAACTAAGCTGTATAAAGCAATTCAGGGGCAAACAATTTGTGGGGCGGACAAAAGTCTTGAGCAATGGAATACGGTAATGGCCCCCCTGATCACTGACACAGAATGGAAACAGATTTGTATGTTAACAGGTAGACTGACATCAAACTGCAACTTGCGAATCATTCATCTAAAATGTATTCAAGTGTACCATATTCCCAGAAAGTTGCACAGGATGGGCCTAAGAGAGTCGGCCTGTTGTAAGAGATGCAGGTGGGATGGGGTGGATTTTCTTCATTTGGCATGGCAATGTATGCTGGTATTCCAATATTGGGAAAAGGTTACTAATCTTATAAACATCATGACTGGCCAGGTGATTCAGTGCATGCCACTAGTGTGTCTACTCGGATATGTCCCCCAATTGACAGCTGCGGTGGGAAGATTTGTCAGAGTGGCCCTGCTGGTAGCTAAAAGGCGGGTTCTTTTCACATGGGACAGCCGGCTGAGCCCGAAAGCTGATCTGTGGCTTAAGGACATGGTTTACTGCCGCGAACAGCTGGAACTGTATGCGGAAGAACTGCCAACGGCCTCTCAACCCAAGGATATATGGGCTCCCCTGCGGGAATACCTCCTGGCTCAGAGCGAATCGAACTCGGTGTAACCATACACTGACTGGAGACTACTCAGACTCTTACAAACAGTCGGACAATACATCATTGCGAGTTGAACACATGCATGTAACACAAAGGACCACTAGAAGAGATCTGTCATTGACTGGTTTGTTTTATTATTTGAGTATTGTTATGTTGTTTTTTATTGAAGTAGGGGGGAGAGTCCTTACATTGTGTATCTGAGATACGTATACTTTGTATCACATTGCTCACACCCAATAAAAACATATTTTAAAAAAAAATAACTGAGAAAGAAGGCATAGCGGCACTTCCACATTAACCCCTTGTGTGCCCATGACCAGCTGGACTCGTCATGGAGCACAGTCGCGCTGTGCCCATGACAAGTCCAGTTCGTCATGAGGCATTCCCTGGGGAATCCCTCTGGTGCGGGCACCAGAGGGATTCCCTTTTAGTGAAAATAGCCTCGGGAGCTGGGGAAGAGCTTCCCCAGCTCCCGAGGCCCCCCCCTGCTTTCAGTGTAATGACGATCGGCGCGCACGTCGCACCGACGTCATTACACTGAAAGTGAAACTGAAATGAGCCAAGAGGCTCATTTCTGTTTCTCTTTCTACGTGCTCAGGGGGATATCTCAGCCCCCTGAGCACGTAGAAAGACGGGAGAGGTATCGTTGGAAAGGGGAGAATCTCCCCTTTCCAATGGTACCCCTCGCCAGTGGATCCCTGCTTGGGGATCACCACAGGAGGGCGATCCCCAAGCAGGGATCCACCCACTAGACACCAGGGAGGGGGGAGCGGCCCCTTGGGCAAGGGCCTTTGGTCCCCCCAAATTATTTTGGCCACATTTAGTCTTTTTGCCCCCCTTGGGGGGCAGATGGGGGCAGTAGCCCCCAATCTACCCCCCGGGGGGGGGGGCAAAAACCCCACTAGACACCAGGGAATTTTTTTAAAAATAAAAATATGGGTGGGAGCTGCCCAAAACGGGCAGGCCCATGCCCCCACACCACACCCCAATTATCACAGTCTTTCTGCCCCCTCCGGGGGGGCAGATGGGGCATTGGCCCCTAATCTGCCCCTTCGGGGGGCAGAAAGCCCACTATACACTAGGGATTTGTTTTCACTTTGTTTTAGGGTGGGGGCTGCCCGAAACAGGCACTCGAATGCCCCCACCCACCCACCACCATTACAGCCTTTCTGCCCCCCCTGGGGGGCAGATGGGGCATTGGCCCCCAATCTGCCCCACCGGGGGGCAAAAAGACCACTAGACACCAGGGAATTTTACAAAAAATAAAAATAGGGGTGGGGGCTGCCCAAAATGGGCAGGCCCATGCCCCCACCCCACCCCCCAATTATTACAGTCTTTCTGCCCCCCCCGGGGGGCAGATGGGGCGTTGGCCCCTAATTTGCCCCTTCGGGGGGGGGCAGAAAGCCCACTAAACACAAGGGATTTTTTTTTGCTCAATTGTTTTTAGGATTTGGGCTGCCCGAAACGGGCACACCAATGCCCCCACCCTCCCCCCCACAAAAATGACAGTCTTTCTGCCCCCCAGGAGGCAGATGGGAGCTGTAGCCCCCAATCTGGCCCCCCTGGGGGCGCAAAATGCCCACTAGAAACCCTGGATTTTTTTGTTTTATTAGTGTAGGGGTAGGGGCTCCCCAAAATGGGCATGACAATACCCCACCCCAACCCCAGATAAAATCCAGTCTTTCTGCCCCCCCCCCAAGAGGGCAGATGGTGGCAGTGGCCCCTGATCTGCCCAAAATGGTCATACCAATGCCCACACCCCCACAAAAAATAGCCACAGTCTTTCTGCCAATTTAGGGGCATATCAGGATGAAACCCCATTCCCCGATTCCCCCCCCCAGGGCGGCAGAAAGCCCACTGGGCTCCGATTTTTTTTTAGCAATGTGCATACCTGTGGATTTTGGGCCCTAGCGCAGTTGGCACGTAGGCAAACCTAGCAAACCTGTACATTGATTTAAACTAGACACCGAGGGGAATCCTGGATTGGGTGACTTCAATGGCTCTCACCAGGTTCTGTTACTCAGAATCCATTGCAAACCTAAAAATGTGTCCAAAATAACACATTTTCCTCACATTTCTGTGGTGGAAAGTTCTGGAATCTGCGTGGGTCCACAAAATTCCACCCACCCTGCGTTCCCCAAAGTCTTCAGAGAAAAATGGTACCTCACTTGCGTGGGTAGGCCTAGTGCCCGCGTCAGGCAAGGGCCCAAAACCTATTGAGGAGACATCAAAATTACCTATCACAAAACAACATGGTTTTGCAAAGGGGGTCCATGAGTTTTTGGCCCCGGGCTTGGCGGCCATCTAGGGAAACCTACCAAACCCACACATTTCTGAAAACTAGACACCCGGGGGATTCCAGGGAGGTATGTCTTGCGTGGATCCCCCAACGTTTCCTTACCCACAATGCCCTGCAAACCTCAAATGTAGCTGAAAAAATCACCTTTTTCACACATTTTTGTGTGGGAAAGTTGTGGCATCACCGGGCTGACACAAATTTCCTGTCACCCAGCATTCCCCCGGGTCTCCCGATAAAAACGGTGCCTCACTCGTGTGGGAGGCCCAAGTACCCGCGACAGGCAAGGGCCCAAAACGTAGTGAGGCGACATGAAAATTGCCTATCTCAAAACGACCTGGTTTTGCAAGGGGGGTCACCTGGGTTTTTGGCCCGGTGCTCGGCGGCCACCTAGGGGAACCTACCAAACCCACACATTTCTGAAAACTAGACACCCGGGGGATTCCAGGGAGGTATGGCTTGCGTGGATCCCCCAACGTTTCCTTACCCAGAATGCCCTGCAAACCTCAAATTTAGCTGAAAAAATCACCTTTTTCACACATTTTTGTGTGGGAAAGTTGTGGCATCACCGGGCTGACACAAATTTCCTACCACCCAGCGTTCCCCCGGGTCTCCCGATGAAAACGGTGCCTCACTTGTGTGGGAGGCCCAAGTACCCGTGACAGGCAAGGGTCCAAAACGTAGTGCGCCTCAACATGCAAGGGTCCTAAACGTAGTGCGCCTCACTACGTTTTGGGCCCTTGCCTGTCGCAGGTACTTGGGCCTCCCACACGAGTGAGGCACCATTTTTTTCGGGAGACCCGGAGGAACGCTGGGTGGTAGGAAATTCGTGTCAGCCCGGTGATGCCACAACTTTCCCACACAAAAATGTGTGAAAAAGGTGATTTTTTCAGCTAAATTTGAGGTTTGCAGGGCATTCTGGGTAAGGAAACTTTGGGGGATCCACGCAAGCCATACCTCCCTGGAATCCCCCGGGTGTCTAGTTTTCAGAAATGTGTGGGTTTGGTAGGTTCCCCTAGGTAGCCGCCGACCACCGAGCCAAAAACTCAGGTGACCCCCCTTGCAAAACCAGGTCGATTTTAGGTAGGCAATTTTCATGTCGCCTCAATACGTTTTGGGCCCTTGCCTGTCGCGGGTACTTGGGCCTTTTTTTGAATGTTCTTAATGCTACATCAACTAAGAATGGGAATATGGAAGTGAGTCAGGGAACTCTTCAGTCCACTTTGAAAGTAAATTTCGTGGATGTGGGAAAGTTCAAGTTGGAAATGAATGAGATGATAAGTGGTTGTTTTGTATTCGATCGGATAGAAATGAATCTGCAGAGTAAACTTTTGTTCATGAGTAAGGATGTTCCTAGGAGAGAAAGGTAAGCCTATTATAAATTAGCTTAATTAACTCAGAAATATAACATAGATGTGAATTGGCTTTACAGAGAAGTCACCAACTCATTTTTAGTGACCAGGGTATAGAGCATATGAGAATATCAGGGATGAAGGTGAAAATTGAGGAAATAAACCACAGCATTCAAAGTTTTGATTAAATTTGAGAAGTGAGAAGTGTGAAGTTAAATGGTTAAAAAGAAAAACTCCCAATAGAACAGTGGGAGAGCTGCCTCCTCCCGTAGGGGGGGAGATGGGAGCTGCAAGCATTCCTTTACGGGCGGTACATAGTGGAGGTCACATATATGTACCGTGGAGTAGGAGTGCTCTTGCACCATTTATAAATTAATTTCCCAAACAAGTTGATCAGTTTGTGAGCATTTTGAAGGTGTCTTGGACTGATTTAAATACCTTGTTTGATATTGTGGTCCCAAGTGATTTGAGGACAGCATGCAAAATAGCCAATAAGGGGCAGATTTACAAGCCCCTTGTGCCTCATTTGCGCCGCCGTTTCGTCACTTCTGTGACGCAGCGGCGGCGTAAACCTTGCGCCACGTTGAGCCCTATGTACAACGTGATGCATCTAGGGAGATGCGTCTCTAGGGAGATGTGTCATGTTGTAAAGCCCTGCGCCACATGAAACCTGCGTCAGGTTTTGTGTGGGAGTTACGGCGCAGGTACACTTCGTAAACGTGACGCAGTGAAATCTACAAGATTTCACTGAGTCACTTTTACGGCCATGCTGCGGCCATGCTGCGTCAAAACCCTGCGCCTGCTTGAACCAGGCGCAAGGAGTGATGCAGCATGTTAGGCATAGGCGCCCCCGAGCCTTGCTGGAGTCGCGTCGTGCTTGCGACACAACTCCAGCAATGCACCGTCTTTACAACGGGGGATGCGACACGCATCTGCCCATCCTTGCGCCACAGGTGGTTCTGTCACAAGTGTTCTGGCGCATCCCTGCTATTTTGCAGAGATGCGCCAGACCTTGCAAATATGCCCCAGAGTGTCCCAGGAGAGCCTACTAGAAATCCTGTGACTAAGGGGGTCAGTACAATGGCGGAAGGCCCGCCACCGTCAGCCATGTGGTGGTGAGCCCTCTGCCATTGAACGTGGATGCACTGCCCGCTAGATTAGGATGGTGGGCGGATCCAGACCGTGACCGTGGCAGGCGCAAACATCGCCTGCCATGGAACCATCACAGGCAATCGTTCCAATTGCCTGGCGGAGTGGTCTGCATCCCTAAAATGGTGGCAGTGCCTAGCAGGCACCGTCCGCCAAATTAGGATGATGGCTGCAGCCAGCCTTTCCATTTGCGGTGATACCACCATGGAAAGGTTGGCAGGGATTGGTTTCAGGGGCCTGTTGCGGGCCCCCCTTGTGTTGGGCCTAAATTTCACTGCACTAAGAGGCAGACCAGAGTGGCTCATTTTTAGATGCTGAGGTAAACGGCTATGGTGTATCATTTTTGGTTCATACTAGTGCTACCAGTTCTACTGTGAGATGAGTGGAAGTCCTAAACCTACCCCCCTTGAGAAGAACTATCCAAGTTGTTGGAATTGATAAACAACAAATGATGAGCTCCATTACTGAGAATGTTGGTATAAAGATCGGAAATGTTGAAAATATTCATCAATTTGTGGTTCGAATCCTGTGAGTTTGTTAGGACTCAATTTGTTATGCAAACTGAAGTGCGCCATATACAGAACCCAAAAGGAATAGAATAGAACCACAAACTATATCTCCAAGATTCAGTGAGACCAGAAGTTTGGTATTTTTCAGGACAGGACATTGAACTCATGAAAAATGTTGGGCCAGTCCGTATTCAGATAAAATCAAATGGTGAACATCCAGAACACTGCAGTATAATTTGATTGATGCTGGAATACCTACAGTGACAGTGATTTTACAAGGTATTCTGAAGGAGATCATGAGGAGTCCATGTAGCTCATCCATTATGGGCCTGCACAAGCGTAGGGGTAAGTACCACATAGTGCAGGTCATTCGCAAAATCAATCCCATTGTGCTACCCTGTTTTCCCATGGTACTAAATCCTGTTATAATATTTTTTTCAAATTCCATGAGAGGCTGAGTGGTTTACTGTTATTGATTTGTACAAGGCATCCTTCTACAAATTCTTGCATGAGGACAGTCGGTTCCTCTTTTAATTTAGGCTTAGGAACTGTTTTCTGGCACATTGCTGGGTCCCACAAGGGTCTACAAGGAGTCCCTTCATTTTATACCAGATCCTTAAAAAGACTTTAGGCTCTCATTATGCCGTGTAACTCTAGCTTAGACCAATACATTGATGATTTTCTGGGTGCGTCAAATATTCTAGAAGCATGGAAAATTGACACGATTACATTGCTAAACCACCTGGCTGAGAATGTACATAAGGTGGCCCGAATAAGTTGCAGTAGTGTTTGAGAGAAGTCTTTTATCTTGGTCAATATATTGAGAAAGGTGAGAGAAGGGTATCACAAGAGAGAACTTCGGCACTCATGCACATGAATTTCGCCAGCAACACACAAAGAAGTCCGGATGTTTTTGGGAATGGTGGGCTACTGATTTCAGTGGATACTCAACTTTTCACTAGAGGCCAAGCATTTGCAAAGGCTGGCACACATTGATGTGTTGGAACCAGTCCCTTGGGGCAATGACTACCTGGTTCCCTTCCTAGAGTTGAGAGAAAGCCTCTGCTGCGCCCCAAAACTTAGAATCCCTGATTACAACACTGCATTTTCACTTTTTAGCAGTGAAATAGATGACTGTGCTCTTTCAGTGTTAACGCAGAATCATGGAGGTGCCTGAAGACCAATTGATTAATTCTAATCCATATTAGATCGAGCGGCTGCAACACTGCCTGTATGCCTTAAAGCGGTGGCAGAGACAGGTGTCATATTTGAAAGGTTTGAAAGTATAGCAATGGGTCATCCCTTGACTGTATATATTCCTCAGGTGTAGAGACAGAATATCAATGTGGAAATTTCGAGTTGCATCACTATCGAGTCAAGAATATCAATGGTGTAAAATGGTAAGTTTATTCATTGGTAAAAATATCGATTTGTTTGTAAATTAGAAATATCAATTTAGAAAATATCGTTTGCAAAAATATTGTAAATAATATCAAACTGTTTGTATTTTTTTTGTTTATTTGAAAAAAATATTTTGGTAGTAGTTATTTTATATGTTTACATTTATTTTTTAATGTTAAAATGTTTGTTTTTATTGTATTTTAATGTAAACTTCAGGAGAGGGATTTTGGGTTTATAGGGGCCAAGGGTGGGGAGTAATTTAAGAATGTTGGTTTAAAATAAGATTTAATAAAAAAAAGTTTATTATCCAACACTTTTTCTGAGTTCAGTTAGTTTTGGAGTTGGAATTGTAATTTTTTATGGTTTATTATCGAGCACTTCCGTTAGTTTTGTTGATTTTGGAGTTAGGAATAATAATGTTTTATGGTTTATTATCCAGCACTTTCCCTTAGTTTAGTTGGTTTTGGAGTTGGAATAGTATTTTTTTATGATTTAGTATCCAGCACTTTCCCTGAGTTTAGTTGGTTTTTGAATTAGGAATAGTAATTGTTTATGGTTTTTTATATAGCACTTTCTCTGAGTTCAGTTGGTTTTTGAGTTGGAATAGTAATTTGTTAAGGTTTATTATCCAGCACTTTCCCTGAATCTAGTTAGTTTTGGAGTTGGAAATTGTATTTTTTATGGTTTATTATGGAGTATTTTCATAGATTTTATATGTAAATTAAAATAAGAAAGGACACGTACGTCAGTTTTTATTGTTAACTTTTTTATTTGCAAACATATGTAATATTTATTGCTGTTCACAATTAAATTGTTTCTATTTGGTTTTGTTATACAAATTTAAAAAATATTGAAAAACATGATTCACAAATCTTTCTGTTATTCAGAATACATTATAAAGTATAATATAGTTTTTAATATATGTATTTGAATGTACAGTTGGAAAATTAAAAATATATTTTTACATACATATTTTTGTAAACCGTTTTGAAAAACGGTCCATTTTTATGATGTATAGTCATGTAATAGTAAAGTAAATACATTTTTAGTTTTTTCTTTGTGAACTTTTAGATTTTATCATATTTTATGAAAAACGTTAACATTTTAATACAGTTGATTTTACATTTTTTAATACATTTTATATAATTTTGTTTTTGTTGAAAAATTATATAACATGTATTTTACAAAGTTTTAGTTTGTACATTTTCTTTTTATTATTTAGTATATTAAATAACATTCAATATGTTAAATAATTCACAATTAAACATTGTTATATTTACAATAGTCTTATTGTAATTTTAAATATTGAAGGTGAGTACATCAAAGTAATATACATTTTAATATATATTACATTTTATATTTATAGAGAACATAATATTAAGGTGCCGATTCCGATCCAGTAAAACCCGGGTACGATTGGTCGTACGGAGCGTATTCCCCGTACGACTCGTACCCGAGAAATCCTCCTTACAAAGCAGCAAGTACGATTCGTACAGAAATACCATTTCCATACGAATCATAAAAAAATACGTGCGGCTAAAAAATACCCACAATTCTGATCCGGGACATCGCGTACGTGACGTCCGGACGGAGTCAGGCAGCGTTTTACGGACCAGCAAGTACGATTCGTGCCTACGTCACTCCGCACGGCTCATTTTTTACGGCAGCCAAAAACTCCCGGAAAATTGAGGACGACGCGAAGAAGGAGCACCGCGACGGACAGCAATGGACCCCATCCTACGTGTCATCTCGGCCCTCCTAGCCTACGACCTGGTGCACCGAAACCGCCGCGCACGCCGCAGAAGGTCAGAACAATACCCAGGGGCAAAGGGGGGGCGAGGGGCAGGAAACATAACCCCTACCCAATGGAAAAAATACTATATTCTGTACATACATTACCTCCAGGGTCTGGTCACTTCGGGGGCGTGTCCACCAATCCCTGCGTACCGCAACAACGGAAGTGGACGCGGACACGTACCTGTCACCACGTACCCACGGACCACGTGGGATGGACCGTACCCACGCTCTGAGTCCGTGTGTACAGTCCGTACCACCATTGTAGTGGTGATGTAGGGGTATGCGTGGTACGGACCGTACCCACGCCCTCAGAGCGTGGGTACGGTCCGTACCACGCGTACCCCTACATCACCACTACAATGGTGGTATGGACCGTACCCACGCTCTGAAGGCGTGGGTACGGTCCGTACCACGCGTACCCCTACATCACCACTACAATGGTGGTACGGACCGTACACACGGACTCAGAGCGTGGATACGGTCCGTACCACCATTGTAGTGGTGATGTAGGGGTACGCGTGGTACAGGCCGTACCCAACCTATGAATGCGGGGGTACGGACCGCATCGCCCGTACCCCTAGGGCACCAGTACATTTGTGATACAAGGCGTACACACGCCACAAATGTTGGCTTAGGGCCCGGTTCAGCATATAACCAGTATATTGGGGTGTGTGTATGCCCAGGACAGCAGTGTACTCTACCAAGGGTGCGGGAGGGTGGGTGGGTGGCTGCCTAGGATTCCCAGCAGTGGACAAAGACATGTGAGGTGTGGGTGCAGAGGAATACCAGCAGTGGACAGAGACATGTGAGGGGTGGGTGCCTATCACTCCCAGCAGTGGACAGAGACATGTGAGGGGTGGGTGCCTATCACTCCCAGCAGTGGACAGAGACATGTGAGGGGTGGGTGCAGAGGACTCCCAGCAGTGCCCAGACATATGAGGGGTTGGAGCATATGACTACCAGCAGTGCCCAGACATATGAGGGGTGGGTGCAGAGGACTCCCAGCAGTGCCCAGACATATGAGGGGTGGGTGCATATCACTCCCAGCAGTCCCCAGACATATGAGGGGTGGGTGCAGAGGACTCCCAGCAGTGCCCAGACATGTGAGGGGTGGGTGCCTATCACTACCAGCAGTGGACAGAGACATGTGAGGGTGGGTGCAGAGGACTCCCAGCAGTGCCCAGACATATGAGGGGTGGGTGCATATCACTACCAGCAGTGCCCAGACATATGAGAGGTGGGTGCAGAGGACTCCCAGCAGTGCCCAGACATATGAGGGGTGGGTGCACAGGACTCCCAGCAGTGCCCAGACATATGAGGGGTGGGTGCATATCACTCCCAGCAGTTCCCAGACATATGAGGGGTGGGTGCAGAGGACTCCCAGCAGTGCCCAGACATATGAGGGGTGGGTGCATATAACTCCCAGCAGTGCCCAGACATATGAGGGGTGGGTGCAGAGGACTCCCAGCAGTGCCAAGACATGTGAGGGTGGGTGCCTATCACTCCCAGCAGAGGACAGAGACATGTGAGGGGTGGGTGCAGAGGACTCCCAGCAGTGCCCAGACATATGAGCGGTGGGTTTACAGGACTCCCAGCAGTGCCCTGACATATGAGGGGTGGGTGCATATCACTCCCAGCAGTGCCCGGACATATGAGGGATGGGTGCAGAGGACTCCCAGCAGTGCCCAAACATATGAGGGGTGGGTGAAGAAAACTCCCAGCAGTGCCCAGACATATGAGGGGTGGGTGCAGAGGACTCCCAGCAGTGCCCAGACATATGAGGGGTGGGTGCATATCACTACCAGCAGTGCCCAGACATATGAGGGGTGGGTGCAGAGGACTCCCAGCAGTGGACAGAGACATGTGAGGGGTGGGTGCAGAGGACTCCCAGCTGTGCCCAGAAATATGAGGGGTGGGTGCATATCACTCCCAGCAGTGCCCAGACATATGAGGGGTGGGTGCATATCACTACCAGCAGTGCCCAGACATATGAGGGGTGGGTGCAGAGGACTCCCAGCAGTGCCCATACATATGAGGGGTGGGTGCATATCACTACCAGCAGTGCCCAGACATATGAGGGGTGGGTGCAGAGGACTCCCAGCAGTGCCCAGACATATGAGGGGTAGGTGCATATCACTCCCAGCAGTGCCCAGACATATGAGGGGTGGGTGCCTATCACTCCCAGCAGTGGACAGAGACATAGGGGTGGGTGCCTATCACTCCCAGCAGTGGACAAAGACATGGGGGTGGGTGCTTATCACTCCCAGCAGTGGACAGAGACATGGGGGGGTGTACATCATTATCAGATGACCACAACTCCATGGGTGTATGTACACATCCCTAATTTTTGACTATGTTGATAGTGCCATAACAACACATCACTGACGGCAGTGTCCCACTCCCATGGGGGGGGACTCAACTCCCCTACCCGGGGAGTGCCTTGCCCATTTGCGGGCTGGTGACCCAGTGGGGCTGAGGCCCAGCACAGACAAATAGCTCTCCTTGTCTGACTGTGTGGCAGGGGAGCCAAGGGGAGTGTCTTTGGAGGGACTGGGTAGTGATGCATGCGGATTCAGACTGTGGCTGCGTGTATGCCTGTGTGCCCCAGACCCAGTGGGTGTGCCTTTATCCCCCTGAGTGTGCGTGCCAGGAGGTGTGTGCTTGCCCTTACTTGTTGGTGTGCTGCCTGTGGCTAGTGGGGTGCGTGCTTGGGAATGTCTGGGTGTGCAAGGGACAGGCATGGGAGTGGGAAGTGTGGATGGGGCTGGGGTAGGGGGGACGAAGCGCTGCAGGAGACTCACTGCTGCCGTCAGTGAAGAGTCCATGGACCTCAGCAACATCCGTTGGTCAGACATCGCTGCTGACATGCCCTCCATGAACGACACCATCTGTGTCAGCAATCTGGTGTGGCCATGGAGGACATTCAGCATCGATGTCTGGCCAACCTGCAACTGCCGCTGAATGTCCACAGACTCTGCAGTGAGGGCAGCAGGGATGACAGGGGCATGGGGTGCGGTGCCTGGCACGAACAGAAGGGACTGGAGCAACTGGGAGGGCGGTGATGGGAATGGAGGAGGCGGGGACAGATGTTGTGCTGCTGCCAGGTGTTGTAGCAGCCTCCGCCCCCTCGAGGAGTTCAGCCTCGGACCCGTCAGTGTCGTAGTTGGTGTCGCCACCAGACAGGTCCTCCGCCTGACTCCCCTCGCCCTCCGTGCCACTTGCTCCCGCAGACTCGCCAGCTGTGGTGGCACCAGAGCTGGATCCCTCCTCCAGGTCCGTGCAGGTGTCTCCCTCTGTGTCCTCCGATGATGCTGTGGGCAAGGTGAAGATACAGAAAATAATCAGTCACCTGTATACATCTGACACATGAGTCCAAACAAAACAGGTCACAGTGCATATCAGGCAATGCATCATGAGTAACATCTAGATGACTCCGCACATATGTAAGCCCTGCACTCCCCAGTTGGTTGACCCACCATGCCACTTGGAAACAAGGAAAAATAGGACACAACAGCAAATAACTTGATATCGAAATATACTGAGAAGCTAGTGTCTGGGAACAGTTGAGCACAGCAATACTATGAAGGCATGCCACCTCTTGTGTACTGTGAACGAAACAGTATTGGTGCACCCAAGGCTAAACAACAGACCTCAATGCTGAAGGTGTCCCCACACTCAGAGACCTGTAAGTACTTTGGATACCCAAACGAAATACATTGTGATTCCTTGGGAATCACACCACTTTACACAATCGACATGTTTAGAATGTGTGAATGTGCCACTTTGTGAACAGAACACACATGTGCCTGTATAAAAGAAGTCACACAAGGAGGTGCACACAAAACGACATTTACACAGTCATTGTATGAGCTGCTATCCTTATTCAAATAAGCCACTGTTAGAAAGAAATGGGGTTTCAGTAAGTACATATACATGGCACCACGGCGGTCTGGATGACTTGACACTCGTAAGTTGGTATCAGCAACAACCAAGGACTTACCCAAATGCCACCACACTGTGGGAACATGTATATGAATAATCTGAAAAAATGTCATATTCGAACTGTGCCGTTCTTTCAAATGTGCCAGCGTGTCCCCTGAAAGTGTAAAGGTGGTTTCTTGTGCACTTCCTTGGGAGACATCTGTCATGCAGGCACATTATTGTCCTGCACAACAAAACATCAAAGTCAAGCATTGAAAACATGAAGACATGTTGACAAGTATAGTGAGTGCCAAGGTACAAGACTTCTTGACTAACAACTTGAATCATGCCACCTGTCACATGGCCATCCGTACCATGATGACACAGTTGGCAACACATCTGACCCACTGCCTGTCATGTGGAGTGGCACACATATCCAAACACAGGACAATGCATAAGCTAATGGGCCTGCAATTGTGTCGGAATAAGGCACACCTGCACTGAGGAGACACCCTCATGGCGAGCAAGAATGTCCACACAGATGTCAGCACACAAAGACCAAACTACGTAGCATCTGGACCACACACTGGTGGCAAAAATGGATGAGCAGGAATCATGTATTTAAACTTTTGACCCATGCTGCAAAGCACAAACATTAAACCCTGCACAACATGACTGGGTCACTGCATGTTGAGTGTCTGTCCAGACAATTATCACACACAGGTCAGACCTGGCAAGTAGACATAAGGTTTGGACATGTAGGCCTTGCCCGCACAAACAACCCATACCTGAGACAATGTGATTGAGACAGATCAAGAAGTTACACCTCTTAATCTGGGTTTACTAAAATGTGCATCAAGAATTCCAAAATGTACTCCACATCACCTTGTGATGCTGCCAACACATATTTGTGACAAACAACCATCAACAGATAGTTGTAAATAGACACACAGGCACTGCCCAGTGTGAGGATGCACCAGCCAAATGGGGTCACCCTGTCCAGTGGACACATGTAGCACACTTTAGATAAATACAAATGAGGCCAGGGAACTATGCCACAGAGGCCAACCTATGCTGAACACACAGAGAATGGGCACAGTGTTGGATGACACACATGAATCCAAGGCAAGGGTGTCTCAGGGGACTGTAGTGGGCACACTGCTTCATGGTCCTGGAATGATCTGACTGTAACATGAGCAACCGTCCCGGCACTATGCATATCTCCCACTCATGCACATCATGTCTGAGGCCACAACATCGGTCATGCATGCTGCAAGTCTGTTAATTTGAAACCTCACACTCCTATGTTGAGACTCAGCATCAGTGCCCAAAAATATGGACCCCCAAATGACTGAACAGGGCAGGGCACAGGCAAGGTACCAACACATGTCACAGACCACCCCCACACATGATGCAGAAAGCAATGTGCACTTGGATTAACTGTCAGCCTAGATGACCATGTGCAATAGTGATTACACACAGACCAGGGAACACATGTCAAGGAGGGGAAGGGAGGAAGAACAGCACCGGTTGACTTGGGGGAACAGGATATGCACTGCACATATAAACCCTGGCAGTGTATCTAGGTGACTGAGCACTTCCAAAAGCTGGTGACACACAACAAACACACATGTACCTACCCCCTCCTTGCTGCTGTCCCTCCTGTAACCGCCTATCCATGTCAGGGAAGACCACTGCCAGGACATGCTTTATCTGGTGGGTCAGGCGTTGGCACCCGCCGTGGGGGTGTGGAGGTGAGTCCTTCAGCAGGACCCGGGCGATCCTCCGGGTCCAGAAACGGATGTCCTGCCACTGTTTTCTTACTTGGACTAGGCGCCGACTGCGACCCTCCACCGATCTCACGGCCCTGACGGCCTGCTTCCAGATATCCCCCTTCGCGTAGGCAGTTACCTGTGAGGATGAAAAAGAGAGACAACATCACTTCACCTGCTCCATGTCAGAGAGACACACATTTGAACATCTTTGATATGTTGAACAGGGCATAGGATGCTGCCAAGGATTAGCATCTTTGTCATATGGACATTGGCCTCTGTGGAAGCCCCAATGCACTACATGGCATATAAAGTACACAGGTGGCATGAGGTGTGCGACACACTCCATGAACATGGCACACACTGTGCATCACAAGCAACACCAGGCTGATGGACAGCACCTCCAAGCAGTTACATGCCGCAGGCCACTGACGCAACCTCAGCAGAGTACACAGACACACACAGGCACAGATCAATCACATGCCATTGGCAACAGCGGATACAAACCTCACTCTGCACATGTGCCACTTGCCTGTGGGGTGTCACAGGTGTGGGGCTAGCTCAGCAAGTCAGACACGCAGCACAGCTTACTTCTCACATCAGATGGGTAGAGCTGTTGCCTCCTCCATGCAGCTGTGGTGCAACACTTCACATAGACACTCACCCACATGACAAGGAACATTCACACACATCAATGTCCAGGGGGCGTACACATCACTTGGACACTCTCACCACAGCTCCACTCAACTCACACACATCTGTGGGTACAGTCACCTGTCACACAGGGGGGACCACCGAATCACCTCAGGACTATATATAAAATATGCCACAAAGGCTTAGCCAGACTGAATGTGTCATGCACTATGCATTGAATGTTACAGTAAGCACAATGCAAGTGAGGAGTGCACACATGAACTACATCATGCTCTGCATGGGAGACATAAGCCATCCCCCCCCCTGGGACCCACTCTAAACAACATTGCATGTCTGTCACACCTGGACACAATGCCAGAAGTGACAGGTGCACAGTCAAAGCTAGTGGAGTCAGCACTCACCTGCTCCCCTGGTCTCCCATACAGGCTGGTGTACTGTGGGAGGATAACATCCAGCAATGCCTCATTCTCCTCCTGGGTGAATGGCTGGGCCCTCTCCACAGACCTTGACATGGTGCCAGAGGAAGCACAGACAGCAGCAGTGTTGTCAATAGGAAAGTTGTGCAGGCAAGTGCCCTCTCATGGGTTCTGGCTGACTTATATCTGTCTTGCTGAGGGCCATTTATTTGGAGGAGTACATAGTGATTGGTCAGATTCAATAGCATCTACGTTTACTCCAATCCCTTTCCACATACACCAGTGACAGCATTTGCATCGTTCAAATTTTGAGCATCATGTCAAGTCAACAACCACTTTGCAACATTGTATATTGTGGCCAACTGACTTTTTCCAGGACACCTGATGGAAAAATGTGAACTGAAAACTCTGTATCCATGACAACCAGCATGCATTTAGTGCCTAATACTTGTCCCTTATGTGTCCCCTATGTAATTTTCTAATCCACACATAGGTACGGTGCGTTTCACACGTACCCCTACGGCACCAGTTGCACAGTGCGATTAATTGATTGATTACGTGTACGCACTGGTAGTACACGTACCCGTACGTGTACTACCAGTGCCTACATATACATGTAGGCACTGGTAGTACACGTACGGGTACGTGTACTACCAGTGCCTATACATACGTTTAGGCACTGGTAGTACACGTACGTGTAGGCACTGGTAGTACACGTACGTGTGTACGGTCCGTACCACGCGTGCTCCTACGGCACCACTACTATAGTGATACGGACCGTACACACGCCCTCAGAGCGTGTGTATGGTGCGTTTCACACGCTTCACTGCTGATAGGATGCGCACACGAAAGGAATGGAGGTCTCAGACTCGCACAAGGATGTACATCAAGTCATTGTCATTGCTGTCCTACATGTGCAGGGCCTAGGTGTGTCAGGCAGTGATATTGCACATGTCTCCTCATGTATTTGCACAATTGATGTGTGATGACCTGTGTGAACATGTCATGTGTGATGGGGCACTATGTGGCACACTTCCCCTTCACACTTTGCACATGTGTGCATGTAGTACAAACGTGTCAAGCACAGCATCACTGGTATGGCACAGTCACCACCACCCACAACTGTCCCCTAATGCCAGGGACAGGGACACTAACAACTGACATTTAACGACCAGCGTGCACCGATGTGACTATGTCATGTGTTCCCATGAGCTTGCTGTTGGTGTTCCGTCAACTGCATCTGCTGTTGCTGCATCCAACATGCCACATGTGGATTTCCACATAACGTGTGTCTGTATTAGGGGTGGGCGGAATTTGCGTAATCGCGTTACGCAAATCTCCGCGAAACGGTAAAAAATCTCTGCGAACATGCTGAAATTCCGCAAACACGCGGAATTGCTTGTTCGCGATGCTTTTTTCCTATTCACAGTTGCTGTTTGCGTGCTCGGGGAGAAATATCTCGCGAACACGCATTTTGAGAACGCGAACAAGAAAAAATTTCGCGAAGTCGCGGAAAGCAGAATTTTGGGCAATTTCGCGTTCTCCACGGAACGCGAAATTACCGAAATTCCGCAAATTCCGCGAGCGGAATGGAATTTACTACCCAGGCCTAGTCTGTATGCATCGAACTTGAAATCTTGACATGAGGACATATCTGCGTCGTCTCAATGTCTCTGTTTTCTGTTTTCATGTGTACCCCTTCATCGCAATGTGTGTGATCTGTACATTTGACATTGCATGTGATCTGTGCATCTAGCTTGCCGTCAGCTGTCTGTATGAGATGACATCCTTCAAATGCTGATATGTGGATGTATGTCACTCTTGTGATGTCTCTGGCTGTTCACTGACACTGGCCCACAGCTCGTTTCAGGGCATGTCATGTAGACTTGACAATCAACGGGTGTAGCTGACTTTTCGTAGGAGTATCACCTGGCTGGCATATGTGTCCTGGATGTATTGCACAGGCCAGACTCTGTATTTAGCAGATGTGTATTAGCAGTTGAGCATGTGCTCAATTCATTGACATTGATGTTGTTATGTTCTCACTCTTCGTTATTCATTCCAATTTTCTGCAGGGCACCGCCTGTCCCCAGACCAATGCCAGACTTGGGTGCCATGAGGGAACGTGACTGCATACGCCGTTTCAAATTCACCCAACAGTTGATTGAGGACCTGACAAACAGGCTGGCACCACACCTCCAACCGCGACACAGGTATCCTACTGCGCTGACCCCCAAGATGAAGGTGATGGCAGCCCTACATTTTTTTGCCACAGGTACGTTTCAATTCACCATAGCTGATGTTGGTGGCATGTCCCAGATGATGTTCAGCCGTGTCCTGCATGATGTTTTGGCAGCCATGTTGGAGCACCTGGATGACTTCATCCATTTCCCGACTCCTGAGGAGTTGACAGGTGTCAAGGGTGATTTCTATGCCCTGGGAGGGATGCCCCATTTCATTGGGTCCATTGATGGGACACATGTGGCTTTGGTACCACCACAGGCAGAGGAGGTCGCATATCGCAACCTTAAACATTACCACTCTATAAATGCCCTTGTGGTGTGTGTTGCCAACATGCTGATTTCCCATGTCTGTGCACGTTTTCCAGGGTGAGCACACGATGCCTACATCATGAGGCGTAGCAGGGTGCCACAAATGATGCTGCGGCTGCACAACGAACGAGCATGTCTTGTTGGTGGGTATACTCTTTTTGTCCTGTGTTTTGCGGTATCTTTGTATCTTACGGCATCTCCTGACCCACTTTTTTACATGATGTTTTCATGTAGGGGACTCTGGCTATCCCAACATGCCATGGCTGATGACGCCTCTCCGCAACCCAAGATCAGCTGCAGATCACCGTTACAACAATGCACACAGGCAGACCAGGCGAGTTATTGAGAGGACGTTTGGCCTCCTGAAGAGCCGGTTCCAGTGTCTTCACAAGACAGGCGGGTCCCTCCCATATGCACCGGCGAAGGTCTGCAAAATCTTCCTCGTGTGCTGCATGCTGCACAACATGGCAGTGGAGAAGGCAGTGCCACTCATCCTGGAGCAGCATGAGCAGGAACATCCACCCGTGGAGGATGAAGGGCTTGGTCACGAGGCAAGTGAGGAGGAGGAGGAGGATATCCAGAATCAGCTCATACGCAACTTCTTCTCATAATGGTGAGTCACTGGGTCTGAGTGTGCACGCTTGGAGCCTTGTGTGGCATGTGTTGCAATGTGTGTGTCCAGCTGACTGTATGCTAAGTGGCTTAGATGTGTGTTCTGATGTGTCACTCGAGTGATGATGTCATTCCACTCATTTTAGCTGCGACCCTAATTTTTCTAATCGCATGGTGACAACATCATTCCTTTAGAGTAAATGACCATGTATGCGGATAACAATCTTTTAGCTGACTTCTTGTGTGTCTGTCATCCACAGGTTCTTGCGCATGTTGTCTGGTCGTGTCATTGTTGGCCTCCTGCTATTCCTCATGAGTATTGCAACGTGTGCTGAATCAGCGTTCCATGCACGGACATGGGGAAATATCATTTTGGGTGAGGATTGCAGCAAGGCATTTTGGGGGTGTTACATGTTTGGAATGTGTGGGGACTGCTCCTGTGCATGTTGGGTTACCATGCATACATGCCGACTCACCATGGGGCACATGACATGTAGCATGACTCCCATGAATTGATAGTCAACCTTCGTGACAGTCCTCTCTAATGGTTTGTGGATTCTGATGAAGGCATCAATGTGTGTATAACTTCCCTCAGAAACATACGGGATGCTACAGGTGGACATGGTGTGGGACATCCCCATAACAGGCTCAATGGGGAATTGCAGCCTCTCCGTGTGCAGCAGGGGGTGTTTGTTCATCCCCTTAACTTGTGTGCCAGGCCATTAGGATTTACTACATCTGTGTTGTGAAGGGGGTGTCCAGTGTAGGTCCCACATGTTCAGCCAAATGACCTGTGTGTCTGTTCATATTGATGCATTTCCCTCAGTGTGAGCCTGAGTAATAAAGGGGTTCCTCACCCTCCAAGGTGCCTCATCTCTGTCAATGAAGGTCTCTTGCCACTTTGCATGCGGCATCTCTGGCATAGTTGTCAAAGATTGTGCATATGAGTCTATGTGTAGTTTGGCTACATGCATGCAGTTCTTCATGGGTTAGAATCTCGATTGTGCATGAAGTCCATGATTGTGTATGTATTTGGGCATGTTGGTCCCACGACGGGCCGTCAACACCTGCTGAGGGTGTGTCGCCTGTGTGCGGCTCGGCCTTCTGTTTCCTGATCCTGTGTCAGTCATCTTTGGTGATTGTGCATCCATTTTCTCTGGGTGTGCCATGGGTAACCGGACACTCCTTCCTTTACATACGCCTGTTGCAGTTGTCCTTTCTGACATCCTTGTCTTTGTGTGCTACTTTTGGCATAGTTTCCAGGACATGCCGCCTGCTGCTGCGGCCCCTGCAGCAAGGGCCCACAAAGTGGCGGGATTCGGCAACACACACACCTCAAAGATGCTCCTCCCTGCCTCCCTTCACCCATTCATTTGGCTGTCATCATCTTGTCTGTGACACTGTTGCGGCCACGCGATGCCAAAGGCAGGACCGTCAGCACATGCAACGTGCACATTGCACGACCC
Source organism: Triturus cristatus (assembly GCF_964204655.1). Taxonomy (NCBI): domain Eukaryota; kingdom Metazoa; phylum Chordata; class Amphibia; order Caudata; family Salamandridae; genus Triturus; species Triturus cristatus. The sequence continues at coordinate 448,561,001 of NC_140594.1, forward strand.
TCATGTCCTTGCATGACCCACATCACACAACAGTCTGATGTTGTAGCCACCCTCCAAGCAATGTCTATCCGAAACTCAACCGCCTGCTCTCAGGCATACCCTAAGCGCACACACGACACCTTTGCATGCTGAGTGTGCAACTCCAACTGCATACACAGCGCTGCCCCGCCTTCCAGGCCCTGTCACACCAACCAGATCATGTCCCTCCTGCTCCACACCGGCTCCGTCCACCAGCAAGGCCATGGGACTGGGACTCAAGCCTTCAGCATGTGGTATAGCGGCATCATCTGGCACACGGCCCAGGGATCATCTCTCAGCGTGTCAATCTTCAATGTGACCAGGACCCCCCTCTCCACCATCACATGCGCACACAACCTCATCATCATGTCGTATGCCATTGACACCAAAGACGCAGCCATTGCCAGTTCCAACATTCAAGAAGGCATGAGGTCCGTGGATGAATGGCTGAACATCAGCCACCTGAGTCTGGACTTGTACAGGACTGAGGTAAGCATCTGAGGATTGTCCCCTTACAGCTGGCTCAACTCCTTGTATCCCACCCACAGGGGCCCTACACAAGCACCCAGTGGCCATGCACACAAGATGGTGTGCATCATGGATTTGTCACTCACATTTGCCATGCAAATCACCATCATCTGTACCTCATGCTGCAACACCCTCTGCATGATGCACATGATCCTCAGATAGATCCACTCCAAGGAAAGACAGACCATCCCCCAGGTCCACGACACCAGCCGTGTCAACTACTGCCCCGCCCTCTACGGAGCAAGTACATCTAAACTCATGGGAAACTTGTCCACATCCAGGGTGCATCTGCACAACTCAGCTTCAACATCCTGCACCCCATCAACATCACCGTCCACATGAGATAGCTGCAAGGGATCACTGTGTGCTGCAGGATGACCTTCACACTCCTCACACACACTCAGGAGGCAGTCAACAACCCCAGACCCCAAAATCAACCTTGTACGTCTGTCATCCAAGACCCCATTGGCCCAACTCTATGCATCCGAACTTGGCCTGGCCAAAATTCTTCACATCCACAACACTCCAGCATGAAGGAGATGGTTCTCACGCCTGGACAAACATACCTTGGACTCCCTCCCCGGGAACCTCCACATGAGCCATGACCTCTAGGCCTTCATCATCCTCTTCCTGATTGGTGTGTCCGCACAGTATTTCAAGCCCCCCTCAGCAGCTTGAGGCCATCACGGGTGAGTATTGGGCTCCCAGGCTGTATAGGATGATACATTGTGACCCATGTGTGTCCTGTACCGGACTCAGATCCCAGGGTAAGGATGGCTGGAGATAGTTCAACACTCAGGCATAGTTTGACATTTACCCACACGTATGTTGTGGACTAATGCAAAATGACTGCAACATCTCATGACATATAAATAGTTTTATTCTCGGTGGGGTGCATGTTTTGGTAGAAAAAATAAGGTGCTCTACCGGGTGCATAGAATCCAAAGTTCACAGGGGGAGATGGGATCCTTTGCATTTGAAGTCATCAAAGTCCAGACCACAGTGTTGGTCATCATTGGTCAGACTGTGACCAGCAAGTCCATGTGTCAGAGAATGTCAGTGAATGATGTGCTGCTGTTGCGCATGAAGGCCAGGTGCCAGGCCAGGTGACCACCTGGGAGATGTGGATGGTCCGCTGCCTCTCGCGGTCTTTTCCGTGGATGACCCACCTTCCTCCGGGGACCCTCAGATGCAGGCCTTGACAATGCTTGGGACGTTTCATCGGACGAATCCTCCTCCTCCTCCTCCCTCCCTGTGGCTGGTGCTGGTCTGCGCCTGGTGTCACAGGGAGGGTTGCCCATGTTGTCGGCGATCCGACGGAGTCAATGGCTTATGTCCCTTTGCACCGCCAGGAGCTCAGCCAGTCTTGCCTCCATCCGTCCTTGGTGTTGTTGTTGACTGGCATGTTGCTTGGCCTGCTGATTCTTAATGTCTCTGAGGGCCACCACTACCTGACTGATGGCCCTGGTGTCACGCAGGTATGCCTCCTTGATGTTGTGTACGTGTGACATACCGGTCCCTTCAGCTGTCTGGTCAGGTTCTCGCCTCCGCCTGCCTCCACTCCCACCACCCCTGCCCACACGAGCCTGGCCTGCCGTTGTGGGCACATCGGGTCTACGGGACCCCTGAGGGATGGCAGTGTCGGTGTTGGCTGCCTCCTCCTGGGTGCCTGGCGAACCTTGTCCCTCCAGGTCAGACAGGCTCAGTTGTTCAGTGTGGGCAGGGCTCCTGGGTGTCTCCTGGGATGTGGCAGGAATGGGGGTGGTGGTTGGCACAGATGTACCTGAAGCAGGTGCTGCAGGGGCTTGGACACCAGAGGGGCCAGGTGGGTTGGGGTCCTCCGCGGAGTGTTGTGAGGTGTCGCTGCCGGTGGGATCCGGTTCCTTCCGAGCCTTAGACTGTGGTACTTCCCCCCCATTGTTGGGGGGAGATCCATGACGTTACCCTGTGTGAGAGAGAGAGAGACAATGTTAATGCTGTATAATGCGACATCCATGTTTCATACATATTCTAGTTGCCACAGTTCCTCCAGGTAGTTGTATGTGCCTAGCATTCACATCAATGTTCACTTGTGGATGGGTATGTGGCAGGGGACTGATTGAAATGTTTTCCAGGGTGTTTGACATGTCGATTTTGGGCTTGTATGCTTCTTTGGCTGTGGCTTGATCTTGTTGTGTCACATGTCCATGGGGTGAGTGATCATCCCTCAGCCCGATGCTGTTCAACATCCACATGGCCCCCCTCACACAAGTGGCCCACTACCACAACCTCAAAAACATCTCCTACGCCGACGACACCCAGCTCATCCTCTCCCTCACCAAGGACCCTCACACCGCCAAAACAAACATCCACAAAGGCTGAGGGCCATCGCCGACTGGATGCAGAGCGGCCATCTGAAACAGAACTCGGACAAGATGGAGGTCCTCATCCTGGGACCCACACCCTCAGCCTGGGACGACTCCTGGTGGCCGATCACTCTGGGGACAGCACCGACACCCACCCACCACGCACGCAACCTAGGATTGATCCTCGCATCCTCCCTCTCCATGTCCAAGCAGGTCAACGCCGTCTCCTCCTCCTGCTACGACACCCTACGCACGCTCCGCCGGATCTACTGGTGGATCCCGACCGAAACAAGTAGCACAGTGACAAAGGCCCTCGTCAGCAGCTGACTGGACTATGGCAATGCACTCTACGCAGGACTCCCATCCACACACCAACGGCGGCTACGCCTCCGAAACACCTCCGCACGACTGATCGTCAACGCCCCCTGCCACAGCCACATCACCCCCCTCCTGAGTGACCTGCACTGGCTCCACATCGACAGGAGGAGCACCTTCAAGCTCCTCACCCACGCACACAAGGCACTCCACAACGCCGGACAAGCAACTATCCCCCACATCCAACGTACGACCGCCTGTGGGAGATCCTTCTCCTACCTCGCCGCCAAGACCTGGAACAATCTCCCAACCCACCTATGACTGACCCAAGACCTACTTGCCTTCAGATGGCTCCTCAAGACCTGGCTCTTCGAGCAGTAGTAGAACCCCACCCCCCTCAGCTCCTTGAGACCCTCACAGGTAAGTAGCGCGCCTTACAAGTACCCTGTCAATTGTTGATTGATTGACGGTGCCTGCTGGTGGGTGTAGTGTGATTTGGCAGTGGGTCTCCCAGGTGATGTATCTGTCCCCCCATGGAGCATGCTGCCATGTCAGTGAGTGTGAGTTCCTGTCCTAGATATCTGAGCTGGTTGTGTTTGTGTTAGATTTTGCAGTTGTCACAGGAGGGCCTTTTGCTGCCTACAGCAGGGCCAAGTGTCAGCTACCTTTTCAGTACTTTGCCAGTCCGTGTGAATTGCGCATGGTGCATGGGTATGTACCTGGGCCATATGGGCTGAGGGCAATGGTGTCTGTTTCTGAGTTATACAATATGTTTAGTGATCCCCACCCTCCCAGCATCCCAGACAACCAGTCTTGTGTTTGTGGTTTGTGTAGGCTGGGACATGGCATGGCCTTGCTTTGTGAATGGGGCATACACATGTTAGTGGCATGAGCGTTGTTTTTGAGTGGGGTTGTGTCCGGTCAGGGCTTGGGGGTAGGTGAGTGCATTTGTTGTAGTTGAGGTGTGGATGCCATTACCCCCATGTTATGTAAGTTGTTTGTGTACTCACCAGGCTCGGCAACTCCTTCGACTCCGTGTACTCCCACCGGCGGAAGCAGGGCCATCACCTTCTCCTCCCAGGGATGGTAATGTACCGGTCTGCGGGGCAGCCCACCTCCTGTGATGTTACTCTGGGCGTAGTCCTCGTTCATTTTGCGCTTGACTGCCCTCCGCAGATCATACCACCTGGCTTGGCATTCATTCCTGGTCCTTCTGATGGGCGCAACAGCATTCACCCGATCGACGATCCTCTGCCACAGGCATGATTTTTGGGCTATGCTGGTCTGTCTGACCAATGTTCCAAAGAGCTGTGGCTCGACTCTCATGACTTTGTTGACAAGGATGTCCAGCTCCTCCCTTGTGAACTTTGGATTTTTGTCTGTGGGCATGGTGTGGGGTGTGGGTATGGATGGTTGTGGGTGTGTGGGTGTGAATGTGTAGGTGTGTGTGTGAATGTGTAGAGGGAGTATGTGTGAAGGAGGTTGTGTGAAGGTGTGTAAGTTAAGGTGTATGGGTTCAGTTGTTTGTGTGTGGTGTCTGTCAGCAGTGGGTCTGTTGCAAAGGCTCATGGTTTGTGAGTGTGGGCCCTTTTTATTGGTCCATTTGTGTGTGTGGCTGGGTTTATACTTTTGGTGGGTGTGTTATAAGAGGTGTTTGTGAGTTTCGGCCTCTGTTTGCCTGTTTGGATGTGCCAGGTCAGTCTTTTAGATGTTTTTTGTACTGTAGACGTGTTTTGTGGTGTTGTGCGAGTCGAATTGACCATCCTTGTGCTGTTTTACAGTGTCCTGGTTCTGTACGAGTCGTTTTAGCGTATGTAAGGTGCGTACATACGCGATGTTGTTGTACAGTGCTCACATAAGCAATGTTGTTGTACGGTTCGTACATACGCAATGCTGGGGTACGGTGGTAGGCTACGGTGCGTCCAAGTACCGGGCTGGGGTACGGTGTTGGGGTACAGTGCGTATAAGTAGGGCGCTGGGGTAGGGCGCTGGGGTACAGTGCGCCCAAGTCCGGGCCTGGGGTACGGCGCTGGGGTATGGTGCGTCCAAGTAGGGGCATGTTGTACGGTGCTGGGGTACGGCGCGTCCAAGTACGGGCCTGGGGTACAGTGGTGGGGTACGGTGCATACAAGTAAGGGGCTGGGGTACGGTGGTGGGGTATGGTGCGTCCAAGTAGGGGCATGGGGTACGGCGCTGGGGTATGGTGCATCCAAGTACGGGGCTGGGGTAGGGTGGTGGGGTACGGTGGATACAAGTAAGGGGCTGGGGGACAGTGGTGGGGTACGGTGCGTACAAGTAAGGGGCTGGGGTAGGGTGGTGGTGTACGTTGCGCACATGTACGGGGCTGGGGTACGAAGGTGGGGTATGGTGCATACACATATGGGGCTGGGGTAGAGTGCGGACATGGGGGGTACGGTGTAGACATATGGGGGTGGGAGGGGGGGCTGTACGACTCGTATCCCGGGCACAAGTTTACCCGGATACGAGTGGTACGGCGTTCGATCCGTACGGGGCCTTTTCCATGCGCTTGTGTTTTCGGACAGCCGGTACGGATCGTACTTGCGCGGTCGGACTTCCGTTTTATGATTTGTATGTAAAACTGTCCGGGGACGTCTCGTAGACTGTTCCCGAAGTCATTCGTATGAATTTTTCACGTACGAATCGTACTTCGCCGTTTGTACGGGACTTGTACGATTCGTACGTTAAAAAATACGGATACGAGTCGTACGGTAATTTTTTTTAACGGATCGGAATCGGCACCTTAATATACATTTTACAATATTTTGTACATTTTTTCAAATTTTTTTAACATTTAGCAAAATAATTAAAATATAATTTTGGGTATTTTTTTTATTATTTCTCCAATGTTGTCTACGGGGAGTCAGTCTTTTTTAATTTCCTCACTTTATTGTCTATCTCTTTTGCTTTTAGGTTATCTTGGAAGATGGAACCTCGCGGTTGGGAGTTGTGTTTTGTCAGTTAAGGTAAGTTTGATTTAATTTACTTTTAAGATCGTTTTAGGGTAGGGGCGAGGTAGTAGTAGTGTAGTTAGATTTGTTAAGGCGTGAAATGTGCATTTTTTGTGTTAGGTGTTGTTTTGGTAGTTTAGTGTTTGATGTGTTTGATGAAGTGCTGAAGAATAGTAGAGTGTGTTATAGTGTTAGTTATGTGTTGCTTACTTATGTTTAAATTAATGTGTGTGGCTTTATATATGTTATCGTGGGAGGGAGTTTTTTTTGCAGATTTCCATTATTCGTGAACGGATGCTGCTGAAGACGCGCTTCTTTTTTTTAAAAAAGGAAAATTTATTTTGTTTCTTCAGAACAAATTACTTTTTTACATTTCCTTTTATTTTTCAAGTTTGTGATGCGTTTTTTTTCCAAGCTAATTTTCCGGTTTCTGAGTGTTACAATTTTGAGAGGATTGAGTCATTGGAGCCTTTTTTCTACAGTTGTATTTTGCATTTTTGGGGGGGCTTTCTTTCCGAATGGATTCCTTTTTCGATTTGTCTACTGTGGATTTGTTCATTTTAAGTACCATCTACTGCGACATAACTGTAAGTAATTTTTTATATTTATGGGTGGGAAATATTTTTGGTGATATTTGGTTTGTTTGTTTCTTTTTTATTTTAATAATTATATTATGTCATATATTTATATGTATGTTTAACATTTTTAAATCACATAATAGTAATGATTAATTTAAAAAAGATTAGTTTTATGTTGTTTAAGTGTTTTGTCATTTTAAAATGTTTTATGATGTTTAGCATTGTTTTTTGTTTATAGAATAGATTTAGCTATCATGTCTAGGTATTTTAGCCCTCTGTTGTTTGGAAATAGTAGAATTTTGTGTTGTCGGTATTCATACATTGTATTTGTTTGTTTACTGAGTTAAGGGCCTTTTTTAGTTAGGGATTCCTCTAGCCTTGGCTCTTGATAGTGTTTTTTTTTTATTGAATCTATTAGTTTGTGTAAGGTTGGTTGTCCTCTTTCTATTGTGGCTTGGAAGGCATGATGCCATCCTTCCACTGCGTTATTAGTTTTAGCTTTTTGAGCTAGTGTGCTATCATAGATGTGCCACCAGGGTATTTGGAACTTTGTGTGCCTTCGGTGCCCTGACCTATGTAGCCTTCCCACTCATGTGTCTTCAAAGTAGTCAAAGAAGGGTGTTATTTTTGCTTTGTTGGCTTGGTAGAAAAGGATTTCAAGAAGTATATTATAGTGGTTGGCTACTTCTGTTGTTGGTACAAAGGCCAGGGCTATTATTTTTTTGTGTTGGTAAGCAAAGTTGCTATTTGTGGCATTATCTATACTTAGAGTAGATTTTCTTAGGTGCCTTCAAGTACTTAGGTTGAAGTGATAATAGCAAGTGGTATAGAGTTGGTAAAAAGGCTTGGGGCAAACTTTGAATGTACCATCCATCATCCATGTTTTGCAGTTTTTTTCACTTTTGAATGTTGTTGTTAGTGGCAACATTAATAATTCATTTTTCATGACTGTTATTGTCATGAAGAATGAATTTCTCATCTTTGGTGTGACAGTGAATTCTTGTAATATTTCTATTTCTGCTAATGTTTGAGGGGTGGGTGGTGTTTGTGCAGTAGCTCTTTTAGTCCTTGCTATTAGCCGTGTTGGGGTAGAGATGGATGGCAGTTGTCCTGTCACATGTTTAGAAACCCTAGTTAGTACGTTTTTTAATATTTGGGTAATGGTCTGTTGGGAGCTTGTGCTTGCTTCTCAAAGAGTTTATAAAGCATCTCTGACCTCGTTTTCTGTGAAATTGGGTGGATGGTTGTGTTCCCTGACATTAATAACATGTTTTTCGACTGTTGTGACTCTCCCATAGCAAGAATTGGAGTACTATTTACTACATTTCCAATGGGTTTTGTTTCCTGTTATTTTCTCCTGCCATTAAGTATAACCCATGTAGCATAGAAGTTTTCCCTTTTGTGATGTGATGAATTTTGCTCCTTCCATTTTCTTTGTATATCTGGGAATAAATATATATATATATATATTATCTACTGGCGGTCGCCAGTAGATAGTTATAGTTAGGACCGTGTTTCCATAGGAAATCCGCAACATTCTATTTGGAATAACTTTGGCGCCGGTTGACGAATCCTCGTGAAATTTTTAAAATAGGTGGGGCGCTCCGCTCCGCTCCTACCCTGAAAGTCTCGGGGGGATTCGTCAAGCGGGGGCTGAGAAAAAAGGGGAGTCCCAAAACGCGTTTTCCCCATGCAATTTTCCATAGGGACCTTTAGTCCAAGGTACAGCCCGAACGGCTGAACAGAATTACTTGAAATTTGGCAGAGAGGTAGTCCTCAGCTCAGGGATGTGCCTTTTGCATGTATGGAGTCAATCTGTTCAGTAGTTCCTGAGAAAATTGCAGTTAAAAGCACATACACATCTATAGCCGCGCACCGTGCGCGCACCGTGCGAGCACCCTAACGTGCGCAAGCGTAATTCTGATTGGTGGTTACATGTTAGTCAACGTTCTAATCGGTCGAAATCAGGAAGTGTCGACCGCCATTTTGTTTGTTTTCAGTGCGAGAGTGAAAAAGGAAGGTGGCGAACGTGAAAAGGGGGCAGGGTAGAGAGTTCCTGACCCCCTAGCCTTTGTCAGGGGGTCCCTGAAGGACCCCGAAGGCAGAAAAAAACATTGTAATTTTTCTTTTAAATCGCGGGGGTGCGCGCGTGAAAAACCCAAAAAAATCCAAAATATTTTTTTTTAAATTTTAATACGTAGTTTATTGTAAAATAAATATATAAAAAAATAATAATACATACATAACTTAGCATTTAAAAAAACGTACAAATTCACAGAAAAAACCATAGGTTTCACACACGTTATAGTTAGGAATTAGCAGGATTGCGGGCGCGCGAGTTATAGTTATGTGAACTAACTATAACGGGGGAATTTCATTGTTTTTTTACGAGTGAAATATCCACCTAACTATAACATGTGTGAAACCTATGGTTTTTTAAGTGTATATATATGTATGTACAAGACTCCACACCAACAATAGTGCAACTGCTTTTGTGAATAATATCGCCGAATTTTGAGTGCATTAATGAGGACTTCCACAAGGTACTTTCTAATGCGGTGCAGTGCACTATGGGATTTGTATTTTTTCACTAAGTCACGTGACCCAAGAACTTTTTAAGCATGCACGAGCGCACTGGGCAATTAGATCGTCAAACTTCCACCTGTGAACAAGGCCAATGTATGGTTGAAACGTTAGTTAATGGAAGTACGCTATGCTGCGTGATGCCGAATTAAAAGCCTCTTCGCCAGTAATGGACCTCAAGTCTTTGTGTTACCTGATGGTGCTTGATGGGCTGCTCCAGGCCCATTGTGTTGAGGTCGCCCTGAAGGGTCGGGGGTTCCGGATATGGAGTAAACTGTGTGTGTATATATATATATATATATATATATATATATATATATATATATATATATATATATATAATAAAGTCTTGAACAGGAAGCATGTTTTTATAGTTATTATATTTGAAAATATTTGTATATTTGTCTTGCTTTGATTTTCTTGTTGGAAATGTTGTTGATGTTCGTGGTTTATTAACTGGTTTCTTTTTTTCTTTTGTTTTAAAAGGAAAATGTTATTTTTATTAAAGTGTTACATTTAGTTTGATTATTTTGCTTAGTCTCTATTTTCATTTAGTTGAAAAAACATTCTTACTATTTTTATTTGATGAAGTTTATTTCGGTGTTGTTTTGTTGAAGTCTGTAGAAAATGTTAAGAGAAAAGTATTTGTTAGGTATATTTTACTTTTGTGTTAATTTAAAAAAAAAATTAGTTTACGATATTTGTTGGTTAGGTCATATACTTACTTTGTTACATATTTTTCGTTAATGTTGATTTTGTCCTTTTTTTGGAAGTAAATCGTTATTTTGAATTTCCTAGGTGGAGTTTTAGTGATGTTTGATCTGTGAAATATAAAGGAAAACTTGTTAGGTTTTAGTTAACCCCTTCAGTGCCCATGACGAGATGGTCTCGTCATGGGCCGCGGTTGCGCTGTGCCCATGACGAGACCATCTCGTCATGAACTCCGCCCGCTAATAGAAAGCCCGGCACAGGGCAGGGAAAGGGCGGGGCACGCAAGAGGTTAATTTGATTATTTTGTTTATTTAGTCTCAATTTAACTTAGTTGAAAAATAAAACACTTAGGGGTCCATTACGATGTAGTCCGCCCGCCACCGTAACGGTACACGGGACCGACCGCCATTGGTGGGGCGGTTTCGCTATGGCAATCAGGATGCGACCGCCACAATGCAATATATGCATGTTGTGCATTGGCATGCACAACGTGACTGCCACCTTGTAAATGATAATGTAGGGGGTAATATGGGTACCCCCAAGTGCAGCCCCACAACCTCGGGGGACCCACAATGGGCCCCCAAAGTAAACACCGCATGCCTTTCCATGGTGGAGTCTCCGCCATGGAAAGGCATTCCACCGCCATCATCATAATATGGATGGCAGTGCCTGCAAGGCACCACCACCATGTTATGGGCCTTTTCCACCCGGCAGGCAATCGTGACGATTGCCTACCGGCGGAAAAGTAGCAGACAGTCTTCCCGTCTGCCGCGGTACCCCCGCCATGCTAATGTGGCAGGGGGGGAAATGGACGTCGGGCAGGGTGTTTTGGCGGGAGGATCGCATTTGTCAGTTATGTTTTTTTTAAATAAAATGTATTGGTTTTCATTAGTTTACTCTATTTGTTGGTTAAGTCCATAACTTGCTTTGTTCTATATTTTTCGTTAATGTTGATTTTGTAGTTATTTTGGAAGTAAATCGTTGTTTTACATATAAAGGAAAACATGTTATAGTTTTAGTTAATTTGCTTATATATTTTTTCAGCTAATTTTATTTATTTAGTTAAAACGTTTTGTTTCTAAGTTTAATAAGAGTTTTTCTGAATAGTTGATTGTGCAGTTCTTTTTTGTTGTGTTTTCTGTCTCACAAAGACTTCATTGCTTTTATAGTGTTTATTTAAATAGTTCGAGTTTTCTATTGGTTTTTGTTGGTGTAGTTTAAATTTATACTGGTCGAGATAGCTTTTTTGATTTTTTTGGCAGTTTTAATTGAATTTGTTTAATATTAAATATGTTTATTTAATGTTTGTTTTTATTTTGTTTATTAGTGTAACTAAAATGTTTGTGAAGAACCCTGAGTAGCTTTGCTGAGAGCAGGCAGGCCTAACTTAGGAGACAATATGTGAAGCATTTAAAAACACCAATTCAGTAAATAATTAAGACACAATAAAAACACCACACCAAATTATAACTATAGGAAATATTTTTACCTTTAAAATGACACCAAAACAACAAAAATCCAATGTAGAGAACCGGCAATGTGAATTGTTAAAGATTAAACACTTTCTAGCACTTAAAAACCTATAGCACCACTCTGGGGCATCTGGTCATCCATGCATGTGAAAAAATCAAACTTTTAGGCTGACAGTGATGGAGCCCTGTGTGGATACACTGAGTGAGAGGCCTTGGTCAAAATGTTACTTTTGGACTTAGAAACTTTTCTGGAGCTTTTCCCCCCGGAGTCCCTCAATTCTCTATTCCAGTCCGCTTTGGTGAGGGTTCACCAGCTTCACATTCAGGGAGCTCCAGGTCAAATTCTGGAAGTCGGACCTCTGGAGCTCTTCAGTGGGACAAACCTTGAATCCGGGCTAGGTCGTGGTTGAAAGCGGAGGGCTTTGCTCTCGCCGTTGAGTCAGTCACCTTATGGAGTTGCTCCAAACTTATCCAAACTTCTTCCTGAAGTTCCTCTTGAGGGTCCAAAGTGTCCAAAACACTGCCCAAGGGTCTGGAAGCTCCAAGATGGTCCTTGAAATGTTGGGACCACAATACCTCCAATGCGCCTCGACAAAACCCTTAAAAGTCCACTGGACTCTTGGTGGTGATGTGATGATGCTGGTGAGCTCTCTTAACCTGTAGCTTGGAGGGAGTCCGCTCTTCATTCCTTCAGAAGCACGGTACACCCACAGGGCTGTAGTTCCAGATACTGCAGCAGGCACAGGCAGTCAGAATAAAGGGCCTGGTGGTGCAAATCAAGGTTCAAGCATGGCAATCCTCTTCTTCTCTGAGTTTTAAGCAGCAGATCTGAGAGGCACTGAACCTCTCACATATTTATTCAGTGTTCTCTGGGGTCAAGCAGAAGAGCACTCATGTCCAATGAGGTGCAAGGCAACACCCCAGAGCATGACCACTTCCTCCAAAGTGTGGCATAATCTTCTCCCAGAAAGCACTATTCTGCCAAAATTCAACATGGCTGAAATCTCAGCAGAGCACGAAGAGTTAACTAAATCAACTCTCATTATGGCTCATTTCCATAGCTCTCCACCCCTTAACATCTGCAGATTCCTTTCTTAAGCCTCCCATCTGGCTGGGTCAGAGGGAATGGGGTAGATGGACCTGGCATTCCCTGACTGTCCTATTTCTCCTTTGAAGCAAATCATGTTAACTCTGACCAATCAGGGAGTACTACAGGGAGGCTGCATTTTGGCTTACAGATAAGAAAATCTTATAACTTCTTTTCTGAAAAATGTAGGATAAATTCAACAATATCATGCTGTGGGATTTATTAATACCATTCTCCTAAGTCCTTGAATTATATCTTTCCAATTCCTAGCAATATTTATGCATTCATAAACCATTGCAATCTTATACTATGGGGCTAGGCATCTACAATAGGGAAACTGAAATGCACAATTTCTCCATCACCATGGCATATAAAATATATTTTATAAGGGCCCTGATTACAGATACACAATCTCTCACCCCTGGGAGACATAAGAGAGGGCTTGGGTGGTCCTGAATATGCACAAATAGTGTCTATCGTCACTCCATAATGCTCATAGCAGCAAAGTCGATTTGGGGAAGCACTTTACTATAATCGGGGAAGTAAAATGTGCAATATCTCTATACCCAGGACATATAAAACCTATTTATAGGGACCTTGCTTATAATTACATGACCCGCACCCCTGGGACACCAAGAGAAGACCCTAGGGGTAACTAATATGTATGAATAATTCAGAGTATCACTTTGTTAGTGACATTACTCTCAAAGTAGAGTTTGCAGTTAATTTACTTTTTAAAACTGCTGCAATGCAGGGCTGTTTTTAAAATGACCTCAGGTGTTCAGCAATGCACACATGCAAGTGCAGAAAGGGCTGCTGACCTCTAAACTGCCATGCCCTATTATATACTAGGGTATTAAGGGTAGTATTAATGGCTGCCCTAATATCTACTAGGGACTTATACGGTAGGTCATGCCAATGGTAAGTGTACCCTGAGACATAGTGTACCCTAATGCATGTGTGTGTTTTCACCATGTTTTCAACATAGCACTGGCCTATTTGGATTGCTAATATAAACTTCTATAGGTTTAGATTGCTAGGTGGTGCACTAAAATACATTTAGTGGAGAGCATAAATCAGGGATTAGTGAGAATAAATCATAGGTATGTTCGATGCTTTCTTTATAAATTGTAACCAGTTGTGTTTTTTGGTTAATAATACATGTATTATTTTATTGTACCACATATGAGTACAGTATAATTTATTGGATTATATGTAGGTTACAGAGTTAATATGTATTTAAAGAAATCTGTCAAATCAGCAGGATGGTAGGCCTTAAGCTTACAGTTGAGACATTTAACATGAAAATTGGTTTTCTGCATGTTTTCTCCTCTGCAGATGCAAACCAAAGGCATTCATTAGTTAGTAAAAAGCACATTGTATTTCATATATGGTAAGGTGAGGAAGAACCGGCAAGGTCAAATAAGTTTAATGAAGGACAAAGGGAGTGTTACCAGTTGGTACTTTCAAATGAAGAGAAGAATCCAAGGAAGCCTTAGAAGCGAAACTGGAATCTGGAAGTAGTGTTCAAGGTGCCAAGGTCTTTCTTGGGAACAACGATGTGAATGAGGTCATATTTCTCGAATGTTTTTTGTGCATTTTACTTAGTGAACACACCTTTGGGTTTGGTCAGATTCCCTTTAGACATAGAGAGGTACAGACCTATTTTATCATCTCTGACTGTGTGGCTTCATGCTATTCATGGCTCCTTACCTATAGAACTGCTCCTGAGGTTCTTATGCTGACACCTTTCTTGCTTCCTTGATTCAGTAGGGTTTCCCCTATCCTTAGTTTAGTGTAGGATTTAGTAAATGTTATGAAACTTTTCCATTTATGGGGAGAAGGATCGAAACCATTTGTCTAATCATCAAATCCTATTCCTTATTTTCTGAATAGATGTCACAGAAATTCTAAAATGCGCCTTGCTGTTGCGGACCAATATCAAGCGTTGCTTTGGTCTTCCTTTGATAATCCTGTGTGTTTATAGTATGTTCTTGAGAATGTTTTATATTAGTCTGGCTTTGAATTTGTAATAAAGCTTTTAACTTCAAGTTACTCACTCTGTTGGGCACACTGTACCTTAAGATTTAAATTGTTGCTATCCCCTTTTCCTTTCAGGCTACTAAAAATGCCTATTGACCAGAGTAAATTAGAAGAAATGGCCCAGAACATTCTCAGAGCCAGCAACAGCGAGACAGAGACAGAAATAGGAGAATGCAGACTTATAATGAAAACGTTGGGCTTTGCAACTTTTTTTAAATTAATTAAGTATTGAAAAAAATGTTTTGGTATTTTGCAAGGCTGCTCGATAAAACAGGTATGGTGTGGTGATGTAGGGTACACAGAGACATTGAGGCCTAGCCCTTCAAAGTGTTGCCAAACCAGGGTACCACAACAATTTCTCTAAGGAACACTGCCATATGAGCATGTCAGCAAGTACAAACAAGGGTGGAAAACCCGGGGCTTAGTCAACTTAATAAAGAATGAGCTTCCTAAAGGTGCTTAGTTGAGACACAAAAAACAGAACAATGCTCAATTATAATTACTAGATATTCATAAGTACTGTACTTTTATTTTAATGCTATTTACATTACAATTGTGTTAATTCAACTAGTGGCAGAATTGGTAGCTAATGCATCCAAAAGTTAGGCAGGTGTTTTCCAAGGGTCTGAGCAACCTAGAGCACAGGTGGAGGTGTGTGCAGGAGAATAGAAGCACACAAGGGAAAGAGTTATATTGAATGCAATGGCGGGGGAAGTGCACGATCGATAGATCAATATAGAGCATGGAAGGTTGCAGGGGGAAAGCACATGAGATATAGAGCAATACGGGGTGTAGGGGTATTGTACCAGCAGGGTACACGGACAAGGGAGAGAGCAACAAGATGCGCATGGATGAGGGATTGAAGGGAGAAGCACATAAGGGAGAAAGAGCAACATGTAGCATGGGGCGGTGGCTTGTTTTTCAGGGGGGAAATTACATGAGGGAGAAAGCAACACAGCACATGGGGGTAGTGTCTATGGCAGGGAAAAGCACATGAGAGTGAGAACTGGAAACCACATACACTCTCTTGGAGTGCTTTACCAAAATTAGTAAAGAGGTTTTCTAAAACTGAGCAATGGAAAGATACAAGTCAGTCAAACAAATGGATGGAAAAGGGGCTATGCTCCATGGGAGGGACAAACTCAAGCTGAACAAGACAGGACCACCACTGAATATGAACTAGGCAAATAAGATTGGCATTTAAGCCAATCAATGGTAAGCAATAGGCCGGCTGCAAACCCATTGTAAATACCATGCCCACAATTGGTCTTTCTCAACCAGACAGCATGCTGTGTCTGGTAGGCGAGACAGAGAAATACAGAATCTTTTTTCTTCGGAATTAGAATTAATGATCTGGGGCAGTAAATTATAGAAAACTTTTAAAAGTCATGTTTTATGCTAATACTGTTTGCTGCAACCAGAACCAGAAGCGATCAAATTAATGAGTCACAGAACCCCAAATTAAATTGAATCTGATTCAATGATTAACTCAAACTTTTATATTGTGCACACATAATAGCTAAATGTCTCCAAATGTTAAAAGAATTAGGATGCACTGTTATGAGATGTTAACACATTTCTTTAGGAATATCCTTAAGCAAAAGGTTACCTTTTTGCTTGACATGATATAATGAGGTTGGACTCGGTTAAAACATTCAATTTAAATCTTATCTTCATTGTGCAAATATTGAAATTACTGTACTATAGTGTGTGAATTTTGATTGAGTCTTCATTGAACTGTCAGGTTGTCGAAATGGAAGGTTTTCCCTTTTTTCTCATCAATTATTGGAACGAATGGTACTTGGGAAACCTAGGCCCAAATTCTCAAAGATTTAGCATCGGGTTAGTGTTACTTTTATATGTTACACCAACGATAAAACCTTTTGGGGATTCACAAACCAACGCAAATTGGTATTTGGGTTGGTTTGTATGGAAAGTAACTCAAAGCAGTACAAAACACTGCTGTACATTACTTTGTCTCTAGGGGGTGGTACATAGGTGGTACATGGACACACCCATGCTTTTTGACGTTAAACCCTATTCCCAAACATCAGTAGAGAGGGTTTAATGCCGAAACTTAACGCAGCTGAAAAGCAGGCGTTAAGCACAGAAATGTTTTAGTTTTTTTGTGCTTTTCTGTGCAGCACACATACAAAGTAGGAACAGCTTTTTCACTTGTCTAATCATAATATTTTGTGCAGGAAGGATACCCTTCCTGTACAAAACCTATGCTAGACCCCCACACACGCCCTAGTACTATGGCTCTAAGGTGTTGCATGGCGCTCGGCAGCTGAAATCTGCACCGGCGCTACAGAGATTTGAGAAGAGAGCCATATCTTTTCTCTCTCCCTGTTACGCAAAGCAGCACAGCATTTTAGGCTAAGGTGTTGCTTTCCGTGACAATTAAAAGACCCTGCGCTCTAGTTTCTCTAAAAATGTGATAATTTGCGAGGAAACAGTTCTGATGTGACAGGTGAGTGGAGGACAGACTGAAGAATTTCACCATATCCATAACATGACAATAAGGGAAACTGAAACTAGACCTTTTCATTTACACACCCTGCCAACTAAGATACCACGCCCTTCATAACAGTACATTTTTGGACCTCTAAAGCTGATTTAAATACACGCACTGGGAAGAAATAAAGGGCTGGATACGGGTTTGACAATGTTGTCCCTTTCTGCCCAGTGTTGTGAGTAAGACGCCCAATTGGACTTTTTTTCTGCCTTCCCAGTTGTGCTATGCTGGCGAGAGCTGTTTGGTGTCCAGCTATGTGGAGGAAGTCTTGTTGCCTCCTCCGAAGTTTTAGACAGGATTCCCTTGTGAACCCACTATTTTCTGGTGAGTCTCAGTCTAACCCACTATTTCCACCTGACATATACTCCAGAGAAGGCTGACCAATTCCGGGAAGCATTTCCCTTGATATATTTAGCTCTGTAATGCTTATTCAGAAATGGACTGTGGTGACCAGAAGACCCTAGATAAATTCTCCTGGTGGCTGGAGCATGTCAGCAGCCAATCCAGGAAGTCACAATGCCACCCTGAGGCTAGGAAACACTGCAATGCATCATCAGGTTCCCTTGGAATTTCCCTCGAGGAGAGCTAGTGCTACTGCCACTAAAGGGAGCACATGAGGCACTCCCTGCTTCTGTTCCCTTTACCTCGAGGTGAGCCAATGCCCCAGTGGTTTGTGTCACATAGAGCGCAGTGTGCTCAACTCTTCACTTCCTCTGGAAAAGACCAGTGCCATGGGGCATCTATATGATTTGGCATGTCAGATATACTCCTGTCCCGCAGTCTGCACTCATGTGCCCATATCTGGGGGCAACAGGAGCATGGGACCAGCGGCGGCCAGCACAGGTAAGGGCGGTGGAGCACGGCAGGGTGAGGCAGGGATGAGCCGACAGACATTGGAATAGGTATCATTTATTTATTTAATTATAGCTATTCTGTCGTCTTTCCCCCTCCCATCCCGCCCTGCCCACCACCGCGCCACCCCACTGCCCCACCACGTTTACCTGTGCCAGCCGTTGCTGCATGAGACCATCAGTTTACCTCACCTGTGCTGCAAGAGGTAGATAGGAGAGAAAACGGGACACAGTCAGCTCTCCAGCTGACACATATTAGCAGTGTAGGTGGTACGGAATCAGGGGCCCTCATTGGTTTTGGAGCTTCTACGTATCCCCAACCTTTTAGATAGAGTTGGCTAAAAATGTGAAACATGTTAGAAGGTGCTTCAAAAAAAAAGGAAAAAGTTTTGATGACAGAGCCATATCAAAGACTAGCTCAATGATGTAAAATGCGGCCAATTAGGAATTGGGGCCACCTATGAAAAATTGCTGCAGCGTGCCCCGCACCATCAATACAAGATTCACTTTAATTTTTTAAAGGATGCTCTAAGTATCTCAGGGCGCATGATCAGTGATTCTGGGACTGTTTTGTCAACTTTTGGAGCTAGGACTTTAGTCCAGATATATTGGGTGCATTGGTCTTGCCCTATATATTCTGTAGTTGCCTTGCAGGCCTCCTAAAAGTAAACAAAATGTATTCACACCACATGATTTTCATTATTAACAAACATTTTGACATGTGCATTGTTGACAATTGACACTGCTCACCGATTGCTCATCAAGCACCTCTCCAATTCCAAAACCAACTTCTGCAATGACATGACCAACATAGCAAATGGATGAGAGACAACTGCCTCCAACTCAACTCCGACAAAACTGAAGTACTGATCTTTGGGAATAACTCCTCCGCATGGGACTACATCTGGTGGGCTGAAGAACTCAGGCCTACACACACACACACCGACCACGCACACAGCTTCGGCATCATTCTCGACAGCCAACTGACCATGAAATGACAAGTTAATGTAGTCACCTCCTCCTGCTTTCACACACTTCGATGCTCTGCAGAATCTTCAGAATTTCCAACCAACATCAGAACAGAAAGCTCTTGTCACCAGCCACCTCAACTACAGCAACTCCCTCTACGCCGGCATCTCCACCCAGCTCCTCAGAAGACTCTAGACCAGGGGTACTCACAAACTTTCTGTCGGGGGCCAAAATTACAGTGTGGTTAGTGGCCGAGGGCCGCACTGGTAGGGGTGGAGTCAGTGGGGGCGGGATCAGTGGGGGGCAGAGCTAGAGTAAAAAAAAAAACTTTCGAAACATCTGTCTCCCTCCATCTATGTCCCCCTCCCCCTCTCTCCCCCTCTCTCCCTCCCTCTCTCCCTCTCCTTCCCTCTCCGTCTCTCTCCCTCTCCTTCCCTCTCCGTCTTTCTCCGTCTCCCTCCTTCCTCCATCTCCCTCCTTCTCCCTCTGTCCTCCTTCTCCCTCTGTCCTCCTTCTCCCTCTGTCCTCCGTCTCCCTCCCTCCTTCGTCTCCCTCCCTCCTCCGTCTCCCTCCCTCCCTCCTCTGTCTCCCTCCCTCTCTCTCTCCCTCTCTCCCTCTCCTTCCCTCTCAGTCTCTCTCCGTCTCCCTCCGTCCTCCATCTCCCTCCGTCCTCCGTCTCCCTCCCTCTCCCTCTGTCCTCCGTCTCCCTCCCTCCTCCGTCTCCCTCCCTCCCTGTCTCCCTCCCTCTCTCTCCCCCTCCCTCCCTCCTCCGTCTCCCTCCCTCCTCCGTCTCCCTCCCTCCCTCTCTCCTTCCCTCTCCAAATTAACAATTTTTAAAAATCTGTTAATTCCTCTCTGCATAACTCGTAATGGGGCCCTTTACGTTCCAGAGTTGTGAGGCAGCCCCTTTACAGTTGTATCTTCATCAACATTAGCAATATCAGCAAGGCAGAAGATTCAGGAGGCAGGCTTCGGTCACATTTAGTTTGGGGCAGACTTGTCAAGAGGGGTGATGGTTTTTAAGGTTTTCTCTTTATAGCCTAGGTCGCTGGATCTCTTAAGGACGGTATAATGATCTTCTGATTACATTTTCAAGTAGTTTTATTTCGAGGCAGTCTTTGAAGTAGCTTGATCCTCACCTCCAATCCTGCCATACAATACCATATTTCTTAGCTATTATGAAGGTGACTTTCGATTCTTCTAGGACATGGAGTGCAAGCTCCGTCTCCCTCCCTCCCTCTCTCTCTCCCTCCCTCTCTCTCTCCCTCCCTCTCTCTCCCTCCCTCTCTGAAAAAAAAATCGGGAGAATGGGGCCTTGAATCGGGCGCAGTGGCAGGCAGAGAGGGTGATGCAAGTGTTGTGCACTGGCCTGGCAGGTTGCTGGCAGTGCATACAACCCCCTCCGTGGCAGCCCGGCTGGCTGAAACAGATTCCAGGTACACACACAGCCGCCCGAGTACTTCACAGGTCTTTAAAAGACCATCCGCTTGTTGATGAGGCTTTGTTTTGCTTTCTCACCCTTTCTAGAGCCCCTGCATCGCCACTCTGATTATTGCTGGAAGAATTAGCGCTCTACACAGTCAGCTGAAACCCCCCGAGGAATCGGGTTTCGGGATGCTTGAATCGGGAGGCGGGAGACTAGCCTTGAAATCGGTAGTCTCCCGCCTGAATGGGGAGGGTTGGCATGTCTGGGTACGATATTTGCAAGGTCCGCGGGCCGCCAAGACAGGCTTGCCGGGCCGCTGGCGGCCCGCTGGACGTACTATGAGTACCACTGCTCTAGACCATACAGAATGCTGCAGCCAGAATCACCCTTGACCTCCACAAATAAACTCACATTACCCCGCACCTGAGAGATCTCCTTTGGCTCCCTATCAGGAAAAGCTGCCAGTTCAGCTTCCTCACACAAGCCTCCACAACCTTGGACTTGCCTACCTCAACCTTTGACTGAACTTTCACCAACCCGCCAGACACCTGTGCTCCTCTTCCCTTACCCTCACCCACACACCCTAGATCTGTTGCAGCTGCAGTGGGGGCTTCTCCTTCTCCTACATCGTTACCAAGACATGGAACAGCCTTCCCCTCCAGCTCCGTACAGTCCCCTTGCTGGCAGACTTCTGAAAGAGACGCAAGACCTAGCACTTCAACTGAGAAATAGAGCATAGATGCACTAATCGTGACAGTGCTGAGCTCTACAAATGTGGTTTGATTGATTGATTAGATTATTTTACATCCATGGAAGATAGCACCATCCTGAAAAGTTTAAAACTTTGGTTCACATTTTATTTGAGTATATATATTGCTTTTGGTTGTTGTGATGACACTTAATAAGTGCATTTCTCTTATAGTGCTAGAAACGTGGGGAGTATTGTTTTTCTAGAGGTCTGGACTAGCTAGTGCACAAATTATTAAAGGTGTCTCCAGGTAACGGGATACATGGAATATTTACGAGTTTCCTAAATTTTGCCACCTTTCTCTAGTGTGCATTCCCTATCATTTGTGAGGTCCTTTTGAGGCTGTCATATTAAGCATGTCCACCTTCCCTATGTATGTAGTTGTTAATTGTGTGCATAGTATTTAGCACTGCATGTTATAAAGTACTTTTCCTTTTCTTAAGAAAAAGAGCTGCCTGGCAAGAAAATTACTACGTGTTTTTTGCTGCATTGCTGAGTTCTCAGTCTGTAGTTCACAGTATCTCTCTTGAGTAAACCTTGGGCTGCACTGCTCTGCCTCAACTTCTAAACAGAATTACTTTGTTCCCAGTTCAAAGTTCAGAAGCAGGGGTATCCCAGGACACCTGTGGCAATATACTCCAGTTCGTGCATTTGGACCCAGTACCCCATGTCTGCATGGGGACCCATTGACTGGGTTTTCTTTCATGTACTTGGAGTCCAGCGGAAACAGTAGGCATTGATATTGGGTACAGAACAAGACTCAAGACTATTTGCTGGGCTCTTGGCTTCTGTGTATGGTAAAATGTTGTAATTAGAAATGGGGTTTCAGGTTGGCTAGGGTATACACCTAAGCCAGGCAGAACCCACCACTCTAGTCAGGCCTCTGCCAAGCTACCAAGTTCCCCTTGGTAGCTTGGCAGAGCAGTCAGGCTTATCCCAGAGGCAATGTGGTAAGCACACTAGGCACACCACAAAAAGAGACTCCACACAATGTTATATAAAAATATCCTTTGTATAGTTCATAAAACAAATTGGACCACAATCACATAAATCACTTTGCCATTAGGCACTTGTCATGACGTCACATATATTACACACTTACTTTCCCAATCGGGCAATTGTCATAACACCACAAGTTAGGGCAATTCAGTAATAAAGGCTTATAGATTGCACACCCAATAAAAACATCATCACTGCACATATAATTCCACTTCTGAGTCAATGTAAAACAATATACATCATAACATCAGGGCACAAACTGTAGCAGTAACTCCCAGGGGTCAGCACATGTCACCGTAACAGCCCGTATCAAAAACTACCCCCATAAGAACATAGGGTGCAGCACATCTGAACACCTAATAGGGTTTATACAGTAATTCTGTTCCCCACGTGGAACAAGGGACTTCCGGGACCTTAACGCCCCCCCACCCTCCACACACAAAAAGGTAGTTAACAGGAGAGGTCTCTCTGGGCCCTCACCTGCTGTTAGAACTTCCCCCCACAAGTCTGCTGCACAACCGGGCCTCGCTTGTCCTGGCCTCACCTTGCTGCAGGCCACAGAAGAATCCCAGTGTCTCTTTCCTACAGGCAGGATAAGCCGTAACATGGAGGGAAGCCTCTGTTGGGACAGAGGCTTTGGCTCTCTGTCCCATGGGCCCTTCTGATTGTGCCGCATATGGAGTGATACCTTCTCATGTGCACTCTGAGTCCCCTGCCACTTGCGGTGAGTGAAGCTCGGGCCGACTCCTCTGTGAGCGCTCGACCCCAGCTCACAGAACCTGACCCCTGCTGCAACAGAGGCTCACGGGTCCCACACTTCAGACCCTCGCTCTCTCCTGACAGTCTAAACCAGATGGTGAATACACATCCCAGCAGGGCACAAAGACTCATAAGCACACAGAAATGGCCACTTCCAAAAGTGGTATTTCTGAATCAGTTATAACAAATCCGCTTTCACCAAAAGCAGGATTTTTCACTACTATTCCAAGCTTACCAAACTTGGCCACGCTACCCCTCTCACATCAGAAATTAACACTGAAGCACCTATCAGGGAATTTATAATGCAAACCTATGAGAGGGCAGCCTCACAGTAGTGAGAAACCAAATTGGTTGTTTGTCACTACAAGGACATGCCACACAGTTAAGGCACATGTCCTACCTTTTACCTACACAGCACCATTCCCATAGGGGTAGCTAGGGCCTACCATAGGGTTGACTTATATCTAGTAAAAGGGGAGTTTGGGACGTGACAACCACTTTACATGCCACGTCACTGCGGCAGTAAACTGTGCGCGCAGGCCCTGCAGCGGCAGAGGCCTGAGACAGGTTTGAAAGGCTACTTCAATGGGTGGCACAAGCAGCGTTGCAGACCCACTAGTAGCATTTAAGTTACCCACACTAAGCATCTGGGATACCAATGTACAAGGGACTTACAGGTAAATTAAATATGCCAAACAGGTGTAGACTAATTGTACCAAGCTTACAAGAGAGAACACATGCACTTTAGAACTGATCAGCAGTGGTAAAGTGTCCAGAGTCATAAAATCAACAAAAAGAGGTTAGACAAACTACACGAGAAAGGCAAAAAGTTCTTGGATGACCCTGCAAAAAGTGTCAAGTCCAACAGTTGTACACATTGAATATTTCTGGCAAGGGGACTGGATATATTATATGGCAGAAGACAATGAATATGGCCATTGTCTAGTTGAAATGACTGGGCAGTGTGCGTAGGAGGAACTGATGACAGGGATATTTTGCAAAGGGATAAAGGATAGATTAAGTCCCAGTACCCAAAGTGCATTGTTGGGTGATGGTAGTGATATTGGGATCAAGTCAAAAGTCAATGACCACAGCACAGAGACAGTAGTGCTTGGTCACAAGACACAGCTTCTGAGTATTGTTAGCTACTGTCAAAAAGCACATAACCTGCATTTGCCCCTGTGTATACTACAGCCATGAGCGTTAATTGCAACGACTTACAGAAGGTGTTTCCTTTTGGTTGCTGGGCTTGCTGCAGGTTAATCCCAGTGAATACTGTAGATGTGTCTTGTCCAAGACTAAGGGCCTGATTCCGATCTCGTTCGGTAAGCAAACCAAATGACTCTTGTCCGGAATGCTTTCCACACGACTCATGTCAGGGGAGTCCGACTTGACAAGTATGAGGCATTTCATGCACTTCAGCGGGAGCCTGTGTACCGAATGCGTACACAGGCTCCCATTGACAAAAGGGGTGGTTGGGGATCATTGTTCACCCTGTGGCAGACACCTCTTGGTGCCTGCTACACTGTGCATGGTCTGTAAGGGGAGACCCATGGGTACCCCCATGGGCATGATTCTGAGAGCCGCTGGTGAAGGGGGCCTGCTACGGGCCCCCAAAGACCGATTACGGCAGCCTTTTCTATCCGGGCAAAACAACTCGTAAAGGCTGGCTGAATCGTTCATCGTAATTGGTCGCTTGGAAAACCTACTCCATAGAGCTTTATGATTCAGCTCTGGAGGGGTCTATCTCTCTGTATGCCTTCCGGAACCGATTCGGTCAGCGCTAAGGGTTTCCAGCCATCGCACTTGGTCGTTCGGAACTGGGGACCAGTCCGTCAGAAACAAGTGCTCTGAATCGGTTTAGGAAAAACAAATCTGATTCTGAGCCCTTCCGACCGAGATCGGAATTGGGCCCTAAGCTAGGTTCTTTCTGGGCAAAGGTATATGCTATGAGCAGTTTAGCAGAAGTCATGTTTTTTCATTTTATAAGGGAAAGGGTGCACTGAAAAAAACTTTGTCAAAGGTATATTAGAGTGCTCTACTACATTTTCCTAACTTATGGTATAAAAAAACAGAGAGTCCATAAATAGCTTCAGTCCAATGGATATTATGGTTATGATTGAAAATCTAAAATACTGAAATAGGTCACTTATGGGAGCTAACCAAACAATATGCCATCAATACACTGCTCGTGACCACACAAAATATGTACTATATTACATCAGTATGACATCACTAATGACAATGTCTTTGCTGATGTACCATAAGTTCATACTTTCGAGAAATATGACAGCACACTTCTTAGTCATATCATTGAGTGCTTTGGAATATAATAAATATTTGTAGGGCATGTGACGGCACCTTTTGAAGGAAGTAGAAATTATTTTTGGAGAAAGTTACATTTCTTCAGGAAATAATTGTCTTTTCCTCTGGAATTATTCACTTTTTTATATATGTAAAGTCAAATAGAGCATCCGTTGGATGACAGTGGAACTATTTTTTTTCATATGCTAGTAATTTTGAGGTTGGTATCTGTTTCCAGTGCAGACAGTTTTTGTATCTCCAGATGATTTCTCTTTGCATTTCTATGAAGCGTTTGTAGAACTGCAGTCCTTCAACTGCAAAGAATATCCTGGTTGTACTACGGAACAATGACCCCCTAAACCAAGCATGCCTTACAACGCGGTCCCAACAAAGACCGTGTCCATACCACACACACCTTTACAATGAATTTTGTTGGCAAGGCATGATTGGTAAATACATATGTGTGGTGAATATCACACCCAAGCCCTTCCACCAAGAACCCCAAAACCACCCCATAGCCCTGCAATCTACCTGCCCCAGCACTAAAAACAAAGTTGACCCCCCGACCCTGAATCCTAAAACCAGACCCCAGCCCTAATATCTACCCCAACCTCAGCCCCCCTGCCCTGAGACATAAAACTGTTCCTCAACCTGAAAACTGCCCCTTGCCCCCTGCCCTGAGCCCTAAAACCTGGCTCCCAGCCATAAAACTACCACGGCCCCAGCCCCTCGTGCCGAGCCCTAAAATAGGCTCCCAGCCCTAAAACCTACTCCGACCGGCCCTGAGCCCTAAAACCTTGCCCCAGCCCAACTTACCTCTCCTTCCTGTTCTGATCTTTCCTGTTCCTCTCCCCGCCCATCCGCTCTGCATCTAGAGCGCTGACTGCTTTCGCCACGCACATGCGTGGTTGACACAAGCTTTGTTCTGCCTGCGTTGAAACAGCATGCGTGGTTCAGCCTGCATTGTTAATACTGTTTCCTGACTCCTCTTATCTACCAAAACTGCAATAGTTTTCCTTTAAAAAAAAAGATCTGTGTGGCGATATCTATTGCCTGTCCGTGGAATTGTAAGCCTTTGTTAACAATGGATATGAGGCAATCTGTTAACCTGCAAGTGCAGCCACCGTTTCTGATCTCCAGGAAATGTTTGTGAAATCATATTTTGCCTGTCAGTGAAACTGAAGGTTTTCATCACCTTACAAGAACTTGTGCAATGCCTACTCAGTAAGATCAGTATTATTGGCGCTGATGTTATGCTACAATTTTGGATGCTATCGCAACTGTCATGAACGTTCAATAGGTGCATGTTATGGACATGTATTGACATGTCACTGTTGTCTAGCTAACAATTAAAAGCTAATTAGTGTGTCTTGCAAGTTTTCATCAGTATCCTTAAAGTTCCTATAGTTTATGTTTTTAGAGGATGTTTCCGTCTGTAATACATAATGTATTAAATGATCTGAGGAGAAAACTATGAAGCCCCTTTAACATCATTTTCAGGCATCCTTCGGGAAGCCCGTCTCGAGAAGGAGCACGATAGAAGTATGAAAATGGCTGATCATGCAAGTTCAATAATCGAAGAATAGTGTAGGTGGGTTAAGTGAGGCAGTGGTCACTACACGATTCCATGTAAATAAATAAGCACCTGTGTAATGTACAGAACCCTGCATCTTGCTGTTATGCATATTACCAAAACACCTGTTGGTTTCCACATGTGACAGTGTAGAACTGTTCTAAAGTGGCATGGGGGATTTATAATGCTGATGTCAGTTCTAGAGTTGATTTATGGTCATCATACATAGAATCATACTATGAATCCTGGGATAGGGTTTTCTTTGTTTTTGTATACAAATTATTATAGTGTTATGCATTGCTTCTGGAAACCATTAGCATATATAATGGTATCAAACTAGATGGGAAAAAAGTTGTTTCACCGGGGGAAGTGTTGATATTGAGGATGCGCAAAAGCCTATCTAGCCTTTACACGACACACACATCAAATTACAACTATGAGAATAAATGTGAACTTTGCACACGTTTAGAAAAACGACACAGAAACTTAGAAAAATAGATGAGCCAGCATCATAAAAGTGTGCTTGACTAGGCAGATACAGTGGGATTAATCAGTTCATGAATTTAAGATGTTCAAGTAACTGATAACCTTATATTATCACCAAAATGCTTTATGAAAGTTGATGATAACTTAGCATTGCTCTTTGACTTCATTGCATGTTGCTACTTTCTTGAAATAGTGGCAGTAGGCCATGCTTGAAGTTGAACATTTCAATGTAACAATTACTGACAACACAACAAAATGCTTGCATATGATATGTTTGATTTATTTCATTATGCCTAAACTTAATTAGGAGTTTGTAATACTAAAAAATGAAATGTTGAACTTAAACACAATGGGATGTCTTTTTCTCCTAAGGCTGCATTATTTCATAGACTTGTACAATGGACTTGATACGTTTCTCAAATGTTGCATTATTTGTTCTTGATTCATGCAACATTCCTTATGATAACAAAGACAGGTCTTTACCCCCTTGTGTGTGAAAGGAGGTAAGATGATATTTTCTCTATATCCATTAAAAGTATCAACAAGGAAAAGCTCTATGTTTACTTACCTGTGAGGATGGAAGGACATTCTTTTTTCATGATTTATGTGGGAAATTATGCTGGAGTAACAATTTGTACCTGGGAAGATGGAAGGGCGATCACATGACAATTAGACCATTGTGGACTGACCACTGATGTCATTATGTCAAATATGAACTACTGAACAGCGATATACAGGAGGACAAGTCTTGTATTGCATTGCATTCATGTTTTGAAGTCCTTTTTGCACCTTTTGAGTAGAAATTAAGTCTAAGCTCCGGCTGCCTGTTGACATGTTTCCTTCCCTCTAACAAGCCTGCTGAATCTTTGATTTTTGCCAATACTGATGAACTTACTTTTCAGATGATTTGAAGCAGTTTCGTGAGTCCCGTACTTGAATTTTCCAAATTTATGCTTAATTACACCTTTTCCCTTTCCCATGGACTTTGCCCCTAGAGGACTTTAACTTGATCCATTTGCACATGCTTAGAGAACTTCGAGAACCAACTTCTTGCTTTGTTGATGATAGAGATTGTATTGCCAACCTTAAAAGCATCCTCTTATGGATTTGTCTATGTAGAGATAGATTACTTTAACTAGATGTGTGATTTTATATTTCAAACTGTTACATTTATGACAGAACTTTTTTCTCTACTATGTTTAATGAATTAAATAATCTGGAGATTTGGATGATGGATTGGGGATTTTTTATTTTTTGTATTTATATATTTGCGTTGTGTTTTATTTGTGCACTTTTATGGTTGTATCCATTTTTTTTCAACCGAATAAAGTTTATAAACGAACGACTGAACTTTTAAAAATGTTACTTATACGCATTCATTCTGGATCTTTAATACAATAACCAAATTCTCTAAAGTTGTCTGTCTTATTGTGTCTAATGCTCTTTACTGAACCTGTGCTAATTTCTACAGACCATATTTACAAGAAAGTGCCGCAAAGTGTTGTGGGAGAAACAGCCATATTTACAAGGAAAGAAAAGCCACGCAGGGTGGCTTTACGTGTCCTTGTAAATATGGGGCAGCAGGTTATGCTGCTTGTGTGTCACAAAAAGTGACGCACCAGTGGGGCAAGAGGCTGGTAAATAAGCCCTTTAATGTATGATAGAGACAGTCTTAGATTATTTTCAGAACATCAGGTGTTTTGCTCCTGTTCTGAGTAGCCATAGCAGAGCTTTTACCTTGCATGATAGTTGTTAGACAAACGTCTTCAGGACAATCGGTCTACCAATTCCCATACTTTATTTCTATATTTCTATAGCAGGGTCTTGATAGTAATTTGTGAGCTAGCTACCAATTAATAGTCCTCACTGGGTAGCTGACAGTTGGGCATCCTGTTTTCTCACCCTTCACTACGACAGACAAAGGTCCATCGGAGGACCATCGCCTCTGAGGTGAAGTATTGCACCTGAGTAAAATCCTACCTGTATGGGCCCAATGGGAAACAATGTTCGTAAGTGTATTAGGCTTCCGCTGCAACAATGTAATCGGGGAAGTGCTCACTTCACCTGTGTTCTGCCATCTCGTCCAAGCTCCTAGACACCAAAGTGAGGCAGCAAAATGGTGAATGGTGGTCTGAACAGCTGTCTACAGCAATAATTTTCTGTCAGCAGGGGTGTCTGTAGACCCACTCTCAAAGAGAAGACATTTCTATACAAAGCAGTAGCTCTCGCAGTAGTGATGTCAGTATGTTCCCAGCTATCTTTCTCAAGGTGAGAGAGGAAAGCATTGGTTTTCGAAGGGCATGGGTTTGGTATACAGGTTGGCGGAAGTGGGTAGAAGAAGGGCAGGTACTTTTTTATTTTTTGATGGGAGGGAAAAGGTGAGGTTGGTGGGGGGGCAGGTGACTGGAGGCCAGGGATTTTATTTCTGATGTGGGAGGATAAATATAGTGATGGGGGGTGGCAGCAGGCCAGATCTTTTTTTATTTGGGCATGGTAGTTGGAAGATAATGGGGTATGTCACAGGAGGATAGGTATATTTCACTTTGGACACGGGTTGATGTAAAAGTAGAAGTTGGTGGGTGGTGATGGCAGGAAGCCATGTATATTTTTAAATTTTGGGCGGTTTAGGAGTGGCCATGTGATGCATGACTTCATCATCACTGCTCTGTCACTCTGTAGATGTTGAAAGCATGATTTGGGGGTCCATAATCAGCATACAATTATACATGGGTTAGAAGAGAAAAACAAATGACTGATACCTTAGGATCCTGGGTGACATCATAGAGAACTTGAGATGAGCTTGAGTTGTCTATTAAATGTCATTCAGAACCCATCTGTGAAATATGTTATCCATCTATAATTATATTAGACCTATTAGTCGCCAATTGATTTCCTATCTTGGACAGACTTTTCTAAATACTGTTAGTCACTGCAATTATGTCACAGCTGCGAAAATAAAATGGGTTTTCCACTGCTGTGACGTGACAATCGTTACTGAGTGTTCATAGCCCATTTACAACAATATTGAACTCACGTGGAACAAACCATTGTGTATGGGCAACTGTGAATAAAGTAAATATGTTATTTTTTACCTCATTGTTCTGAATGACATCATAGAAAGCTCCAGCTTTGCTCAGGTTGTCTGTTTAATGTCATACAGAACCAATAGGTGAAAAGCATCCTCACGAGTCACAGTTACCCATCTATAATGTTATACATACTTATTAGCGTTGTTGCTTGTTGGATAACATTAGGGTCCCAGGTATCCCAGGTAGACTCCAAATTATGGCATTTATTTATCCTTCAATTCTTAAATGCACACCTCCTACTGCACATTGCTCCTTAAGTACCTGTACCATCCCAACGATCAACAGGATGTGGAGTAATGGCCAGAGCTACTGACTTTGGAGCTGGGGAAGCAGGTTTGAGTCTCGGAGTCAACTCAACATCCTGCAATTCTGGGCAAATCATTTAATCCCCCGTGCCTACCAAAAATGAATGCGTCTTTGTGTAATGTAACTGGTGCTCATGTAAAGCGCTCCAATACCTTCGGGTCGAGTTCGAGCTATATTAAACTGCAAAAAGAAAATCTAAGAATCGCAAATTTTTTGTTTGGTACATAACATTAGTTTAGATGTATTTAAAAAAGTAGGAAATTGTCGCCATCCTTATTCAGAAACAGAGGATCCCATTAAGGGAAGGAGGGGTGGGGTGAGACAGATTGAAATAATCTGCTGTACCCTGTTGATAGAGTCTGGTGCACCCAGGCACAACACTATGCTGACCTGTATAGCGCAATAAGAGGGGGGTTGGTCGGTTTGTCGTATGCGATCTTCGAGACTCTGGAGTAGTGTCATTAAAGTTAATGTGGGTGGATGAATGGAGAGATAAATCAGTCTTTAATCAGGGGAGTGTAAGGGGCACGGTCTCTGCTGACTATTCATCGAGTTTAATATGCAACACATCCAGATTCCTAATTATGCTGCTTTTAATAGGGCCTTCCGACAAGACATTTTATGAGCCCATTCCTCTTTTATGCTTATTAACTAAAACTAATTCAAAGTAATGCACTCTATGCTCTTAGCTGGGTCATCTTATTAAGATAGTGCTTTAAGTCCTGAGATGAGCTTGTGTATTAGGAAGTTCAACAATCTTTGCATAGGAAATAAAAAGAATAAAACATGTATTTAACTCACTCCATGAAGTCTCTCCTTGCATTGTTTTCCATTAGGATATCCAGCAGTGGAGTTATGTTTGCAATGCTGGTTTGCATTCTGTGGAGCTGGATGCACACTGAAGATGTTCTTATGTTGAAAATTATGTGAGAGGCATCTAATTAAGTAAAATAAGCTGGGAAGTGGTTGTCGATGTACCTTACTTTGGCTCATGATTGCAGGTATGGTATTTATGATGCAATAAGTGACATCATTGATGGTGTCAGTGATCACAGCATAATTCATCATTCTGTTAGACAACACACTCGGGCCTGGTTTAGGAGGCCCTACCAGCACTTTTATGGCTGCCATAATGTCACTTTTTTGACGTTTTGGTTGCGCAATGTGCCACAACATATTTATAAGGCCACGTAAGCCACTTTACGTGGCTATTCATGGCCTTATAAATATGTCCCTCTTTCACGCCGAAAACTACGTGACAGGTGTGTTCCATGGGTGGTTTATGTGGGTGTTCCCATGCAACACCCATGGAACCGGACACATTCCCAGATTTATGAAAAATGGTAATCCTGGGACTGCGCAGAACCTAACGCCACCCCATCCCACCACCATGGTGCAAGGGTGCCTGCGTTGGTGCACGGCAGCCCATTGTGCGCCAGCGAAGGGGAAAAGGACAGGAATGCGCTGTATCACATAGATACGGTGCATTCCTGCCCTTTTTTTTTGACGTGGGACAGCGATGCAAGATTCCTTACGGCTCTGCACTACCTTAAAACTTCATAATGAGGCCCGGAGTTTATATTAAATGGCATATTCCTACTACCTGAAGGCCATGTATTGTCAGACATTGTTACCATAAAGGTCGACCCTGGCTAATAGGGAAACTTTAAAAAGGTTGTATGACCACGCATGCCACACTGTGTCACCTTGCTGAACAAACATTCAGTGCAGAAGAACATAGACGGTGTCACCTTGTGCAGTTTACTATTAGTTTGTTTAGGGTGTGTGTACAGTGAAAGCTTTAAAAGGCTATGTTACAGGGCCAGCACATTTTGTCCTGCGTTTTTAATGAAAACTTTCTAAAAAAATGTTTTCTCTTTTAAACGCTGTTGGTTTGGAACTGTATTTGCAAGAAATCATATCCCACACTGCATAGCAACATTCAGCGTTTTTTTAAATATAACTCTCTGCATTCACATATTGCTATGAATTCCAAAATGTAGACAATTGTGGACATCTTTAGGGGAATTAATACATTGACAGCGCCATACAAATGCCACATTCTCCATCTATGTTTGTAGGACATCATTTATAACACGATTTTGGGTTTTCTGACACCTTCAAGGAGTCAGTGCACTTTAAGTGCTCAGTAAATGAAGTAGAACTTCATCTTTGGTGGCAGTACTTCTGTTGAAAAATCCGTTCAGAGCCTCTTCACAGGTAATCTGTGATATCTTTTCTATTCCTACTATTTTTAGGCTCACATTTCTTCTAACAAAGGCGTTTCCACCTCCTGTATGATACAGAACATACTACGCTCATAAATAAAGTTGTTTTGCTCAGTGGGGTAGGCTGTAAATACAGATCCATTTAAGGGCCTGAATACAAGTTGCATTGTACAGGATAACGATAATATCATATGCAATTTGATCGTTACTGTGTGGTATATCTGCATCAGTACCACAATTACAAGTAAAACTCCATGGAATGGTGAATTACTGTGGTAAACAGATTTTGGGGAAATAAACCCCCCCTAGAATTCAAAATTCTATGTGCGGCATTTTATATATATATATATAGAGAGAGCCTGCCTGGCCTCATTACCTCCAATGCATCCCCTAATATGGCAAAAACACAGAGCAGGTTGCTGATTGGGTGACATGGTTCTTTCGCCTAGCCTGCAAACCTGTTTTTTCCCCCGAAAACAAACTTCCAAAAGCAGAAAACTAAAACGTGATGGCCCTGAAGCGCAGGAAGTGTTCTTGGCAATTTAGGGTTATATTTAGGAGAGCAAAAAAAACCCAGACAACTCATGTGGTGTGGGGGTCCGTCTTTTCTACAGGTCTTCCCTTCAGGAAATGGGCCCTCTCGGTTGTCTGTGCAGTGTGTGTTTCTCTCTAAAGCAGCTGCAGTATGGTGCCTGCTTTGAGTTGACACAGAGCTGGCTCTGGACTGAAAAGAAACACAGTAGCGTACTTGTTTCTTTTCAGTCCCAGCCTGCCAGGCACTTTACAAGAGTGGGTGGGTGGGGGTCCCCGGGTGGGGGTCCCCTGAGATAAAGCGTCCCCAACAGAGCACTCCACGTTTTTAGAGGGTATAGGTAGTACAGAACGTACCGGAGTAGAGGTATGATTGCCCCCTTTCCCAGAAAACAATGCCAGCCCACTCTTCACATTTAAAGATTCTGCAAAGACCTACACACCATTGTTAAGGAAAACATTATGTCAACAAATCTGTATTCATTTTAACATTGCCTTTATGTCTTGGTTTATTTAAGTTATCAGTATCAGTAAGGGTTCATTAGAACTACCGTAGGACACATTCTAAAGTGTTTTCCTCTTACATTAGTTGTTTAAAGTATGTACTGATAAGTGGAAAACATAAGGCCAACTCAGTTAATTGTAGTAATTTCAGGGCATTTCACAATGTTACCGTTAAAGGAAGTAATGGAAACCAAGAGTTCTTATTTCACCCAGAGATTCTTTGAATAATGTGCCAGGCCAAAGTTAAAAGCAATATGCAATACATATAGTTTGAAAAAAAGTGGTAAATATATACTAATAAAAGCAGAGCATTGCAAAATGAAATTGAGCAGCTTTACTGAAATATTTGCAAGTGCTTCACACATGTTTTAAACCAATGTAAAGCCTCTGTGTTCCATACAATAATTCAGTGAATTCAATACTTAAATAATCACATTAACTTGCAGGCTTTTAAAGCAGAGATCTCACCCTCTCTCTTGTCAGATGTATTTTGTTTTTTAAACTTGGCTCTTGTTATTTAGCTTTTCCCATTATAGACAGGACTACAAGTACCAGAATGCAATTCATTAACTACTCATTGGTAAAATGGAGAAATGTGAGATCACTGTGTAAGGTCTGATTGATAATTTCTTGCACACATATGGAGCATGGACGCCCTTTCCTTCATTGTTTCTACAAAGTACATTTGTGTTTTCATGCTGGTCGCACCCATAGTATGAATGAACAACAGCACTGGTCATTTTAGTTTCCAAATGAAAATCCTGCATAACAAGCTTGTCAGGAATACCAAGGAAGTTTCTAAGGGGCTGCGAGGAAGGGGACCAAGCACATGACTTTATTGGGCAGGTGATGCAAGTGGCAGGTGTTCGTAAGGGAATTATTGCTGAAACGGGAGTCATGATTTTGTGAATAGTCCAAATGAAGATAATTTGTATTACTAGGTAAACTTCCGGACACAATTAGGGTAAGATACCCGCAAAAGGTCCTTGAAAGCGCCTCAGGGAAAATTCCTGCCTTGTGTGCATAA
This sequence comes from Triturus cristatus, assembly GCF_964204655.1. Lineage (NCBI taxonomy): Eukaryota > Metazoa > Chordata > Amphibia > Caudata > Salamandridae > Triturus > Triturus cristatus. The sequence continues at coordinate 448,595,968 of NC_140594.1, forward strand.
AAATTATCTGCTTGGGTCAAAGACAAAGGGGCATATTAACAAGGCGGCGATATGAAATTATCGCTGCTTTTGCGTCCATTTTCGGGCGAAAAGCGGCGATAATTTTATCGCCTTATCAGCAAAGACACGCTATCGCGTGTCTTGCTGACTTAGCGCCCATTTGCAGCACACCTCCGATCGCATCGCTAATGAGATGCAAAGGAGGCGTGCCTGACAAGACGCCCTTGGAAAAATATCGCGAAGGCAGCTTCGCGATATTAACAAGGGAGGGTAGCGATTTTTAAAATCGCGTTAAGTATGCCTTAACGCAGGAATTTAACGTCTGTTAAATTCCTGACTAAGCCATACTTTACATGGGGGGTGGATTTTGTGGCTAAGACCACAGGCCCTATCATCTAGGATATCGCCGTTTTCCACCATGGAAAACGGCGATATCCCAACTATCTCTGGAATTTTTATCGCCTCGGCGATGCGCGTTGTTAATAACGCGCAAACCGGGCGATAAATTCCAGAGATAGCCGGCGATAAATATGCAAGCGCTAAGCGCGCTTTGCGATATTTATCGCCGGCCCTTGTTAATATGCCCCAAAGTTTTCCCTAAGTTGTCAGTGAAAGTGTCACAGGTGAGGCACATTAGTTGCTGTAAACAATAAAATGTCAAAGATAATCTGACTTAAACTTGGTAACCCTGTTTGTAATTGTTAAATGTAGGCATGGTGTCCCTTTCATATGCAGTAAACTAAGGGAAAGGTTTCAGTTGAGACATGTGATTTATTTTAATCCAAGGAGATGTAATGAAAAGGTGACCGCATCTCTTACACTGAATTTGAACCTTTCAATTTAAACGTTTTAGATGGGCCATTGGAATTATGCAGCGTGGAAGGACCAGATTATTTGGCAGGATTGACTGAATTAAGCATCAAGAATAGGCCCATTATGTGAGGTCATGTGTCATATTTTGTGATATCATTACTACATCATTTTATCATTTTTTAATAAGATAACACTGCCTGGGTAAAAGGTTGACCTACTTTGTATCAGTTTAACATACAAATATAGGAAAAAGCAACAGAAAGGTGGCTGGTCAACTTTTGCATTGGGCTTCCTACTGCATGGCAACCCCGCACTTAGATTTGAGTAACTTTTGATTTGTTTAACTTAGAAACAAATTTTATTTTGCTAACATCTGTAGCTTAGGCAGAAGATGATAAGTTATGTAGCAAATGCATATTAATGTGAAATTGACGCAGGTGCAGTATCACATAATTCCAGTGGCACTGTCTATTACCCAAAAAAGCAAAATACCCATGTTACCCATGCCTGAATGAGCCATCACATACATAGGTATTATGTTCTCTATGTGTTTTTATACAAGCAATGTTTAAAATACCATTAGCAACACTATCATTGGTGTTCCTGGAAGTGAACTTCAGGGAGGGCACACATTAAGTCACAGATAAACTGGTGCTACACCTGGGCTCTCAAGTCAATTCAAGTCCAAATTACTTTATTCAACTTAACATAGTAGTCATAAAAGCACATAAAATAAGCAATTCATTTAGAAAATCTAAAAACAATGTACCAAATTTCATCAGGTAGAATGGGACACCCCTGCTAAGTATCAAGATACATAAAAACAAACAGTATAATTATCTAAAAATTGAAGGTACAGTAAAGCAGGCCTCACTTGATTAAAATTCAGTGGGAACAAGAGGGGACATATATACTTCCTATGCAAATTCAGGGCAATTAAGGACAATATGTTAAGTGTCTAGTGCAGCAGCCAATTCTAAAATTGCTGTGCTAACCAAATAAAAACTTAGGGAGCAGGTTTAATTTAAATTAAGTTAAAAGTTGTCTGTGCAAAACAGGCATATCCGGTGTCGAATACAGTTCTATTTTGCTTAGGGTTTTACCCATAACATAACATCTGCATGAGTTTTTAAAGATGGAATGATTCACCCATTTCTCGTGCACAGAAGGCCAAAATGCATCCTTAGCCCACAAGATATCAGCTTTAGGCATTAATTCGGGGATAAGAAAACCTGGGCACTCAAAATTGCGAATTAAATAGAAAGGGGAACTGTCAGTCTCGGAATGGGAGCTCCGTGAATTTGTGGTATATTAACTTGCTCGGCTAAAATATCCATCTGTTTATCCCTTACAAACCTACTCCCCTATTTAGGTGTGAGTGAGGGGAACATTCACTTTGCTCGTAAAGTTACATTTTGATAAAAACATTGTTATATTGTAACAAAAAGTATGAATACAGCTTGGTTTGTATGTATGTAGAGCATGCTCATTCCACAAGAATCACTTTTTCTTTTTGACACTAAGGGGTCTATTATGATGTAGGGCGGATCGCCACTGCCTGCATGGCGGTGGTGATCCGCCCTACGTCATACCCCGCCCGCCACCCATCTCCCCCTGCCATATTAGTATGGAGGGGGCGAACCCGGCTGATGGAAAGACCATCCGCCGGTTTTCCTCCGGTCGACCAGTCGACCAGGCGGAAAAGGGGCTGGATATGGTGGCGATGTCTGCTAGACACCACCATCCATATCAGCATGGGTAGCGATGCAGGGCGTTCCATGGCGGAGACCTCACCATGGAAAGCCATGCAGATTTTGCTTTCGGGGGCCCGTTGCGGGCCCCCAGGGTATTTGGGGGGTGAGGGGTGCACATGTGGGGTACCTATGATACCCCCTACATTGTCACGGACAAGGTGGCAGGCACCGCGCGGTGCCTGTCACCTTGTGCATGACAATGCTGGGAATGGGGATGCCAACGGGGAGATGGCATCCTAATTATTGGTGCAGGACCACCTCACCACTGGCGGCCGGTCCCTGCACCGCTAGGGGGCCCGCCATCCTAATAGGCCCCTAAGCATGTCATGGAAAGTCCTGCTGATGTCATGTGGATGCAGGCGGCAAAGTTGAAGCACTTCGCCATTCCTGTCAGGGCGCCTTCTAAGTTTTGGTCATGCCACTGGTCATGATTAATTTCCCTGCTAGTGATCACCCTTCCTCACATGAGTTTCCTAGGCAGGAAAATCTAGTGACAATCACCACACCTTAACTAGGGAAATGAAACCCTCATTATGACCTTGTGCCCCAGTGGTAAACGTACCTTCAGGTCACAGAGTACTCACTGCAAAACCCTTGAGGCTTTAATAGTGGAAGCCCTACAATCCACCCAGGCTTTAAATGGAGTGGGATAACTGCCAGGGTTGCCAGGGTCCTTCAGTCACCAAACTCAAAATAACTTCATAGTCTTCCTTGAATGACAAATATCATTAAAGTGTGTATTCATTGACCCTTTCACTTGCTTGCTGCTTATCAAAGGACCACTAGACAGCACATATCATAACATAAATGATTGGGTTAATCAGGGTAGTGGCTGATGAAAAGATTAAACAAAGATTATGTTGTGACAATGGAAGTAGAATGTAGAAACAAGTAATAGACCATCCAGATTTATTTTAGGGGCACCAATGGTAAAAAGATAATGATAGTGAGAAAAGTTAAGTCTTGAGACATGGTAGTTTCATTATGGAAAGTGGGGGAGAAAGTTCCTTAGAATTTGTGCCTCTACAGTGAAACGTTGTCTCAAGTGAGATGTCTGTGGGATTTTAGAATAGACAGAAAGGTGGTGTTCAAAGTTCTCTGGTGTCAAGCTGTTGTGTACATTGCTGATCATAGTATACATGCAGGGCGGGATTGGGTTTGTAGAGTGCCTTACAAATGATGTAGTTTTACATTTGAGGAATGTATCCACTGGTATCCAATGTAGGGTGCAAACAAATTGTTAGTTGTACCAGAGTCAAGGATAGGGAAAACTGCAAATTCTAAGTCTGTCGCTTTGCAATTTAGCATTTTTTTTGCAAAGCTTGCAAAGTTTTTTAAAAAAGGACCTCGGTAATGATCCTGCTGCTAGAAATTTTCCATGAGGTTTTTAAAGGCAGAGAGTAGACACAGTGAAAGTTCTGCCTCTTGGCAAATGTGACCTACTACTTCTTTTTACACTCCTGAAAGTCACACATTTGAGTGGCAAATCTTGGAGACTTTTGTGGGTGGGTACAGAGTGGTTTCATTTTCCAGCTACACCTCAGGGTTAATGGCAGATCTGAGTGAAAGCAGCTAAAGTTCATAACTTAGGAACCACTGCTGTGTACTTAGTGCAGAGGTCTTCAAACTGTGGGACTTCCCTCTGGTAGTCCGTGGCTGTACTCCTAGAGAGGGTCACAAATGCCTCAGCGAGTATTAGTCAATGAAGATGGAATGAAAGTGTGACGTATGATTTACCACATTTGCCTGTTGTCCTTATTTACATGCAACATTTAAAGTGCATTAACAAAGCAAGTAAACAGTACTAGCTACTGCAATGGGTACAGGGAGTCAGTAGGTGTGGTGGCAAGGTCAAAGACAGTGTATAAATCTGGAAGGGGAGTATTTCAGCTCTGATTCGCACCACAACATGAATCCTGCGAACGAGACTGTAAGTCATGAATCCCATCGTGCATGTCATCCCTATACCATACCTCTTTGAGCACTACTACAACCGCAACCGATGCACTTGTTGCGGAAGATAAGTCCCGACACCTACCTATACAGTATAACGTAAGTACCCCACGAAAGACAATACAACAGAAAGCAGGGCCGCAACTACAGCCAAAAGGGGGGAGAACACTTCCTGCATTGTAGTGTCAAATTGGTGGATGTGGGGCAAATACCCACAGCAATGTAGAGCCAATTTGATGCATATCTGGTGATTGGGTGGCAAATACCCCTATGCATGTTAATACATATCTGGGGGTTGGGGGAAAATACCCCCATTCTTGTAGAATTCTACCTGGGGTTTGGAGGTGAACAACCCCATTTTTGTAGATGCATATCTGGGGTTGGGGGGGACAAATACCCCCAGCAATCTGTACATGAACAATGTAACTTGTGCTCATGAAAAGTGCCTCAATGACTACAGGTGGAGTACATGGTTCAGGAATGTCTACATAAACAAAGACAAAGGTCTTTTTAAATGAAATGCATTCCCATACTGTTGCAGCAAAAGTAACAGGCAACGTTGAGGAATGGGCAGAGTGGAGATGCAAGTGCTCCAGGGACTGTTAACAAACAGACAAAGCCTCATTATTTACTAAATGGTCCCTTACAAACCTGTGAAATACTGGTGGCTAATGTGCAAACAAGACAGACCAGCCACCTACAGCAGCTCAAGGACTGTATGTGTGTGGGGGGAAGCTGCCTCAGCCTGGGATCATACACACAACGGGGAGCAAAGCCCATAGAGGCCCATGGGTGTTGAGATTCAATCAGAAAGTGTTCAGCATACCCTTGGATTGGTCCTGATGGCAATTGAGCATTGGTTGATGAGCCAGTGCACCAGTGTCACCTATGGACCACGGTTTTGGGGGCCTTTGTATACCACACCAATAGAATTACTCACTTACACAGTCCCCACCAGGCCACTGCAATATGGTGCCAGGATTTCCCCGGCTCAAAATCTGTTCTGTAAATAGAGGCTGGGTGACAGCCTTTGGAGTATAGCCACTATGGTGCACTGCCTTATATGCCTTGGCAGAGGTAGTGTCATCTACACCACACAAGCATCAATTTCAGGGCATGGCAGGTGCAGGGAGGTTGCTTTGTATGTAGGGGTCTTGCAGGGAGTCAAGTCACATCTGGACAGTCTGACCTTCATACTACCCCCTTGATCAGTAGCAGTGTGCCATTTACAAAAATAACTGTGACAGGTAAAGTTACAGAGGCCAGGTTAAAGAGAAGATCACAGATTGTGTGCCAATTACTTTCCGAGGGGCTGAGCATCATTGTGATCACAATCCGAACAGAGGTCCATAGCATGTTGTGTATGTATAATGAGGGAATGTCAGCATCAGGGAGATACAGTCAGCACACCAAATACTAAGGGTATCAGACATTTGATGGTGGAACATGAATTACAATAACCACATATATGTGTTTATCACAAAGTGAATGCATGAGTCCACCACAACACACAGAAAAACATCGCCAGACAACAGAGCTACAACGTACTCACAATAGTTTGACATTGTGATGCATCTGTGTACAGTAAAGCACAGAGGATATAGGCCCCAACAACACACATGTCCACAGCCACAGCCACTCAGTACTGATTTCAGTTTCTCCAAATACAACAACACAGGAGTGGTTGTATCACAGTCGTCATGGAAATATTTTTAGTCAAAATCCATCTTGGTTTTGAAAGAAGCATGGAGCAACAACAATGTAGGATACAGTCACCATGTGTGGACTGATCCCGCTGCACACAATTCCCAATCTGCATGTGTCAACGGTCATCTTTGGACACTGTAATTCACACCAAATCTGCATCGAACCTCTCAAGCTGTAGTGCATGCCGTAAATGAATAATCCCATTTTTAATGTGCATAATGTGTCCTGCATAGTAGAAGGAGTACGCATGATTCTCAGGACGTAGGATCCACAAGTAGTTTTGTTGTGTCTAGTGCACAGCTCATTGTGCAAGATAAGCTGTCAGCAAAGGTGAGGATGCTGGGGTGGTGGCTAAATCTATGTCTCACCAACACAATTGACATAGTCATCCTCAAGCCAGGGCAACAATGGGGGCCCTCATGGGCACACACAAGGGCGACCCTTGCAAAACCAGATCAGAGATAACAAAAGTTTGAGAATGAAAACACTTATGGAACTGGGTGTCTTGTTCCAGTGTCAAATGTGTGTTTGTTTACAATGCAGTGAGTTTTCCACAGCACAACCAGAGACATCATCACAATGACTCCATATCCCTTGTTGTCACCGTACCTCGGACATTCAAAGTCAGAATGCCAGCAATACCCATATGGTTGTAGTGTACTGGCAAGTGTGGCAATGCGTTTTGGAGTAGTCTCACCCCAGGTGGCGCAACAACACACATCCATCACTCGAACATTGATATGGCTGTCCCCTTCCAAGGAATGGACTACCACACAATGTTCCAGAATCATGACATTGCAAATGTAGCAATCACCAAATCCAACCCAGGACACTTTCCAAGGCCAAGAATGACCAATGAGAACAACTACCTACAAAGGGTGAAAAGCCACACATGCCAACACACAACTCAGACAAGGCAAGGCTAGATGGAGCCAACTTTTCCAGTGATGCCAATGGGTCTTGCATATGTACTCAAAGTGGCCATTAAAACAATTAGTCATAAAAAACCCATTGGCAGACAGCAAGCTGCAGACAATACATCTTCATATTTACTCTGGCAACTGTATTTGACTACTTACATACACAAAATCTACACATATGTACATATCAACATTACCTCATAGCCTGCATGAACTCTATTTGTGCAGGTCTGAACCCTCTCACATCCACTCCAAAGTACATGCTCAACTTCAAACACACAAGCACGTCATAAGCCACCACTGCTGCAGCTAGATGGAAAAACATGATTGCCCTGCAACCTACAGCCATGTACTCAAACTGTTTCAACCCAAGTCTCACAATCTCACAATGGCACTGCCCTACTCACATACACACCTACATGAACAGCACCATTCTTCATCACTATGTACACAACAACCCTCACATATATGACATGCACACAATGTACTGTACTCATCACCTCCTCAGGAGACGTCAAACGTAACATGTAAAAAGGACCACGCTCATCACCAGTTGCACCCTCAATAATGTCTTGAACTGTACTCATTTTACAACATGCAGCATCACTGCCCACTCTGACGTACTTTACACATCACCACATCTCACAACAAGACACTTACATTGCTCAATGGATATGTCATCAGTCAGTCACAGATCACCAGACACCCACACCCACCTCTGCTTAAGTACTGCAGATTGTCATTACTGAAACACATGCATATACAGATGCAGAAACAACATACAAAAACTATACAACACCACACATTTCACCATTCTGCACACTAAAGTACACAACTGGCGTATACCCTTCACATACACCTATACACTTTGTCACAAATGACAAGTTGAAACTTGTCTCACTGTGGCCCTGTGACATCCACATATGACTTACACGCTCCATACCACCATTGACTTATGCACATCAACAACTATCCTCACTCATTAGAAATGCCTGGTTACAGTCATCCCTCACTGTAGAAGCACAGACTAAAGCTCACTTACTACCAGAATAAAGCCTTGTCTAAGCGCTTTAATACCTATCCCATCTACCTATTCATCCCATACCTTGCACAGGATGTAACCAGTTGCATACTCTGAATCACACAGTTCTATCTGTAAGCACTCATATAGGGTGAATGTGGATACCTCATGTCTCCTACACAAGATCTGCCTATGCACTCAACTAACACCTCACACTCTCTGACAATCACTAAATTTGTCCTGCCACCATGACATATGTATCTCCACTCCAACCAAAATTTTTAATACTAGTCACTCTGACCTTTACCCTTGTTAAGCTAGCTCAGCAAATGCAACATGAACCCTTGACTATACATCTGCAGCCAGGACGCATATTCACATTAACACATCCTCCCATGTGTGGCAACTAAGAGCATGGTGGAGACTCCAGATCTTAAAGCATCTGCACAGTAGATACACACACACACACACACATACTTTTTGTGCACTTACTGTCCACTTGCCTTACCACATGTACCACCTGGCAATTCAACAGACATCACAGGACTCATAGTTCAGCTTGGTGTGACATGGAACAGCATCAATCTAAGCTCAAATCAACACACGTGTCAGTCATCCACAAAATACAAATAACACACAATTCATATGCTCAACAACGACTGGTGTTATGGTTGCCAAATGAAATCCAAGCTGGGACAATCCATAAACGCCATACTTGTAATGTCACCAAACAAAAGTAGGATGGCATGAACGACTTGTAAATTAGTAAGCTACAGAGTATTAAGATAGCACACACCTTGCCTCACAATAATTCCTGCAGTAATTGGAGTCCTGTTGATGCAGAGGGTCGGAAGACTGTGAGAACACTGCTCACCTTACACTCACCATGGGCTCAGGAAATGCATCATATACGTTCACAGCCATGAAGGGTTTTTACCCTCATTGGCATGCCACCTGTTGCAAGGTTGACATTGCCACTATTATACCAGATCTGAAGAAGACACAGCCATGGGTCCACTACTATCAAGTCACATACAAGTATTGTAACATTACTTTGTGTACATGGGTGTGTACAAAGCCACTGCCATGCAGTCAACATCCATATGTATCCAGGTGACTAGATGAGACAGTTGCCTTTCTGCATATCCCAAACTTTTACAATCTGCTACGCCAAACCGTTGCACTGGGAGGGGCATCTAGGGCGCATGCCAGGCACCAAGGGGGACAAATTAATGGGGACTGGGTTGTGTTTTGGGAGGGATGGTATCAGGACAGGTGTCAGGGTCCACTGCAGTGATAGATTCTGATGGTGGGGATGGGACTCCACTGCAGTGGTTATCTCTAATTGTGAGGGGGGCAGCTGTAGTGGTATGAGCAGATGGAGCTGAGGATGGGATAACCTAAACTAATTTGGGAACTTTTAAATGTTTGAGGGGTGTGTCAGGAATAGGGATGGGAGAAGAACCTTTTTATTTTATTTTTTTACAGAGGTACTGGGCAGATCTGGAGAGCTATGGGTTGCAGGAGTGGATGATTCCTTCTGGGACCATGGGGATTTTCCGAGGGTAACTGTAGGTTTCTGTTGTTTCTTCTCAGGGGGGCAGATGCTGATGCCGGGTCATGTGGGAGGTACTTTCTCTTCTTAGGAGGGGGGTGTATGTTTGTGGAGGGAAGAATTCTATCGGAACAAGGGTGTGTGCCTGAGCTGAGGGAAGAACAGGAAAGGAAAGGGAAGGGGTTGTGGAGGCAGAGGGTTGTGAGGTATGCAGACTGTCTCTGGATGCATGTGTGTTGTGTATTGTCAAATCCCTGGTGGAGAGTGTGCTGTCTGTCCCCTGAGTGTGCATGGGTGTGGTTTGCAACTTGTGTCTGTGTGTTTGTGTGGTGCTTGTTGATGTTTAGGTATATGCATGTGTGTGTTTGCATGTGCTTGAGTTAGGGAGGGTAGTTGGGACAGTTGATGTACAAAAGGTAGGAGGGGAGGTACTGCTGGAGAAGAGACAGTGCTGCTATCATTGTAGAGGCCATAGCCTGATTTGATCTCTGTAGGGCAGACATGTTAGAGTGAATGCCCTCCATGAGCGACGACATTTCTGTCAAAAGAGTGGTATGTGCATGGAAGACACTCAGCATGGATGTCTACCCCACAGAGATCTGCCTCAGGAGGCCATTGGCCTCCACACTGAGGGCAGCAGGGGAGACAGGTATAGGGGGTGAGGTGCCTGGCTCAAAGGAGATCTCTTCCTTGCCATGGGAGCAGCCACGGACACTGGTAATGGGAGCAGCTGGGAGGGTGGGGATGGTAGTTGTGGTGGTGGTGGACTCTGAGGTTGTTGATCCAGTCACTGTGTCCCCCATCACCACATGGGAGTCGTTACTGGAGCTGTGATCTGCTTCGGACCCTGCTGATGGAGTTGCAGAGCTGTTCCTAGTGAGGCTCCCCTCACCCTCTCAGTCACTGGGTCCCCCCTCTGACGACTCATCACTGGACTCATACTGACATACAGCTCCCACCTCATCCGTGGCCGCTGATGATGTTGTGACCAAGAATGAAAACAAATTTAATGAGTCATCCATATATACTTGACACATAGGGAACATCACAAATGTTCACAGATCCAAGATATTAGACATAACATTGAGTTGTGCTATTACCTCTTGCTACATTAACATACATGGCACTTGTTAGTCTGCCAGTTAACCATTGCTCAATCACACATAATTAGATCAGCAATATTGGGTGTATCAACATTAAATTGGACAACCACAAGTTTTGTAGTGTAGTTCCTATATCCCTGATAGGCTCTGCGCATTGGAATAATATACACTATAGTTCTGACATAGGACTGAGGTCAGTATGTCTCTATCAAGTACATTAAACTTAATTACTTGTGTGTGCCAGCTAACTCAGAGGTCACTAGAAACTTCTCAAATATACAAGAAGGGATTAGTTTCTGACAACCGCATAAACATGACAACTTTGTTTCCCTTAGAGTCGGAACAATCTCAGAACCGTGGAAACAATAGATAACAGTTTCACTCAGTCAATCATGCATGCTTCGTTTCTACAGAGTTGCACAGAAAAAGAGAGACAGGCGTTTCAATAAAAAGGGGTTTATTGAACAGTCTTATTTCTCATGCAAGAGATATGAACTGCTACAATCAAAAGACAGGATGTGAAGTACTTTACGTACAGGGTTAGCAGTAAGATAAAATAATACTGCATTAGCATGGTTTGTAGCTATGACATATATTCATAAAATACATACATAAATAACACAGGCTAAAATGTGAATACTCATATGATGCTTCTAAATAGATCTACCCCAGTGTACCTAACCTAAGTGTAGTACGAGGTAAGAAGTAGGTGCTGTTTTCTAAAGTATAGCTAGCTATAGTTTTAGTTTTGCCAAGACTTGCCAAAAGTTTCTCTAAGTTCTAGTCCGCTCCATACCTTAGAATGTGTGAGGTTGGAATCTCTTTCCGGGACTCGATATCGAGTCAGAAACTCTGGAGCTGGATTCTCTGCGAGGAGAATGACAGCGTCTGGTCAGTGCATCAGGCGGGAACTCGATCTCCTTTCGAACTAGACCGTACCGGAACCGCAGTTTGCCAGGGCAAGTGTAGGTATATTTACACCTTGAAGGTGTTTAGGAATGCCTGTATTGACGTAAATGTCAGACATCAGAACGTCATGAATGAACCCCTAAGGAATAGATGTTCATGCATAATAAATGAGTTCTTGGAGAAATCAATATCCAAGCAAGGGAAATTCCTAAAGTCTTAAGAGTCTGCTTTTCCAAGAACTCGTTGTGACGTGGATTGATGGATGTAGGAGACCATGCCTCTATTTGGTTAGCATGGACAATGCCTAAATAAGGGCTGGATTTTCTATGCCTAAATAAGGGCAATATGAATTATACCTATATAAGGGCATACATCGGGAAATTTATATATGGAATCTAAATCTATACACAGCAGGTTGACCAATGGACTAGGTAGCAGGAGAGGTTTCGTCTTGTGCTCATGATGGTCTTGTGTCCTGACATTTCTGTCTCCTCTCCAGTAAGTGAGTCTAGCCATCACAATGGCAATATGAATCTCAGATTTGAATTGAGACATGGTATACATTCTGCTATCCTTAGTAATCAAATGTGGAACCATTGGGTCATATGTCACAGCTCAAATGTCTTGCTTGTCAAACATTCACAATGCGCAGTCATTGCATGAGTCAAGTCACACAGATAACAGTGATTGATCACATTTGTCCTGTAACTTTGCTTCTCTACTGTCAGTTAACACATATTGCGGAGACTCCAAGGCAGTATGCATAGCTAGGCTGACAGGCATATGACACACTGCTCTGTGTCATCTAGGCACGGATGTAGCAGAATCTAAATATTTTGCACATTGAAAACAGGTCACCTTTCACAGATGTGAAAAATAGTGTACAAACTTCCAAGTCTGGTCACTGCAGCTTCACAATGCCTCAGGTGGAACACCATTCCACTAGCACATCTAGGTGCATTGACTGTAGAGACTCTTGTAACTGAACCAATATCCATCATGAGTACAGTCAACACTGTGTACCAATCCTGTCTAGAATTCACAAGTTCCCCATTTGTATGGGCCAAGTTTGAATGTCCCTCACTTAGGTTACACATTATGCATACTTTGAACAGCTGATATTGCTCCTGTTGCACATCTCATTTTGGTAACCAACTCAAATTTGATGCACATTTGACATCTCTGAATCAGACAGCGATGCATCTAACACATTGTTCACGAAGCCATCAAGGAGGAGTAGTCAATACAATTTACACACATGTCAACTGTTGTGACTGTGTACCTCACATCATACCTCACAAGTGCAGCTATGTTTTGACCAGTGACAACCTGTGTTTGAAACTGAATGGCTTGTGGTTTCATCCATACAGAGTCAGAAAAATTGACTCACTCTTTAGATTGGTGAGTATGTAATTTTCAACAATATCATGTGTGAGGTCAGTGTGACATGTGACCAGACTTAGCCTAGCTGTGATTGTCCTATGTGATAATGTGATTATACTTAGCAGCACGGCTAAGACCATACATTGGCACATTTATCCTCCAACTACAAAGGCTCACATATTTTCAAGGACACACATCCATTCCTTGTAACACCCCACTCTAGTCTCCATGTAAGTGTCTTTCTGATAAAGCAAGGCATGTCCCTTTGAACTATTATGCTGCAAATACTGCACATGAGAGGTATATTATGCCTACGGTTTGTCTAAGATATTCACACTGTACAAATAGTTATAGTTTAACTAGAGTTATAGTATGCTGCAGTTATATTTCTCCCCAATGTCTGGCATGCTTTTCTTTCATGTGTAGCCTTTCTTCAGTACGTTTTCCACTGAGATTGGTTGCCCCAAACCGCAGAGCCAGACCCACCACTGGTAAGAAAGCAGAGCTACTGCCCCTCTTCCAGACAGACAACTAAATGAAAGTGGGCTCTGAACACTTGCACTCATTATCAGTGTTTAACAAATAAAACATTAACTCAATGTGTGAAATACATTACTTGTAACACATGAAACATTAGCTTGAGCTGCTAATAAATGAAAAAACATTTGCACAAATTACCATATTTACTGTCTTACATAATTAATTGATGAGGATTTTGCTGGGGAGAAAATGTGCAAAGGAAAAACGTTTAACAATTACCAATAAGCAACACCCAGAACAGCAATGCTAACATTTTTTTTTATTACCTTACTCGAGGGAACTGATTATGCGCTATACAAGAGTGTCAAATTTTAGAGAACACTATGATACGCATCTCTTTTGCCCATCATGAGATCCTAACTTACAGAACCGCTGCATGCTTGGAATGTGTACTTCTTATAACGATGGGTGTCTTTTTTAAGATATGGAATAAGATAATTACCTTCTACTTAACAACTGGCAAGATGTTACATTATTTTGTGTGATTGATCCTCTGCGGCATTTACTCAGCATGTCATTCTTACAAAGTCATTAAATCGAATGTTACTAACACTACAAAATGTTAAAAGCTGCGATAGAAAGAGTTATGTAAAACACACATGATCATTAAGAACCTCAGTTGATAGGGATATTCTTTTTTTTTTTTAAAGTTCTGCATTAAACATGCACATTAGAAAGACTATGGGGTCGATTACGATGGCGTTCGGAAATGCTCTGAACGGGATTCGGATTCGCCGAATCGGATTCAGAGGATTTGGAACCTATGTGTACGACTGACTTGGATACATTTCCGACCGACTGATTACAATACAAGGAATCTGTTCGGGCTGTCCGAATCAGCTCCGATTGGTATTCGGAGAGACTGAGTCGTTTGGAGTCTAAACGTACAGCTCTATGGATACTGTTTCCGACTGAGCGATTACGATGTCCAAATCTGACATTCTGAATTGGTTTGTCCGGCATGAAATGGATGTCGGAATCTGACTTTGGGAGCACGTAGCAGGCCCCCCTTCACCTGTAGGCCTCCAGTTGGGGCCCATGGAGGTACCCATGGGACTCTTCTTTACAACCATGCAGAGTGTGGCAGGAACCATGGAGTGCCCGTCACAGGGTGCAATGTATTCCCCAACCACCCCTTTTTTCAATGGGAGCCTGTGTTCTTGTCCGGAACACAGGCTCCAATTGAAGTCAATGCGAGTCCGACAGATTTTCGGAAGCATCGTAATTGGTCTTTCGGACTCACAGTATCCCATTTGGTCAGACTCACAGAATGTGATTTGGTCGGAAACGATTCTGAAACCAATTCGGTCAGGACAGTTTCCAAACAACATCGTGATTGGCACCTGTGAGTAACTTACAAGCGGAACTGTACTCTTACAATTTTGGGTAACTTTACTTCTTTCGGCAGTTCACAAAATTCAAGCGTAAAGTTGCTCAGATGTGTAGACTTATATGTCTTCACCATCAGAAAAAAAGGCCTGAAGAGCCAAAATTACAAGTGTAAGTTACCAGTAAAATGTTTTGATAAGAATGACAGTAGTATGTCCAGCACAATACACAGCATCCCTTGGTAGAACACACACCCATAGAAAATAATAAAGGCAGTGACTTTAATGTAAACCCCAGCGGATATAATGTTCATTTAAATAAAATTCTTTATATTAGTTAAAAATATAAATAAATATAATGTTATGAATCAAATTTTTAATCATCAAATATTTTTATAACGTGTTTGTATTTAAATATTAACATAACAATACATTGTATTCAAATATAACTCAATTGTTTTAAATACATTGTATACTTCACTTTAAATAATTATTAAGGCATTTTTTTAATTTAGGTGGGAATTATATTTTTAATTTAAAATTAAGTAAAATAACTTTTATTAAATGTAATATATTTATAATAATCAAATACTTACTTGTAAATGTAGGCAATACTACTGATACATTTTTTTCTTTAGTTCCACATTTAAAACATATAAAATTCATTTTATTTCATATTTAACTTTAAAATATTTTTACAAACATTTTTGAAGTTTAATAAACTTTTATACATTTACACCTGAAGTAGGTATGCAAATACATTTATAAATACAAATTTGTACTTCGTAATGTAATAAATATTTTGACACAAGAACAATCAAAAATCCAATCAGTGGAAACAGAGTATTAATTTTAAGATTTTTTTTATATCTAATTTTATTGAAATGTTTTTGCAGTAAGACACAGCATCGCACAGTACAAAGTAATATTGAGAGACATGCATGAGTTAGCAGCAGCCCAACATCAATAATATAGAACATTGCAATCTCATATCGATAAGCCATAACACTCACACCATTTCCCTAATATGTGTTTATGCTTTTTTGGGACAGACACAAGCTTCCTAGGCTGGCTTCTCTTGGTGGACACACCAATCCACCCCTGCTCACCAACTCCTAATAGTCGATGGCTTCGGTTGTTTCCATGCATGGGCCAAATCTCATTTGAGGGAGTTTTATCATTCTCCTTTAAAGTATAGGCTAAATCAGCAACTACCACTCTATAATGAAGACGAGTGAATGAGCTCGATGAAGAGTGGTAAGTAACCTGTCACAGGCTATCTTCAATAGTAACTAACCATGATCTGGTCCTGAAGAAGGCCCATATACCTGTGAGGGCTACTGGGGGGGGGAAACATGTTGACCATCCATGATCTACCACCAGGTGCAGTAGAACAGAAGCACTTCTACCACAGCACCACCACACATTTTCTAACCTTACCCCATCCACAGTAATTAAAGAATCAAAGTGAGGAGAGGAGGTCATTTTAACTTACATCTCACTAGAACACTTCTGCACCTCTTGTCACAACTGTCATATAACCAGACGGTCTACCTCCGGGTGGAAAAAAGAGATCACTTGGAGAACCCAGTGTTCGGGTGATAAAAGAACCGATGATGAGGCTTCTCACATAGTTGGGTGGGCGGAGAATCAAGATATACAGCTTTGCTGCCACATGGGAATGAGGGTCTTTGTTATACTATAAACAAAGACCCTGGTAATAACAGAAACTGTGATTCATTCTCCTTTAATTTCATCTTGGCCACCAAGCACGCCTTCCCCAGACACACATATTCTGCTGTGGGGCCTCCGACCTCCTCCATCAACCCAAGTAACGCAAGGTGAGGCGATAACTCCATGGGACGGCCTAGGACCATGGAGAGGATTTGACCCACCTCCTCCCAAAAGGGCCTCAGCACCGGACAGGCTTCTACATGATAGAAATCCACAGCAGGAAGCGCGCACATTGCGCAATACCGCTTGCGCATCAGGGAGGAAGTGTTGCAGGCACCTCAACTTAAGATATGTCTCATGAAAGTAGCTGAATTGTATCATGCACAGCCGTGACAAAATTGCCAGCTCTCTAGGTGCCATGCAGGCCTCCATCCAATCATCTTTGTCCAAGTCCCCCAACCAGGACAACCACCTCTGCCGGATCTTCTCCAGTCCATCTGGAGCATGGACCACTAATGATTGATAGATCACTGAAATCGTCCCTTTAGCTAGACTCCCCTGAAAAATCTTCGCCTCCTAAGGATTGTGTTCGGGCAATGGCTCCTGATGCAAATCCTGAGCTAGCTGGGAGTGGCACAATTTGAAGGTACTGAAAGAACTTCAAATTGGACAACAAGTACTTGGCCTTCAACTCCTGAACGGACATAGGAGTCTACCCCTTATAAACGTCTCCCAGGTATGTGATCCCATGGTGATCTCAAGACAGGAACCCCTCAAGGGCTGAGACCTGACCAAGCCAAGTATCCCGCCAATAGGGTGTCAACCCGGTCAAGTTGCGGTTCCAATCACTAAGGCAGAGGGCCTCTTTCCAACAAATGAACAACATCCTCGTGGAGGAAGGCAGGGTATTCGGGAGACATGCTCCCTGTTGGAAATCAAGCAGGCCATCTAACTCCAATAAGTATATTTCTAATTGGTATGCTGGATCGTGCCACCCATGGTGAACCAGTCATTGATCGGCACCATATGTGCTGCGAGATAGTACAAGTAAATGTCAGATAACCCCAAACCCCCATCAATGGGAGATGTATACAACTATTGGAGAGCCACCCTGTGTCAGCCCTGGCTCACACAAAGTTGGTAAACCTTGTGGTCAGGGAGTGGAAGCACTTGCAGGGGATGTGATAGAGGTATTCAGCACATACAAATAGCGCAGCAGGCACACCATTTAAAAAAAGGGCTGAATGCTCGATGGGGTCCAGTGGTAGCTTGGCCCAGCGGACGAAATCGTGATCAAGCTGCAGGTTCAAATCCCTGAAATTAAAGTCCCAGGACTAATCTGAGACCGTAGACACATGCACACCCAGGTACATAAAGGAATTGTGCTGAGTAGGAATTTTGGGGCACCATATCTGACCCAGAGCGATGCCTTTAAACTCCACCAAATGAATTTTAAGATGTTTTAGTGACAAAGAGCACCAAAAAGATCAAAACACCAGATGCGTGCATCTAGTTGCGCAAGACAGGGACAAAGTTAAAAGCTATGGCCGACCATGATGGAGAATGGTTCGGATACATGAGGTGGATTGGGTTTTTATCTTGGCTTACATTCGATGTTAGAAGAATTTTGGAAAAAAATGTCAGAGAAGGTAAAGTTCAAAGAAGCAAGGCAGCCTTCAGTGATCAAAGAGGAGGCTTCTTTGTCAGGGAGGCGCTGGATAAAGCCAAAATTCCGCAGAGGAACGAGGCTGCAGGCTGAAGCTGATGAGGGTTCTAGGGGGTCAGGTACCCTTCCGAAATAGGATTTGCTGCTACAGAGATGAAAAGACGCAGGAGCTACAGCAGTCAGTCTAACTGACAATGCTCATTTGGCGGATGCGTGCGCAGGTAGGTCTCGGTCGTCTGTGGATTCTCATAGTACTTTTTGCTGAAATCATTTTGGCACCCTTAGCACCATGTCCAATGATTAAGGACTGGATGGGCACAACTAGGAGGGCAGGACTCACTTCAGTCAAGGTCCAGGTGCAAGCTTAATGTTGTTGGAGCTCCTTCCGTCCCATTGAATCAGAACAGGAGGCCAGCCAACCAGCCCTCAGATTCATTCTGGAAGTCATGGGATCAAGAATTAAAGCAGGTCTCAAGCAGCAGGGCCGTCCTCTGAGGGTACAAAGCAAGCTTCATGCAGCAGGCAGTCCTCTGAAGTATAAAGCAGGCCTCAAGCAGAGACGAAGTCCTCTAAACTACAAGGCAGTCCTTCTGGAGATCCTCCGCAGGTCCAGTAGTGAACTGAGGAGTGCCTCCGAGGGTCCTATTTTTATACTTGATGCCAGCTTTTAAGTAGCAGGAACTTCTAGAGCAGTGATACTCAAAGTACTGCTCTGGGGCAACATGCGGCCCACCTGACCTTTACATGTGGCCCCCTGGTCAACAGTTGCATAGGGCTGCTGTTTACTCGACTCAGGGCTATTTAAAGTTTAATTGAAGTTACTGAAAGGAAATAACTAGGAAGTTAGCTTTAGAAACCTTCATTTTTAGATATATCCTGCAGAAAAACTGTAATGATATGATAAAATATGTTCAAAGTGCAAAACGTGTATTATTAACATACACAAGCGTTTTACCCCAGCACATCAGATTATATTATTTCAGTGCATTCAGAAGTATATTTTTAATAGTGATAGTTTTCAAACATGAAATAAGAAATGTACATTCTTCCCTCCACCCTCACAACATTGCCAATAGAGAACTAAGAGGTAAGTCAGTTGTTATGTGGACTTTTTGGGTGGCTGCGTTTCCTATTATGCATGAGCATCTTAGTTTATTAAATCAAACACACGAGAAGGATTTGTACAGCACACATCCTGAAGTCATGTATTTCGAGGTCCTCATATGTGGTATGAAAGAAACAGGAGAAAAAGTAAAAGAAAACAATTGCTTAGGATCACACAGTTTGGTTCAGTGGCAAAGCCATGATTAATCCCAAGTTTTTAATTTCATATTGTGCAATTCAGGCACTAGATGTATATGGTTCGCTTCCCATACAACCAACCTATCGTCAGCCCCACGGCCCACCTCCTGACCAATCTGCTGGCATCAGTGCGGCCCTAGGTCACATCACAGATCAAACTTTGTGGGCCCTGGGAAAATGTTTGTGAGTACCCATGTTCTAGATTTTCCCCACTCCCCAAACAAGGCTCTGAAACTTCCATCCTCCCTGCCCAGGCTCCAAGTGGTCTGGGGTGACAGAAGTTTAGAGTGAAATTCTGTCAAACTTAAAAGTGCATGTCTGACTTTTTAAATACAGTGTACCTTGCCCTGTGGGATGTTTAGGGCTGTTAGACCTGATAGCCTGTGGGCGGTCTTCTGCCAAACATTTTGCCCTACTCCTCCTATCTTTGCTAAACTCATTTTTGTTGGCCTTAGGACTCTACATACTTCCCCACTGCTAATCAGTGCTAAAGTGCTCTCTCATTTAAAAATGGTAAAATTGGCTTGAACCCAATTGGCAAAATTAATTTACTTGTAAGTCCCCATTAAAGTGGTATTACATCTACCAACGGAAGTTCAATTAAATGCTACAAGTGGGTCTTCAGTACTTATTGTGCCACCCATTTAAGTAGCCTTTTTTAAACTTGGCTCATGCTTGCCATTGCAGTGTGTGTGCGCAGTTTTAACCTGTCATTTTGACATGGCAAAAAAACCTTTTGTGAGGCTCAAAACGTATTTTTTTTAAATATATACGTGACCCCTAAGGTAGGTTCTAAGCAGCCCACAGGGCAGGGTGAATTGTATTTAAAAAGGTCAATATGTACCTAATGGTTTTACATGTCCTAATAGTGATAAAACCTTCAATTTTTGTTTTTCACTATTGCAAGGCCTGCCTCTCCCATGGGATAATATTGGGGTACCCTATTACATTTAATAAGTAATAGCTTTTGATTAGGAGCAGGTAGGAACATCATGCTTGGTGTCGGATGAATTGTAATTTAAATCCCCCTTTAATGGTAAATTTGTATCTTAAGTCACAATTTGGAAAATGCCACTTTTAGATAGTTGGCATGTTCTTCTTCTAACTATTTGGTGCCTGCTGCCTGTTCCTGTGGCATATGACTAGGTGTAATTGGCAGTTGGCCTTTGCATATTCCTTCTAGGGAAACCATACAATAGAGGGTCTGGATATTGGCAGGATGAGTCATCTCTGGCAAGATTGGGGCAGAGTCAACTATCAGACGTGTACTTTACAGGCTCACAGACAAAAGACTTCACACTAGCCTAGTGTATCAACAGACAGATTACGACCAGGTCAGGGAGGCAAAAAATTCTGGATACCTCTCTAGCTGAACCACCAGAATCTTCTCCCACTTCAAAGTGGGCACCAGGTATGCAAAAAGGGACCCTCATACCCACTTTTCAGCACACTTATGGACCAGTGGATACTATCGAAGAAGGATGTCCTGCTACTCTGCTGCTCTGCTTGTTAAGAAAGAAGCCTGAACCTGCACCCTTCATTCTAGGCTGAAGTGACTCTAAAGGTCAGCTGACTGTCCTCCTGTTCTGAGCTACAGGGACATAACAAGTTCCAGAAGCCTTTCTGCATCTGCCCAGCTGACCTGCCGCCTTAAACGGTAACTGGACCTGCAACTGAAATTTGCTTGAGCCCTGCTGGTCTCTGCTGAGGTACGTTTCTTACCGCCAATAGGTGCCCCTAAGGTCCCAGATCCTTGGTGTCTCATCAGTTGAGCTCCTCCTTTAAGAAAGAAAGAAATCCTAACATTTTGGGCACTTTGCCACAGTGAACAGGCCAGTTTGCCCCAATATTTTGATGCCTGCACCGACCGCCAACGTGAATCTCCAGTACCAGACTCTTCGCGCTACAGCGACTACGAGCAACGACCTGCAATGTGTGAACTGCACTTCAGGCTACAGCATCAACCGCCTGCAGTGACCACCAATGTGAATCTCCAGCAATGACTACCTGTGATGCCCGACAGGTCCTGCACTGCAGTGACGACCATTTACAATGCCTGGCATGATCGTCGGGCTACAGCAAAGACCATTTGTGACGTTCTCCCTGCTCCTCTGAGGCTCCTCCACCAAGAACAGAACTCTTTGCAATTGACTTTAGAAGGTAACTTTTTCAGTGAGACTAATGTAGTTTCCGTATCCGGAATGTGCTCTATCTCGATTGGCCTATTTTTGTGGCTTTCATCTGGTCTCACATGACCCGATAACCAAGAGTGCTTCTTTGTGCTTTTAGCTGCTATACTTACCTTAAATCTTTAAAGTTACACATCTCCAGTCCTACCTATAGGTTTTTCGTCAATTTGATGTCTAAAAATTTTATGAATTTTACTCTATTTTTCTAAATTGGTGTTGCATTATTCGTGCGTGGTGTTTTCACATTATTACTGTTTGTGTGCTACATAAATACTTTGCACATTGCCTCTAGTTTAAGCCTGGCAGCTTTTGTGCCAAGCTACTAGAGGGTTAAGCACATGTTAATTTAGTGATTTTTGAGGTTCACCCTGACAAGGATTGGATCTGTTGCTTAAGTAGTCCCCTCACAGTCCCCTTAACCAACAACTCAATATCTCACAAGGGCATAACTTATGGTTGACTAATAGGTATTTAAAAGGGAGGTTTAGGCTTGAACAAAGGTTCATTTTACAGGTTGAATTGGAAATTTAAAACTTCACCTAGGCTATAATGGCAGTCCTCAGACATACTATAAAGGGATACTGTAGTGAGGACAGGGTTTTGCCTACACACATTGCTATGTTAGCATAAGCGTTTTAGAAGTTATAAGCCATCTTGTCACTTTTGCTGCTTTTGCACACAACACCACAGGTAGCTGTTATTATAAGTAAAACTGCTTGCTTTCTTTTTCTTCACATGAGAACGGTCAGTTTTTCACATCCCTAGACTTACACCGCGACCTTAGTCTGAACACTGTGTGCAGAAGCCGTCAAGGTCAAATAACAATGTATGCTGTTGAATTCAGGTTGATCGGCCCACACTCTAGACACAACAAGCACACAGCTGCAAATATCTGAAACTCGGGTGCCTTTAAAATTGCATTGCATGCATGATGCTGGCACTTTGGAGAAAACCTTTCCAGACACAGAGAGCAGTGCTGATCCTGTGATGTGATACACCTAAGCTGATTTTGGAGGTATGGGATTCCCCATTCAAACCTAGAGACCTTCTATTATTATAAAACTAGCTTATAGCCAGGGAAGGGTGGTACACAAGGTGCTATTGGACCTGTTTCCACTATCAATTTAATATGATTTCTCCCTTTGTGTTTTATGGAATTGTAACAATGCTGATGGTTTTATTTCTAACCATTTGTTTGCTTATGTTAGCCAAAGTACTGCATCTTAGAGCACGTAGTTGAAAATAAACATTTTAATCTTTTCCGTATCTCTCATTACTCACGTTGTGGACTGATATGAGAATAAAAATGAAAAGGTGTTATTGATTCCCACCATTCCTTAGAGTAACCTAAGTCGCTTGTTCTGGGATGTCTAATCATTGGTAGCTTTGCTGTAGTACGGAGAACAAATGAGACACTAATGCTAGTCGGATAGGGGTTCTGGGTACTAAGGTGAGTTTTTGGTACACCTCAATTCACTGAGGTCCTGGTTTCCTGCGCAAAGTTCTGTGCATGAGCAGAATCCCCGCAACAATACTTAAGTGGGTGGCAAAATAAATGATGCATGCCCACTAGTAGCATATATTTACAGGCCCACTTTACATGTAATGCCATTTTGATTGGAGCTCATGAGCAAATTAATGTGCCAACTGGGTGTAAGCCAACCATGTTTAGCGCGTAAGCACAAAGGGGCTGGTTCACAGAGATAGATAGAATCCTAAACGTACTACTTTTGGTATTCATAGAAGGCATTTAGTAGTAGTAAAGTTAGGACTTCTAACTTTACTACTACTAAACTGAGATAAAATCCTAAACTTACTACTTTTGGTATTCACAGAAGGCATTTAGTAGTAGTAAAGTTAGGACTCCTAACTTTACTGCTAGTAAACTGAGACAAAATCCTAACTTTACGACTTTCGGCATTCACAAAAGACATTTAGTAATAGTCAAGCTAGGAGTCCTAACTTTGCTACTACTAAATGCCTTCTGTGAATACCAAAAGTAGTAAGTTTAGGATCTTATCTCAGTTTAGTAGTTGTAAAGTTAGAAGTCCTAACTTTACTACTACTAAATGCCTTCTATGAATACCAAAAGTAGTACGTTTAGGATTCTATCTCAGATTAGTTCTGTAAATCGGCCCCAAACATTTTAGCAGTGGTTAGCAGTGGTAAAGTGCACAGTCCTATGGCCAACTAAATGATTTTCAGCACACAAGAGGGGAGATAAGCAAATAAAGTGGGAGAAGACCGTCCTAAGGACTGTGAGGCCTAGCAATTAGAATGATTGCAAATATTTTAAAAACTCAGCACTAATTATGTATATTAAGGCAAAGGTAAAGTATGCCCCAATTACATTTCATCACACATCACTACTCTACTATTTTTCCATAATTGGTTGAAGCCATCTGTTGTATATGTATGAATCACATTGTCAGTGTAGCGTGACCTTCACGAGCGTGTTGTTTGTGCTCGTGGAGATCACGCGGGGTTGTGTTGATTCAAGAATGGAGGGTTGGTGCGGTAAACGTTGGAATCGGTTGGGGGGCATTGATAAGATGCACTCAAGGAGTAAGGACTGGAAATAAACTACGCTGTTACTACAATCTTGTCGTCTTCCATTTGATTACTTGCGTGGGTGGATAACAAGGCACTTCTCTACACTGGCGACGAGAGTGGGATGAACAGAAGCAATTTCGGAAGGTTTTCGAAAAAATAATAATAAGTTATTTGAAAAAAAGAGAAGAAGCAATTTGCAAACCCACTCATCGACGCTGTAAAGGCCACTCATCGACGCTGTAAAGGCGAAACTGAGTAAGCGAAGACGGCCACAATACGATAAAAAAAAAAAAGAAGAGAGAAATTCACTTGGAGCGGAGGATAAATAGTAATTATTACTTCGAAATACAGCTACAAGTTACAACGTTACCGTAAAGGAGTAGAACATTGTTCAATTCTGTATAAATTTGAAATCGGCGAGTTCTTCGAGATTTCGGCGATTTTCAGCTACGGAGGGGTGTTGTGGTCACGTGAGGTATCGCGAAGACGTCATCCCGCGTTACCATCACAACACGCTGTAAACATCACCCGTGATTGGAGGGTCTGATTTCTTACGTCCTTGTTTTTTTTTGTTCTGGTAATTTGTGATTAAATTCAGTAACGCGCAAGATCATCTCGCGTTACCATGTTGTACAAATATTTACTTTATCGGCAACATCTGAAATGCGAGGAGTGAAAGAAGGAACCACCGCTTTGCATAGGACAAACGTGGAGCAACCTTCACACTTCAAGAAAACGAGGTAAAATAAAATTGAAGTGATTGTGAAGGGTGTGAGAGGAAAGTGACTTGCTTTAAAAATGTCAGGAATTGTTCCGCCCCCTTCCTTTCTGTCATCATCAGGTGATCCCCCTATGCCATGGGAAGTTTGGGAGCCTGTGTTTTTGGCTTATGTAGAGGTTCTTGAAGGAGATGACTGCGAACCAGAAAGGAAATTATCATTGTTGAAACATTGTCTTGGGGGTTTTGGTCTGAAGGAGTTTGCAACACTTCCAGCTTTAATAAATCCTGGCAGAATAAATGCATACCAGTATGCTTCATCGCAATTGAATATTCGTTTTGGGAAAAAAAAGAATGTAGTAATGGAAAGATTCATCTTTTATTCACGGAAACAACGCCAAGATGAGTCAATTGAAGATTATGTATCTGCTTTAAGGTCATTGGCGAGTTCTTGTGCTTTCGAACGAATCTCATATGAGCAAGTTTTAAGAGACCAAATATTAATGCGAACAAACAGTAAAAAAGTCCAAGAGAAGTTATGGTCTACCTCTGACTTATCGTTGAATGCTGCCATTGACATTGCGAAATCTATTGAACATTCAGAAGAATTTGTTAAAGAGATCAGAGGCAATGAGAAGGGAGATGTATTCAGCATAAACAAAAATCAAAAGGAACATGTCAAAGGGAAAAAAGATATAAGTCAGAGGCCTGATAATACAAGTAAATATGAGAACAAAAATAAGAGTCAAAGCACCGGTCAAGAAAAACGGAGTTACTCATTACAATGTTTTAGGTGTGGGAGCTCAAATCACTTAGCGAATTTTAAGGGTTGCCCAGCTTTTGACAAAGTGTGTTCAAAGTGTAATAAGAAGGGACATTTTAGTAAATATTGTAAAACTGTCATGAAGAAAGTAAACCATATACAGTGGTTAGACGATGAGTACAATAGTAATGATGAAAATGAGAATGAGATAAATACTGTGATCAATATGTGTAATGAGGTTGGGAAATCAGCATTTCCATCAGGTATAATTAAGGTTGATGGGAAAAATTTGAGATTTCTTGTGGACTCATGTGCTCTGTATTCTATTATCTCAGCTAAGGTTTTCAATGAGAATTGGCCCAACAGACCACTAATTAATCCAGATGTATCTCCAGGGGGTTACACCGGCCATAAAATTGACCTAATAGGCTACTTTAATGCTGACATAACGTTCTCTGGCCAAGGTACTGTAGGGAAGATTTATGTAGCAAAGTCAGGAGAATCTTTACTAGGGTGGCCACATCAATATGAATTGGGCATTAAACTTGATCCGAGAGCAAACCCTCCCGTGTTTGCAATAGATACAAGTTCCAGGCACGGGTCAAATTTAGTAGATAAATTAATTAGTGAATTCCCAGTGGTTTTTAGTGGGAAACTGGGGAAATACGTGGGGTTTGAACACGTGATCAAACTCCATGAGAATACAGTTCCCATTCGACATAAGGTAAGGAATGTTCCTCTCTCTTACAGGAATAAATTGAGTGACATGTTGAAAAACTTATGTAATGAGGGTATTATAGAACCCATAGAGTCCTCCCCATGGGTTTCTCCCATAGTTATTTCGCTAAAATCTTCAGGGGAACTTCGTTTGTGTGTTGACTTACGCAGTCTGAATCGTGTAATCTGGGTAGACGCTCATCCTCTTCCCAATTTACATGAAATGGTATCCAGTCTAGGCAATGCACAAGTTTTTTCATGCATTGACTTGGCGAGCGCGTACCATCAGGTAGTTCTGTCAGAGGACTCTAAGAATTTCACAGCTTTTATAACCCCGGATGGGTTATTTAGATACTGTCGCATGCCATTTGGACTGGCTAGTGCAGCCTCTGTATTTCAGAGATTAATGAAGGAAACCTTGGAGGGACTATCTGGAGCAATAGCCTTTCAGGATGATATCTTGGTTTATGGGAAGGACGATGAGGAGCATGATAGAAATCTTTACAATGTGATAGCAGCATTAGCTAAGAAGGGTCTTACTCTGCGATTGGACAAATGCAAATTGAAAGCCAAGGAAGTAGAGTACTTAGGGCATACGATTAGCGGTAAAGGGATTAAACCAAAGCAAAAACATATTCAAAGTGTTGTTAAGGCTCCAGTACCATCGTCAAAAGAACAGTTAGTTGCTTTTCTGGGGCTCACTGAATTTTATGCAAAGTTCATTCCAAATTACTCAGTCAAGGTAGATCCTTTTAGATGTTTAATGAAAAAGAATGCAAAATTTGTGTGGACAGAAAACATGACTCAGGCATTTGAGAATCTTAAAGAATTCATAGTAAATGCACCCTGTTTGAAACCGTTTGTTCCAGGGGCAAAGTGCATAGTCATGGTGGATGCAAGCAATCTGGGATTAGGAGGTGTGTTGATACAAAAGGACGATTGCAATGAGTGGATTGTAGCGTATGCGTCTAGGGCATTAAGGGATGCAGAGAAAAACTATTCGGTGATTGAGAGAGAACTTCTTGCCTGCGTATGGGGGGCAGAACATTTCAGAAGTTTTCTATGGGGGAATGGATTTATCATCAAAACTGACCATAAACCTCTCGTGTACTTAATGTCTCCTGGGGGTGGAAGATCAATGTCAGCACGATTAGCAAGATTATCATCAAGATTACAATCATTTAGATTCAGCATTGAGTATGTCCAAGGTAAAGCAAACATGCATGCGGACTGTATGTCAAGGCTACCCATTGTTGGTGAGGAACATTACCAATGTGATGACTGTGAGGTAGCTTTCACTACACATGATTTGAATGTAATACACGGTACGGGGAAACATTTAAGAGAGGAAGATTGGATGATGGAAATGGGAAAAGATAACGAATTGAAGGTGTTAAAGGAATACATTGTACAAGGTTGGCCAGAGATAAGGAAGGTGTCGGGTGACATGATGAGTTTTGCGAAAATTCAAGAAGATCTAGCGCTTGAAAACGGATTGGTTATGAGGGGTGACAAAATAGTTCCACCTTTTGGCCTTAGGAATACAATTATGGAGATTGCTCATGAGGGCCATCTTGGAATTTCATTCACTAGAAGAAGAGTTAGGGAAGCATTTTGGTGGCCTGGAATAGACTCTGGCATTGAGCAATATGTGAGTAAATGTAGTATTTGTGCTAGCAGTGATAAATCTGCTGTACCGTTACGGGTGGAATCTCATCCTGTTCCTTATCCCAGTGGTCCGTGGAGGAAATTGGGTATTGATATCATTGGCCCTTTTCAAGTGTTGCCAAAGGATAAATGTTTTGGTATTGTACTCATTGATTATTTTTCTAAGTGGCCAGAAGTTAAGATGGTTAAGGAAGTCACCTCACAGAGTGTCATTGAATTCTTAGATGAGACATTTTGTCGGGAAGGTATTCCGCAGGAAATAGTCACAGACAATGGACCACAATTTATTAGTAAGGAGATGGAGGCATTCTTACAGAAATGTAATGTGAAACACAGAAGGATTGCTGTTTTCCATCCAGAAGCAAATGGTCAGGTGGAACGATTCAATCGTGTTGTGAAGGAAGCTATACAGTTGTCCCTTAAAGGGGGGTTGAATTGGAGCAATGCATTACAATCTATGCTTTTATCTTATAGGACGTCACCAAATTCAGTAACTCTTGTTAGTCCTTTTGAATTGTTGAGGGGACGTAAACCAAGTACTAGTTTGGTACCATGGTGGTTAAAGAAAAATTGGGATGATAAGGAATTTAATGCTGTTGATTATGATGTTGTTAAGCAAAGAGTTAGTGAGCAGAAAGGGAAAATGAAATCTATAATGGATAAGAAAAGAGGCACTTGTAGCAAAGTAAGGATTATTGTTGGTGATTTTGTTCGGGTGAAGAGGAAGGAATGTGTTCCCAAAGGTTCACAGTGTTGGTCGGATCCTAAAAGGGTAATAGAGGTGTTAAATAATGCTGTACGTGTTGAGGGAGGAAGTGTCTGGAATTTAAATAGGATTTCATTGTTTAAAGGAATTGCTCATTTAGAAAAGAGTGTTGAGGTGAGTCCAAGTTCAATTGAAGATCACAATGAACAGCAACCCCATTGTTCAAAATGGGGTGGTGAATCAAGGGGGAAACGTGAACATCATTATCCAGGAAGATTCAAGGACTATGCCATGTGTTAAAAAAAAAAAAAAAAAAAGGGGGAAGATGTGTTGTATATGTATGAATCACATTGTCAGTGTAGCGTGACCTTCACGAGCGTGTTGTTTGTGCTCGTGGAGATCACGCGGTGTTGTGTTGATTCAAGAATGGAGGGTTGGTGCGGTAAACGTTGGAATCGGTTGGGGGGCATTGATAAGATGCACTCAAGGAGTAAGGACTGGAAATAAACAACGCTGTTACTACAATCTTGTCGTCTTCCATTTGATTACTTGCGTGGGTGGATAACAAGGCACTTCTCTACACCATCCTTCTAAGGGCATGGTTGTTTAAGTTTATTTTATACCTGAATGATATCAGATTTGCTGTAAAATAGTTATTTAGTTTTAAAAAGAAAAGACTTGGATCCAGCAAAAAACACCTCTCCGGTCCACTCTCCCTATACCGATAGCCCTCCATAAGCCCAAGCGCACATACATGAGGAATGTGAAGAGCAATAGTCAGCATTATGACAGGTAGAATGCAAAAACTACATAAGCGCATAAGGTTAATTAACATTTTGTGACTAAACTCAGCAGGCACACCACACTGATATATTTTCTAATCACATGTTGGATGTATTTTAAGCAGTTTTTACAAAGACTGCAAAGGTCAGAATTTGAATTAAATCAAAACAAGAGAACGGTAAAATTGTATGTCTTTGAGTTGGAAAATAATGAATGACAGAAAACTGACCAGTCCCCAATGAGTGTGTGCTCTCTGACACCTAAAACATGGTACAATTGGCTAGTCACCAGTTGACATATTTAATTTCCCAGTAAGTATAAGGTGCAAGAAAATACACCGAAACATAGAAAGTTAAATGTCACTTGTGGACCCCAGCACATATTGAGTCATACACTTGTATGAACACAGGCCTACCTGGTTGCTGAAGCTTTTGAACCTGGAGGCAAACATAGCAAAATAACCCATTTGGACAGCAAAGAATCCTATTATTAAATGGGTGTCCCACAAATAGACCTTGTAGCCAACAAAGCAGGGTGTTTAGTATTTAAAAGTGGTGCATGCAATAATTTAGTGTTGGCATGTACCAACAATTTCTAGCTCCAAAAGCTTATTTTCAATGTAAAGGCAGTAGCTGTCCTCTGAGAAAAAAATTAAGTTCAAAATAAAAAAACGATTGCTGTTAACTTTGGTTTGGGATAAGTTACAGGGATAATCAAACACTCTTCAATACATATTTATTACAAACAGTCAGTGCTTCCCATTATTGAGGTGTGAAAACTGCTTCCAGAAAAAAAACAATGTTTCAGGCCTTTTGGCAGGAAGACTTGAGTTTGAAGTATGCTACTCCTCTCAGCTCAGGTAGAGCAGCTGGAAGTATTCAAGAAGTTAATTAACATGAAAGGTGCTTGCTGGTTCATATTTAAATGTACATGGAGACCTGGGAGAGGAGAATCATTTATTCCATGGGCTAACTGTAGCCAGCATCTCACCAAACCAGTGGAAGTGGGAGTAGCCCCAAGAACCAGTTTGTTGGGGTTGAGGAAGGGACTGTGCATATTCCTAAAAACATCCCCACCTCGGACATCAGAAATTTTCAAGGACAGAAGGTTGTTGCCATGTGCTGCCAAAGTGGGAAGGCAACATTCCGTAGTCACCCACACTGACTTACTATTGAATACTACAAAAGTGGCACCTTGCCTATGATTCATCAGAACAGTTTCTGGAGCCTTGGAAGTACAGAAGAGCACTGGATCTGCTGCCTGTGTACCAGGACTGAGAGGCGGACTCCAAGGTTCAGTTGCCTGACCTTCTGTGCGACTATAGGGACAGAACAGGCTGCATGATCCTTTTTCCTGGAGCAATCATCTGACCAGCAGTAACTGGATATGGAATGCACCATGCTGGTGAATTCCTCTGGAAGGAGTTATGGCCCCTGGGTGTTATTCCTGAAGTCCTGGGAACCCCAAAAGAGATTAAGATGTACTCCTCCAAAAAGACTGACAAGTTGGGAGTTTCAAGAAAGTTAACGCGTCTGCGGGTCCTCATGTCATTGGTGTCTGGGTTTGAGGGGACTTAATTGGATACAGATTCAGGCTTGCCCAGACAGATAGTTTTTAACTGCAATGAAAAAGATTAAGGAGAAGAGTTATCACAAAGTCATGAATCTCAATGCAGAAAGACAACTTGCTGTGCTGCACTGTGTAAGAGGGAGAGAGCAGGAATGTGCCAGATCTACTAAGATATGACTAATTCTTGCTCTTTCCCTGCATTGGCCCACTGAGTGCTGTCGAGCGCCAATGCATGCTCCCTTACACTATGGTGCAAGGCTGCCTGCATTACAGGCAGGACTTTTTCGTACAGGAAGGGACAACTCCGTTGATGAATTTTCCTCTTTCTATGTGTGCTGTAGAGTGCAGCACAGGTAGAAAGAGGAACTAACAAGGCGAAATATAGATATTTCCATTGTTATGCCTGTTGGGAAGGCATAATATTTTGATGCATTCCAAGGCTTACAAGTCTTGGTGAATGCATGAGAACGCCCATGCTCTACCCATTGAACACCTTACCATTGCAGAGTAACACAAGGAAGCGATTTGGGCTTTCTTGCATTACTCTGGATTTACTAAGACTTGCAGAGGCATGCAAGGTGGCTTAGTAAATCTCACTTAAGCCCTTGCGTTGTCTTGCCTGACACAAGGGCAATGCAAAAGCTTTGTAAATCTGAAACACAGTCTGATGGTAGAAATCTTAACTGGGTAAAGGTGCAAAAACTATCCGAATGAAGAGAGGGGACTGCAGGCATGAAATCTGAATCTTCCAGATCTGAGCTTTTTCCTCAAAAAACCTTGTCTAATGGCTATCTGACTTTGAGACGGCTTTTCTGGATAGAGCCTGCAGCCTTGCTATGCTGGAGGATTTCAAAGGAAGATATATTGCCGGGATGACCCGCTTGAGTTATCCGGCCTCCACTCATTAGATGTTAGCCTGAAATCACGTCTAGGCCCCATCAACTACAAACAGTTAATTCTATTGGCACTTTGATTTTCATGGCACATTTTTCCCAAAAACTTTTAAAAGTCATATCTTCATTCACCTTATTGAATTTCAGTAATTTTTCTTTAAAATGTTTTCTCTATCTTAAAAATTGTTTCAGGATATTAATTGTGTTGTTTTTGGCATTTCATTTGTTTTGGTACTTCTAAATACTTTCACACATTTCCTTAAATTAAGTATGCCTGTGCTGTGCCACAGCTACCAAGGATAGAGCTATAGTTTATTTACTGAACTTGAAGATGCCAGAATTTTGGAAAGTATTACTTGGGAAGGACTCGCTTTTGCCCCAACTAATAACCCATTTTCTTATAGGGTCTTAGTGGCATAAACCAGCACTCACTGTGTTTGAGAGGCTTGAGGGTTGGGATATGCTAACAAATTAAATGTATCCTGATACTTCATGAAGCAGTACAGTGGGAAAAGTATATGTTCAAAGTTTATTTATGTTTAAATTTTGAAATCTACAGTTTGTTAAGCAATGACTAGCATAATACTGCAATGTTTCACTACAACCGTAATAAAAATGTTTGAATCTGATTCGCATATGATGAATTGCAATTGAGACTATTTGCCTATATGTTGATGATTGTGAAAACTTGCTACCAGTTATTAGCTCTTCTCTGTGCAGCACAGTGAACTAAATTATAGGCTTTTACTTGGGTAAATTAATACATGTATGCCAAATTTGAAAAGACTGAATTTGAAACATAAATATGTGTATTTTCAGAATTCATGATGTCTGGAGGGGGGCGTGGCCAGGCCAGCCAAGATGGCGGACACAACTTGCTAATGCTCCGTCTGCTGCCCCGAAAATCGACCGACATCCAGGCTGGTAGCCCAGCGGCGTAACTGCAGCGATCGCAGTTGACCCCCTGGACCTCGCTCTTTCACCTGCTGGGAGTCCTGATCCACTTCCAGGGTGTCTGGGCAAGCACAGCCCTTGTGCTTCAGGCACCCTACCTCACAGTGGAGGGCCAAGGCTGCCGCCTTGGACTGAAGCACACTATGCTGGGGATGGGGGAGTTATAGTTGCTCCTCAACTTTTGCCTCTAGGACATTAAAAGTGCACACCCCTGCCTGGGAGGGGCGAAAGTAGTGGACCTCTGGAACAGGCTGGGGTGGGCCTGCATCATTACGACAGATGCCCTCTGAGGTAATCAGCCCCAGGGGCCCCCTTGGCAAAAAGATACAGGACTCCCTCACAGCCTAGATTGGTCGTTGCTGGATTCCACTGCTTCTGCGCCACCATCAAGGCATGTGGGGAGAGCTATGTTCCTCATCGCCCAGCTGAGTGACAACACACATGGCAGCTTCCCATGGCCTCTACAACCTAATGGCCACCCCAAACAAGAAGGCCTCACGCTCCTCCTTACGACCCCCGAGCAGATTCGTGGGCCTCCACAACAGATGCACTTTACATGCAGACACCATTGGGGCCCCGGGTGAGAAACAATACCATTGGTGGTGCTCCTGCAAGCCTGCCTTTGGGCAGGCCCACTACGGATCACCTACTCCTCCATCATCCCTGGTCGCACCATAACAGCCCTCTCCATGTAACGTGCAGGGGCGTGTGGTGGTCCCTACTTTCTCACCCTCTCAAACCCCTGCTTCGGCACCTTATCTGAGGTGCGCAAGAGACATCAACAACACCTGGAAGTCCAGGGAAACTCTAACTCCTGTGCCCCACCCCATCAATGATTTTGAGGGCCACTGGGCATCCTCCCAGGCTCTTGACCACATCTACTCGAGGGGCCTCAGCAGCTCCTGCATATTCTTTCTCCTTGCAGCCCTCCGAATGACACTTACATCCAGTACAGTACAATATACCAGCCCGGTTGGAAGCCCCTGGTATGATGTTGGGACACTTCTTCTCCTCCCGCACCTTGACCCTTTGTTTATCTGCACCATAATTGAGGCAAGCGTGAGGCACCTGCCACATTGTGAGACCCTGGGACACTTTTGAATCCTGCCTCCTCCTGCGCTCAGGATTTACTCAATATAGTGCCTCTCCTACAATTCCAGAAACACTAAAGCCTGTATCTTTCTCTCTTCCCCATCACCCCAACAACGGTTGCTCCTCCTACTCAATGCATGATGCCACTCTGAACCTCATCTCACACTGCCATCACTAGCCAGGTTTCGCCATCAACCATAGGCAACCTACACACCACCACTACTGCCTCACCACCAGCTTCAGCAAACCTGCCCTCCATAATACCAGACACTCCGCTGCTGGAAGACACACCAATGCTTTCTACCTCAGACAACCTGGACAGGGTGCTGTTCGCTATAGAGCCCTCTTGAGTCTCCATGAAGACCAGTTTTGGAGCCTTGGCTGCAGAAATCAGCTTCCTGCACAGTGACCACCGCAAGCTCTCAGACAAAGTCTCTAATGATGAGAAAAAACTTGCTGCCCTACAACCACTGTCAGTGGACAACCAGTCCGCAATCCGGGACTTAAAAGTAGACCTGGGCGGTAAATTCCGTTCTACTTGCGGAATTTGGGTAAATTCGCGTTCCGCTGAGAACGGGGGATTGCCAAATATTCCGCGATCAGCGGCTTCGCAAACATTTTTGCTTGTTTGCGCTTTCAAAATGCATGTTCGTGAGATATTTCTCCCTGAGCACGCAAACAGCGGTCGCGAACAGGAAAAAAGCATCACGAACGGGTGGAACAAGCAATTCTGCGTGTTCGCTGAACTTTTGCATGCTCGCGGGGATTTTTTACCGTTTCGCGGAGCTTTGCGTAGCGCAACTACGCAATTTCCGCCCACCCATACTTACAAGACTGAGTCCATCAACTCGAGGACAGGACAGCAGCCACGAGAAGTACGTCAAGGCAACACCCACTTTAGCTGGCATGTTCATGGGACTTTCTACCTAGGGATCTATCTATATCATATTCTGCTAGACCTGTATGAGGAGAAGCTCCGCAAGGCCTTAGCGGGAATCAGAACTCAAGTACACTTCTGGCAGTCCCTTCCCGTGGCCCTCTTAGTCAAAATTGCCTGGGTGAAGATGGTTATTTTACCTCGCCTTCTGTTCCATTTTATGAGTCTCTCAGTCATTCTGCCGCATTCCTTCTTTGAGAAACTAGATACTCTCCTATGCACCCTCATATGGGGCGCCAAGTGCTGCAAAGTTGCCCTTATAAAAGTGCAGCTATCAGTGGATCGTGGAAGCCTAGACACCCCTTACTTTGAGGCATACTTTTTAGCAGCACAGCTCCACGGGTTATCCCGCTGGACTACTGGGCACTATTTGTGCCGCGCCT
The DNA here is from genome assembly GCF_964204655.1 of Triturus cristatus. Lineage (NCBI taxonomy): Eukaryota > Metazoa > Chordata > Amphibia > Caudata > Salamandridae > Triturus > Triturus cristatus. Next base: position 448,631,521 of record NC_140594.1, read on the forward strand.
ATACTGAGCAAGGGCCCCTGTCGGTGTCTACAATCTGGCTTCCTCCTTCTGAAAGCTCTGCTCTCCTCCCCCTGGCCCTTACAAGTTGTGATGGCACGGACATGCATCACCCGGATACATCTCCTCTCCCACGGGGCCCTACTCTACTGTCCGACATTACCCCTGGTTGCTCTCCACCACAAACTAGGTTTTTATACTGGCAGTGACCTGAGGGTCTGGACACACCACTCGATGCTTACACTGGGTAATGTCTTTTCCGAAGGCCACCTCCTCCCCTTAGAACAACTAGCAGAGTAGCATGGCGTTCCACTAGGGCACTTCCTCCTACACAGACAGCTCAGTCATATTTGTCACACCCTTTGGGACATCTCAGAGGGGGAACCAGCCACACATCCTGTTCTACAGACCATCCTCGTTATGGGCGACAGTCGTCACCTTATCACCTGATGTCAGAACCCCTAATGTAAGTTCCAAAACGAAGCACAAGGAATTAAGTTCTATGGGCGCTTCAGTCTTGAATGGATTTCAATGGTCGAGTTTGTGGCATGCCCGCATTTCCAAGATGGCCGCGCAGACGCTGGGGTCGGCGGTCTAGTTGCTAACAGATCTAGAGGGAGACGATGTGACGTGCGCGCGCCTGAGGTAGTGCGCACTTCACCAAGACTTTTCCTCAGAGAAGACGTGTTCGAGAGAGTTCCCAGTTCTGAAGAGAATACCTTGTCTAAGAAGTTTTCCAGAGTGACGCAAGAGAGTTGTGTCGAAACTTACCGAAGAGAACAGGAAAAGCCGCAGAGTCCGTAGAGGCAATTTTCTGAGAGAGTTCGGAGTTTTTTCCTCGTCGCTCCAGGAGACAAGATACGACTTCTACAGCACCTGAAGAGAAGACAGTAGAAAGCTAAGTGAATTACTGACAGATTATCTAAGGTCACATTAAAATGATAAGTTGTGTTGGGTGACGCAATAAGTAAAGACTTACCAGAGACAGCAGAGATCTGCATACCGAGTCCTGAAAAGAAAAGAAGTATATTGTAGTAGATACTGAAGAGGTTACTAAGGGAAAAAATATTAAAGACAATAAGAACAGTCAACTAGGAAAGTAAGGAGAAATACTTACCAGAGCTATAACAGTTCGCAGTAACCATAGGAGAGGAAGCAACTGGAGAAGTTAAAGCACCAAGACTCATCTAGAAGACAACAGTTATTAGTATAGCTAGAAGCAAGAAAAGAAAGAAGAGAAACCACGAGAAGAAAGATTTATGGTAGGTCAAAAGAGAAAGAGTTAAAAGATATTAAGACTACAAAATAAATAGGTATACTAAAGACGAATATATGTTTTACAGATAATTAGTGACATCAATAACCAGAAAGAAGAAAAGGCAGAGTTGAACAAGAAGAGAGGCACAGATTCAGGATACTGGGTAGGTAGAAAACACCATTAGAGAAGAGAAGAAAAGAGATAGAATAGAGTAGAGGAGGAATAATAATAATGTTGTGTGCTTAGTTACCTCAGGAATCTTCAGTAGCAGAGTCATAGCTGAAGAAGAATTCCAGATAGGAAAACCAGAAGGTCCAGAACCAGTCTCTTCTCTCGTTTGTTATTTTATCCAATTTCCCCCTTCCCCCTTGCTGATCAGTTAGACCCAAAGACATTTCTTGGGGCTGAGTGATTAGTAGTGGGAGTCGGGAAGCTAGCAGCTTCTGTTCCTGTGCAAGACAACAGCAACCAGCGGGAAGCTGAAGGTGAGCCCTGACAGAGTGAAGTGCCCACGTATTAATCTTGCACCCGAACAGAAAAGAAAATGGTTGAGGGAATAAATTTACAGACCTTAGGGTCAGTCCTAGAGGCGATACAAAAGGAATTAGTAGGAGTTAAGGAAGAGAATCAAAGTCTAAGGCAGGAGGTCATGAATTCTAGGAAAGAGACGGCAGAATTAGCACAGAGGATGAGACAACCGTATTCAACTGGAAGGGAGGGTCCCACCACTTCAATGGAAGACACAAATAAGCTAACAACGCAAGTAATACATTCTTTGTCGCCAGTAATACCATTGGCAGCGCCAGAGAGATTTAGTGGGGACCCACAAAAAGCGCAGGTGTTTATTACACAATGTTCACTTCATTTCTTGTGTCGCCCTTCTATCTTTCCTGATGCGCAGTCGAAAGTAGCCTTCATATTGTCATATTTAAGTGGAGATGCAGCAGCATGGTCGATGCCGATAGTGTCACGAGATGATCCATTATTGCAGAATTTTGATGAGTTCAAGAAAGAATTTTTGAGAATCTTTGACCGAAGACGGATCTCTCAAGCAGTAGATAACGAGCTCTTGGAACTGAAGCAGGGAAATAGAGACTTAGTGGCTTATCTAGCTCAATTCAACAAACTTGTAATGGAAACTGATTGTCCGGAGAACAAGAGGACAGCAATATTTTATCGAGGCCTGCGAGATGAATTAAAAGAGGGCTTGGCTCAAATACCGAATCGTCCAACTGAAATTTCCGCCCTGATAGACCTAGTGCTAGAACTGGATTTCCGGCAGGGAGAGAGAAGAGGAGAGAGAAGACGAGAGTACAGAAGTACGGTTCCACGATTCGACCGAGCTAAGGCTGAAACAGGAAGAAGTACAGAAGGAACCTCAGGATCTGAACCTATGCAAATAGGAACGATTCGAGGACCGCTCACAAAGGAGGAGAAGGAGAAAAGACGAGCCAACAACTTATGTATGTATTGTGGATCTAGTGGACATTTTGTGCGAAATTGTCCAAAAAAGCCAAAGGGTTCATTTAAGCCGAAGGAAAACTCGCAGCACCACCTGTAGAAGGAGTTGTGCAGGTGGATGCGAATCAGAAATCAACTCCTCAGGAACATCGGCTGGCGAATACATTACAGTCGTCTTCGCCTCATTTGATTTTATCTTTGACAATCCGTTTTCGTGAAAAAATAATGAAAGGAGTGACTGTGATGGTGGACTCAGGAGCCACAGGTAATTTCTGCGATCAGAAATTCGCGACTAAGATTCGGCTGCAAGCAATTGCCAAGCCTAAAAGTGAACCAGTTCGAGCAATCGATGGTACCAATCTATCCTCAGGGCCAATCACGAGTCACACAGAGTTGATAGAGCTGATTCAAGAAGATGGGCATAGAGAAGCTATGCACTTTAACTTAATTGATGCCCCCCAATTTCAACTTATATTGGGGCTTCCTTGGCTCACAGAGCACAATCCTTCAATCAATTGGAGCAACAGAACAATAGAAATGAACTCGGCATATTGTAGAGAGAACTGTTTTGGGGCCCACGAGGCAACGAGTAAACAGAACCCGGCTCATGCCTTATGTTCAGCGGAAGTCTCTGTGTGCGTAATAAATACGCAAACAATTCCACAAGAATATCAAGATTTTGAGGACGTTTTCAACGAACAGGAAGCCGAGCAACTGCCGCCTCATCGTGTTTACGACTGCAAAATAGACTTGGAGCCAGGGGCAAATTTGCCTTGCAGTCGAGTGTACGCCTTGACGGAACAAGAGAATCATCACCTAAGGGAGTATATCGACAAGTATCTGGCCAATGGATTCATACGTCCATCCCAATCGCCGGTGTCCTCGCCACTATTTTTTGTGCCTAAGAAGGAGCAGGGCGAGTGGAGAACGTGCATTGATTATAGAGCCATAAATCGAATAACAAAAAAGAACAGGTATCCTCTTCCCCTTATCTCCGTCTTGTTGGACCAGATCAAAGGAGCACAGATGTTCACGAAGTTGGATTTAAGGGGAGCTTATCACCTTATTCGAGTTAGAGAGGGAGACGAGTGGAAGACGGCCTTCAGAACACGCTTGGGGCTATTTGAATACCAGGTGATGCCCTATGGGTTGTGTAATGCGCCTGCAGCGTTCCAACACTTCATAAATTATGTGCTCAGTGAATCCATTGATCAATGCGTAATTGTGTATATTGACGATATACTAATCTACTCAACGAATACGCAGGAGCATCAAACACAGGTTCGAGGAGTTTTGCAGAAACTGCGAGAGAACAAACTATTTGTCAAGTTGGAGAAATGTGCTTTTGGAGTTCCACAGGTAGAGTTCTTGGGCTTTGTAATCTCGCCAGCAGGCATTCATATGGACAAACGAAAGATTCAGGCCGTACAAGAATGGAAGTCGCTCACTTGTGTGAAAGAAGTCCAAGCGTTTATTGGGTTCGCAAATTTCTATCGGAGATTTATTGGAGAATTTTCTCGACGAATACTACCTTTGACGCGACTACTGAAGAAGGGAACACGATTCGAATGGTCGGAGGAAGCAGAGCAAGCCTTTAAAGATTTGAAGATAGAGTTCACCACTGCGCCTATCCTCCTTCATGCCGATCCGATGGACCCCTTTTATGTCGAGACAGATGCTTCGGACCTTGCGATTGGTGGAGTTCTATCTCAAAGGAATAAGGAAACGGGCCAGTTACACCCGGCGGGTTATCGGTCCAGGAAGTTGACCCCAGCAGAAATCAATTATGCGATTACGGAAAAAGAGTTGCTGGCGATAAAAGACGCCTTCAAGGAGTGGAGACATTATCTAATGGGGGCCCACCACGTGGTAACAGTCTACACGGACCATCGGAACTTAAAATTCCTGAAGTCAGCCAGAACCTTGACACCTCGCCAACTCCGTTGGTCTCTGTACTTTGCCGATTACGATTTTGTGATAACCTATCGGCCGGGGGCACAGAATGGAAAGGCGGATGCTTTGTCTAGGTTGGGAACCGGAGAAGAAAAAAGTCCACTAAGCGCTCAAGTGATCATACCAGATACCAAGATTATAGGCGCCACTGATATATTGAACTTTAAGGAAAAGGTAATCCAAGCTCTAACCCCAGAAGAAATGCAGAGATGGGCGCAACTAGAACCTGGAAGAGAAGTTTGCGATGAATTACCATTTAAGGAAGGTGCATTGTATTTGCCGACTACAGCATTGCAGAAGCAAGCCTTGCAGGAATGCCATGATCATCTGTTGGCTGGCCACAAGGGAGAGTTCAAGACAGCCGATCTAATTAAAAGAAAATATTGGTGCCCACAGATGAGTAAAGACATTGAACAATATGTAAAGACTTGTGAGATATGCGCTCAGGGAAAATCAGAACGGCACGCTCCACAAGGGCTGTTGCAACCCCTTCCCATTCCTCCTCATCCTTGGCATACAATCACCCTAGACTTAATTACAGACTTACCATCCTGTCAAGGGACAAATACCATACTAGTAATAGTAGATGCATACACAAAAATGACACACTTCTTGGCCTTAAAGGGAATCCCTACAGCAAAACAGTTAGCAAGACACTTTAGTACACAGATTGTCAGATTACATGGAATACCCAAGATCGTAATATCAGACCGGGGAACCCAATTTGTTTCACATTTCTGGAAGGCTTTTATGAAAGGGTTAGGAGTAGAAACTTGTTTTTCCACCAGTTTCCATCCGGAGACGGATGGACAAACGGAAAGGGTGAACCAGGAATTGGAGCAATATTTACGATTGTTCTTGCTGAAAAAGGAGGGAGAATGGCCGGACTACTTGTGGGCAGCAGAATTCGCTCATAATAACGCGAAGAATGTGTCCACTGGATATTCCCCGTTCTACTTAAACTATGGTAGACATCCAAATTCCGCAGTACAAGATGTGGAGCTCACAGTCCCAGCAGCCAAGGATTTGGTAGTTCATTTAAAGTCAGTGCATGAAGAAGCATCAAAGAATCTAGTACAGGCTAAGGAAAAGTATAAGAAATACGCAGATAAGAAAAGAAAGAAACCCCCTCCACTAGGAATAGGAGATAAAGTCTGGTTGAATACAAAAAATGTAAGGCTAAAAGGGAACCGAAAATTTCAGCCACGATTTATCGGCCCTTACCCAATTGCAGAGCAGATAGGTCCAGTGACCTATAAATTGACCTTACCCTCCCAATTCAAAATTCACCCAGTATTTCATGTTTCCCTTTTGAAGAAGGCAGTTTCTGATTTGAGAAAAGAACCAATTCCAAAACCAATTCAGCTAGATACAGGAGTAGAGTTTTAGGTGAAGGAAATTCTGGACTCAAAATTAGTCAGAGGTAAACTGTACTATTTGGTAGATTGGAAAGGCTACGGTCCAGAGGAGCGGTCTTGGGAATCAGATTCAGATGTTCATGCTCCTAGGCTAATAAAACTTTTTTATCAGCGCAATCCAACCAAGCCCAGAGTGGAAGGACCATCCTTGGTGGGGGGTACTGTCAGAACCCCTAATGTAAGTTCCAAAACGAAGCACAAGGAATTAAGTTCTATGGGCGCTTCAGTCTTGAATGGATTTCAATGGTCGAGTTTGTGGCATGCCCGCATTTCCAAGATGGCCGCGCAGACGCTGGGGTCGGCGGTCTAGTTGCTAACAGATCTAGAGGGAGACGATGTGACATGCGCGCGCCTGAGGTAGTGCGCACTTCACCAAGACTTTTCCTCAGAGAAGACGTGTTCGAGAGAGTTCCCAGTTCTGAAGAGAATACCTTGTCTAAGAAGTTTTCCAGAGTGACGCAAGAGAGTTGTGTCGAAACTTACCGAAGAGAACAGGAAAAGCCGCAGAGTCCGTAGAGGCAATTTTCTGAGAGAGTTCGGAGTTTTTTCCTCGTCGCTCCAGGAGACAAGATACGACTTCTACAGCACCTGAAGAGAAGACAGTAGAAAGCTAAGTGAATTACTGACAGATTATCTAAGGTCACATTAAAATGATAAGTTGTGTTGGGTGACGCAATAAGTAAAGACTTACCAGAGACAGCAGAGATCTGCATACCGAGTCCTGAAAAGAAAAGAAGTATATTGTAGTAGATACTGAAGAGGTTACTAAGGGAAAAAATATTAAAGACAATAAGAACAGTCAACTAGGAAAGTAAGGAGAAATACTTACCAGAGCTATAACAGTTCGCAGTAACCATAGGAGAGGAAGCAACTGGAGAAGTTAAAGCACCAAGACTCATCTAGAAGACAACAGTTATTAGTATAGCTAGAAGCAAGAAAAGAAAGAAGAGAAACCACGATAAGAAAGATTTATGGTAGGTCAAAAGAGAAAGAGTTAAAAGATATTAAGACTACAAAATAAATAGGTATAATAAAGACGAATATATGTTTTACAGATAATTAGTGACATCAATAACCAGAAAGAAGAAAAGGCAGAGTTGAACAAGAAGAGAGGCACAGAGTTCAGGATACTGGGTAGGTAGAAAACACCATTAGAGAAGAGAAGAAAAGAGATAGAATAGAGTAGAGGAGGAATAATAATAATGTTGTGTGCTTAGTTACCTCAGGAATCTTCAGTAGCAGAGTGATAGCTGAAGAAGAATTCCAGATAGGAAAACCAGAAGGTCCAGAACCAGTCTCTTCTCTCGTTTGTTATTTTATCCAATTTCCCCCTTCCCCCTTGCTGATCAGTTAGACCCAAAGACATTTCTTGGGGCTGAGTGATTAGTAGTGGGAGTCGGGAAGCTAGCAGCTTCTGTTCCTGTGCAAGACAACAGCAACCAGCGGGAAGCTGAATGTGAGCCCTGACACCTGACTATATACAGCCGTCTACGGAAGGGTGGTCACCCCGCTCACTGCACTGCACCAAAAATGGGATAATGACTTTGAAAGGGTGCTGCATGAGAGGGACTGGGATCGGGTGCTAGAATTTCCTAGAGTGGTTTCCCGCAAATCATGTTTTAAAAACATACAGTGCTTTATACTCCATAGGGCATATTTAACCCTGGCTCAACTAAACCGGTTCTTCCCCTAGGCACAGATCAAATGTGGAACAGATCATATGAGGAACTCATGCACAGGGTGTTGCCCTGTCCTGCCCTGCATAGTTATGGGCACTCAGTCCATACCACCCTATGCAAGTTCACAGGGCTACCAAATGTGTACACATGGGAAGCATGCTCCTTAGGCATATTTAAGCATAAAAAACAACAAAAAGTACACACCCACTTTGCGGCCCTAGCACTACTTCTTGCCAAGCGCACACTACTGCTTCACATGCACAGCCCTATAGCCTCCTCAGTGGCCGCATGGCATGAAGTGGTACGCAACTGTGGCACATCAGAAGAAGGCGCCCTCCGCTATAAGGAGGTAAGCCGGCTGCGCAAACAACCTCTCTCCCTCCGGTGGGCCACCCTACTCACACATCTCCAGTAGGAGGTGGGAAACAACAATCTTCCCCTGTGATCACACCATGCAAGCTCCTATACATGCCCCAACCCCTACCGATGTTCCCTGTAATCATTATTCCTAATGTGTGGCAATAGAATGTTTGTGTGCACGCTTTTTTGGATATGTGCGCAACGCAGTGATATATGCATATACGTGAATCAGCAACTACTTGAAAGTTGATATAGTGGTAGGATTCCCGCCTTCCCTCCAACCTATACATTTTTGAAAATAGGTTAAATTGTGCACTTTCTCCACTAGAGTGTCTTAAAATAATCTGGGTTTAGATACTTTTAAGATGCAAAGCTCAGAAAATTGACCAGTGATTCAAAACATTGTGAGCACAGTACTCAGAAAATTACTCCTATGAAACACAAACAATCTGATGTACCAGTCGGCAGCATTCTTCGTTTCTCATATGTAAAAAAGTACCACTCAGACACAAAGATGTTTTGAGCAACTAGAGAAACCATGGCAACCTGAACAATAGCCAAAACATACGTTGACCATGATGGCACATAATGATACAATGAAATGTACATCGGAGAAAATACATGAAAAAACAACGCAGTCACCTAATTTGCTGGTGATGGCAATATGATTTTTTTAAACTACCTATATGAGAATATCTAATTAAATAAAGATGTCGTGTGATTTCTCTTTACCTAGATAATAAGCAGACTAGCTTCTGAGCTTTTCTACTAGAATACCTGGCCATAGGTTACTCTGATCAGAATGTTAGTCAGTTACTCAGCCATATATTAAGTGCCATGGAAGGTCTGCCCTACTTGTTAATGAGACATACATGCCTGACTATTAAGTGCTATTGCAGATAATTCCTTCCATCGATTACTGGGCCACATATTGTATGTATACATTTACTGGACCGCTTGATCCCTGCCCATGAGGTACAAAGGAAAATCATTTATGTTGCTAGACCATGTAACGGTTGCAAGTCATTTGCCATATTGCAGGACATCAGCAGAACAGGTAGTGGGTAGGATTGTGGCTCCCATCAGTCTCTGGGCCATAAGTAACTAGGACAAATGATTCCTGCTGGTCACTTATTGTGTCTCTGTACTTCTGCCGCCCGTCCCTTCTCTTCACGCCCCCCGCACTCCGTATCACTCCCTTACTCATTCTCTTTCCCTTTGACACATATGCACTTGCATGTCTGCTTCCTCACCTCTCATTCGTTCTCTGTTCCCAATCAGTCCCCTCACACACGAACTTCTCTTCAGCACTCATTCCCTTGCTCATACTCTCACTACTTTATTCTGCAATTTATACAATCTGTAATGTATTCTTTTAATTATGTCTTTTACTGTAAATCATTCACGGGCACACAGACACTGCTGTTGCTTTGGTAAGTTTATTAAATGTTGGCATGGAGAGGTCCTCACCAAGCTGCAACCTCGAGCATGCATGGGGGCAAAAACATGCACTGGATCGGGGATGAATTGCAACTCCCTGGAGTGTACAAGTTATTGCCAGCTCTCTGCTTTGTATTTCAGAAATGGTAAATATTATGTGGTGATCAGTGTTTCTTACTTTAGAAATATTGACAACAAAATATGTCATCAGTGGTGTCATCAGGTCCAACTAGGAGGGCCCTCTTACTAGAGAAAAGGACAACCAGAAATTGCAAGTCTAGAGAAGAGAAAGAGGTAGAATCGACGCAGAGCACAGGACACGAACGATTGTCAGAGCTGCAGAAGGCTAGTAGTGACCCATTTTACATTTTTGAATTAAGATTGTTGTCATCAAGTAGCAAAGCACCAGGATACTACTCAATTCACAGTGTGCCTTAAATAAATGCCTCACATAAAGCATGAAAGGAGATACTTAGGGGCATATGTACAAAGAAGTGGCGGAGTGAGGCATTAGCCGTCATGGCTTAACGCCTCACTCCGCCACTTCAGAAATGCAAGGCTGCACCATATTTACAGGGATATGGTGCAGATTTGCGTTTCCCCCCGCGCTGGCCCTACACTTAGCAGTATAGCACCAACGTAGGCACCCTTGCACCATAGTGTAAGGGTGTTTGCGTGCAGGGGAGGATTGTTTATGTGTAGGAAGGTCTCCCTTCCTGCACATAAACAATCCTGAAATGACAAAAATCTCTTTTTTATTTACGGATTGTTTATGTGCAGGGACACCTTCCCACACATAAACAATAAAGGTGTTTTGCTTTTTACATGTGTAATGCACAAGGCAGCACACATGGAAAAAGCAAAAACGAGGAGAAATATAGCATTTCTCCTTGTTAAGCCAAGTTAACACCAAGTTTTCCATGGTCTTAATTTTGGCCCTACCTCCTATTTACGCTGCCCCCTATTTACTTTTGTAGAGACAGACTGCAGGAAAAGTTTGATGCAGACATTATCAGCATTAGTGACAACCAAATACACAGCAGTTTGTAGGCTTTCTTCAGTGTGCCTATGGCAGGAATATTAGAAATCCCTGTGCTTCTCCCATGAGGTATTTTGCATTCTAATGGAATAAGAGGGGGCGAGGGATTGGAAGGGCCGTACTCGCCATTAACTGAAAATTGGCAACTACCTTGGGCTGCATTGAAAGCATTTAGGTATGCTTTCCTGCTGATTCAGGGATGCTTTTCACTGCCGGTGTTCACATTCCCCATATTTACATGTCTAAATGTGGAATCACCAACTAAAGCTGCCATAGCAACACATATGTGCTGCAGCTTCACTCTCCAGTCACCAACAAACCAACGCTCCCTGCAGCTACATTCTCGATGACGCAGCAGCCGATACTTCCTGGCGTAATTTCTCAAAGATTCGATTTTCCCAATCGCCTGTGTACGCCATGTTTGTATACTACTTATCTGAATAAAGCGTACTCTATCAGGTGTTTGATCTCCTCTCCACACTAGTGAAGTAATTTATGGGTGTCAGAGCCTCCCGTGTGGTGGGCACTTCCAAGGATCACTGACGGATGGAAAACACCATGCGCGCCCTCTCATGTGCGCAGCTTAGAAGGAACTGGGACCGAAACCCCAGTTGGGGACTCCTGCACCATCACTCGCACCCAGTCCTCCCTCATCCACCTTCACATGGTTAACTAAGCCCTAAATGTCTGTCCGCTGCTCCCCCCACCCCCATTATGGTTGCTTTGCACTTCACACTCTGCCACCGTTAACAAGCCCGTCTGCTCACCTCTCGCCCCGGCTTCTATGGGGCATATCAGCAACAACCGGTGATAATTATCGATCAGCGCTTTTAGCGTGAGGATAATTATCGCCGGGTAAGGTGGATTTTTATCGTTGAGATAGCGTGCTATTAGCAACACTTATCTCCTCAGCGCTAAAAATCCTAGCGCTAACTGCCTAAAGTGAGATTATCGCTGGAAACCCAGCGATAATCTCTCAAAATGTGGCGTTAGCTTGCTGATCGGGACTCACAAACTTAGCCATGATATCCACCTTCCATAGGATATCATGGCTAAGTGAGTCCTGAAGCAGGCGTAAGGAAAGTAGCGATAACAGGGGTTATCGCTACTTTTCCTGCCGCTATGCTTCATAGCGTGGCTGTTGATGATAGGAGAAATTTCACTTAGCGACATTTCTCCTGTCATGTTAGGTCAGGAACGCCCACTTTGCATCTCATTAGAGATGCAAAGCTGGGCGTTAGGAATCCCCACGCTAAAGCAAGGTTTCACGCGTTAGCGTGGCCTTGCTAATTAGGCGATAAAATTATTGTCGCTTTTCAGCCGAAAACGGCCGCAAAAGCGTCTATATTTTTTTATCGCCAGCTTGTAAATATGCCCCTATGTTTTGCCCCAGTTACACCATTGTGACGATATACAGCTGTTTAAGTTCAATGTACAACAAGGACACTACAAACCTTTGTACCTTTACGTGCCCTATGCTGATGTTGTTTGCTAAACACTCAGATACAACCAGATTGTATTTCCGATCTGGCATTATTACCGCTTGCCGAAAGTTGACACATGCTAATGTTATTTATATTGTAAAATCCAATTAAAAAAACAATTTTTTAAAATATTTGGAGAAAAACGCTTGAATTTCCAAAATTTTCAAGCTGATATTTGAGTGATAAAAATCTAATCCTGTTGGAGATACTATTACTAATATTATTAACTTGAGGTTAGGGGCATGGCTGTTACATATCACCAGGGCCGGACTGGGACTCAAACCGGCCCTGGCAAACTGCTCGGTTGGGCCCCCTGGGGGCTGAGGGGAGGTGTGTGCCAGGGCCGGTTTTGGACGATTTTATTATAGGGGGCCAGACCCCGGTAACAAAAACGGCTCCCCAGGGGCCCCAAACCAGCCCCCAGCCTGGCAGCCTACAGGGGAAATGCCCGGTGCCGCTACGGCCAGTACGGCCCTGCATATCACCCTTGTAGAGGCATTCCACACTGACAAAGCATACTTTACATTACTGCTGGCAGCTGTGCCTGATGCATGGAGGTGATCGCTGTTGGTAATCTTGCATATGGTGGTCACTAATGTAATCTTGTCTGAGGTGGCACCTACTACATCTCCAATAATTTTAGTACCTCAGGAAGAATTTCATTGACCATAAATAGCTCTTATCACAGCAAAGGTCGGAAACACCTGTACTACTGCTTTGAGTCCATGAGTGGAGTGCTGGTTATGACATCAGCCATTTATACGGGCAGATGGTGAAATGTAATAGGCTAAGGCAGGGTCAAGCATAGGCTCTGATAGTAGGAGTCTAAGGGGTTCATGCTGAACTTATTTACGCAAAAATAATATTTTTAACCAGTGCTTTAACATTACAATGCTAACTCTGTTGCACAAAGTCACCCTGAGTCAATTTCAGAATTCTAGAATTATGAAATGCGAAAAGAATTGAAACGAAGATTTGCGGCAGGAGTTGTGAAAAAAAAATGGAAATAATAAATGTAAAAATATTTCGAAGTACACCACCAAAATGTATTTTCAAATGTTTCCATTAAAAATACCCTTAAATGCAACATTTCTAAAAATATTTTCACTGGAGAAAATTTCCCTGCAATAAGTTCTCAAAATATTCCCCAGTAAAATCTTTCAAATGTGTTCTCTGCAGATTTATCGGGAAAATGTGATTGTTAAATATCAGTTATTTTCAGACTGCTGCAATGGATTAAAAACACAGTTGTCTTGAACTGTTTGTCACCAAAGACTGCAACATTATCATTTTTTTTCCAGCAAATTACACCATTCCTCGAGCTCGCAAAGGCTTTGACAAGTATTCTGTCCAGTTAAGACTTTAGTGGTCCTATATAAAGATAATCCAATCGTGCATTGTCCTGTTATTCTAGGTTGTGTTTTACAGTATAGAAATGTCTGCTTCCTGTGGAAGAAGGGCTGTACTGATTCCTATATTTGACTAGGGACATTCTCAAGATTTGGCATGCCATATATATATATATTATTTAGTTTGCTGACTGACACATATGCTATAATTGTTTTTGACATGTTTAAGTAGGTTTTATAATGAACATTCTAGAGTTTCAACAGAGCTCAAATTAAATGTGATAACTACCATATATGTGACAGCAAAGAAATAATTGCTATATCCTGGGATTAGGTAGCTAAATAAAGCATGTGAGAATGTTTGTAGAGGTACATTATGTACGTGAACGCTCGTTTAGACAAGACACAGTGTAAAGGAATCATTTCCATTTTGCCTGGATGATAATGTCAAGATATATTTAGCAAGTGGCACTAAAGAATACAAAGAACACATTACATTTCACATTCAAGGTGGCTCTTACCCTTTTATGTTTTTGTGTTGCATTTTATGGTATGAAGTTATTAATTATTAGGATTAAATATGAATGAGATTGTAGTCAATTCAAAAGGTCTTCCAGGTTCCCCGTGTCTTTAACAAAATGGTATCTTGTGGACCAATGAGAAACCTCCCTGGAACAATATCTTCTGATGTCACTCTACAAAGGGATCAACAATGAGCCTTTGTTAAACTCGTCTACTTTACCTCACCTTATTACTATTACCTTTATGTAACATTTCTAAATCTAATTTTTGTAATGTATCTAAGATATTAATAATTGATTGATCTCTGAAATCCCACAAAATACAGTGACATATTTGAGATATGACATACAGAGCACTGTCAAATGTTGGCATGTCTACAAATAGGGTCCGAACAACTTGGAATGTGACCTAAACAAATGAAGCCATATGCCGAGATACACATGGCATTACTAATAGGCAGGGCCACTGGGAGTATGCGATTGTGCAGCCTCAAAGATGTTTCTGCTGCTGCTGCTAGCCAAACCCTTACCTGCCGCCTGATCGGTTCGAAGGGGACCGCAACTTTTGTTCTGGGCTTCCGGACTCCTGTGCATGCCCGGTCACTGGGGACCACAGATCCCAGCTTCCCCCTTGAGGCGCATCGATATTCTTGTCATCCTGAAGCGCTTGGAGGCGCTTTAAAAACCACGCGGGATCCCGCGGCATGGGACGCGCGCGGGCGCGCCCGGGCCAAGCCCGGGCCAAGGGCAGACCCGTCCTTGCCCGTCATTGCCCGGAGGAGGCTGGGCAGGGCCCCCTCTTTAACATCTGCCTCCTGGACATAAGGTAATTACCATCTATTGAAATCTACTTTAACAGCACATTGGGACATTATGGGGAGAAGGAAGGCACCACTGGAGAAGGAAGGGGGAGGAAAAGTAGTTACATTTCTCGATGCGTTTCTGACGAGAGCTGCAAGTGTTCTCTCCCATGAGATCGAAATAACAGAGAGACGCTTATCATTGGAACCATCATTACACCCTAACAGGTCATCTCTATCGCGCACCCCAGAAAACATCTTGCAGTCCTCACTAATTTTATTGGCCCCATCTGGCGATCTCCCTCCTGGCCAATGGTTGCCTACACCTTCTAGCGACCCATCCCCGGTCCCAAACGGGAGAATTGATGTGTCATCTTCCCCCACCAATTTTGCAGATAATTTGCCAACAAGGCGATCCAGGGCTTGAGGGGGAGAGAAACCCAAGGCACCTAAAGTCACCCGAGCTACAAAACCAAGGGAAGCTCGCGTTAAAATGACCACGGTAAATAATCCGACAACAGCCCGCACCCTCCAGCCAGCACCCAGCCCTGTGACATAACTTCGGACAAATCTTTTTGGCAGGAAGAAACCAAAATCACGTCCACTCGACTTGATCCCATCATGCTGAAGCTGACTCAAATCGAGGAGAGATTAGCCAGTCTGGAGTCTAATATCCCGCGAGTCCCTTGAAAAATGGCGGCCCCCAATGCTGACCATCCCTCCGCACAAACAAGCCCAAAGTCACTCCGACTCCTAGTCGGGGCGCAACCTCTTCATCGCCCTTGGGTGCACCAACATGGTCACCTACGCAGGGGGGCTTTGTTCCCCCAGCCTGCGCTCCATCCATCGGCCAACAGGATGTTTGTGCCCCAAATCCTTTGCTTACGGGCAGAAATGACCAATGGGCAGCAACAGGTTTGGGCGAACCAATCCAGAGACCAATTCTATCGGTAATTCAAGCTCCTCCTCGGGAACATAGGGCCATTTATCAACTTCAACCCTTTCATCTCCCACCGGCAGCCTCACCTTTTGTGCTGGTCCTGGCAAACGTCCCTCCTCTACGGGATCAGCAACATGGATCAACTACACAGTTACTGGACAAATGTTTGCACCGGCTATCTAGCCATCTTATGGACCAGAGCATGGGGCACTACCGGGTAGCAAATAAGATTATCATGGCAAGAAGGGTGGGGTGGGTTGGCAATTCTAAAAATCCCTTGCAGGGGATTGCGTGGTAATAGATTTTAATCAGGTGCAATTTACACAAGACACCTCTTGGGAGCACGCAGATAATTCCCCTGGAACTGGAGTACTTTTACAGGCAGGGTTGCAAGCAGGGTCCTCTTCCAGGTTTTGTCCAGCGGGGTGAGATGAGGCCAGTGATAAACATCCCACGAGACAATGACTATGTTCGCGCATGCTTCGTCTCAGGGGTTGGCATATCAAATAGATATGCCCCCCTCTCGGATTTGGAAGCGTGCGATTGACCACTACCAGTGAGTGATTTCCCGGCTCCTATCTCAGAGCAAGAAATCCCCGCCCGCAGGTATCTTCCACGACCCTTTTTACACAGAGGATGGTGGATGGAAATAAGATCAATCTGGCATTGTGGAACGTGCAGGGATCGTTTCTACATTGGGTAACGCTGAGTGGCAAAACTACTGGTCAAATCAGGATATCATTTGCTTCCAAGAGACATGGGCCAAGGATGCAGTGTATTTTTACGGCTATCGCTCCTATCACACACCGGCTGTGCCCTCTGCATCAGGTAGAGCAAAAGGGGGTTTATTAACCATTATTTTTAACACCTAACCGATTCAAATAAAGCAGTTAGGCTCCCCGAACAATAATTTTTAAGCCTGGGCAAAGCACTACGCTACGCTCGCGTAGTTTGCGAAGTTTGCACTACTTCGCACTACGCAAATTGCACGTAGGACAGTGCAAACATGCGTAGCGTTGCGTAGTGCAGCAGTCATTTTTTGCTTGCTCGCGGTCCTCAACATCAAGTTGGCGACCGCGAGCAAGCAAAATGACATCCCGGCGAGACTTTTTCCTTGTTCGCAATCAGCAACATCAAGTTGCCGATCGCAAGCATGGAAAATAAACATCCCGGCGAGATTCTCAACGCAGGGAGGTCAGGTTTCTCATTGCGAGTGGTCGCATAAGCTCGCGACCGCTCGTGATGAGAAACTACCAGTCCGCGTTGAGAAAGCTGCCACTCGAGTAAAAATCTACTCGAGCAGCAGAAAACTACAGCTCGCACTGTGCAAGATGCCGTTTTCAATGATTGCACAGTGCCGGATGCTTGTCCGCACTGTGCAATCATTGAAAACGGCATCTTGCACAGTATGAACAGGGTACTACGCAGTTCGCGAAGTGCGACGCGTAGCTCACGTGGTGCGAAGTGCACTTTGCGTAGCTTCGCGTAGTGCTACTTCGCGAACTACACCCAAGGTTAATTATTTTCAAATGTTACGACTGGTGTTCATAAAGGAAGATTACTGGATTTTAATTAATTTTTACAATAACGATTTTGGGGGTAACATGAAGAGACCAGTAGTAGATTTGGGCAACAAGCTGGATCGCCTTAACCCACTCATTTTTAAGCGCAATCTGGATGGGAGATTTCAGCATACTCCTGTGCAAGCATAATGAGGCTAGGGTGTGTGGGCTGGATGACCATCAAGGCAACCCTCTCTGTCACTTCTCACACACTGAATACGGTGACACTTTAAATAAAATACTTTACGCGAGGCACCTGTGCGTAATTAATGGCTCAAGGATTGGTCAATTAGAGAGTACTTTTAGGAGGAACAATACCGAGTCAACAATTGACTTTGTCTTAGTGTCCCTGGCCACACAGGACAGAGTAGATCATGTAGCTACTCGTTTTACTTCCCATAGTGATCACGCTATCTTATACTCCCATTTGTCCCTTACAAATAGAATGGAAAGGGACCAGCAGGTAGTGGATGACTTTGCATTAGCCAGGAAAAATGGCTATCAGTTAAAATAGACCCAGGTTGTTAAATTAAATCTGACCGACTCCATAATAGCTCAAGTAAGTGATAACATCTTATACTGTCTGGCAGAGGACTCTCCTCCTCTCCAAATAGTCACACACTTTAGAGACTTATTAACTATACTAAAAGGTGCACTTACCCATCCCAAACCAGCTAACGACTTCCATCTGAGTCGCTGGTTTGACACAGCTTGCTCTAAAGCAAAGAGATCCTTAGCAGCTGCTTTAAAATCCAATGCCAGAGACCCGGCACTGGTAAGAACACTGAGAAGAGCGTATAAGCAGGCGAGATCCAAACGAATAAAGGACATAAGGGAGAAGGCATGGGAGGATCTTGAACAAGCTGCCAGGTTCGGGAACAGTCGGGAGTTTTGGAAAATCATAAATACACCCTAATTTAAAGACATAAAAGATCAGTCACTAGATACCCATGTGGGGGAAGAGGCATGGATAAAGCATATAGAGGGCATTTTTAGTTTAAAAACCACTATAGAATCCACGGAACCCGCCCCAAGACCCCTCCCTGGTAGCTTTTTGACTTTTTCGATCCATGAAGTAAGAACAGGGTTTGCAGCCTGGCCCTGACGGGGTCCCCATCGACCTCTTCCAGGTAAATGGAGACATGTGGGTCCCACTTCTAACAAACGTATTTAAAAGCATAGCCATAGAGGGTCCCCTCCCCTCCTGGAAACACAGTGTTCTAGTTCCCATCTTTAAGAAGGGAGATAGGGCCTGTCCAAAGAACTATAGACCCATCTCCCTTCTGGACACAACAGCTGAATTAATGGGGCAGCTATTATTAGCCAGACTGGAGGCATGGGCACTGTAACGAAACATCTTAATGCAGGCACAATATGGCTTCCGGAAGGGAAAGGGGACAGTGGACCAATGTCTAAATCTCTCGCTATGCATAGACAAGTCCACATAGGCCAAGGGCGGAAAGCTATACATGGCCTTTATGGACTTGTCAGATGCATTTGATTGCGTATCCCATCAGAAGTTATGGCCCATGATGGTGGAAATGGGTATTGATCCTCCAATCATTCACTTCATTTATCAGCTATATACCAACGCCACGGCCTGTGTGAGATACGGCCAAAACAGAGAATACACTTGTGCGTTTAAAATCGAGAAGGGGGTTAGGCAGGACTATGTCCTCGCCCTGTTTCTTTTTTCTATCTACACCAAAGGGGTGGAGGCAGCCCTGTCTGGCTCAACTCTCGACGTCCCTAGATTTGACCACTGTCCCTTACCTATATTGGCTTACGCTGATGATGCAGTGTTACTAGCAAGGACAGGCGTAGCCCTTCAGAGTCATTTAACCGCATACTCTACCTTTATGGCCTCGTTGGACCTCCGTGTAAATGAAGGTAAATCTTTTATCATCATAGCTGGAGCTACCCGAGGTGCAACGGTGCCACATTTTCATTTAGCCTCCAAAAAAATAGAAATGGTTGACTCCTTTGCATACCTGGGTGTTCTGTTCGACAGCAAACTAACTTGGTCGAAATTGGTGGATGCTAGCACCCTGGGCATGGAAAGAATCCTACTAGCAATAAGGGGCTTTACTAAGAATCTGGGGGCCAGCCCTGAGGACACGGTTAAAACTATCTACTTAGCTAAAACAAAGGCGGCGGTAACCTACGGGCCGGAGTCTGGGGGATGGCTCATATCGAGAAATTGCAGAGAATGGAAGACATCTTTTTTAATTCTAGGGTCTCATTACCACCTACAGCATCTAATTTCATCTTACATCTCGAATTAGGACTCCCTTACTTGTCTGACCTCATCAGGCTGGCACCGATCCTACTGTGGCTCTCCATCTGGCGGAGGTCGACGGTTAATCTAACCCAAAGTATCATCGGCGATTGCCTCAGGTTGGAGGGTCGCAGTGGGATCGGTTGGCTCAGTTATGTAGAAGCTGAGCTAAGAGCAATCGGGCAGGAGGAGCTGTTTAAAGACCCAGCTTCCTGTAGGACCATCTCTAAACAGAAATTGACCGCCCTATACACGCAGAGGGCTGATGATTTTATTTGCAGGGGGAGGTTTCGTCAGCAACAGGCGCTTCGCGCCTATGCCCTCGTCCCGCCCAGACCTGCGGGAGAACACCATTATTTTTACCTCTCACGCATTACCATGGCTCAACACAGATTTATCTTGGTGCATTTTCGTCTCAATTTTATCCCCCTGATGCTCGGGTTCCCAGAGAGGAAGTTCAAGCATGCTGACCTCACTCCGTGTCCGTGTGACAATGTCTCAACCCAAACTGATTTACACCTGGTATTGTTCTATAAACTTTATCACAAAGAAAGATAAACTTTTATCTTACCCATCCTAAGATTTCAAAACTTTAAACAATGCAGGGTGACCCTGTATTTTCTGAAGTCTAATTCGCACGTCTGTTTCTCAGTAGCATCTTTTTTGTGGGCCTGTATGAGAAAAAGAAAGTCGATGGGCACGCTAACTTGAATTACTGTATAGGTTACCCAAATTTTATGATTGTAAATAGTTTTATGGTCTTTTAGATGGTTTGATATGATGCATTTGTGCTTGTATTATCTTTTTTTGAATAGATCCAATAAAGATTTTAAATGAATGAAATGATTTTCGTATGATAATAAATTTGCTGCATTTGCCACACAATCCATCATTTGCTGCATAATCTACAGATTTTAACAAAAAACTAATTTTGTTTCTAGCTTTAACGGTTCAAAAGTTACTAAAAATGCAGTAACGCAGGTTGCAGCGCAGCGAAAGGCCCATTGCAAATCTGGACTGGTCACTGTTCTGTTGCTTATTTCTATATTTGGGTATTAAACTGGTAAAAATGAGGTGTAACCAATGGCCAGGCAGAGTTACCAATTGAAAAGAGATCTATACAAGTTTGAAATATTCTTTTTAGAAACCTTTTATGGACAAGTTGAATGGAGTTCTGACCCTCTGCAGTTTGTTCGGCATTCAATGAAATAGATTTGGGAGATATGGCTTCCCGCATGTACTTGGTATGGCAAAACTTTACCAATTGCAATTTCAACCTACGAAGATTTGCTTTGTAGTTTCAACTGCTGCTCCCAAGTGACATCTGATGGCACTGAAAAAAGAAAATCCTTGCTTCCTCTTTCAGCCTGTGACATGTCATCCTTTACTCACACACGTGGCTGGTGCCTTAAGGAGCAGTGGGCTCGTTGACCCAAAAAACAGTAAAATCCTATTAGGGTTTCAGAATCCCACAACACATATGCAAATTGTCTCCAATGCAATTCATTATCTGCGAATTAGTCTCATACATTCCATTGTGGCTGCCAAGAAACAGGACAGGATTTTGCTAATGGGTTGGTCACTAGGGTCGGAGAGACAGAAAATATGCTCAGGCACTAAAATAAAGGTGATACCCAATAGTGAATTCAATATCTAAAAAAGTGCCCCATGTTTGATTATTAGTGCAGTTTTTAACTTTTAGAGACATCTGTGTTTTGCAAAGTATGGGAGTCTAAATGCATGTGTGTTTAATGCAGCCAATGTTTTTTAAAATGAGGTTAATCAATAGTAAAAATCAGCCCCACAGATCATATAACTGGCCCACAAACAGCCAAAAAAAAGGAACCAGACACTGACCTTTCAGACCAGCCCAATAGGCACTGCCTGATTGCCCTACAGGCCAGTCCGACCCTATTCTTCAGCAAACCCTAAATATATCGTAAACAAAATGTAAACATGGATAAACGTCGGACATATATATTTTTCTTTACTAATACCCAACAAAATACCACAATACATGTTATTATTTAGCATATTCCAATCTACCAAACCTTCCAAACGTCTTGTGTGCTGCTTTATGTAAGTAACATCCTTTTTTACAAAACCACACCTTACTTTACATAGGATGTAAATTAGGGGCCAGATTTACTAATATTTTAGGCAAAGCATCACTGGCGTAATGAAACTTGAGGGGGCCTCCCTGCATGATACGTAGAGGGGCTCCCTCCGGGCTCAATCAGGAGCTCTCCAGCCAGAGTGAAGTCCCGAGGGGGCCCCTGGAGCTTGGAGCCCCACCGCACCGTGGGGGCTGCGGGGGCCTGTGTTACGCCCCTGCAAAGCATGAAGCAGGCAAAGTTACTGCTCTACCTTGTAGCAAAGGAAGAAAAAAATGCACTAAGATTAGGCACATTTTTTCTCTCCCCATGCGCTGGTGCACTTTTGTCTGCCAAGGCACACACTCTTGCACCATAGTGCAAGGGTGGAGGAGTTTTCGAAAAGGATGGGTTTTGTTGCAAAAAATGCTATAATTCTCTGGTGTAATTGGTCATATGGAGCAGGTATAGCAAGAGTATGGGTTTAAAAGAGACTAGCATAGCAAAGACAAAATTGTGAAAGCTATTGCATTTTCCAGTGTCTTTTAGTCATGCTGTACAGCAGCGCGGCTGCTTTGCAGCGTGTCTAACGTTAGAAAACAAGGACTTTGACTGGTGAGTGCTATCTGCGTCATAGCATTTGTTTCTTCTTATGGTGTGTGGAAGGCAGAATGGAGTGGAGATGTTAGGAAATGGGCAACAGATGATGGGAGGGAGGGCAAACAACAAAGACAGCAGGAGTATATTAACCCCATGGGCCGCGGTTGCGCTGTGCCCATGACGAGTCCAGCTCGTCATGAACCCCGCCCGCTAATGTAACGGCCGGCACAGGGCGGAGAAAGGGCGTGGCACACAAGGGGTTAAAAATGGCAGGTGGGTGGAGCAACACAGACAACAGTAGTGCGGAAGGTGGGAGGGAAGAAGCAACACAAAGAATGGGAGAGTGGGAGAAAAGAAGCAACTCAGACAATGGGAGGGTGGGAGAGAAGAAGCAAAACACACAATGGGATGGGAGGGAAGGAGCAGCATGGAAAATAACGAACGGCAGGGGAAGAAAGAAAAATAGCACCTCTATCATAGTGAGAGCAGCAGAAGGGCACAAATCAAAATGAAGCAATCAGAATCTAAATGAAGCAAGCAGAAGTGAAACTGGTATGCTCTGGCCAGTTAGGAGGGAGCAAATGCAATTGACAATAAAGGAAACATATGGTAAGCAACGGGCAGGCTCCAAGTCCCTTTTATTAATCAAAATCTCTCACAAGTGACAGAACGCTGCTTTAGGTGGGACCTAAAAAGACCAGCACAGAATGGCTGCCAATCATCTCCTCTCTATGTGAATAAGAGGTACACAAGTAGAGTTAGACCTCATTATTCAGGTATAAATGGCAAGGAGGTGCTGCTTTTTGTTATAGTGGAAAGCAAGGACGCTGCTTCAGGAAAGATCAGGTCATCCGTAGCTGATTACAGTAGAGTATGAGCATAGGCATAGGGTAGGGCCCCCAAAGGTAAAGTTGATAATAGTTCTACTTCATCATACCTGTCACAAAGATGCAAAAGAGAGCACACCAATGCAAAAACCTCAACAGGTGGAACATTCCGCAAAAGAATTGCACATGCAGGATCCGCTGACACACAATACATTTAGAACAAGGGAATATAACATAAGATAACATAGGTCTAACAAGAGTATTTTAAGGAGGGTCAATAGCACTTATCTACAAAGAAAGGCTTTTTTCAAGTATAGGAAGAGTAACTCCCAGCAGCCGTTCCTCATCCAGCAAAGCCACTACTGTCCCTAGATTCCACAATCCAGAATCCAGTGACGGAGCAAGCCGTTGCTAAGGTCCGGTTACCAGAGTAATAGAACCAAACATTTCCCATTAACAAGTTATTAGGACATAACATATATCCTCTTTCTTTAAATAACAACAAGCAAAAAAAACATTTAATTCCACTACAGAAATACATATATTAATAGCACATGTAATCTTGAAACTTTTTTAGATGGTGCTCTTGAACGAGTACTGAGATTACCATATTAATTGCATATGTAATCCTGAAACTTTTTAGGTGGTGCTCTTGAACGAGTTCTGAGATTTCTTCTGGAGGTACATGTTTGGTTATAAACCTCAGGATTGATTTCTAACCATTCCTGAACTTCCACATCACTGCAAATAGCAACAAACTTGGAATTCTACCATCTTCCATACAAAGTTTAATCAAATTGCCTTTAACCTCAAATACCTTTTTAATGTCAGATAACTTAGAATGACCTTTCCCAGAGGAAGTTCCTATGTATACTCTCACATACATCCCTTCTTGAAACACTCTCATTTTTTTAACCAACTTGTCGATGTGTCTCCGCTCACATGCTAGCTGGTAATTTTCCACCTTGTTCCGTACAGCTCTCTCATCTACAAATTTTTTACCACATCTCTCCATCCACGCAGGCACAGCTATAGTACACGGAACTCTTCCCTTCAATAGACAAAAAAGGGTTTCACCAGTTACAGAATGTGGAGTAGTTCTATAATTCCACAACATTTTTACACAACTCCTCCAGCACAAATTACCATGAACAGCCATTTGAATGCACTCACCTAAGATTCGGTTAAAGTGCCCAACTAAGCCATTTCCCCTTGGATGATAAAGGGGTGTTTTAAAATGTTTGATACCCCATCTTTTCCAAAAATCATTGAACTCACCAGACACAAATTGAGGGCCATTATCAGATAACATTTCCACAGGACACCCTTCGCTGCGAAAAAGTTCCTCACAAAAATGTATTATTTTGCTCCTTTTTACTTCTCAAACAAAGGTCACCTCAGGGCAATTGGAAAAATAATCCATAATCACCAAAGCATACTTTTCTCCCACACCTAACAGATCGAAAGGTCCACAAATATCAATGGCCAAACTTTCCCACGCATGCATGGGCCAGAATGAATGGGCGACTCTTGTACCACATGAGCTTTATCAGTACATGAACATGCAATACAGTCCCTCACAAAACTTTCTATGTGTCTTTCCATCCCTGGCCACCAAAAATCATCTCTCGCTTTCCTTTTCATAGCGGTCATGCCACCATGACCTTCATGTAAGAGTCAATATATATAATATGAACACTCTAAAACCATATGGAATGAATGAAAGAGTTGAATTTCAATGTTATTTATAATTGACTAGAATGATTAGGCGCTGACGGACCTTATATACTTTTTGTGAAATGCCTTGAACACTTTTTAACATAGTGGCGTTAATATTAAGAAAGTGTGACAAACACCATATACGTTTTCCTCACATGTATGCATATAATGGGTAAACACATTTTACTAGCTACATGTGTTAGTTTTAAATACAGGATGTATTATCAATAGTGGCACCACCACAAACAATGGTATGACAGTCACATATTAGCGCTGCGTATATGAAGGTTTCCGATAGCTTTAACAGTTCGTAGAGGCATTTAATACACCAGTAGTAACATCGGCATGAATAAAAACACGACTCTCGTATATGAGCGCCGATCATTAAAAGCTTTATTAAGACTCAGAGCCGTTCACAGTAGACAACCTCCAGTCCTCTCTTAATGTTTAGGACAAGACGTTAGCACGTAATATGTCACCTTCCACATAACAGGAAGGCGTGGTAGAGTAATAACAAACGCGGCAGCTTCTGAATAGAGGAGCACGTAATTCCAACATACCGGTAAGCCAGGCGATTTTGGGACAGCTTGCTAATTGAACGTGAGGGTAATTAATGATCTTGGTTAGTCGCGCACTCAAAGTTATAATGGTAGAATGTTGTAAAGCTTGTCGGCATGCGAGGAACGTAACCACTTTTAATAGGCACTTCGATTTAAAGAGCACTGAAATGCACGCAGATCTAGAAATATGACACAAACATTATGTACGACATTTAGGCACTTTTTGATACACTATTTAAGATGAGGTGGTGATATAATTTCGGTGGAGATTCCCCATCATTAAATATACATTTATTTTGATTTTGTAGACATTCCCCTGATGAAGGCTTCTAGCCGAAATGCATAGGGATGATGGAAAGGATGTTGGATTGATCAACCCAGGAATGTTGCATTTTGGGAAATGAAGTTCTGAACACATATGAATGATTGTAAAAAAAACAATTAAAACCACTAAGAATTCTCGAAAGGAACTACTTGAGAAGAGTGTTTATTTGAGAAAAGACAAGCTGAGTTTTTAGCTCTTTCGACCCGTGCCCAGGGAGACACCTCATGGATGTGGGGATGCTACCATATTGACAGTGTAAACAACGCTCTTTAGCAGGGAGTGATACCCAGGAGCACGGCACAACTGACAAACCTTATACTGCAATATGGCAGTGCACAATATATTAAAATAGTGATCACTTCATGTAAGAGTTCCATAAGCCTATTCCTCATACTGACCGGAACCACTAATTTATCACTCCTTCTCAAAATCCCTTTAACAACCGATAACTCACTCCAAACTTCTTTATACTGCAACAAGTCGTTATGCAATTTCCATCCATAATTATTAGGTATGATTTTTATCACTTTACTTATGATTTCATCATCACCTATGGCCAGTTTCCAGTCAGATTCCTCAATGGCTTGACAAACCTCATTCAAATTATCCAAAATCCATTGATCTTCATCAGACCTCTCTTCAATGTTCTCCAATTTATCGACAGGTAAACGAGATAAACAATCAGAGTTTACATTTCTAGTTCCAGGGACATACTTTAAAACAAAATTATATTCTTGTAACCGATAAATCCACTTGGCTATGCGTGGAGAGGCTCTACCTGCACCAGCTGTAGAAAATATATCAATGAGGGGTTTGTGGTCAGTATGAAGTTCAAAATTGGTGCCCCAGACAAAAGTACAAAAATGATGTACTCCCCACCAGCATGATAATGCTTCTTTTTCAATTGTAGAATACGTGCCCTCAGCACCCTTGAGTGTGTGTTATGCGAAGGCTACCACTTTTTCTTTCCCTTCATGTAATTGCATTAAGACGGCACCCAAACCATACCCACTGGCATCTGTTACTATAATGCTTTTATCATTGGGATTGAAAGGTCTTAAGGCTGTGGGTTTTGCAACAGCTACTTTGACATTATCAAAAGCCCTTTGACATTCTTCAGTCCACACATACATTACATTCTTCTTCACTAGTTCACGTAAAGGAAAAACACGATCTGAAAAATTACAGATGAATCTCGAATAATACTCTGCCAGCCCAAGAAATGATCTTAACTGGTCCTTATCTGGAGGAATGGGAGCTTTCTCTAAATCTTCCACCAGTTTGAGTTTGGGTTTGATGCCATCTTGGGATAGTGTATAACCCAAATAATCTACTTGAGATATACAGAATTTGAATTTTTGTAAACTTATCGTTAAACCAGCTTCCATACATGGCAACACCATATATTAACACATGTGAGCATTTCAACTTCTAAATTTCCAACAGGGCCAATATTGGTTTTCTACCTACTTTGGATGACACATCGAACAAAGCCCTGAAGACATGATTAAAGTGAAGAAAGCGGTTGGAGAGACAAGACAGAAAACTGTTACGAGAGTCAAAAGTCTCTCCTGGGTAAGAGAATTCCTTGTCCCTAGTGATGTTATTACCCTTTATAGAGTTAGGGCTAACTTACTACTCTGGGGGCCATACACCATATAGTGAGTTTTGGTAGTGTTCGTATCTAAGTCCAGGTTGTCTATAAAAAGTGCAAAATTCTCAACTAAAACCCATAATCCATTGGGTATTAGGGAAAGGAAGACCGCACCATTTGCATGAAGTAAAGCTGGCCCTAGAATAGAATTCACCAGTGAAAGTTCTTTGCCTTTGGTGTTAAGGAATAAACTTAGGTCTTTAATATATAGGAGAAATGGGATCCGTGCCTGAACACATCCCTGGTGAATACCACTGTACAAACCTAAGGTGGATGTTCACGCGCCATTCTTGCCATACGTGACCAATGCGGAAACCCCCATAATGTAATGCTGCTAAAAAAAAAAAAAAGTTTGTGGCTTGTCCATCTTGGTAAGGATGAGCCATAATTTAGAGCAGTTCACACGGTCAAAATTCCTGCTGAAATCCATGAAGGCAAGGTAATGGGAGCCCTTTTTTAGCAAGGAATAGTTCCCGATCAATGGACCATGGTTAAGGTTTAAGGTAAAAGCAGGAGCGGCTCCTCGAGGGTGTGCTGCGGGCAGTGGGGCAGGGTGGGGGAGGGCCAGGGTGGGGGCAGTAAACTCCGGAATGCAGCTAAACAGAGTTGTCTATGTAAATAAATAAATAAAACAAATTACATTGCGTGCTGCAACACCGATTTGGCGTTGCAGCGCACGCAATGTAATTCATTTTATTTATTTATTTATATACAGAACTCTGTTTGGCCTGCATTCCGGAGTTTATTACTCCCCACCGCCCCGCAGCACTCCCTCAAGTCTTTTTGCTGTGCTGCCCTACGCAAATTTGAAAGGGCAGGAATGCACCGTATTCACGAGATGCAGTGCATTCCTGTCCTTTCTGCCTGCACCAGAGCACAATTCGATGCCTAGCGCGAACGTAGGCACCAATGAACCATAGTGCAAGGGTGTCTGTTTTGTTGGCAGGATTGTTTTTGTGCAGGAAAGGGCGCCTTCCTGCACAAAAACAATACACAGAGGTGTTTTCCTCATTCTATGTGTGCTGCAGAATGCAGCACACATAAAAAGAGGAAAAAAGGTGAAGTGAAAACATTTTTCGTTGTGCCTCTTGCCCTGGTGTAAGGTTTTGGCTGTACCCCAGTTGATGTGATTTTGTAAATCTGGGACAGCGTCAAAATCGATGTGTGATGCGTGGGAACACCCACTGCAATGAACACCTCCTTGATGGCAATGCAGCGCTTTCGCTGGTTTGCCTTACTCTATATCTATGAAGCCACACAAAGCCATGCAGGGTATCGTTGCGTCGCCTCTTCGATATGATTGAGAGGCCTGCACCACTGGAACGTCAAAAATAGTGACACTCCGGTTGCACAGGCCTCTTGTAAATAAGCCCCTTCATTTTTATGGCATTTTGTTCAATTGAGAAAAACACAAGGAAACTTGGATTTTTAAAACAAATGTCCTGAAAGACGATTTCTGAAAAGATTGTAATTATAATTGTATGAAATCACACTACCATGGAGCACATCTCTCGGTTTTTCGGGTTGTTGTGAGAGGAGGGCAAGAAGATGAGACAACTGACAATACAGAGGCAATGCTTGTGCCAAACACATTTTACCACCCATAATATAACGACAGATTTGAAGCGGGGATAATTGTATAACAAGGATGTTTGAGTGTGTTTTGCCATCTGGCATTTTGTTGTCGTGGCTATGTGTTCTTTTGCTGTCTGTGTTGTTATGTTTTGGCGCTGCATTTTTTAAATGTGATAATAGTTATTTCTTACTCTGGTTGTTTAGATTTCCTTTTATTGTGTTGTGCCTTGTTATGTTTTAATTGTCTTGTTATGTTGTTTTGTGAATGTTTTTGTGTTATGTTCTGTTGTACTTTTGATATTTCAACAAATGCTGTTACATTTCCAGCCATAAGCAGCACATGCGTGTTTTGTTCCAATGACAAGGAACCGCTTTCTAAGATGGCAAAATAGCGCTGCTGCAACTCTTCAGCTATTTAAGACAGCAGTCAGCTCAATACTGTGGCAGGATAGTTGGCACTTGTGGTGCTCACTTGGGGGCATATCAACAAGCAGGCGATAAAAAATTATCGCCGCTTTTGCGGCCGTTTTCGGCCAAAAAGTGGCGATAATTTTATCGCCTAATCAGCAAGGTCACGCTAACGAGTGAAACCTTGCTTTAGCGTCAGGATTCCTAACGCCCAGCTTTGCATCTCTAATGAGATGCAAAGTGGGCGTTCCTGACCTGGCATGACAGGAGAAATGTCGCTAAGCGACATTTCTCCTATCAGCAAGCCTTACGCTATGAAGCATAGCGTCAGGAAAAGTAGCTATAACCCCTATTATCTCTACTTTCCTTACGCCTGCTTCTGGACTGACTTAGCCATGATATCCAATGGAAGGTGGATATCATGGCCAAGTTTGCGCTAGGATTTTTATCGCTGATGAGATAAGCGTTGCTAATAGCACGCTATCTCAGCGATAAAAATCGGCGCTAGCCGGCGATAATTATCCGAGCGCTAAGTGCGCTCAGCGATAATTATCGCCGGTTGTTGTTGATATGCCCCATTGTGTGTCACCACCCCTTGTGTCTGAAAGAAGTGAAAATGATGGAATGATATTACTCATTAGCCTTCTTTTTAAGGGACAGACCCGGCATTGAGAACACTTGTTTGAAATTTGAGTGTATTATTTTACTCCTTTAGTAAATTCAGAGGTAACTATAAACTGCCTCTGCTCCACTGTGAAATACATTTGCTCCAAGAAATACACCAAGAGACTCATTATGATTTGCCTGGAGTGATATTCTGGGAGATTAAGGGGCATATTATCAAGCCAGGCAATAAAATTATCGCCGCTTTAGCGGCAGAAAACTGCCGCTAAAACGGCGATAATGGGCTTGATAATATGCTCTATGGAATTCCAATTGAAGCCCATGTTAGATGTCCTTCACATCCAACATAGTCCATAGAGCATATTATCAAGCCCATTATCGCCGTTTCAGCGGCAATTTTCTGCCGCTAAAGCAGCGATAATTTTATCGCCTGGCTTGATAATATGCCCCTAGGAGAGATGAAAAAGCTCAACCGCAGCTCACCAGTGGCAAAACAATAGCCCTCACAGCCCCCGTGGTGCAGGCGGGCCCGACCTCCGGGAGCTGCAGCAGCTGAGATCTCCTGACTGGGCCCGGATCGTGGGGGACCCCTCTATGCACTTTACAAAGGGGGGGGAGGCTCAAGTTTGTTACACCACTGCAGCTGAAAATAAATACACACTGTTTCCCCTCAACCACAAATTAACACCAGCTCTACACAGGTGGTAAATGTGTGTGGATTTTGGGCACATTATGTCCTGTTGAAAGGGGAAAAATAAATAGAATTTACCTGGTATTCCTGGGCCTATTCTAGGGAATGTATAAATCCTATAGCTATAGGCATACCAGACAGACTCGGAGATTACAATCCTCTGGTATCACCGCACCTGTATCCAGGGAAGTTACCAAGGGCCCTCAAGAGAAGCTGAATGAAAATCACATCAGGTTTTTTCCTGTGGCCTTATTCATTTGTGGACCATCTTCAGCTCAGTGATGGAGAGATAAGGAGGTACACCTCAAACCGCCTCTACTTTAGTTTTCACCACCTAAGTATATGGAAAGAACCCAATTCACAAAGCTTTTTTCATTTGTGCATGTTATTGACGCCAGGAAAATGATTAAATTATGCATGCCTTATGTGTGCAGAAATGTTATTTACATTTGTGTAAATTATACAATGTATGCATTCATTGCGTTCTTGAAAACATGGGACCTAGAAGTGGGTACTCCAGGGGAATGAAATGCAAAAGAGGTAAAAACCTTTCAAGTACAAAGTGTGAAGGAATTCACAGAACTTCTGCCTTGCATTTATCACCTTTTTATTAGCTCCTTAGTTATACGCAAATGATAAGTGGTTGGTGCAGTAATGTACACAAATCTGAGCCGGTGTAGCGTGTCATGTTTGATGCTGAAGCAATATATGCAGAAATAATGTATTTTGCAACAAAGTAATTGACAGAACCTAATTTTTAATAACTTATTTTTTATGTAGAACGTCCTTACTGCAACAAATGCGTATACTATGCCTTTCTGAGGTTGCGAAAATAAGTGTAAATCACATCACTGCAGTCCAATCACACAAGAAGTGATGGAAAATCCATTAAGTGTAAAGCATAGAAATAGTGTTTGGTCGAAAATAGAGGAAGAATACAGCAGCATATAAAAATGATAATCATACTTTTAAATGAAAGATATATTGCGGACCTCATAGCAAACCTCAGTTATGGAACTAAAGCGCAAAAAAAGGTAAGGAGCCAAAGTTAGAGGGAGACGGTGTAACTAAAGAGTTAGTAAAGAGAGATGAGTGTATGGAAGGAGACCCCCCCCCCCCCCCACCCCCACCCCAAAAAAATGTAGCAAAAGATACCAATGGGGACTAGGAAAGTAGGAAAAAAAATTGTGGGCGAAAGTACGGGTTTTGCTAGTTTCTCACAAAAAAAGAAATAAAGAAATGTGGCGAAGGAAGGTGTAGGAGGAGATTCGGGAGGGGAGGAAAAGTAATGCGAGATAGAAGTAGTAGTTAAAACAAGGGAGCTCGTTTCCGGGGTAACCTTTTCAGAGCAGCGATGTAAAAACAGCAAAATGTTAAAGTGACAGCCCATAGTTAGGGAAAGAGGTGAAGGGAAACGGGTTATTTCCAAACCCACAGACAACTCATTTTCAAGACTAATAGCATTTTAATAGAATGTTCGGAAAAGAGGCAGCATATAAATAGGTTTTCACTAAATGCTTTTCTTTTTGAGAATTTCCTATGAACAGTTTTGACTAAATAGTTTCTCATTACTGCTACTCCTTGAATCTATTTTTCTGTGAAGTCATATACAACCCTAATTCACGTGGCTGAAGGAAATGTCTTCGAATAACAAGTCAGTCAAGCAATGATGTATATATATATAGGCATAAACTGTTCAAGTCTCTGTTTTTGTGAAAACACGGACATGTGGTTACATACATAGATCAAAATGTCCCTCCACTGTGAAAATATATTAATGCATGTATGTTGTGATGTCATATCATATGTGAGGACTGGAGCCACTGAGAATCACACATGTCAAATGAAGTGCCTTAAGCAATATATAGTAGTCATGCCCTGCAAAGCTACATTGTATATTATGATATGCTGTTCTATGTTGTTATGTCATGTCGTGCTATGTAGTGATGTGTCATGTCACGTTGGTTCATGTTAGATCAGGTGATGAGTTTCATAGGGTTCAATGTACCCGATGATCGACGCCCTAGGGGCTTGGAGATATCCTGATCTGTAAAAAGAATACGTGAATGTTCTCAATACTAGTGCCAAAACTATTGGTTGAAAGCATACCTGCTCAGGTAATGAAGGCAGGGAAAGTAACATAGCAAACACTGAATTGCTTATGGCTGGGTCTGAACTGGGTGGGCTAAGTGCGCTAAAGAACGCTGATGGATTCAACCCAGTTATGTGACTGAGGGTGAGTGTCCGAAAAGTTTCAGTGCTCTGTCCATTGAAGGAGCAGTATTTTGCAAAAGAAACTTGCTTGAATGGATACCCCCATAATACGTACTAACAGTAAGTAGTAATAGAAAACTAACGTGCACCTTACATAAACACGAGGGAAAATAGCTTTGCGCATGTGTGCACTAACGTTAAATAACATATGAAAGAACTAAAACTATGTTTACATTGTGCTTTGAAAGAAATGAGAAATAATGCATGACTAGGCCGCATGTGCAGTTCGTAGTTTGCATGTTGCATTTTGCTTTGGAATAATAATTAATGCAGCTTTTCGCTTAAGCTACGCTAGGAAAAATGCTAACAGGGAATAGTACAAAGGTGGGTGGTAAAAAAGTGAAAACTACATTATCATATAATTAATGAATGTTCATTTTCCATTTGCTATAGTGAGCTGGATGAAACACAATTTTCCCTTAACTTAGCCGAAGAAGGGAGGGGCAGAATAAATGAGAAAAACTGATATGTCAAAGACAAAGGGCCATATGTAGGTAGCTAAATACTGGTCGGTAACGGCCGAAATTCGGTAAATATCCCGTTCCCGACCGGTATTTAGCCAATTGAGATGTAGGATTCGGTAATTATGAATCGGTAAATACCGATTCATCTTTACCGAATTCTAAATTTCCGATTCATATTTAATGAATTCATATTTACCGATTCGGTAAATATGAAATGGTAAAACGAGAAAAGAGATGTAGGTAAATTCGGTATTACCGAATTCCATGAAATTTGGTATTTAAGAGTCGGTAATTAACACTGAGTGAAAGCAGGTGGTAATCAGCCACAGTGCATATAAGCAATCCCAAAATGCAACAGCGTGAACACCATGGCGGCTCTGTATGTGATTGCAAGGCGCCTACGGTTACAGGCAGCAGGCCTGAGGATTTGGAGACGGGAGGAACGCATTTACAGACAGCGCATCACACTCTTTCAACAGACTGAGGCTGAGATACATGAAAGGTACAGGCTACACCCCCAAACCATCATGGACCTGATAAGGGACCTGCACCCACTCCTGGACCATCCAACAACAAGGGCGCATGCCATACCACCACATGTGCAGGTGCTCTGTAGCCTACATCTACTCACATCTGGCAGTTACCAGGGGGTGATAGCTGCTGTAGGTGTGGTATCCCAGAGTTGCCTGTCCCGTTTCTTCAGGAAGTTCCTGGATGCCATGATGCAGAGAATGCAACACTACATTAGCTGCCCAAACACACAGGCTGAACTGCTGGAAACAAAGACCGACTTTTACCAGATGGCACAGTTCCTGCATTTCATAGGCTGTATTGATGGCACACACATTCCAATCTGCCCACCAGCAGCCACTGAGCACATCCACAGGAACATAAATGTGCAGGTAATCTGCGATGCAGGCAACATAATCACTGATATCGCAGCTAAGTTTCCTGGGAGCACCCATGACTCCTACATCTTCCAGAACAGTGGGATCTACACACACCTGGTTGCCGAAGAATTTGGAGAAGGATACTTGCTAGGTAAATCACTGTGACACTCCCTAATACTTACCGCATATGAATGTGTATTGAGGTATGTGACTAATGGTGCTCTCTTACTCACCTAGGCGATAGTGCATATGCCGTGCGGTCATTCATCCTCACTCCCTACCTACACCCATCAACCCCTGAGTGAGAGATGAAATAATGTGGCACACAAATCAACACAAATCAACACGCAACGTGGTGGAGCGCACATTTGGACTATTGAAAAGCAGGTTCCGCTGCCTCCACAAAAGCGGAGGCGCACGCCAGTACACACCCATCATCTGCTGCAAGATCATTGCCACTTGTGCAATGCTGCACAACCTTGCCACAAAGACAGGTACAGAGGTGGAAATGACAGATTTTGAGGACAATGATGATGAGTTTGCACAGCCAGAGCCCAACGCAGCAGGAGTGGCAGCAGCAACAGATGGGAGAGGGAGACGGGCAGAGATCACATGCAACTATTTCTAAGTAAGTAAGGGGACACAGCCAGTAGTTGGATGCTATGACGTAGTTTTAATTATCCGGCACTACGCCACAACACAACGGCAAAACTGGCCTCACAAATTGGTGACATCCATAGTTGGAAGTTAAGGGTTCCTTCACCCAACTGTGTCCTGTAATTGTGTGCTGCATCAGCGTCTGCGCCCACGAACTACAGTGTGGGATGCCAATGATTGAGTGTCCTCACTGGCTATGGGACCAGTGGCAGCCCCATGCCGTCTGATGCTCCTCCGTGTGTCTGTGACAGGGGGGTAATGCTGCTCCTACTGGTGGTGTCCTCGCTGTCCCCAGCATCCACAGCACCAGTGGTGGCAGAGTGGCTTGTAAGCAGCACCTCAAGTGCACTGGTCACCTTCACAGCCCCCTTGAAACATCATTGCTGCAGTGTGCAAGGCCCTCCTGCATTGTCACGGAGCGCCTGCAGAGCAGAGAAGTGGCAGCTGCTAGGCGGTTCACTGCCCTTGTGTGGTGATCAATTTTCTGCCTCTCCCTTCGCCGTGTTGCTCTGTCCTCATCGATTTTTGTGCACAGCAGCATGACGGACTGGGACATGTCCCGCATGCCCGCAGCCATCTCCCTCATGCCCTCAGCCATTGAGCTTATGCCCCTGTCAATGTTGCCCATTGTGTCATTGAGGCCCTTCATTTGGCGCTGTACTGACTGGATTGCCTTGCCTTGTAGGCGCTGCACCTTCACCATGGTGGCCTCCAGCCCTAAGAATACACCATGGCTCTCAACCTGTGGAGGTGGACTGCGCACCCGAGCCCTGCGGCGGCATCTGGCACCTGTGTGTGCTCCCTCAGAGGCGGAGGGCAAACCGGCATTGCTACCATCCAGTGGCACAGTGGATGTTTCCTCCCCCCTCGAGTCTTCTGATGAGGACTCTGACACATGCAGTCTGGCAACTGCACGCCTCCTAGACCTGACCAATGCAGGTGGTGTTGATGCAGGTGAGGCCAGCAGGAGTGGCGAGGCTGGATGTGGTGGCGAGGCTGGCTGTGGTGGCGTGGCTGGCTGTGGTGGTGATGCTGGCTGTGGTGCTGTTGTCTGCCCAGCACTCGTGGTGGCCTTCTCTGTACTGTCCTTCCGGGGTGCCCTCTCTCCCTTCTCCTGAGCAGTCCTGCGCGAACTATCACCTGTGGACAGAAATTCAACATCAGCTCAGTGTACCTGCAGCCCTGCATTGCTAACATCATAATACATTTCTGAATCACTATCTCATTGTCCTCTGCCTGCTTATCGCTTATGTGTGTCACATGCCTTGTTGTTCTGTGCGAATCTTGTCATGATAGGGGTTTCACAGACTACATCTCCCATAATGCATTGCTGGTATGCACAAACACCTGTACTGGAGTGGGATTCACATTGCCCAATTGGGGATTTGGGATAGGGGAAGGGGGGGCACAATGCTGTGCATGCGTCTTACCTTGTTTGGTAGCAGCTCTGGCAGAGCTGTCTACATCCCCAATCCCAACGACACTCTCGGGCTCAATCGTGGACTCCACGAGCTCCTCAAGTTCAGTTTGGGCAGGTGCCCTGTTCCTTCCTCCTGTCCGGCTGGCCTCTTTCTTCAGATCAGCCATCTTCCTCTTTGTGATGATACGGATGTCGTACCACCGCTTCTTCAGCACATCAATGTCCCGGGGGGTCACTCTGATGGCATTTACCTGCGCCTGGATTCCAAGCCAGATCCTTCTTTTCTCTGATTCAGCCACTTGCATGGACTGCTTTCCAAACAGCTTATTGTGCTGCTTCACCACCTCCTCCACAAGTACCTGCAGTTCCTTTCGACTGAATTTGAGTTTCCTCTTCCTTTCCCCTCCATCTCTCTCTGTGTCCTGGCTGGCCATTGTGTCAGATTTCTTGTGCAAGTTCAGGCACTGGCTCTGTTGCTCTCATCTGCACTCCCAGCCTCTCCAGAGTCTGCTGATTGTGTGCACCTGCCTGGGTGTGGCCACTTCCTGGTTGGGTGGGATGTGGTTTGCACAGGATTGGCTGATTCCTCAATTGCTGTTCATTTGAATTACCGATTCGGTAAATTCCGATTCGGTATTTACCGAATCGGTAAATACCTAATCGGTATTTACGATTCGGTAAATACCGGTTCGGAAACACCGATCGGTATTGTAGAATCTGTAAACATTTACCAATTTTTACCAAATCGGTAAGAGTTACCGAAAAATTAGGTACATAGGAAATACCGATTCGGTAAAATTCGGTATTTAGGAATCGGTATTTCTAGGTTACCTACATATGGTCCAAAGTGAAGCGCTGAGCACAGCAGAAGAAGCGCGAGGGTGAAGGCCAAAGTGATGATCCTGTGCCAGGGGATGTGACTGACCATGTGACAAAAGGACTCCTGCCGCAGACATTGCTTAAATGATGTGCAATTGTAGCATGAATTAAAAAGTGTGAAGGGAACAATTATGAAATCATGGGAATGGATGTAGAACAATGAATAAGCCCAAACTCTAATTGAGGTCACAGCGGTGTGACCGACCACCTCCTAAGTCCTCCAATCATCTATCTGGTTTAGCGAAATGTTTCAACTAATGTGGGACGGACATGTAGGTTTTAGGGTATAACTGGGGTGCTTTGGGGGTGTGGTTTAGAGAGTTAGGCTGGCTACAGAGAGAGAGAGGCCTAGCTGTTCCTGTCATGTCTTGTTCCTGTCCATGTAATATTTGTTCCCTGACTCTATTCAGGGAACCCCCACCATCACTTTGGCCAGAGGAGTGGTTTTCTACAGATTCTTTGGGTTGGTATCATTCTGACTCGTTTTTGCAAAATTACTTGCAAATGTATATATCTCTGAAACTTTTGTCTTTTCACCTATCCACTCTGTCATAAGTATTTTGTCGCAATTATTTAGATGAAACTTATGTCTTCATCTATCCCCTCCGTTAGATGTATTATTGTTTCACATTAGATTTTTTTGCTAAAACTGACGTCTCTTGATCTATCCACTCCTTCATGCGCAATGTCATTGTTTTATTAATGAGTTTGTCTCTATCTGAAATTGCTGATGTTTTTCTCTCCCTTTGAGAGTTCATTGTTTGCACTTGTGACAGTATGCATTCAGCATTTTACCATTTTATTGATCCTATTGAGATAAAATATTATTAACCCTATCAAGAGTCTGTGATTATTTAGCTGACTGGATAGTTAGATAGATAAGTGCTATCATTACCATCAACTATTCAACTAATTCATTCATCAACCAAGTAGCAGGAAAGTTGATTGATGAGTTTAGTGATATATTCAGAAATGACAAACATGAACTGGTGAAGAAATTGAATTGATGTTAGTAAAAAAATTGATACCCAGCACATCAGGGATTTGGGTGAACGTGTAAGGGCCATTTGTATTGTGATGTTATTGAGTATTGATCCCTGACCAGGTATTGGTTTAGCACTGGATCACCATCATCTCCTTGTATTTGCAGGGAAAGTAACATATTCATGGCAGCACCACTGCCCAATTTTGGTATTTTTGCGCTTAAAAGGCGTTTTTTTCAATAAATTCCATTTGCTACGTAATTTGAAGGTTATGAATTTCATTAATTCTCCGGTATGCATTCCGTTACCCTCGCAATAGGTCTAATATTGTAGATTAACCAATTGTTTTCAATGTTATTGATTTCCTTTTAGAATATTGAAATGTATAATATTAAAGGAGCAAAGAAACAGGACATGAGTTGCCTCTATTCTAACCAACATCGAGTCTAAATTGTGGAAGTGCAGAGAGGCCTGGCTCTCAGATGAAGTTGTCAGTGTGGAGCTGACCAGGAGGACGGAATGCACTTGTGCAATGGTGGTGCATGCGATGTAGCTACGATAAGACAGGAAGGAATTGCTGGAACATGTAGTCTTGTAGTACTGTCCCATTTAAATATGCGTCAGCTGCTAATTATGTAAAAGTGGTATTTATTTTCATCTGTCTGTTCCAAACTGAACATAGGTTGATGTCTACAATAAGAAGTCCTGTAGCCATCAGATGAGTATCATTGACTTTTCAAAAAGTTGATAATTTTTCTCTTGGCGATAGTTAGTTTCTTTTCTTCCATTGTAAATAAATGGTCACTATTTTACGTATATATAGCCAATGAGTCCTGGGCTCTGGTGCAAGGAAGGAAATACCCCCCACACCGCTACCTTTTAATTTGTATATTGAAGCAATAATCAGGGTTTAGCGGGCCCCCCAGGCCGGTGGACCCTGGTGCAACTGCACAAGTTGTCAGTGGCGGCTTGCCGAGGGAGTGCTGTGGGATGGGGCTGGGGAGGGCAGAGTGTGTGGTGTAGTAAACTCCGGTGTACAACGCAACAGAGTTAAGTATTTAAATAAATAATTAAAACATTTTACATTGCGCGCGCTGCATCGCCGAGGTGGCTTTGCAGCGCGCGCAATGTAAAATGTTTGAATTATGTATTTAATTACTTACCCCCGTTACGCCATACACCGGAGCTTACTACCCCCCATCCTGTCACTCCCCCGCCCCGCCTCACCGTGCCGCAGCACTCCCTCGGCGAGCCGCCACTGCAAGATGTCCCTATGAAAACTGTGCCCCTGCCTTAAGCACATAGCTAGCTAAAAGGCACCAGAGTGCTGTACTGAGTGGAACACAAGCATAAAGTCAATGAGCTGTAGGAGCGGTAGCTGGGTTGTGGCCGGTTAACGCTTGTAATAACATATGACGTCAGAAACATTTCATTACTAAGAATTGAAATTCAAAGAATACTAGAAATGTGTGAATGTTTTCATCATTCAGCAAGTAGGGTAGTTATCCGTGGAATTTATTCGGGAGTCCATGAAATCCTAATCACCTGCAATCACCAACAACTTCACTTTACAATGGACTCAATAACTTACTTTGCCAGAATTCTGGGATTTGGGGTTTTGAGCTGAAAACATGGCTGAGCGAGTTAAGAACTTGCTGATGACATCCGACAAGGAAATAGAATCATGACACAATTGTGAACAAGAGCATTAAATCAGCAAACACTAACGCATGTTATTTCTA
The DNA here is from genome assembly GCF_964204655.1 of Triturus cristatus. NCBI lineage: Eukaryota > Metazoa > Chordata > Amphibia > Caudata > Salamandridae > Triturus > Triturus cristatus. The sequence continues at coordinate 448,671,445 of NC_140594.1, forward strand.
AAACAAACACACTCATTCTGAGTTCCACCCTGACTTTAAAATTCAGTATTACCAGGGGAAAAACAGTTGACTCAACACCATTCGGTAACAGTATTTCCCCAGATAGTTTTCTTTCTTTTTAGCATGAATGAATAGTGGCACTCAAAATGAGGTCATTAACAAAGGAGACAGTAATTTATTAAGCGCTGTAGAAGGACAAGATATAATACTTCGACACCTGCTCTACAGTCCCTGTTGCTGTGCATGTACCCTCCAATGTAGAATTACATCTATTCCACCCAAGATGAATCCTGTGAAAATATTCCATAGAATTGTGTGGAATCTGCTTAATAGTTGGTGATTTGGCATTGCACAATTTCGTCACACCATCATTGACAGAATTATTCCTTGAGTAAAAGTGTTAAATTCATTGAAAAATCTTTGCACTGGTGTGAAGATGTGTAGGTGGACATTTTCCTATCGTGGTTTTATACTGTGTTAATCTAATTCAAAAAGTGTAATACGAAAAACAATGATTAACGTGTCTGGACTTTAAGTCTGTCATGCCCTTTAGGGTATGAGGTAGCTATAGGGAACATTTGCACAATGTAAGAGGCACAAAGTACAATTGTGTTGCAAAATTCGTAATTTGCAAAATCACCGGCTGTGCAATCGTAAAAGAAGAAAAAACAAAGGGGCAGATTTACAAGCCCCTTACGCCACTTTTGCGTCACTTTTCCCATGTTAAAAGTGCCGCAAAATTGGCGCAAGGGGCTTGTAAATCTGCCCCAAAGTAATGTATTTGCGAGTCGGAAAACTTTTTATGAGACTCAAAGTGTTTTTTTAGGTCTCATTCAAAATTGCAAAGAGGACAACGCCTAAAGCAGGTGTCTTCCACTTTAATGTGAGATACAATGGTATGCATCAATACTTTGCAACGACAGCTGTGAACCATTGACGGGTTACAGACACCTGACACAGGGTGATAAATGTTTCGCTAAGGCGAAGCTGTCCTATTGAGGCTTTCACGTACTATATTGTGGCTTTTGGCCTCGGAGGAACAACCTGTGCAAGCTCCCCTTGATGTTGCTAGCTACATGCTAATACTTTTTAAAGCAGTTGTCCCTTTAAGCGACTGGGGCTGCTTTAAAAAACAAAAAAGACAATATGCAGGAATGGCATACAGCTGTCCCTCACAGGCTGCCATCCAGCTTTGAAGGAATTTTTAGGGGTTTCAAAATGAAGTAGCTCAATGATACCTATATAAGTATATATATTCGCTGAAAAAAACAAAAGTTATAGGAATGTTGAAGTTAGGGTCAGATTTCTCTTGTACAAAACCAGAGAAATTCAGCAGTTAGACCTATAACTTACGCCCCCACAATGTACTGCCTATGACCTCACATATTACATCACTCATGACATTGACAGTGACATCACTGATGACATCGCAAATGACATCACTGATGACACCTTTTCCCCACCACTTTGCAAATGCACCTGCTGGCGCACAGCTGCTTAGGGGAAGAAGTCCACTTTAGTCCTGAGGCCCTCAGGAGGCCAGTGGACCTCATCCTCCCAACAGCAGTGCACCTGGAGGCGCCTTTACAGAGTGGTGGAGAAAGGGGGTGTGAACTCTGACTACCTTACAGCAATCCCACTGTGTGGGGCTTAGTGGAGGTAACATGAGGTCTTGTTGGCCCCTAAGGATAGTCAGCAGCCAAGGGGAATTCAACCCCCAACCAGCAGCACGCCAGGAGGCATGTTAGCAGAGTAGTAGAGAAAGTGGGCGGGGCCTCCGGCGAGTTACTTTTTTTTTTCTTCTATGTTCTTGGAAGGGGGCTGTGTGGCCCCCCTTCCCTTGACCATTTTGGGCTCCGGGGGACCCCATCCCCGGGGCCCGGCCTTTCATTATTTTTTTTAAGTATAGGAAGGGGGGCCGCATGGCACCACTTCCTTGGGCCATTCTTGGCCCCGGGAACCCCATCCCTGGGGCAACGCCTTTTCTTTAAAAAGAAAAAAATCCTTAAAGGGATGGAGGCCGCGCAGCCCCCCTCCCGAGGCCATTTTTGGCCCCAGGGACCCCATCTCCTGCAGCCAGACCTCTTCATTAGGAAGGAGCACGTGGTCCCGGCTGTCCACCGCCTCCTGCAGGAGCCAGCATTGCTTTTTACACACATGGAGCTGCTGACATGTAGCTCCCTGTATGTAAAAACAAAAGTGCTCTGCTTTTAGCAAAATTCTCTTGCTTTTTGAAACCAGAGCATTTATTTTCTATGTCACGGCGGGAGCAGTGCACCAGCCATGCCATATCAAACTGTGGGTATCCTGGGACATTGATAGAGCCGGCATCAGAGGTGGCGGCCCTCAGGGCCATCTATGGTTCCAAGAGAGGCCTGACCCAGGGAGGTGGCCATCCCCGGGTCCCAGAATGGCCCAGGAGGGGCGACCACACGGCCCGCTCCCATTTCTTAAATGTAGAGTTTGGCACCGAGTAGGTTGTGGTCCCCGGGGGTCAGAGGGGGTCTGTGAGCCCCCTACATTAAAATGTTAAAGCCCCGGGAAGGTAGTGGTCCCCGGGGCCGGGGGTCCATGAGGCACACCCATATTTTAAATGTTAAAGCCTCAGGAGGTGGTGGTCCCTGTTGAAGGAGGTCATAGACACCCCCATAACATTAGCACCTGGGAGGTGGCAGTCTCAGGGATGCGGGGCACCTTTTTAAAAACAATTAGTCCCTGGGAGGTGGCAGTCCCCGTGGCTGTGGGGGGCTTGAGGAAATTCGATTTTCGATCACGATCATGTTGAGCCTCCATTTTGTGCTCCGCCGCCATTTTGTGTTGCCTGCACTCAGGCAGTACGACGAACGAAGTATTTTCTGCTTTTCCTGCAGTATTGTGTCAAAATAGCCTTGTGCCTCTGTTTACAAAGCTGGTGTTAGTCTGGTTTTTCTAATCCCTGTCTCAACTATCTGTTGGTTCACACTATTTTCTCCTGACTTTATCTTATCTTCTGGCCTTCGCTGTCCTCTGCTCGTATTCTCTTGTTTCACAACTGTCCTCCAAAACACACAAACTTATCTCGTCACCTGCAAGTCAGTTACAGACACGTTAATACCTTAACTTGTGGGAGGGGTGACAAACACAGTTGGAGGAGAGGCTTCTTTGGGTTACTCGATACTTTTGTTTTCCAATTCCTTCTATTGGCTCTGACTTACTTTCAGACTATTCCTATTGGTTTTTCATGTATGTTCTAGGTGTGTCCTTCGTTAATGTATATGTTACCTATGTACTATAAAAGATTGTGCGCCACGGAGTGAAGTGGCAGTCTCCTGCGAACATACCGTGTGTACTTCTAGGACAACTGTACTAGCTGCAGCTAATAAAATCTGATCTTTTACGCCCACAGAGTGTCCCCGTGTGTCTGTTAGCTGAAGCAGGAGAACCCAGGAGATTAAGGCGTACCCTGCGCCGCCAGGCCCATAAAGTTTCTGGTTCTTCAACTGGCACCCAACGTGGGGCGGCTTCAGAGGTAGTGGTTCTGCCTGAAGGTCGTGAGGAACCCCGCAAGAAAATTATGGAGGAATCGCGAACCACGTCAAGCGACCCCTGTATGTCGAAAGTGGTCCGAAGGTCTTTTGCAGCGTGGTTACTCCTTCCTGACGGCTACTGACGACTGCTGCCCTGACTGCCGCCCTGCCTTGGCCCTCTTTTTGGTGATGTATGGTAAAGCGAGACGATAGAGGGGCGTGTAAGAAGACATCTTAGTTAAGTATTAGTGGGTCGCTCCCACATTTGGTCCTTTGGTTCTTTGGTTCTTTGGTTCTTTGGTTCTTAGGTTCTTTGGGTCTTTGATTCGGGTATTGCAATAACCGAAGCTGAGGAGTAAGTACATTTGTGCTGTGTTAATTGAGTTAACCCCTTGATGTTTGTGAACAGTCCAGTGAAATAACGATGCCTGGTCTGACTAAGTTTAGGAAACTTTGTTGCTTTGGTTGTAATAGGGATTCCCGGCTGGAGGACTCTTGTCCGATTCCTTTGGTTGGAACTCCCACTTATGAGCTCTATTCTAAACATGGTGTTGGCCCCATTGCCTTTAATGAGACATGGATCCGATACACGAAGAATGATGGTGTCTTAAAATGGCCAGAAAATGATAGCTTTGAGCCTGACATACTAGATAATTTGGAAACTATTTTATTTAAAAGAAAAGCCCGGCCGGCAATGTTTGACTCTTTCCGCCTTTGGCGTAAGGAAGCCAAACAGAGAAAAATTAAGCAAGAAAAACGAGATAGGAAAGCACAGGGTATGACAATTATACAGGCTGCTCAGCAACTTAAAGATAATGAAGTTGATAATGCGAAGGAAATTTCAGAAAGACAGAGTCGTATGGCGATAGATAAATGCTTTCCGATGTTGCCAGCTTCCCATTCTGATAAAAGAAAAGATTTAGAGGAAGATCCCTTGATGTATCACCTATTGAGATTGCCTCCGCCCTATGTACAAGGTGCTAATGCACCCCCGTTGTTACAGCCTGTTCAGCCGCCAGTTGCGCCTCCGCTTGCTCCGGCTCTTCCACATTTGCCCCCTCAAGTATTGCCGCCTCTGCCAGCTTTGCCTTCGACTCCTTTACCTTCATCTTCTTTGCCCTCTGCTCCCCCGGTAATTACTGATTTCTCTTCAGTTAGTTTGTCTAATACCTTGTCCCCTATCCTTATGTCCAATTCTCCGTCTATGCGTAAGCGACTCACAGATACGGTCTCTGGTCTTTTATCTCCTTTCTTTGAGGCGTTAAACGTGTCTCCGGCATTTTCTCGAAGACAGTCTTGTAGTCAGTTCCCAGCTTCCGAAGAACGAGAAAGGTTGGACTCTCTCGCTCGCAAATGGATTGAGAAGGGTCCTCGGTATAGTGTACCCGACATAATACCTACCTTCTCGCGGTGGAATGCGCCGACGTAGAGATATGTTTTCAATGTTATGTGTGATACTCTTGTTAAAGGTTCGGAGGATATGGACTTGGGTTCGGTTCCTCAAGGTTTGTTAGATATTCAGGCTAATTTTGATAAGGGACTCATTGTGGGTTCTAAGGTTGAGGACGCTGTAAAGACACTTGTTACCTTTAGAACCTTATTTACCTCACAGACTTTTCTTGACTCCGATCCCTCAGTTAGGTTGACACTGAAAAATTACCCAATGAGAGAGGTTCCTCCGGTATGGAGAGAAGAGGTTGCAGCAGCAGGTGCTAATCAAGCTATTCCTGCTCACTTCCAGTGAATATGGGCGCATGTCCCCTGGAAAAGATCTGAAGTTTTGGCTCTTAAACAGTCTCTACCGGATCCTTGTAAGAACCTTGCAGGTTATTATAAAGAGTTGTCACAGACTGTTGATCATAAATTTAGCAGATATCGATATGTTGATGGGGAATGTAGTCCCACAAGCATTATGGGCTAGGATTCGTACAGAGAATCATGCCCAAGAATTAAGTGGAGACTGGGATGCTATAATTGCCGCGGATAGAGACCAAGTGGGTGGTGCGAAGCCTGATGCCTGGATTTCAGAACTCCCTGGTAGGATTATTACATTAATGAAAACGATGATGCCTGCCTTGAGAGTTAACTGGGATAAACTAGCCGCGTGTAAACAGAAGAAAGATGAGAGTGTCTCCGATTTCTTCACTCGTTTCGAGGAGACATTCATTGATCACAGTGGTCAGGACATGACTACGGAGGGTGGACAGCGATTATTTGTAGATAAGTTCGTATTTAATTTGCTACGCGAGCTGTCGCATAAGTTAAAGGACTCCGAGAGTTCATGGGCTGTTTCTTCTTCAGCTCAGATATTAGCTACTGCTCAATATTATGAAAATAGAGATGAAGAAGAAAAAGATAAGCAAGAGAAAAAGACTAAAGAATTGAAAACTAAGGTTCTCTTACAACAGGCTTATCCACCTCGTTATGCTCAGCCCCAGTTTCAACAGCTTCCACAGTTTCAGAGGGTGTATCAAAAGCCTGAGCCATATGTTCCGCGACTGTTGTTAGGTCCTAATCAATGTGCATATTGTAGAGAGGAAGGGCAATATAAGAAAAGTTGTCCGGTTTTATTGCAGCGTAATGGGACACTATCTGCTCCACGAGGTCGTGGTGGCCTCCAGTCAGCAAACAGAGGTAGAGGTCGAGGTATGTTGACCCAAGAACAGCGTTCCCTTCCTCCTTCTAATTCCGTGAACTACTTTGATCAGCAAAACGCTCGGTCTACACAGTATTACAATGAGGATTGTTATGTTGAAGGCGAGAATGCAAGTCTTCATGCTAACTAGGACAGCCATGGACAAAGTAAGGGAGTTGTGTCGATTCCAGTAGATCAGAATGGACCTTATGTTAATGTCACTACAATGGGTGTTTCAGAGCCATTTCTTTTAGATACTGGTGCGATGAGAAGTTCTATCATTCATTCAAAACTCCCTGGGGCACCTTTGTCTGGCTTAACGAATGTATCTGTAGGTTTTTCTGGCGCCCCAGTTCGTAATCCGGTTTCTTGCCCTTTGCCTATTTCAATTGGTCCTTATGATTTAGAAGTTCCGCTTCTCTTAACGAATGGTTGCGGCGAGAATCTATTGGGCTTGGATCTATTGAAAAGATTGCATGCAACAATATCTTGTTCTCCTTCTGGTGTATATCTTACTTTAGGACAGAAACTGACTTCTCCAATGTATTTGTCGAAAGATCAATTCGCACCTGAATTGCTCTCTCTTCCTACAACGCTTTGGGCCACGGGCCCAAATGATGTTGGTTGTCTTAAAATTCCACCTTATGTTGTTACTCTCAAGCCCAACGCTGAATTGCCACGTGTTCCTCAATATAGAATTTCCACTGAAGGTGAAAGAGCGCTTTTGGAAATCATTCATGATTTGATACAGAAAGATGTGGTTGAGGAAACGAGAGGTAACATATGTAATAGCCCTATTCTTCTTGTTCTTAAACGCACTGATCCTTCTCAGCCTCCTGTTTATCGCTTTGTAATTGATCTCCGGGAGGTAAACAAAATTGTTGTACCACAGTTTCCTGTTGTCCCAGATATCACTGCGCTGTTGACGATGATACCTTCTACAGCGGTTTGGTTTTCTGTTATTGATCTGAAAAATGCTTTCTTTAGTATTCCCATTGCCGAAGAGAGTAGGGATATTTTTGGCTTCTCTCTTGGAGGCCGAAGCTTCCGGTTCAAACGCGCACCTCAAGGCTATTGTGATAGTCCCTCTATTTATAGTCAAGCTTTGAAATGTCATCTTGATGCTTTTTTCTTGCCGTCTGGTGCTGCTCTCATTCAGTACATGGACGACTTGTTAATCGCTGCTGATTCAGAGGATATATGTAAGAATGTGACGGTTGCATTGTTGCGACACTTATCCAATCTTAATCTTAAGGTTTCACCTTCTAAGCTACAATATGTTCATCAAGAGGTTACCTACTTGGGTCATCTCTTATCAAAGGAGGGAAGACGATTAACCCCAGAACGTATCCAAGCAATTACACAAATGTCTGTGCCATCCACAAAAAGAGAGGTACGTGCCTTTCTGGGCACTACTTCTTATTGTAGTCAGTGGATCCCTAACTTCTCTCTGTTGGCCAAACCTTTGTTGGCACTCACTTTGAAAGATACGCCTCAGCCCCTTCCATGGACTGATGAATGTCAGAGGAGTTTTACTGACTTACGTGCTGCTCTGTGTTCTGCTCCTGTTCTAGGTACTCCTGATTACAGTAAACCTTTTATGCTCTATGTTCATGAAAGAGAAGGTTGTGCGTTGTCAGTCTTAACACAGCGATTTGGAGATAAACAGCGACCATGTGCCTATTTTTTGGCTACGTTAGATCCAGTAGCTAAAGCATTGCCTAGTTGTCTTAAAGCGACAGCAGCAGCAGCAATTTCTATTCGACAGTCGGCTGGAGTGGTGCTAGATAATACTCTCATTGTTATGGTGCCACATGCAGTGGATACTTTGCTAAACAGAACAAAAACACAACATCTTACAAGTGCTCGTTTGTCTGTATATGAGCTGACGCTTTTGGCTAGCCACGTGCATATCAAACGATGTAATACTTTGAATCCAGCTACTTTGTTGCCTCTGCCAGAAGAGAAAGGTGTTCAAGAACAACATGATTGTTTCTTCCGTACTGAGGAAGAGACAAAAGGTAGAATTGACTTAACAGATACGCCATTAGTGAATCCGGATGGAACGCTATGGGTAGATGGTTCTTGTTTTAAGCTTCCTAATGGAGAAACAACTTCAGCCTATGCTGTTACTACCTTGCATACAGTCGTGGAAACAGCGCTCATCAGACATAATTCAGCTCAGGCAGCTGAACTGATAGCTTTGACCAGAGCATGTGTGTTATCCAAAGGAAAAAGAGTGAACGTGTACACCGATAGCCAGTACGCTTTTGGTGTGGCGTTCAATTTTGGACGTTTGTGGAAAGAAAGGGGATTCCTTACTTCCCACGGCACTAAGATATAACATGGTCAGTTGGTGACTGACCTTCTTGAGTCACTTGCTTTGCCTACCCAGATAGCAATTGTGAAGTGTAGTGCGCATAAGAAGATTACTGACGATGTTGTTCGCGGGAATGCATTTGCGGATGAGGTAGCGAAAAAGACAGCCAGAGATGCTACAAGTCGCATGTATGTTGCGGGCCCTGCATATTGGGTCAGAGAAAGAGGAATGTATGAGGATACAGTAGAAAGTGTGAAATCAATTCAAGAAGAGGCTACAGAGAAAGAATTGAGAAGGTGGAAATGGAATGTTAGATGAGATGGGATGTTGGGTGGAATTGTCCGAACACCAACGTTGGCTGTTACCAGATGCCTATGTACTACCTGTAGTTACTATGGCGCATGTCCCAGCCCACCTAAGTGCGAAGGGAATATGCAAGCTTCTGGCTCCTGTATGGCAAAACAAAGGAATCCCGAAGTGTGCAGACAATGTAGTGAAACATTGTATTATTTGCTTAATGTACAATCCTGGAAAGGGAACCCCAACTCCAGCAGGTCATTTTGCTCCTCCGACCTATCCATTTGAGGTGTTGCAAATCGATTACATTTACATGGAACGATGCAACAATCTCAAATATGTTCTAGTGGTGGTATGTGCATTTTCCAGATGGATAGAGGCTTACCCCCTGAAAGACAATACTGCTTTATCTACAGCCAAAGTACTTCTAAAAGAGTTTTTCCCTAGATTTGGTTTGCCGCGCATTGTCTGGAGTGACAATGGGAGAGAATTTGTGGGCCAAGTCATGCAAATAGTTTGTGCAGGTCTTGGTATAAAACAGAAGTTCCATGCGGCAAACCATCCACAGTCAGCGGGTCTGGTGGAATGTTACAATGGTACTTTAAAGCTTAAGCTTGCGAAAGTGCAGGCTAGTACAGGCCTTAGTTGGCCCGATGCCCTACCTTTGGCTCTTCTATAGAACGGCTGTGCATTCTCGTCTGGGACTTAGCCCTTATGAGATAGTTTTCGGACGCCCAGCTGATATATATGGGGAGTCCCTCGCCCTAAAAAGTATTCAGACTTGCCATATCCAATGTTGATTGATTATTTGCACGACCTTACAACTAAATTGCGTGTTCTCCATCAACAGGTTCGGAGCGCTTTGCCAAAGGCCTCCACAGACTCAGGTCATTCGATCCAACCAGGTGACTGGGTTTGTGTGAAGAATTTCCAAAGGTCAAAGAATTTGGAGCCTCGCTGGAGAGAACCCCGTCAGGTTCTCCTGACTACTCGTACAGCAGTAAAAGTTGAAGGAAAGAAGAACTGGATTCACGGCGTGCACTGCAAGAAGGTTCCTTTGCCTTTGCCCTTTGATCAGTGGGTCCGCAAGGGTATAAATGACTCTGAAAGCGAGAAGGTTCCACGATTCATACCTTTTAGTGCTGCACGCTTGAATGGAACATTGTCCAAGAAGCTGTGCCACCACATTTTCGTCTGAACACCACAAATCCACGAACATTGTTTCAAGATCAGACTTTACCTGATAAGGCTCATTACAATTTAAGACCCAGACTGAAGAAGAAAACTTGAGATTCTCTCTTCTATGTAGTTTCTATCCCGGTTGCAGTGTCACGGTAGGAGTCTTGGTTGTGACTTGAGTAGTGGCAATAGGCCTGCAGGACTTGCAGTGTAATAGGACGGCAGACAATCGTGACCAAGTGATTAAGGAAGATTGCCGTGAGCATCCATTTAGCAGATGGAAACTACATTAGGCGAAAGAAAGAGAAGGAACAAAATGAAAGACAATCATTGTAAAATAATATACAGTCGTTGTGGTATAACTTTATGTGTTTTTATATTATTATGTATTTTATTGGCGTGTATAGGTTGGATTGTTTACGCTATGCAGCAAAAAGCTGTCCCTTCTTCTATTACTGTGCCTTCTTATTCTACTATCTCTCCGCATCTATTTCATACACTTCCTCAACATGAACTCGTTAGAAGAACCGAATATTACAATAATTCATTTATCCAGCTATTACACCAACACCAATTAATAATTAATACAACCGATTGTTGGGTGTGTGGACTAATGCCTCATACCACAGAAAAAGGGATGCCATATTTAGTCCTCCCGTTCTCTTATGAAGGTTCTGCTTGGGCTTATTTTGTAATTTTCTCTAACGCCTATCAAAGCCAATTTAAACGACCTGTCAGTTCTTATATTGGTGGACCAGATTTCAGTCATAGTTCATTGATAAAGGGAATGGTAGCTATGGCTAAAATCATGGAAAATAGTAAAATTTCTGCTGATGAGAGAAAAGCATATACTAATTGGAACGTCACTCATTATATCACTAGCCTTAGTGATAAGGTTAAACAGGGAAAATCTCCACCAATTTGGACTGTACCTCATCAAGGCAATTTCTGTTTGCAAATAAATGGCCAAACTACTGACACCGAACAGAGAAAAAGCTTTTGTTCCCATACTTACATCCACTCATCTCAGAATTCGCCGCTGTTAGTGCCATCTCAGGGCACGTATTTCATCTGTCATGATAGAGCCTATACGTGGCTGCCGACTAGTTTTTCTGGAACTTGCTATATAGCTTTTCTTCTTCCCCCTACATACACTGCTTCTTCAAATTTTCATAAAAACAGATATGGCAGAGGAATTATTGATTCCAAAGACACAGCAAGACAAGAGGGAGGAGACTTCCTGAAAGGATTTCTTCCTTTTTGGGGTCCTATGGCAAACAGCAGGAATATGAGACAACTGGTTCGTGTTGTAGAGACTACCATAGACATCACTGTAGGAGCTTTGAGTAATATTACAGCGGAACTACAGGCGGATCGTCTTATGACTTTACAGAACCGAGTTGCCTTAGATGTTATTCTTGAAGATCGTGGTGGAGTCTGTAAATTGATCAAATCAAGTTGCTGTATTTATATACCTGATCATGCTCCGACAGTATACCAGGCCATCTCTAAATTACATATAATCTCTGAGTCGAATCATCAGGACGAGGGAGATTGGTCGTTATTGGGATGGTTTTGGGAACTACTGTCCAAATGGGGTTGGAAAGTGCTAACATTCCTTGGTATGGTTTTAGCCATCGTTTTCTCTTGTTGTCTTTGTATGCACTGTGGTCCCGCCATCTGCGACCTTTGTGCTACTGTGTGCATCCCAAAACCCAAGACACAAAGAACAGAGAATATTAGAATGATGTTACAGCAACAACTCGATGACCTCATGGCCATCGACATCGACTCAGATTAACGTGAGTCTGTGTATCTTGCCTGAGTTCTGGCAAAAGGAGGGTCTGAGGAAATTCGATTTTCGATCACGATCATGTTGAGCCTCCATTTTGTGCTCCACCGCCATTTTGTGTTGCCCGCACTCAGGCAGTACGACGAACGAAGTCTTGTCTGCTTTTCCTGCAGTATTGTGTCAAAATAGCCTTGTGCCTCTGTTTATAAAGCTGGTGTTAGAGACTGGCCGAGTACACTAATCCCTGTCTGGTTTTTCTAATCCCTGTCTCAACTATCTGTTGGTTCACACTATTTTCTCCTGACTTTATCTTATCTTCTGGCCCTCGCTGTCCTCTGCTCGTATTCTCTCGTTTCACAACTGTCCTCCAAAACACACTAACGTATCTCGCCACCTGCAAGTCAGTTACAGACACGTTAATACCTTAACCTGTGGGAGGGGTGGCAAACACAGTTGGAGGAGAGGCTTCTTCGGGTTACTCAATACTTTTGTTTTCCAATTCCTTCTATTGGCTCTGACTTACTTTCAGACTATTCCTATTGGTTTTTCATGTATGTTCTAGGTGTGTCCTTCGTTAATGTATATGTCACCTATGTACTATAAAAGATTGTGCGCCACGGAGTGAAGTGGCAGTCTCCTGAGAACATACCGTGTGTACTTCTAGGACAACTGTACTAGCTGCAGCTAATAAAATCTGATCTTTTACGCCCACAGAGTGTCCCCATGTCTCTGTTAGCTGAAGCAGGAGAACCCAGGAGATTAAGGCGTACCCTGCGCCGCCAGGCCCATAAGGTTTCTGGTTCTTCAGGCTATGAGGGTCCTCTACAACTCTTTAATTATGTTTTCCTTGGTGGAGGTGGCGGTTCCCGGGGTGCATGGGTGCCACATAGCCCTACCCTGCCTTACCACATAACCTGCCCCGGGACCTGGCCGACCCTGGGGCCTATTTTTAGTGAAGCGCGGGAGACTGCGCTTCATTTAAAAACAATTTCAGTAGGAGTCGCAGATCCAGTGTGACTCCCCCTGAATGTTTTTAAAGAGCAATGCTTTTGTTAGGCCCAGGGGATCTCTGTGGGACCCCCGAACAGGCCTTGGGGTCAGGGTGTTCCTGCCCTGCACCATCTTTTCATTTTTAATCTTTTTTCTTGTGAGTCGGTTCTACCGACTCACAAGATGGCTGCGAACACTTCCTGGTTTGAAGTGTTGGTAGCCAATCAGATGTCAGGCATGAGATCATGAGTGGTTGCGGATCCACCATGGCCACAGTTGTATATCTGAGAAATTTTGTAATTTCTCAGCAACTACTGAGCAAACTTACATCATTTAACAAAAAGGTTGCTTTCTGGACCAAGCACTACCTTTTTGCCAAGTTTTGTGTAACTCCATTCAGCAGTTTGGGCTATAGCCGTGTCTTAAGTTTCCTATGGAAATTAGCCATTTTGGGAACCCCCTTTTTGTCTGCCCCCACTTGACGGATCACCCTGAAACCTTTAAGGCAGCAACTGAATGAAAAAGTGGAAGATTTTTTAAAAATTCCCGGTAGGGCGAAATTGGACTGGGGAGGGGTGGCTGCAAGGCTCCCCTCCCCCAGTCAAAAAAGGCCTTGCCCAGGGTGATGGGGTCCCTATGGCCCAAATCGTCCCAGGAAAGGGGGGCCACGCAGCCCCCTCTCCTAATAAATACATTAATCTTTTCTAAAAAAGGACCGACAAGTCACCTGAGGCCCCGTCCTCTTTTTCCACCACTCTGCAAACGCTCCTCCTGGCGCATTTTTGGTTGGGGGGATAAAGTCCTCTTTGCTGCTGAGGGCAATAAGCCCCCCTGTTATCTCCAGTAAGTCCCACACAGTGGGATTGTTGGGAGGCCATGCCCTCTTTCTCCACCACTCTGAAAATGTGCTTCCTGGTGCACTGCTGGTTGGGGAAGAAGTTCCCTTGGCTCCAGAGTGTCCTTGGGGGCCAACAAGCCCTCCTCTTACCTCCAGTAAGACCCACACAGCAGGATTGCTGAGAGGTCCTTGGAGGCCATGCCCCCTTTCTCCACCACTCTGCAAACACGTCTCCTGGTGCATTGCTAGTGGGGTGATAAAGTCCCCTTAGATGCTGCAGGTCCTTGGGGGGGGGGCAAAAAGTCCTCCTGTTTCCTGCAGTAAGCACCACACAGTCTGATTGCTGAGAGGACTTTGGGGGAACCGCCCCCTTTCTCCAGAACTTCGGAAACACACCTCCTGGTACACTGCTGGTTGGGGGATGAAGTCCCATTGGATGCTGAGGGTCCTTGGGGTCCAACAAGCTCTACTGTTACATCCACTAAGTCCCACAGACTGCGATTGCTGAGAGGACTTGGGGGCCACGCTCCCTTATTCCACCACCTGGCAAACGCACCTCCTAATGCACTGCTGGTTGGGGGATGAATTCCCCTTGGCTCTAGAGTGTCATTGCTGAGAGTTCTTCAGAGGCCACGCCCCCTTTTGTCACCACTCTGCAAACATTCCACCTGGTGCACTGCTGTTTAGGGGATGAAGTCCTCTAGGATGCTTAGCATTCTTGGGGGCCCAGAAGTCCTCTTATTACTTCTAGTAAGTCTGACACAGCGATATTACTTGGAGCTGGTCAAAGGACCCGCTCCCTTTCTCCACCACTCTGCAAATGTGACTACGAGTTAAAAAACATAGAAAGGTTACAGGGACGTTATGGTTAGGAAATAGAATTTAAAAAAGCCTTAGAAATTCACTGAAAACAACAAAGGTTACAGCGGCATAATAGGCTCAGATTTCACTGGTACAAAAGCAGTGAAATTCAGCAGTTATAGTTACCTGAGCTAACTGTAACTTATACCCCTGCAATGCACTTCTTATGACCTCACATATATCATCTGTGACATAGACATTGACATGACTGATGCCATCTCAAATGACATCACTGATGACATCATCCACAGAACCACACACACACCATCTCACACCCCCATACAACCTCTTATATGTCCACTCACACATCCACACAACCACTCACAGACCCATACCAGTAATCACACATCCACTCACTCATCCATAGAGCCACTCACACACCCACTCACTCATTTGTCAAGCCACTTATGCAACCATTCACTCACCTACACAGCAACTGATTCAACCAGTCACTCACCCATACAGCCACTCCATAGCCAGACACTCAGCCATACAGCTACTGATACACCCACTTATTCACCTACACAGTCACACACACACACACACCCACTCACCCTTGCAGCCTCTCAACACATCCACTCACTCACCCATACAAGCACTAACACACCAACACAATCACTTACATATCCCTTCACATATCCATATAAGGACTCAACTTCTGCTCACTCAGCCGTACAGCCATTATCACATACATTCACTCTCCAATACAGCCACTCATACATCAACTCACTCACCCATACAGTCCCTACACATCCGGTTACCCACCCATACAGCCACTGGCACACCCTCTCACTAAACCATTATAGCCACTCACACACAATCTCACTCACCCACACAGTTACTCACACGCCCACTTATACACCCATACAGCATCTCACACACCCATACACAAGGATACATATAGTGACACAACCACTCACATAATATATTTTAAAAATGTATCACTCAGCAGTAGTTCACCTAGTATACACATTTAATTTCTGTTGTAGGTTAGTATATATGTTTGACACCCATAATCCCCTTAAAAACACTTGATGATGTCATGAGTTATGTCATTTGAGATGTCATGAGTGATGTCACTGATCATGTTATGAGTGATAAGAGAGGTCATAAGCAGTGCATTGTGTGGGGGAGTTATAGTTAGCTCAGGTAACTATAACTGCAGAAAATCACTGATTTTTTATGAGTGAAATCTAAGCCCAGTAACCTTTGTTTTTTCAGGGAATATATATATATATATATATATATATATTTCAACAGTTTTCCCCAGAGACGAGGCCGCACTCCTCCACAGGTAAGTGACACCACCTTTATTTCAATTGGCAGGCTGCTTCACACCCCGTCATGGTGCCCCCCCTGGCCTTACGCGTTTCAAGGAGACATTCCTCTTCTTCAGAGGCCAAGAGCACAAGCAACCACTTTCCGTGCGTCTGCACTGTCCCTGTCTTGCTCATTTGCATACAGTTAATTAGCCTCCGGTGTGCAGCTTCCGGTGTGCCTCTTTTGTAATGCTTTCTGGGACCTGCAGTCCATTCATGCACAATTAATCCCTCCGGTGGGTTTGGTGCTCGTGCTGTATTTGTAGGGGCCGCTTCATAGCTCTCCATTGAGCCCCCGAGTGAGACGTAGCCTGCCATATTCAATACCTGCTTCGCTGATCGCAACGGAAAAGTTCCATGCGCAGACCCACTTTCTTTCTCGGGCTGGTGCGTTGCCTCCACGGCCGGGAAGCGCCGTGATTTGTGTTTCAACAGTTTTCCCCAGAGACGAGGCCGCACTCCTCCACAGGTAAGTGGTAAGAAGAGGCAACGCACCAGCCCGAGAAAGAAAGTGGGTCTGCGCATGGAACTTTTCCGTTGCGATCAGCGAAGCAGGTATTGAATATGGCAGGCTACGTCTCACTCGGGGGCTCAATGGAGAGCTATGAAGCGGCCCCTACAAATACAGCACGAGCACCAAACCCACCGGAGGGATTAATTGTGCATGAATGGACTGCAGGTCCCAGAAAGCATTACAAAAGAGGCACACCGGAAGCTGCACACCGGAGGCTAATTAACTGTATGCAAATGAGCAAGACAGGGACAGTGCAGACGCACGGAAAGTGGTTGCTTGTGCTCTTGGCCTCTGAAGAAGAGGAATGTCTCCTTGAAACGCGTAAGGCCAGGGGGGGCACCATGACGGGGTGTGAAGCAGCCTGCCAATTGAAATAAAGGTGGTGTCACTTACCTGTGGAGGAGTGCGGCCTCGTCTCTGGGGAAAACTGTTGAAACATATATATATATATGTGTGTGTGTGTGTGTGTGTGTGTATGTGTGTATGTATGTGTGTGTATATATATTCACAAAAAAAACAGGTTTCAGGGACATTATAGTTAGTTGGACATTTCACTCGTACAAAACCAGAGAAATTTGGCCGTTATATTAGTTCAGCTAACTATAACTTGTGCCCCCGCAATGCACTGCTGATGACGTCACATATTACATCATTCATGACATGGTCAGTGACATCACTGATGACATCACTGATGACATCACTGATGACATCATCCAGTGACTGTGTGTTTCTATAAAGTTTAAATATGTTTTATATGAAGAATGAGTGGATGTTTAAGTGTCTGGATGGATGATTTAGAAGGTGTGTGACTGACTGTATAAGTGAGTGATTAAATGTGTCTTACTGAATGCATGGGTTAGTGACTTATACAGACATTCACACAGTTTAGTTTGTCAGTTGGTGTGTAAAGTGCTCGAAGAAGAGTGCTTAAATTTCTCCTTTAGGAAGGATGGAGATGGGCCCCTATCGAGAGAGAGTGAGAGCAGCTCCTGGAGGTAGAGAGCTTCAGAAGCTTCAGAGGAGCCCCACCAGTGATGGCTCCTTCACTAAGGTGAATGACCATCCCCCCACTGTTCAATCGGAAAAACAAAACGTTATTATCATTTTAGCTTTCCTATTCAGTAAGTGGCTCTTGGGATGGGGCGGGGCTGTCCAAAGCAAGGGGAGGAGTGGTTTGCACTCCCTAAGTGCGCACAACAGCTTGGCCAGCCCTCTTGGGCCGGCCAAACAGTCATGCACACTTTGCATCTTCCCCACCAGGCTGGAATGCACAGCCTGGTGAGAAACATGCCCAGCCTCTCATTCCCCATCTGAGTGCCGATCCACGGCACTCAGACCAATCACAATGCTGCATTGCAGCATTGTAATTGGCTATGGAGAGCCTGGGTGCTTTCTGCTGCTTCCTGCTGCCGGACCGGAGATAGAAAGAGGAGGATGGAGGAGAGGCAGCGGCTGACTGTTTTCAGATAAGTCTTTTTTCTTTTTTTGTCCTGCCTCCCACTGCCCCACCACCCGGATCCGGTAGCAGATGCTACTGTCCCAGACCTTGGAATAAGTGTGAGTTGTGGCCACCAAAACAAGGCATGCCGGAGGAGCAGGCAGAGATGTTATAAGGCATGGGCAACGTGGGCATTTAACTATGGGTACCACCTGGGAAAGTGAACTTTCTCTCACTATCTCACGTCTGTTTATTTCAACTTTTAACAGATTATTCAGCATTGCTTGGCATTGTGGGGATTTAACTAGCAGAAAATGAGAAATAAAATGCCAAGTTATTTTGAAAAGGGACCCCTAAAGTAGTTCTTGCATGGGGCCCTCGAAATCTTGGAGATAGCGATGGAAGCAGTGCGATGACAGCCACGAAATGCCACTTTTGCAGGCTTTCAATGGTAGCTGTAGCCGGCAGGGGTAGCATTTTCATTTGCTTGCCACCTTCCCATGTTATACCCGGGAGCTAAAGATAAATATTATTACTTTTATTGGAAATTAATTTTATTGGGCGTTGTAGTGGTGGTGGAAGTAGCTATTGTATGTTGCTATTTTTCTAGCTTCTATTCTTCCTTTCTTCCGTTGAAAACAGACAGCTGCAACCTACTGTTGTGGCATTGCAGGAATTGCAACACCTCTTTGTTCCTCTTTTCCGCAAATTTACGGTACCCCGATATGACCCTCTTAATCATGTGCCCCCCTGTTTAAAGGGACACCAGGAAGTGAGTCCCATGGGAACATTATTAAGAGAAGCCCTGGCTCACAGTGGATAGATGTGTGCAGCCGACATGACTCTGTGGCTGAGGTTGGTGGTTGAACGGCACAGGTGGAGTTGGGCGCCTGATGGTGGGAGGTGCAGGCTGGAACATAGAGCACACTGGGGTCAGGGAGGATGGCCCAGCTGCCTGGCCCTCTGTTGTCTACCCACATGGAAACAAGGACGGCTCGCCTAGCAGTGCCTTGACAAATGTTACCATCTCCTTCATTTGTACACAGATGACAGTTGTTCGGTCGCCTGGGAGAGCCAGAAACCGAAGCCTGGACAGCTGAGCTGGTGGCAGGAGAGTCCCCACCCCAGAGATCAGAACTATGTGCTATGCTGAAGAGCTGTGAGCCGATAGTGGTGAAAGTGTAAACTAACAGAATGGTGCCTGAAATAATGCCTGTGGGTTAGTTCTGTGTCTTAAGCCTAACTTACAGTCGGTCCTGGTTGCTGAGTCAAGTAGGCCAAAGTTTAATATGAGAACAGTGAAATGACATGTCCCAGCATGGCTAGGGCTGTTGGCTGAAATACCTAAGCTGTCTAAAAGTTACCCATGAGACATAGGGCCAGCCAGCAGATGTACAATGCAGGTATCTGGGCCATTCCTGACCACCTCCTTCTGCCTCTGCATGCAGGGGTGAACTGGGAGCTAAAGGCTCCCTGAAATGTGTGTCCACATGGGCCCCAAATTGTACCGAGTGAGAGCAACGATTGCGTCCAGTCAACTCGAGGTTGAATTTGGAGGGTAAATTATGTATGTGTCTAGAAAAGAGAAGCTGCACTTTACCTCAGGGCTGTTTTCGCATAAAACCACCCAGCGGTCCTCAGTCTCCCTGGAGTTGCCCCTTTGCCCCATAGGACAAGTCCAGCCCTGCCTGGGGGCATTAGGAAGACCGCAGCAGTGTGTGAGGGTCTGTGGCCATCGCTCCGCCCACCTCATGGAGAGGTGCCAAAGGTTGGTTATCTGCCAGAGCTCAGGTCATCAATGCCTGGAACCACAGTGGGAGGGACTTGGGCTGGCATAAGATGAACCAGGCATGAAATAGCACCAGAAGTTGACCACTAAATTGAAGGAAGGGATATATGCAGAGGAAACAAGCAAAAGAGTGGCAAAGGGTTGAGTGCTCAAATTGGCAGCCATAGATAAATGGCCATTCAGGAAAAAGTAAACATTGACCCTAAACAGGCGGAGAATGAAGAATGTGAATTAAAGCAATCCTTTTGGAACAAGGACCCACAAAGAGGGGGAATCCCCTAATAAAAGACACAGAATTGGTCATCGATGTTAAAACACGCATTTCACCTTCAAATCACCTTTCCCTGTTAACTGTGTGGAGCACTACGAACAGCTGATCTGTCATGGACCCCAAAACAATGGGATGCTTTGACTTAGTGTGCCAATCTTTGTTGTTGTTGTGTGTTCTTGCCATGCCTGCAACAGAAGGTTTTACTCTAGAACTGCATCCTTAAAACTCTGAAGACGGCGGTGACACAGAGACCCGGCACTGGCCGGAAAGCACGCGTGGAGTGAAGATTTATTTGCCTGTCGATAGCTGTTTCCAGTGGTACACTACACGCTGTGCGGCTGCTGGAACTGGACGTCTGAACACTCTTTCTTTCATGCATTTTATGTTTCGTCGTATTGCCAGCAGAGGAACAATGGAGACACATTTTTGAGCGCAGAGACACTATTATTACACTGGAAAGCCACATCTCCAAGTGCCAAGAAGCGTGTCCGCCGCCACTAGGAACAGCACGCCGCGCTGCCTGTAATGCCAAAAAGTCTAAACAGGATTTCAAAACAAAGAGGGAATGAGAGAAGATATCCCCATCGCAGCAAGGACACTGGCCTGGCAGCGTGGGCAGGCCGTGACCCCATCCCTATCCCCGGCCCCCCAACCCCCCCTCGCCCCATAAAAGAGAAGAGTGGGTCTTACCACAATGAAGAACATGGTGAAGAAATAAACAATGGACTTCATGTGGAAACACCTCTTGGCCGCGATGCTGATGGGTGGGAGGAAGACTAGACAGCTGATTGTCGGAAGCAGTACTTTAGCTACGATGGAGCCCATTGCAAATCCGGACGGGAGTAGGCGACCAACTTACTGCACAGCTGCAGGGCGTGTGGAGAGGGGCACGCACCACACTTGGGCTTTAACATGTCAAACCACAGCAGTGGCCATGCCACATGGGTACGTACACCAGGTGGCACCCCATGCCCGTGGACTTCTAGGCGGAGTGTGTAGGCACCAGTAGTTTGTGATCTGCAACCTTATGGCAACCATCACGTTTTACCACTTGTCATTGCAATACCTATACATAAATGTCACTATATAGCCGGCAGGATAGTCAGTGAGCTATTTAAAGCTCGCTATAAAAAAAACAAGTTATTATTTTATATAAGTGCAATTAAACCTACAGTGTAAACCCTACCTGGAGGTTCTACTGGTAAAATGACCAGTTGTTTTTCTTGACGTGGTTAGTTACATTAAATATGAATTTGGGGTACGAACCGCGCACATTTCAGTTGCAAAGCATCACCCAGGTTCTGGTTTCCATTTTGACCTCAAGTGAGTTTATTTTGCTTCCCGTGTTGAGGTCGGGGTGAATAAGGCGTGAGACCTCCCATGCATGCACACTGGCCTGGCTACAGTTTAGAAACTCCTGAAGATCACTCGGCCTAGTGCTTACACATCAACCTCTGTTGTTTGGTAGACAGTGTATCCCACCCCCCATGCGCTATTATCACAAACTCGCACGTGACTTCTATGGGATTTACGGATTCTGATTAAAATCTCAATATACTACGCGCGACTGAGGCCCTGTGTTCATATCAGTACGCTGTCACCACTGAAGTACTGAGCTCTGCTCATGGAAAATCTAATGATTGGGGAAGGCCCGTCTCCCAATCTCTGCTGACTTGAACACAACCAACATTCGCTCAGCCGCTGGTCACGGACTAAATTGCAGTGAGACGCATACTGACTGTACCGTGCGCCTGCGCCAAGAGCCAGGTATGCAGAATGCCAGCTGACAAAGACTCTGTGAAGTGACCCTGTGTGCTCGTCTCTAGTTCCGAAGTGAATGCACAAGAATAAATGTGCTCAGTTAAGCATTCATTTTTAAATTATGAATTGGGCAATGCCCCCGGGACCTGGCCCACCCGGGGGCCTCACTTAAATGAAGCGCGTGAACCCGCACTTCATTTTTTAAATAATTTCAGTGGGATTCGCAACCCCATCGTGAATTCCGACAAAATTATTGGAAAAAATGCTTTTTGGGACCCCATGAGCAGGCCTAGGGGGTCAGGGTGTTTCTACCTTGCCCCTTTTTCTTGTTTTTTATCCTTGTTTCACTGTTTTCTTGTGACTTGGCTCTATGGAGTCACAAGATGGCTGCCAACACTTCCTGGTTTGGAGTGTTGGCAGCCAATCACAATGAAGCTCGTGGTCGGGAGGGTTCGCGAATCCACCGCTGCCCTAGATATCGAAACTTTTATTTTTTTAATTTCTCAGCAACTACTGAACGCATATACACTGTTCGAAATATCCCTTTTTGCAGGGTTATCCCCAAACTTTTTGCTTCTTCTTCCTTTGTTTTTCCTGACCCGTGGTTGTTGGCTATAGGACTCTGGGCACTTTACCACTGCTGATCAGTGCTAAAGTGCATATGCTTTCTGTATAAATTGTTACTATGATTGGTTATCCATGATTAGCAGATTTGGTTCATCAGTAGGTCCCTAGTAAAGTGCACTGAGTGTGCCAGGGCTGGTGATTCAAATGCTACTAGTGGGCCTGCAGCACTGATTGTGCCACCCACATGAGTAGCCCTAAAATGGTGTCTCGGGCCTGCCACCGCAGTGCCTGTGTGCAGTTGCTAACTGCCATGCTGACTGGGCAAGTGCACCCACTTGCCAGTCCCTAAATCTTCTCTTTTATGCATATTAGTCACCCCTATGGTAGGCCTAAGGGCAGGGTGCATTGTAAGTATAAGGTAGGACAAGCCCTGATGTGTGTGGCATGTCCTAATAGTGAATTACAGCCATTTTCGTTTTTCACTATTGCAAGACTATCTGTTCTCCATAGGCCCGAATGGGCAGTTTGATTATTACATCTTATATTCCTAAACTGACTCAGGGAACATGGTAGAAATTCGGGTTTAGTATGCCTGAAATCAGAATGATAAAATACATCTTTTAGTGAAGTTGGTTTTAACATTCTGTGTTTGAAAATACCACTTATAGAAAGTAGGTATTTTATTGTCTAACCACCCAAACCTGCCTTTGCTAGGCTGTGTATTCCTTGTCTGGAGTTTTGAGTGACAGGGGCTGGGGAATTCCAGGGGGCTGGGGAATTCCCGGAGACAGGGTGAGTCAGCACAGGGCTGAATAGAGAGATCTGCATCTAGATGGGAGGGAGGACTTGCACCTGGGACCTGAATAGGACAGTGCCTGCCCCCTACAGTGCTGGCTCCATCCCCTGTGGTGCATCTGATGTCTCTGCCCCGCACTGTGAAAGGAGAGAAGGAATCATGTCAACAAAGTGCTCAAGGGCTGTGCTTTCCCTCCACAATGCTGGCTTCACCTCCTGTGGGGCGTCTTATGTTTCAGCCCTGCACTGTGAAAATAAAGAAGGAGTCATGTAAACAGAGTGCTCCAGAACTGGTTTGGACTGGTCAAAGGCCCCTCTGCCCTCAGAGGACAAAGGATTTTGGGGTATAAATATTGGGACCCTGAGCCCAAGAAATTAGATCATCGTGGAATCAAGAAGGAACCTCTGCCAAGGAGAAAGATGGAAGACTGAAGAGGGAGGACTGTCCTGCTGTGTGTTTGTGGGCTGACCTGCAGTTGCTTTGCTGCCAAGGAGAGGGGAAGGACTTTGCTGTTGCTGTGTCCCCTTGCTTGAAGAGATCTCCAAGGGCCTGAGGAGAGCTGGCCTCCTGTTACGAAGTCTCTGGAACAAAAAGACTTCACCCCCAGCTTCCCCCCTGAACTCTGATGAGTGAGTTCGGCCCTTCCTGGAGTGCTTGATTCAATTGTGGGGCCTCTGGAAGTTGTGCCTGCTGTTTGGGGAGCTGGACAAGAAGTAAAGAAGAAGATCGTCGCACCGCTTGCTTGCGGATCGTCGCTGCGAACATCGTCGCAGAGCCATCGCATCAACGGGCCACGAGAGGAGAAGATCGATGCTGCGCTGCGCATTGCCGCCGCACCTTGAGATCGTCGCCGCCCCGAAGATCGTCGCATCGTGCCTGTGCGAGACGCTTCCTACCGAACCTGTGCACCGAAATCAATACAAGGTATCGCATCCCTCCCCATACAGACCGGATTCGTCGCAAAACGCCCGCTGCGTGCAGCGGGGCAGTCGTATCGCCTCCCCAGGGTCTTAGGAGTGACGCATCGCTTGTTTTTCAACGCTGCAGCTTCCATTTGGAACTTTTGTCGCATTTACAGGTACGTTGGGCTAAACGTGACGCAACTCTGAATTATTTTGACGCGAACCCTAGAACTCTTTTAAAATCTTATTCTTGAACTGTGTATGTTGGATTTTTGTCATTTTGGTCTTGTTTAGTTTAGATTAAATACTTTTATTTTTCTAAACTGGTGTGGAGTCCATTTGTGGTGTTTTCACTGTGTTACTGTGAGTGTTGGTACAAATACTTTACACATTGCCTTTGATAAGCCTGTCTGCTCGTGCCAAGCTACCAAGGGGGTGAGCAGGGGTTATCTAAAGAGTGTATCCCCCATACCCTGACTAGAAGCAAGGGTCCCTATTTGGACAGTGGTACCTACCTCTGCCAACTAGAGACCCCCAGATCTAACATACACCATTTTTAAAAAAGGTCCATTTCTGAACCAAGCACTACCTTTTTGCCAAATTTGGTGTAATTCCGTTCAGCAGTTCAGGCTGTAGCCTTGGCTAAAGTTTCCTATGGAAAATTGATTATACACCTTTTATTTTTTGAATTTCTCAGGAACTACGGAACAGATTTACACCATTTAACAAAAAGGAGTCTTTCTGAACCAAGGGCTACCTTTTTGCAAAATTTGGTGTACTTCCGTTCAGCAGTTCAGGCTGTAGCCGTGTCTAAAGGTTCCAATGGAAAATAACATGGGGAAAACGCATTTTGGTACCCCCCCCTTTTTTCTTGGCCTCCGCTTGGCAAATCACCCCGAAACTTGAAGACAGGAGCTGACTGGAGCTGATCAATAGTTTTGAAAAATTCTCGAAGATTCGTCAACCGGAGCCAAAGTTATTGGGAACACAAAAAATACTTTTCCTATGGAAACTAGGTCCTAACTATAACTACCTACTGGCGACCGCCAGTAGGTGATATATATATATATATATATATATATATATATATATATATATTACTTCAATTCCAAATCGGTGACAATACTCCGCCGAACAAAACAGGACACAGACCCAAAGTAAGTGCTCAATTAGTTTGTTTACTCCTTCTTCGCCATGACGCGTTTCAGCTCGTCAAAGCCTTGTTCACATGACATGTCGGAGCCAATCCATGAAAGTTATTTAAAGTGCAAATACAATTACGTAGCCACATCACATGATTTGAAAAGCCATGGAAATAGAAACAGTGAAATTGTCAAAGTCGAGCCTCAAAACCAACTTGCGGCTAATATGTAAAATAAAATACACATTTCGATGTCAAACCTTCTGTTGCTCATGAATACTTGTAAAATACGTATTGTCTGCAACCAGACAGGCATAGCTGGCTTTAAGAAAATTGAAGTGCGGGAAATTACTCACATAATCTAATAAAATGCCTTATATAAATAGTATACAAATGCATATACATAAAATACTGTGATATACAAAAGGTATAGAAGGCAATAAAACGATTGGATACCTAGTTGGAATTGGAAATTTGCAGGCATTACGACGTGGGCTTTTGAAAGTGGATGGGCTTACGTGTGGGATGGAAAGTGCCAAAAACAATAGAGGGGGACAAAGATAATAATAATAAAATTAACAAAATTGATGAACAGAAATTGCTCACAATGTGCAAAAAAGTGCGAATCTAATAGGTAAGGTAAGTAGTGCTAAACTCCAAGTTAAAGTAACTGAGTTAGCCCGTACATAAGTTGGCAAAGTAAGTAAGGTGCGAAAGTGCAAAGTGCCAGAAAGGGAGGATGCCAAGATGCATTAACGGACCAGAGAGTGGAAATCAATGATAATCCGTTGGCATGAATGACGAGATTTGGAATATGCGGGAGGACAGGACAGAGTCACCTCCAAACATATATATTGATCTAGGACATAATTAAAGCAGCAACAAACACAGATTACCTCAAGAGACAGTTAAAGGTGTGCAAAATTGTAGTATCAAAAGGTGTGAATAAAGTGCCTGGTGTCAACAAAAGACGATGTCTCTTGAAGAAACAGAGTTAGAAGGATAAGGCGATGGGAGGTGCAAATGGTTAGCAAAAGATAAAATATGTATAAAATATGTATAAATATGTGCAAAACAGCAATTGTAAACAATCTTCTATTTGACAATAAATATATATATCTTAATAATAAATAGTCATAAATATGAATAAATAAATACATAAAATCTTTACATCCCTGATCTACCTCTCCTAAAACAGTTCCTGGACCAGATATTTGACCATAATTGAATAATATGCAAATATGCATAGATTAACTGCATCTAAATCGAAGCACCATGAAAATGATTGGGTCAAGCACTAAGAAAGAATATCATACACCAATTGAGTTATATAAAATATCCTTATCATAGTTAAAGACATGTGTAAAGATCTTCCGTGGCATTCAAACCCCCTGGTGACTTGGTGTCAAGCTGAATAATATATCTAGTCTCCAGTTGTCTCAATTTCTGGTCCCTGTCACCACCCCGTCTGCTGGGGGGTATACTATCAATCACATAGTAGCTCAAGTATTTAATGTCTGATTGATGGAATTCTTTAAAATGCCGAGCTACCGGATATGTGTTGTCTTGATGAGTTATTGCTCTTAGATGTTGTAAAACTCTTTTGTGAACCTGAAGTTTAGTGCTTCCTATATATCTTAGGTCACAAGGGCACGTAAGAACATAAATAGCATATTCGGTTTTACATGTGAGTAGTTTTTGTATTTTATACTCTTTGTCACAAAAAGGGGTGGTGTAGGTCTTGGTGTTTTTACCATGCGTACATGCTTTGCACGTTTTGCATTTAAAAAAGCCCTTATGAGTCTGTAGCCATGTAGTACTCTCAATAATTTCAGGGTTGGTGGTGACTAAGCTATCCCTCATGGATGGTGCTTTGCTGTACGTAATGGACACACGTTGCGGCAGCAAGGGTCCTATTACTGGATCGTTGAGTATCAGTGGCCAGTTGGTTTGTACTATCTTTTGAATGGCTTTGTGTTGGCGACTGTAACCTAAAATCAAACGAAATTCTGGGGCTACAGGGCAGGTGGCAGACATGGAGAGGGAAGCTGGGGGTGTTTGTTTATCCTTTAGAAGGCTGTCCCGAGAGCAACTCATGGATTTGGAAATCGCCTGTGAGACAATATTGGGGGCATATCCTCGTGCGAGGAATCTATTTTTACTCTCCAATTGGGCTTTGTGTAAATCCACCTCATTGCTACATATGCGTCTTAAACGAAGCATCTCACCGTAAGGTATGCTATTAATCAAGTGTTTAGGGTGAGAGCTCTGGGCATGCAAGGTGGAATTGCCGGCTGTCTTTTTTCTGTGAAGGCGTGTCTCTAATACATTGTCATGAATATAGATTTGAGTGTCTAGAAAGTCAACCTCAATTTCACTGATAGTGGCAGTAAATTTTAAATTCAAAAGATTGTGATTAATAGCGGTCACAAAATTGGAGGCTTGTTCTTTGGTACCCCGCCAGATAACAAAAAGATCATCAATATAGCGAAGCCATTTGATGATATGGCATTCAACAATGTACTTGTGTTCAGTTTTGAGTACCAGCTCCTCCCACCAACCCATGTGAAGACATGCGTAGCTGGGGGAGAAGCTGGCACCCATCGCTACACCCTGAATTTGCTGGTACAGTAAGTTATTAAACATAAAGATGTTGTTGTACAGACAATATTCCATCATTGATATAATCATATCGCTATGTTGCAGATCATATGTGGGATTTTTTGCCAAGTAATATTGGACTGCATTGATGCCGTCAGAGTGTTGGATGCTGGTATAAAGCGAAGATACATCTAGAGTCATAAGCAAATAGTCTTGTTGCCACTTCACATCCTTCGTTTTCCGAATAAAGTCACCTGTGTCACGCACGTATGACTCTAGATTTTTGACATGATCTTGCAAAAAATAGTCTACATAGATAGATGTATTTTCCAGTAATCCATCCTTGGCTGTAATGATCGGACGACCTGGCGGTTTGTCTCTATTTTTATGAATTTTAGGAATAAAATAGATAGATGGGGTTGTAGGATTGTCTTTCTTGAGGAATCTATATTCATCTTCACTGATAAGGTCTTTCCCTTTCCAACTTGCCAGTTTTTTGTAAAATTTAGAGTAAGTGTCTTTAAGAAATGCTGTGTTGCTGCGACTATAACATTGTCGATCATTTAGTTGGCTGAATGCCTCTTTTTTGTATTCCTCCTGGGGCCAAAGGACAACATTGCCGCCCTTGTCGCTGTTACGTATAACAATATTTTTATTTTTTTGAAGTTTTTGGATCAAGTTCGAATACTGCTGGTCTTGTTTGTTGTATTTCTTCTTAGTATTCAACATCGATTTATTTAGTTTTTTGATGTTTGCCGTGACTGTTTCGTGGAACACATCTATTGCATCTCGCGGGGCAATCGGATTGAATTTAGAGGTTGGTTTGAAGGGAGTCCGGATTTTTTGATTTCCTTGTTGTGGAATTTCCTTGGTAGAAGGGAGGTTCCCAAGTTCTTGTGTGGTGTTACCTTCCCATAGGTCAGTGAGTTCATTGAATAATGGCACATCTGACTGAGTAAGTCTAGGTTGGAAATTGTCATCAACTTCAGAGATGTTATGTTTGTTCCGAGAGTTGTCATTCTGGAGTAGGAAATATTTCTTTAATTTTAATTTTCTGACCCCTTTGTAAATATCCATCCTGGTTGATACATAATTGAAATCATTTTTTGGGCAGAAAGAAAGACCTAGACTTATATATATATATATATATAGTGAGCTGTCCCATGAATACAACAGGGTAGAGGATACAAGTTTGGCTCACAGATTGTAACATACATATATTAACTGAACCCACAAGAGGTTGGAGGAGCCAAAAGGTGGGAAAAAACGCTAAGGCAGGCCCACCAACAGCCTCCATTGTGGCTGAAGTTATTTAATAAGGTTGGCCCCACTTAGTTAATGCAACGCCACATAAACCAGCCCTCAGGGTGTAATACCATCAGGGTGGTCTATCATCTGACTTGGACTGAGGAGGTAACAGGATCGTTTCACATTCTGTTATAGCAGCGCCCACCCTTCGTTGCCACTGGAGAAATGTCAGAACATTAACCTCCACAGCAGTCCACTACACCAAACCTTGCAGCCAGACAGCCACCTCAGGTGACCTACATGTCTTCCAGTTCACTGCAATAAAATGTTTATCTATCAATAAGGATAGATCTGTAAACGTATATATGGTCTTAGCTTTTGACCGTATACTAAATAAGTCCAAGAGAAAGAGAGATCGCCATAGGGAGCGGTAATGTTCTCCTTGTTGTGTCAAATATATTATCCACCAGCAATGACCGGTATGTTTGGCTAAAAGTAAATTCCCACTCCATGTGAAAAAAATCTGCGCTTACTGCTCTGCATTTAGGGCAAACAAAGATATGGATGGGTCTTAACTGGGGTGGTGAATTGAGCGAAAGAATGATGATGGATTAAACCCTGATCTGTGACTGGGGGTGAGTGTCTGAAAAGTTTCAGCGCTCTGTCCATCATCTGCTTGCGTTTGGTCTGCCTCGAGGGCAAGGGCGTAACACAGGCTCCCGCAGCCCCCATGGTGTGGGGGGGCCCCAAGCTGCAGGGGGCCCCCTCGGCACAGCACTCTGGCAGGAGAGCACCTGATTGAGCCTGGAGGGGGCCCCTATACTTAACTTGCAGGGAGGCCCCCTCAATTTACGTTACGCCAGTGCTCTAGGGCATGTATCTGGAATCCCCAGGTGTATTTTGGACAAACGTGCAGGAGCAAGGTAGGCTCAATGCTGGCAATTAAACTGTGTAAACTTAAAGTGCGGGCTCCTATTTCTAGTTTTAGTATATTCTAATGCACGGTAGCATTCATCAGACAATTACTCGCCTAGTTTTTGTTCCCAGGTTTTTCCAGCACAAGAGTGAGAGCACATAATGTAAAAAGTGGCCACGGATGTACTCTAAGCACCATGGTTCAGTATAGCACACAGAACGTTTGATTTCGGAGGTTCCATCTCTTCTGCCTCCCATTTCTGACACGTTTCTAAACGAAGGGCATTACATGTTAAAAATTGGCTGGAAAAAGGGCCATATTCATCTTGCTGGCCAGCCAACGATGTGAGCGTAGATCTGTGTATAAGTCTCGCTCCATGGCTATCCCTCTCGTGTCCATGGTATTATAGTGTGTGCTTAGGAATACTTCATGGGGCTGGAATAGACCAAAGGGGTAGGTCTGCTGAATATGGGTTCGAATTTCCCAGCTTCTGATTGTATCGAGCCCAACAGGATGCAGTTGTGTGGAGAACCCTAGAGTAGGTAATAGTCAGCCTTGTGTTATTAAGTACCATCAGCTACATCTCTGCCATCTCAGTACTGGCAAATATGTCACCTAGTCTATTTTAATTATGTCCTTCATCCGTGACATGACAGTGCCACAATTTACAATATTATTACTCAGTAAATTGCGAAACGGCGGATAAAGGTGGTATATGAATCCAATCAGCTTATAAGTAGAATCACAGAAAAACTCTTTTTAATGCAATAATTACTGCAGCTGCACTAAGAACATGTTTTATTGATGTCCACTGCTCTCCCTGTGGAGCGTGCAAGTGCAACTTATCAAGGAGGATGTGCTAATCACCAATTCAACAAGCCTGCTGATAGAAATCTTGACTTGAATGGATAAATATTGTAGCATAAAAGTAATTGAAAGTTGTATTAGGTATAGAGCTGGAGCTTTGGACATAAATAATAGAAAATTCAATTTTCATCAGGGCTTTAAAGATTTCTATAAAAAAGACCACTCTTAGGATTACTGTGATATTAAAAGAATGCAACCTTTGCCACATAATCCCACAGTATGATTAAGATTAGCGGGAAAGCATTATGTTCTAAACAGACCCGGGAAAGTTCGGCTGACAGAATGGAAAAAGCTGTAGTCGGAATCTGTGCTTGAAAACATTCAATTCCGTTCGAGGGGGGGGATTGCCATTAATGTCTTACAGTGCATGATAGCTTCTTCTGGCAGCCTGGATTTACCTGTATCAAAACAATGAGTACAGACAGCGCACAGTGGCCACTGGGTGCTGTGCACATCGGGCCTGCTGGGGCCAGACATGCAGGATACCAAGGGAGGAGTGAAACAGAACAAGCAGCACGTTGTTTACCGTCATATGTATTATTCCTATTTTAGCGCTAGACACTAACAGAGCACCAACTCTTACACACATACACACACACAGACACTCAAATATTATATAATGCACAAAGCACTCTGGGGCATATTATCAAGACACGGCGTCAAAATTATCGCCGCTTTAGCGGCAGAAAACAGCCGCTAAAGCGGCGATAATGGGCTTGATAATATGCCCTTGAGAATTCTCATAGAAGCCCATGTTCTGGTGTCAACATGGGCTTCTATGGGAATTCTCTGCGGCATATTATCAAGCCCATTATCGCCGCTTTAGCGGCAGTTTTCTGCCGCTAAAGCGGCGATAATTTTAATGCCGTGTCTTGATAATATGCCCCAAAATAAGTAGAAAGGTTGCAAGAACAGGTACGTTTCTTGGTTTATATATATATATATATATATATATATATATGTACGCTCCTTGTTCCACTCGAAAAACAGGGCACTCGCAGGCAGGTGCGATTTTGCGGCTGTGGACACCGCAATACTATTTTGCTCCACTCCTCTTAGTCCAAAAAGAAGATATCGCACTCCCAGGGACGTTGTCAAGAAAGTTTATTCAAATGACCAGCAACAGACGCGTTTCGGCAAGAATACCTTTCTCGATGTCAATGGCACATCGGAAACGCCATATATATACAGAGAGAGTTTGACATATCATCCTACCAAATATGATAAGCAGATGTACAGAATATCCACTACCACAATGTTGTGAACATAAGTGAAGATGAATCTGTATTGATGTACTAACCCCACCTCCATTCACCTTGACCACATACATATCTTGAACATTACATTTGTTCAAAATGCAATACCCCCTTGCATAAACTGTTTTGCAACCTAATGCACCTCCCTCTATGGCACAACCTTTTCCCTTTATCTAGTTCTTAATTTTTGAGTTTGAAATAAAAGAATCACATCACATATGTCCTTTAACAATTTTTAAACAATCTGAAAAAGAAAATATTTTTAGAGGTTGTGGTTAAATTTATAAGAGTGTGGGACAATTCCTAAGAATTCATTATCAGAAGAACGTTATTGCGTATTGCATGTGCTTAAAAGATGCACTATCCGTGTTATCCACTTGCCAAAAAAGCAACAAAATAATAGGAATCAGGAGTATTTTCAAGCTATGCAATTCCAAGAAAAAAAGAGAATTAATGGATGCCTCTTGTGATCTTTCGTGGAAAAGTACTTAAAATACAGAAGCATCAGCACTTCCATGAAGTAATTTCTTCTGACTTCTTCTGACTCAATGTATTCTGGCTTCAGATTTAAATTAACAGGGGGAAATGCTGATGCACCCTTCCATTCTTTTTTGAAAAAGAGGATCCTTTCTTTAAAACATCTGCCAACATAAATCAGTCACGTTCAATTATTTATAAGATGGCTTCACGAGGGGCTGCTCAAAACTCCTCTCCAGGCCATAACAAAATGGTCTTAGTATAATGGCCGCCATTTGTTGTGGGTAATTACTCTCCTCCTACTAAAAGAGGAGAGGGGCTGTGCTATTTCTTGGTAGACGGCTTGCAGATAACTTCTTCAGGCCAGTGTCTAAACCAGGTTTCTCCAGTGTATGCTATTAATTCTCTGACATTCCTTTTTCAGGCATCTGCCCTAACAGTAATATGGGCTGCTGTGAGTGAAAAGGTTATGTCACATTGTAAGAAAATGCCTCTTTTGCATAATCACTCACATTTTTTTGGGACTGATGCTATTGTTTTCTGGATTCTGTACAGTGGGCCTTTCAGATTAGGCATACGCTCTGACACCTAAACACTTGTCAAATTGGTTATAATGCTGATTGCTCGTTTAGCTTACATGTAAACCCTAGTATATGGAACCCTGTGCATACAGGGCTGCATGTTAAATGTCACTAGTGGACTGCAGCACTTACTGTGCCACAAGTTGTGTCCAGGTAAAAGATGACTCTAGGCCTCCCACAACAGCCTAAATGGGCACTTTTCAAACTGTCATGTCGACCTATTAAAACCACCTTTTTAAAAGTCCTTAACCTTTCTTTTTCAATGGTAGTAAGTCAACCTTAAAGTAGGCCTTATCAGCCCTAAGTCAGGATTCATAGCATTTAAATGTAGAACATATGTATCTAATTTCTTTACATGTCCTTGCAGAGAAAAGGAACCACACTCGTTTTCCACTGTAATAAGTCTGGCCGTACCATACAAAATACTGGGTTACTTTATTACACTGAATAAAGCTAACTTAAGATTGGCCATAGGTAGAACAATACTTCAAACACTAATTTTTAAGGTTAAACAAAATCCAACATAATTTATAAGTCCCAATTTAGTCCAATGCTTTCCAAAATAGTGACTTTAGAAAGACACATTGGGCCCGATTCACAGAACTAACTTAAGACAAAATCCTAAACTTACTACCATTTTGGTATTCACAGAAGGCACTTACTTAATTTGGTATTCACAGAAGGCACTTACTCATTTCGGTATTCACAGAAGTTAGGAGTCCTAACTTTAGGACTCCTAAATGCCTTCTGTGAATACCGAAAGTCTTAAAGTTAGGATTTTTCTCAGTTTACGAGTCCTAAAGTTAGGAGACCTAACTTTACTACTCCTAAACTGAGAAAAATCCTAACTTTAAGACTTTCGGTATTCACAGAAAGCATTTAGGAGTCCTAAAGTTAGGAGTCTTAACTTTACTACTCCTAAACTGAGAGAAATCCTCATTTTAAGACTTTCGGTATTCACAGAAGGCATTTAGGAGTCCTAAAGTTAGGATTCCTAACTTTACTACTCCTAAACCGAGAAAAATCTGAATTTTAAGACTTTCGGTATTCACAGAAGGCATTTAGGAGTCCTAAAGTTAGGACTCCTAACTTCTGTGAATACCGAAATGAGTAAGTGCCTTCTGTGAATACCAAAAGGGTAGTAAGTTTAGGATTTTGTCTTAAGTTAGTTCTGTGAATCAGGCCCTATTTCTTTGCCTAAATGCTCTGGTAGTCTTTTCAGTGTTAATCCCCAGCTATCACCTAGAAGCCCGCTGCCCCTGGCAAACAGGTGTGAATGGTTCTCGTGAAATGGATGCAATGGCTTTATGTTGGAGAAGGTGTGACCTCCTCCTGACAGATTGGCTTGGGTATGTGCCCACGAACTGCACAAGCTTCACAGGGGGCTTCAATTGTCACAAGCAGATGCAAAGCACAACTAGGCCTCCACTTTCCATTGCCCAGGAAGTCAGGATGGCACCAATCTCAGTGGGTGGAAAATCCTTTTCATAACTAGTTTGGAGGGGGAGTTTCTCATTTCTCTATCCACACCTCAAGAGTGTGCTCAGAGGTCTCCCCAGAGAAGAAAGGTTCTGCGTTGTTGTTTTTTGCTAAGCATTGGAATGTGGGAGTATTTAGGGTCATTTCCCCAAGAAGTGATGACAAAGTCGGTAGGGCTTCCCATGAGAACTTTTTTCCCTAATGGTCATGGAGTTTACCCATCCAGAAGCTGGGGTCAGGGATACATGTGGCATCCCTAGATACCTTTTTTAAATACATCTAGACCTATGGAAGACAGAAGAAGATCTGCACCTGCTGTGGAACGGTGGAGAGAGACCTCAGGGGCTTAATCTGCCCCCACTTGTATCCAGGACAAAGAAGTGGACTCCAATGATCCTGTTAGGCTACATGGCCAAGAAAGCTACAAGAAGAGACTTTTTCCAAGAACCAGGCTTACCAGTTCCAAATGAATTCGCTCTGAACCCTGCTGGTGGCTTTTGGAAGAGTTAGTCCTAACTCCTAAGAGGTGCCCACTTAGTACTGGAGCATGGGCTGTGTTAGAAATATGGTTTCTGGTTGGCAAGGGCAAGCACCTAAGGCAAGCAGAACCCACCACTCTAGTCACATTAAGGGAGCTTCACACCCAAGATTACCCCTGCTCATGCCCTTGGTAGCTTGGCACGAGCAGTTCTGCTTATCCCAGAGGCAATGGATAAAGCGTTTGCGCAACACACACCAGTGACACAATACATATGCCACAAAAGAGACTCCACACAGTACACAGTATTATATAAAAAATAATGTGCTGTATTGCATGTAAACATAGACCACATAAACCAATAATCACTTTGACAACCAGGCAATTGTCAAAACATCACAGATAGTTCAATAAGATAAAGACTTCTATGTTGCACATGTTATAAAAACACCATCACTGTGCATACAAATACAAATACTGAAATAACACTCACTGTCCTGACAATGCAAGGCAAAAACAACATAATTTGAGACATGCAATGCAGCAGTTAGGTTAGGGAGAGAAACACTAAGAATACCATAATAACAGGTATCACTAAATGCTGACATAAACACATAGGTTGCAGTCAATACATGGTTGTAGAATACTTGCGCCTTTATTATATGTGATGTGGTAATTTTGGCTCCTCTATAAGGTACTGGTGCTTCTGCACTCCTTTTAGCTGTCTTACGGTGAGTGTAGCTACTCACATTGATTCCCAAAAATACATCCCGGTTTTTCGGGTTAAGAGGTAACCTCAATTGATGTGTGATGCAGGAAATCACATTATAACCAATGCCCCCAGGTATGGTCAGATTGGGGAGCTCCCACACCGCAAACACAAGCTCAAGACCTCGCTGGGACCCAAGTGTGCAGGACTTCCAAAGCAGCTGCCCGTGACCATGCAGATGCAGCTGGGAAAGTCAAGAGGCATCTACTTCCCTCCAGGGCCTACTCTGGGCAAAGGGGCTGAGCAGACCAGCCTGAGAGCATAGGGTAGCTTGACAATATCCCCCAAGGCCCCTACACTACCCTGGTACCCCGATGAGTTGCCGGGAAGAACCTCTGATGCTATTTCAAGAGTGGGCAAGGCGACTGCAGTTAGTCTCGCATTGCCCAGATTCTGGTGATGGCAGCGAGTCCCAGGAGTTGGTCCAACAGGGGTGAGTGCTGTGGGACGGCAGTGATGCTGTTGGTAGGGCACCTTTGTACGCCCCTACTACTGGCTGCATGTCGCGGGCTCCATGTCTGGGGGTGGCAATGCTGGGGAACAACACAAGTCACCTCTCATCTAAGAAAGCAAACTTGCTCAACACACATTGACTGCAGTGCACAAGTGGCCTCAACCAGTGCTCGCCACGTGCTGAGCCTGAGAGTCAAGCACATGAAGCATCGCTTCACCATGCACTGGTACAAGCAGTCCCTTTGCTTAGGAATACAAATAAAGCCTTCCACCTGCTCTATAAGGGATAAGAGCACCAAGGGATAAAGTGCTCAATATGTGCTTCTTAGAGTCAAATAAAATACCCAAATGGAGTGCTTCCATTTGCTCATTACAGGTGAATTGGGAGGCCAGACTCATAGTACTACAGCCATTTCTCGGCAGTAACCAGTTTCAGGAGAACAACTGGGGAGGCACAAATGCAGGGAGGCAGGCAGCAGGCCAGCATACTGGTTTCCTCAGCAAAGAGGCAGTCTCTCAGTAGCCAAGAAAGCAACTAGGTCAGCACAAAAAAGCAAAGCCCAAGCTGTGGTTTTCCTGGCAGTGATCCTCTGGTGCAGTACGTAGTGCCAGCAGAGTCTGGTTACAAGTCCCCCACAGTGTCTAAAATCAACGGGTCAGAGCCCCTGTACTTATACTAAAATAGTATTTGATGTTGAGGTAACTTCAAAAGAAATCTTCTGGCTCCAGACATCAGTAGGGGGTAAATGAGCCCTTTGTGTGAGAGCAGGACACAACCTATATGCATGTAAGTGCACACGCCAACCTCTCTCCCAGCCCAGGAAGACTATCAGTATGTAGATGGACAAAGACACTTCTCCTGCCCCACCCCAGCCCTTCCTGTGTTGTGGCTGTCTGGAAAGTATGCACAAGCCTAGTTGTGTCTTCC
The DNA here is from genome assembly GCF_964204655.1 of Triturus cristatus. Classification (NCBI taxonomy): domain Eukaryota; kingdom Metazoa; phylum Chordata; class Amphibia; order Caudata; family Salamandridae; genus Triturus; species Triturus cristatus. The sequence goes on from NC_140594.1 coordinate 448,708,414, forward strand.
TACCCTAGATGTGGATTGGAGTCAGGCTGAAAAGACCAACGAGTCATTAGCACATAAAAATGACCACTTTCTAAATGTCCGATACAACAATAGGGCAACCCACTATTCCCCAAGGAATTGGGTATATTCAATCACAGAACACAATTAAACCTTGAGGAATCATTTACCTTATATTTCTTATTTTAAATAGTCACGAAAGTGAACATAATTCCTCAGAACTCAAATAAATTGCGTGAAAACACAAATTGTTTTTTAACAGAGTTAATCATCTAATGTATTAATATATTCAATACTTTCATTCAGTAGAGCATTGAGTATTGATCCATATATCAAATCATGAAAGGCAACCTGAAAAACTACTGTTTCATTTTATATCAAATATACAGTAGTATGCGACACATTTTATGCAAACACATGAGCCATATAAAATCAGCCATATATTGAAATCAATTAGTTCGTACAAATATGATTCCGGATGACATCAAATGATAATTGCATATACAAAAGAAGTGTCGTTGCGTCGACGTTTCGGTCTCAGTATTGGAAAGCCAAATCCACAAGACCATCCTCAGGACAAATGTTGCACCATGAATTTCTTCGAGGGATCAACGGACCTGTGTTACAAATTACACCGTCCTTCACTTAGGATAGCAACAGAAGTCGGCACCGATAATCTGCACCATTATTTTATCCAACTTGTTTCAGTGACTTCTGTGCTCAATTGCTCACCCGACACACAGTCTCTCAGTAGCCAAGAAAGCAACCAGGTCAGCACAACAAAGCAAAGCCCAAGTTGTGGTTTTCCTGGCAGCGATCCTCTGGTGCAGTACGTAGTGCCAGCAGAGTCTGGTTACAAGTCCCACACAGTGTCTAAAATCAACAGGTCAGAGCCCCTGTACTTATACTAAAATAGTATTTGATGTTGAGGTAACTTCAAAAGAAATCTTCTGGCTCCAGACATCAGTAGGGGGTAAATGAGCCCTTTGTGTGAGAGCAGGACACAACCTATACACATGTAAGTGCACACGCCACCCTCTCTCCCAGCCCAGGAAGACTATCAGTATGTAGATGGACAAAGACACTTCTCCTGCCCCACCCCAGCCCTTCCTGTGTTGTGGCTGTCTGGAAAGTATGCACAAGCCTAGTTGTGTCTTCTTACCCTAGATGTGGATTGGAGTCAGGCTGAAAAGACCAACGAGTCATCAGCACATAGAAATGACCACTTTCTAAATGTGGCATTTCAAAAATAGTAATGAAAAATCCACCTATACCAATAAGCAGGATTTATCACCACTATTCCAAAACTGATCAAACATGGCAAAGCTACTCCTTTCAGATCAGAAATTACCGCTGGAAAATATATCAGGGAATTCCAAATGCAAACCTATGAGAGAAACAGGCCTCACAGCAGTAAGAAACTAAATAGGCTGTTTGTCACTACCAGGACATGCCACACAATGATGGCACATGTCCTACCTTTTACCTTTACAGCACCCTGCCCATAAGGCTAACTAGGGCCTACCTTTAGGGGTGACCTTTATGTAGGAAAAGTAGAGTTTCAGGATTGGCGAGTAACTTTAAATGTCGAGTCAATGTGGAAGTAAACTGCACACGCAGAGCCTGCAGTGGCAGGTCTGAGACAGGTTTGAAAGGCTACTTCTGTGGGTGGCGTAAGCAGCACTATAGGCCCACTAGTAGTATTTAATTTAAAGGCCCAAGGAAAATGGGATTCCACTGTACAAGGGACTTACTCCTAAATTAAATTTGCCAAACAGGTGTAGACCAATCATTCCTGGTTTACAGGAGAGAACACATCCACTGAATAGTAGTGGTATAGTGCCCAGAGTCCTAAACAAAACAGGTCAGAAAAATACAGGATGAAGGCAAAACGTTTAGGATAACCCTTCAAAAAGGGTCAGGTCCAACAGGCTGGTTTTAGAGTGTATGTGTATGACCCTAAAACCTGCAAAACTGGATACTTAGAAACAGTTTCAGAAGTTATCCTCCAGAAAACCAGCAGTGAACAGGACTAGCGCAGAACCCGCAGATGCGGACATTAAATCCCCAGTAGAATTCAATTGTCTTGCTTCCGTTGCTGAAAGGATTTGTACTTTCAGAAAAGTTTCTAAGTCTGAACGTAGAGGTCCTTCACCAAGATTGACATTGAATAGCATCCACGGCCCGTATAGGGCGTGCCACCGGGCGGTGACGTGGGGCGGGGCAGGGTGGGAGGTTGTAAAATGTGGCAAATGGACGATTTCAGGTAAGTAACGGAAAAAATAAATAAAACAAATTTCGTTGCACGCGCTGCATCACTAAATGCGATGCAGCGCACGCAAAAAAAATTGTTTTATTTATTTTTTCCGTTACTTACCTGAAATCATCCGTTTGCCGAATTTTACAAATCCCCACCCTGCCACTCCCCGGCCCCACGTCACTGCCCGGTGGCACACCCTATACGGGCCGTGGCTGATCCACTGACAAAACCTTCCTAAGAAAACATTCCAGACTTCACTGGCTCGGATCTCTGTGCCGTTGATGACAACCATGCCACGTTTCTTGCCAGAGACAAGGCATACACAGAGGACCTGCACGTCACCAAGCAGCCATCCTCAACTTCTTCTTTGGACACAGCCTGCAGTCCAACCCGCAAACAACACATCAACAAGGACATTTCTCCAGAAAATCTTCTACGTCTGAAGGTAAACGTTCCACTGGGACATACCTGGTCCTTGTACCCAACTGACAGTAGGTCAAGATCAACCTTAACTTTTGACTTGGGTCTGGTCTATAGGAATCAGATAACCGTGGTTGGCTCCTTGTGCTGTTTTGCACTATTTTTACCTAAATCTTCTCAAACCTATATCTCTGGTTCCCTTTGTCTGATTTTTGTTGTCTTGGTGTCTATTTGTTTGGTAAATGTCACTCTGTTGTAAAGAATTGTGTGACATTTTGTATTGAGTTGTGGGTTCTACTTTTTACCTTTTTTTGTACTGATACATGTGTTATACATTTCTTTTGATTTAAGCCTGGTTGCTCGGAGCTACAGTTATCTAGGATTGAGCTCAGGTTTAGATTATTGAGACCTTACTGGATCTAGTATGGAATTGTCACATTATAACATGGTGAGGACTCACTTCCACCCTAACAAATACTCAACAGTCTCACACACAAAAGACAGGAAAGGAATTAACAAATGTGTTATGCTGCCTTGCAGATACAGGCACAAAACTGTCATTTCTAGGTTTTTGGTGCTGTTGGGAAAGCTGGTAGCTGATCTTAAAGGCTTCACATTGGTACACTGACCCTTTATAGTACGGATAAACCTGAGATGTGGCATAAGTGGGAAGAGGATTGTCAGTTTAAGTGCCTTCAAGGGAATTCATATGAGACTCCCTTTCCCTTGTGTAGAATGAGTGGGTGGTGAGTGTGTTTCAAGCCAGGGTACCGACGCTCGTTGGTCAGTTGGAGGTGAATGGGCCATGCAGGAAAGTGAAAATATAGTTGTCTTCACACTGTCACACATTGTTAACAATCAACAATAAAATATGTCCCAGAATGTTTCTTTATTTGATATGCTAGGTTTTGAAACCTAATTTGAATTCATTCACTGACTGGCCCCTTCTAAGTACTGGCGTTTGCCCCTGCAGGAAAGAGCTGGGCAATATAGGTAACACAATAAAAACACAATAAAAATAATTGTGTCGGGAAGACCAGAGCCCCTCAAATTGATGAGGAATGTTCTCTGCCTCATGATGTCACCCCTCTTCTCTGTTTAGAGCCCCTCAGAAAACGATTGCGACACATAGAACAAGCCTCTTTCACTGAGATCTATACACAATTGGGAGAACGCAGCCCCTTTAATGAAGGGAACTACAGGGATGCCCTGTACTGCAGGGACGGCATCAGGGGAGTCCGTCAGCCAATTGATGAGGAGGGAGGCCCAGGGGGGTGTCCGGGAAGACAAACAACAAGTAGAGAGAGAGAGAGAGATGGGCTAGCAGCCATCCACAGAACGCCGTGAGGAGGATGAAGTTTCCACACAGCCTAGTAATACTATCTAGCCTCCCCGAATTTCATGATGCCATTTAGTCTTCAGACTGACACCTCGGACACTGGTTTGGGGGTTGTCTTGTCCCAACTATCTCAAGATGTCATTGATCTTCCCATACTGTTCATTAGTCGCAAACTGTTTTCCCAAGAGAAGAAGTATCCAGTGATTGAAAAAGAGTGTCTCACTATCAAATGGGCTGTAGAGAAATTACACTACCATCTTGAAGGGACACTTTTCACATTGTATACTGATCATGCTCCTCTGCTGTTGATCAGCTGTAGCCAAGATAATTACCCTCATATCTTTCATTGGTTTCTGTCACTACAGCCCTTTGTTTTCAAGGTCAATCACCAAAAGGGCTCTGAGAAAGGGAACGCGGATTTCCTTTCACATATTCCACAATGCCCCTAAAAAGTTCTCTGGGAGGGGTATGTCAAGAAGACCAGAGCCCCAGTATTGAAGTACCTGATATTGATGAGGAATGCTCTCTGCCTCATCACGTCACCCCTCTTCTCTGTTTACAGATTCTCAGAGAAGGATTGAGTAACGTAGAACAAGCCTTGTTCTCCAAGACCTCGACACCCTTCAGAGAATGCATCCCCTTTAATGAAGGAAACTACAAGGATTCCCTGTACTGCAGTGATGACATCAGGGGAGGCTGACCAATCGATGTGGAGGAAGGCACATCGTGTTGATGTTCAGGAAGTGAAGATGGAGATAAAAAACACATCGAGAGAGAGACGGGCTGGCCGCCATCCAGAGTACGCCAAAAGGAGGAGGAAGTTTCCATACTGCCATCAAGAAAAGGAGAAACGCCGGAGATGACGAGCCCTAAGCGATCCAGGCCAAGCCGGAAGACGCCAGGTGGCCAACAACCAAGCAAAGACTCCCACCATGCTCCCGAGGAGCACAGCTTTTGCAGGTATGGGCCCATATACAGGACTTAACAGGGAGAAGGGAGGAAGCAGTAGATGAGCCCCCACAGCGCTGACATTATTAAGTACAAGTAGTGCATCAAAATGCATTCCCACAGGTATCTTACATGGAAACTGATTTAATTAAAATGCACAGGGTGAAGGTTGAATTGTAGGTGGTGGTATCCTCCTGCACACCCTATCTCCAAACAGTGTTGTGTGAAGAAAACACTTACCTGTGACAATTTTGATTTTCCCAAGGTAGGATTGGCATTGGTGCTCCAGTGTGGCAAGATCCTCCCAGAGAACCTATAAGAAGAAAGGTGAAAATTAGAAATCCTATTACCAGTGACTTAGGACACTATATATTTGAAAGGAAATAAAAGAAGGAAAAGACAATATTTCTGCTTTTGACTATTATGTCCCTTATGCCTCTTACAAATTGCTTAGACTTTTCACCCTAAAACACTAGTAACTATGGTTTGAAAACAAACTCCTCTTTATCCCCTTTACCAAATAGTAGACAGTTTATTGGAAACAGACAGATTGAGGAGCCTAATGTATTCAGTTCTTCCTGAGTCTGCACTCCAACCCAAATGGCTAGTGTTTGCTAATGCTCAGTTTGGCCCTTACATAAAGGATGTTGTTTTCAGGTGCTTAAAAGGGGCAGGACTTAGGTCCCTGTGGTGCCAAGACTTAGACTGGAAGGAGTTCACAAGCTGTTGCTTGCGAGCCTTCAGAACTGCCAACGAATCCATCATACCTTGCAGATGAGCAACGCAATACAATTCCCTCTCCTTCAATATAAAGTAAAAGAGTGAGACCTGTTACTGCAAGACTTAATATGTCTTCCTACTCAAGGTTGACAACCAGTACTCAGAATACTGAGTTGGGCCCAACACAGTAAACTCCTGCTTCCTGAGTGATGTTTTCAGGATGGTTGTGATGTTGTGTGGAGCCACCTGAAATCTTTAGGCAATTTGGTTAAACTACCTTGTTTCTTTTACTAGCTCCTTGTGGTGGGGTCAAGCTTGTAGTTGGCCATCCTGACCAGGGCCTCAGGATGTCTTCCACCTTTGCAGACTATTGAATGTCTTTATAAATTGATAGCAATAAGCAGTAGCAAACAAAAAGAAAAGTAGTCAGTCTCTTACATGTGGGCTTAAAACTTGGATCTTGCCGTGACTGTGAAAAGATAAGTGGATGTCTGGAGGAAGAAATGGTCCCATTCCTCATCTTCCCAAAGCCAGGTAAAGGATGGAAGGTGTTACCACAACTCTGGTGAGACACGATTGATTACTTTCAAAGTGAATTGCAATTATGAGAACAAGTCTTTTCAATTTCAGCTCTTAATTGCCATTCATAATGAATAGTGAAATCCATTTTGTTAGTGGAATCGGATCCGCAAAAGAGGTTTAGTACATTTCTGAACACTCTTTTGCATTTGCAATCCCTGTGAGTTTGTAAAACACCGATTTTGCAACTACAAATGTTGAGCCAGATTTACAAGCCCCTTGAGCCACTTTTGCGTAATTTTTCCCATGTTAAAAATGCTGCAAAAGTGGTGCAAGGGGCTTGTAAATATGCCCCGTGTTTCTTTCAATGGGTCTCATGAAAGCCGAGGGAGAGATGGAGAGATGCAGGCAGATGGTCCTGACAGTGGGAAACCCATTTTTGATTGAGGAAGTGAAGAATAAAGTCTAAGGGTCATACAGCCTCGTGAAAATTGTAAAGAAAGTTTCGGGTTCCGCGAGGAGGGCGGACAAGGACCGCCTTGCGGAATCATGGTGGAACCATTGTTATTCCCACCGCCATCCTAATTTGGCGGTGGGAATTTTCAGTATGATGGCCCTAAGATATCTGCTCTTAAAATGGAAATACGGACTATAAGAGTCCCCATAGACGTTCTTACCGTTCTGAAACGCCGTGACTCCCTGGTATAACTTAATACATTTTGTTAAGTATTTTTATACATGTGTAAGATTGCTGATTACGAAGGTCAAATTTATTTTCTGCTGTGCGGCCAGGTTAAGCGGCAGTGTACACTTGTACTATCAACTATTTAGTCCATGAGGGCGGCAGCCTCATCCCTGACCAGCATGCTAACATACATTGAAACAGAGTTCATTCAGTCAGATAGTGTACAATTTCACATCATTTCATCAAAAACATTGGGTGTGTGCAACACTACTCATTCAATAAGTTCACCCATTTGCCAGGCCCAAACCTTCCCTTTTATTACATATGTCACCCATAACGTTGGCCCAAGACAGCCCCATGAGTAGGGTGTAGTGTATTTAAAAGGTAGGACATGTACATTTGTTTTTTACATGTCCTCGTAGTGAAAAACTAATAAATTTGATTTTCACTACAGCACAGCCCATCTCTCTCATAGGTTAGTGTTGGAGCTGCCTTGTAACATCTTACAAGCGTATCTTCCAATGGGAGCTGATAGAAAATTGGAGTTTGGTGTCTCTGGACTCATAATTTAAAAATGCATCTATTAGTAAAGGTGTTTTTTAAATTGCAGGTCTGAAAATGCCACTTTTAGAAAGTGAGCATTTTCTGCTTTGACAATTCTGTGCCTCAGCCTGTCTCTGAATACACATCTGGGTCGGGGTGACAGCTGGGCTCTTGTGCATTCACCTTAGACAGTCACACCAAGGGAGCTGAGGTGTGCCCTGCATATCCTGATGGCCCATCACCAGGCTGATGGGCCTTTCTGAGCTAGAGTGGTGGGAGGAGTTGACACTGACACCAAAATAGGGCTGTGCCTATCCTCACACAAAGAAGTCTCCACACTCTGTAGTGTGGCTGGAGCCAGGGTAAAGAGGGCAAGGGTCTTGTGCACAACAAAGACTTTTGTTTGAAGTTTGCCTACTTCAAAGGCTCTAATGGGTATAAGTACTTGACCACTGACATCATATGCTCAGAACAATTCTGGATTGAGGACATTCTGCCACGAAGAGCTGCATTGCTGTCAGGAGGTACTGCCAGTTTGCTGTGCTAGCTTGGCGGTGGCGATCTGCCCTACATCCTTCCCCGCCCGCCACCCATTTCCCCCCGTCATATTAGTATGGCAGGGGTACCGCAGCGGACGGGAAGACCGTCTGCCACTTTTCCACCCAGTCGGCAAGTCGACCAGGCGGAAAAGGGTTTAATATGGTGGCAGTGTTTGCTAGACACCGCCATCCATATCAAGATGCAGTCGGGAGGTAGCCTTTACGTGGTGGCGTTGCCGCCATGGAAAGGCATGCGGATTTTGAAGTTGGGGGCCTGTTGTGGGCCCCCAGGATGTTACTGGGGTTGGGGGGCACATGGGGGGTACCTATGGTACCCCCTGTATGTGCATGCACTACATGGCAGGCACCGCGCGGTACCTGCCACGTTGTGCATATAGTGCATGCATATGCACAACATGCATTTTTGACAGTGCGGCGGGTGATACTGAAAGCACCACCCGCCACAATCTTAAAAATGCAGGATGCGCCCGCCAGTTTGGCGGGCGCATCCTAATCATCCCCATGGGACCACCGCACTTATGGCGGGCGGTCCCTTTTTACGTCAGGATGGCGGGCGGACACCCTAATGATGCCCTGAGGTGTTAAAAATATTGTTTTTTATTTTTGTTATATATGTTAGTATATATTTTATATTTATGTAATGTATGTTTTTTGGATAAAAGTTGTTTGTATTTTTAATATATGTGTTACATTTTTAGTAGTTATAAAAAAATGTTTTTGATTTTTTTCGTTTTTATTTCCATAGCGGGATGTGGCTTTATACAGGAATAGGGTGGGAAGGGTGGAGTTCCCGCTGTTTGCTTGCGTTACAGTTTTGTTTAAATTTTGCCTTCCTTAATGTAAACCTGTGTATCTAGGAAGTTAACTGTTATTTTGCTTATTGTTGCCGTAAATTGTAAGTTATAATCATTTATATGATGTCATTTACAAATTCAATAGCTTGTTCCTCCATCCCCTCCCAGATCACAAAAAGGTCATCTATGAAGCGTAACCATGTTCTTATATTGTTGTTTACGTAGTGGGAGTGTGCGACCCCAAGGACCAGCTCCTCCCACCACCCCATATGTAGACAGGCGTAGCTGGGGGATAAGCTGGCCCCTGTTGCCATGCCTCATGTCTGCTGATACAAAACGTTGTTAAACATAAAAACATTGTTATTCAAACAGTACATGACCATGTCTATTAGCATCTCATTATGTTCCTTGAGATGTTCCTTGTCTCTGTTCAAAAAATGTCCAAGTGCTTTTATACCATCAACATGCTGGATGCTAGTGGTTAAGGATCCAACAGCTAATGCTAGCAGACAATAGTTAGGTTTCCATTTGATTTCCTTCAATTTTCTTAGGAAATCACTCGTATCCCGTACATGAGAGGGCAAAGCTTTCACATGGGTTTGTAAAAAATAGTCAACATACTATGAAGTGTGTTCAAGAAGACTGTTGCAAGCAGAGATGATTGATCTGCCTGGCGGATTCACTGGGTCCTTGTGTACTTTTGGAATAAAATGTATCGTTGGTATAACTGGAATATCATTTCTTAAAAACTTGTATTCTTGAGTTGTAATCAGATCTTTTCTTTTCCATGCCTGTAACTTAAGGTAAAAGTCAGTATACACTAATTTTAAATTTGATATATTCATTCTCTTATAACAGGATCTGTCATTCAATTGTGCATATGCTTATTTCATGTATTCATCTTTACTCCATATGACAATATTGCCGCCATTATTTGCGTTGCGTATAATTATTTTGTTGTTCTCCTTCAATTTTTTCATCAATTCTTGGTATTTGCGATCTCTCCAATTGTATTTATTATTAGTAACTTGCACTTTATAATTCAATCGTTAGATTTGCTCAACAACTTGCTTGTGAAAGATGTCAATTGAGTCTCTAAGAGATACAGGGTTAAATGTTGACTTTGGCTTGAAAGGGGAAATCTTGCCTCCAGTTGATGTACTTGCAATTATGGGTACAGCAACCTCTTCTGCGCTGGTTTGTATTGCTGGGTCAATACTGCCTTGATCCCAGAGTTCCTGTAACTTGCTGACTAGAGGAATGTCTGACTGTGTTAGATTGATGGGCAAATCACCTTGCGTTGGGACCTCCGGTGTTTTCTTTCTGTTTGCTCTCATTGTTTTTCGTCAAAATATAGAACCTTTTTAAGTTAAGTTTTCTCACGCTTTTACACACATCCAGTCTGGTTTTCGCATAGTTAAGATCGTTGTTGGGGCAGTAAGATAGGCCCAGACATAGTATTTGTTTTTTTCTTCTGACACTGCTATTTTTGCTAAATTCATGATGGTATTGTCTTTACCACCCTTGTTGCCTATCGGTTTTTCCAGCTTCCCCTGGTTAGTTTTTTCTGTTTGGTGGCGTTCCCTCCTTGCCTTCCTCCTTTGTCTCCGCCCATAGTTTTTGTTGTTTCTATATTGTTCCTTTGTATTCTGAGATGGAGAGTTTGTCTCCGTTAGTGACATAAAAAAACGAGTTCTTCCTCCAATGTTGCTTTCTTGGCTTGCTGCCCTTTCCTTGGATTGCTGTATTCCTTTTCCGTTTCACTGTCTAAGGCAGAACTTAGTTCCGATAACGATGTGTTAGATCCTGTCCCTCCACTCTTAGAGGGTCCTGCCTTTTCTTGCCCTGCTGTTGTGTGTTTGGATGTGTGTAGAGCCTCATACTTTCTAGCGAACATAAAGGGCACCATTAGTATGGCGTGCGGACTTTGTCCACCCACCATACCCTCGGGAAACGGGACTGCCAGCTAGGGGTGCGGCGGTCCCGCACTCCCGAGTAGTATGCGCCCGCCACACTGGCGGGCGCATGGTGCATCTGCAACATTGAGGTGGGTGGTGCAGAGAGCACCGCCCTCCGCAATGGCACAAAGGCAGCCTGTGCCTTTCAATGCACAACGTGACAGGCACCGCGCGGTACTTGCCACGTTGTACATTGAAATGCAGGGGGGTACCATAGGTACCCCTATGTGCACCCCCCACCCCCCAGAATCCCTGGGGGCCCACTACGGGCTCTCAATGTCAAAAAACGCCTGCCTGCATAGTAATATGGATGGTGGTGTCTACCAGACACCGCCACCATATAAACTGCTTTTCCGCCCGGTAGGCAATCGGGCGGATTGCCTACCGGCAAAAAAACAGCGGACGGTCTTACCGTCCGGCGGGGGGAAATTTACAGCGGGCGGAAGTTTTTAAGTGGCGGATCGCCACCGCCATACGGGCGATGGCGATCCGCCCGCTATACTAATGACCCCCAAAGATTTGCCCTGAATCATAATACGCTTTGTCATGATGAAACTTGTATGTCTTTTGCTCTTTTATCATTTCCTCTTCCATTTTTAAATGTGCCATCATTTTGCTGCACAATTTATCTTAATTATTTCATTATTGGTTGTTAATAGTAATATTTTTTAATTTTAAAATAAGATTTAATTGTGTTTTATTATTTTATAGTTTAATTTAGGTGTGGGTTGTGGACATTATAGTCTTAAAGTGTGTGTAGTCAATCAATGTTTATTATTTTTTATCAATATTTTTTTAATTCATTATTAATTATGTTAATTATGTAAATAAATTGAATAAAAAATGTTGAAATGTTTAGGTATTGGTGTGGTGTTATAGGGAAGGACATAACAGAAATACATTTATGTTTTAATTAAAAAAAATGTTTGTAAATATTTTTTAGTTTAAAATAATTATTTTTTGTAAATGTATTTATTATTTTATTTTATATAATGTTTGTAGGTTTCTGTTATATGTAATTAGTATTTTAATATGTGTTCTTTTTATATGTTTAATATATATAATTTTTTTAATTTTGTTTATTCATTTCAATTTTAGTTTTTGATTTTATATATTTCTAAGTGTTTGAGTGTGAATAGTCATTTCTTTCATCACTATCCTGCACTTTCCCTACTTTTGCACGCACTGGAGTTGGGATAGTAATTTTTACCCCTCAACTATCAAGCACTTTCCCTACTGTTGCACTCACTGGAGTTATGTTATGTTATGTTATATCGCGCATGGCTACTCAGGAGTGTTCCGGCCTAGTACCTTTCTGACAAATGGGAGTCCATCAACAGAGTTCTATACAAAAAGCCGGGTTTTCAACTGTTTCCTAAACAGCTTGGCATCTTGGATGCAGCACAGTTCCAGAGTAAGTGTATTCCAAGCCACAGCGGCCCTATAAGCCAGAGTGTTACCCCCATTCTCATCAGGCGGAAACATGGAATCACCGCAAGAGGCTGTGCCATAGAACGTAGGTATCTTGGGGGCACATATAATTTAAAACACTTCCTAAGGTAGCCAGGGCCAGACTGATACAGGGCTTCATGCGCTGTGGTATGGGCTTTAGATCTCACTCTTTCCACAACCGACAACCAGTGGAGATCACCCAGATGTTGTCGTATGGGTGACCTTCGACGAATATTCAATAAAACCCTGGCTGCGGCATTCTGGATAGACTAGAGTATTTTCAACTGGTAACCAGGAACGCCTACATAAAGAGCATTCGCATAGTCAATGTGTGATAGTATTAGGGCACGAATGACCATCTCTTTAGCCGGCTGTGGTAGGAGGGGCAGAAATTTCCTAAGAGAACTTAGGACACCAAAACATTGTCTGGCTAATTTTGTGAGTGAGGGACAGTATCGAAGGCTGCAGAGAGGTCTAATAAAATCAGAGCCGCTCTGCCACCTGCATCCAGACACTATCTGATGGCCTCAGTCACTTCAACCAAGGCCGACTCCGTGCTATGCTTGGCCTGAAATCCAGATTTACCTGGATGAAACAGGCCATTATCTTCCACGAAGGCAGTGAGTTGTCTATTTACCGCCTTCTCAGAGACGTTGGCCACTGCAGGCAAAATGGGAATAGTAATATTTATCTCTCCGCTATCCTGCATTTTCCCTAATGTTGAATTCACTGGAGTTGGAATATTAAATTTTTACCTCTCCGCTATCCAACACTTTCCCTACTGTTGCACTCTCTGGAGTGTGAATAGTAAATTTTACCCCGCCGCTATCCAACCCTTTCCCTACTGTTGCACTAACTGGAGTAGGAATACATGTTTTTTACCCCTCCACTATCCAACACTTATCCTATTGTTGCATTCAGTGGAGTGGGAATACTAATTTTTATCCCTCCGCTATCCAACATTTTCCATACTGTTGCACACTTTGGAGTGGGAATAGTAATCTTTTCCCCTCCGCTACCCAACACTTTTCAATACTGTTGCTCTCACTGGAGTGGGAATAGTAACATTTGCCCCTCTGCTATCCAACACTTTCCCTACTGTTACACTAACTGGAGTTGGAATAGTAATTTTTGTCTCTTCGCTATCCAGCACATTCCCTACAGTTGCACTCACTGGAGTGGGAATAGTAATTTTTACCTCTACACTATCCAACACTTTCCCTACTGTTGCTCTTACTGGAGTGGGAATAGTAATTTTTACCCCTGCGCTATCCAACACTTGTCCTACTTTTGCACTCACTGGAGTGGAAATAGTAATTTTTACACCTCCGTTTTCCAACCCTTTCCCTACTGTTGCACTCACTGGAGTGTGAATAGTTATTTTTACCCCTCCACTATCCAACACATTCCCTACTGTTGCACTAATTGGAGTTAGAATAGTAATTGTTACCCCTCCGCTATCCAGCACATTCCCTATGGTTGCACTCACTGGAGTGGGAATAATAATTTTTACCTCTACGCTATCCAACACTTTCCCTACTGTTGTTCTTACTGGAGTGGAAATAGTAATTTTTGCCCCCCTGCTATCCAACACTTTCCCTACTGTTACACTCACTGGAGTTGTAATAGTAATTTTTACCCCTCCGCTATCCAGCACATTCCCCACTGTTGCACTCACTGGAGTGGGAATAGTAATTTTTACCTCTACGCTATACAACACTTATCCTACTGTTGCACTCAGTGGAGTGGGAATAGTAATGTGTACCCCTCCGCTATCCAACACTTTCCCTACTGTTGCTCTTACTGGAGTGGAAATAGTACTTTTTACCCCTCTGCTATCCAACACTTTCCCTCCTGTTGCACTCACTGGAGTGTGAATAGTAATTTCTACCTCTCTGCTATCCAACACTTTCCCTACTGTTGCACAAACTGGAGTTGGAATAGTAATTGTTACCCCTCCGCTATCCAGCACATTCCCTACCGTTGCACTCACTGGAGTAGGAATAGTAATTTTTACCTCTAGGCTATCCAACACTTTCCCTACTGTTGCTCTTACTGGAGTGGGAATAGTGATTTTTGCCCCTCCGCTATCCAACACTTTCCCTACTGTTGCACTCACTGGAGTTGGAATAGTAATTTTTACCCCTCCGCTATCCAGCACATTCCCCACTGTTGCACTCACTGGAGTGAGAATAGTAATTTTTACCTCTACGCTATACATACAACACTTATCCTACTGTTGCACTCAGTGGAGTGGGAATAGTAATGTGTACCCCTCCGCTATCCAACACTTTCCCTACTGTTGCTCTTACTGGAGTGGAAATAGTACTTTTTACCCCTCTGCTATCCAACACTTTCCCCCCTGTTGCACTCACTGGAGTGGAATAGTAATTTTTACCTCTCCGCTAACCAACACTTTCCCTACTGTTGCACAAACTGGAGTTGGAATAGTAATTGTTACCCCTCTGCTATCCAGCACATTCCCTACCGTTGCTCTCACTGGAGTAGGAATAGTAATTTTTACTTCTAGGCTATCCAACACTTTCCCTACTGTTGCTCTTACTGGAATGGGAATAGTAATTTTTGCCCCTCCGCTATCCAACACTTTCCATACTGTTGCACTCACTGGAGTTGGAATAGTAATTTTTACCCCTTCGCTATCCAGCACATTCCCCACTGTTGCCCTCGCTGGAGTGGGAATAGTAATTTTTACCTCTAGGCTCTACAACACGTATCCTACTGTTGCACTCAGTGGAGTGGGAATAGTAATTTGAACCCCTCCAATATCCAACCCTTTCCCTACTGTTGCTCTTACTGGAGTGGAAATAGTACTTTTTACCCCTCTGCTATACAACACTTTCCCTCCTGTTGCACTCACTGGAGTGGGAATAGTAATTTTTACAACTCCACTATCCAACACTTTCCCTACTGTTGCACTCACTGTAGTGGGAATAGTAATTTGTACCCCTCCGCTATCCAACACTTTCCCTACTGTTGCTCTTACTGGAGTGGGAATAGTAATGTTTACCCCTCCACTATCCAACACTTTACCTACCATTGCACTCACTGGAGTGGTAATAGTAATGTTTTCCCCTGCGCTATCCAACACTTTCCCTACTGCTGCTCTCACTGGAGTGGTAATAGTAATTTTACCCCTCCACGATCCAACACTTTCCCTACTATTGCACTCACTGGAGTGGGAATAGTTATTTTTACCCCTCCGTTATCCAACACTTACCCTACTGTTGCCCTGTTTGAAGTGGGAATATCAATTTTTACCCTTCCGCTATCCAACACTTTCCATACTGTTGCACTCACTGGAGTTGGAATAGTAAATGTAATTATTTTGCTATCCAACAATTTTCTTACTATTGCACTGATTGAATTGGGCAATTTAAGTTTAAATATTTTTTCAGAATTTCATATTTAAATTTATTCTAGACGTTTTTTATATTTTAAGTTATTTATATATAAATTTTATTTTTATATCAATTTAAAGTTGTAAAATAAATGAAAGATAATAGTTTATTAATAATTTTAAAGTAGATATATATGTGTATAAATTATTGTGTTTGTGAATTTCTTTTTTTAATTAAGTTTATTTGTAATATTTAGTAAAAATATATATTAAAAGTAATTTATTGTGTTAAAATTAATATTAATATTTAATATATATTATTTTATTATATATATATATTTAAATCGATATTTTTTACATCTATATTTTTTACATCAATATTTTTGATTCAATATTTTTGTACTTATCTGTGTAGGTATGGGAGTCGGTATTTATGTAGTCTATATATTTCTTTTCTATATTTTGAACATCAAATATTTTTTACATCGATATTCTATCAGTGAACCGTTTAACATCAGGCAATGTCCACCCACCCACGGACTGAGTGCTTGAAACCTTCAAGGCCCTCATTATGAGCTGTGTTATCTTATATGAGTAGTAAATGTGGCTGAGAATTGCTACCAGTCAGGGGCTGAGGACAGCAGCATTGCCTGGTACTGTCCACCCACCGGTGGCAGAACAAAACTTGAGGGAGGCCCCCTGCAAATTACATGGAGGGGTCCTCTAGGCGCCAGACCAAGTCAGTAGCTCTCAGGCCAGGGGCTAGCCATCCATGCACAGTTTTGCAGGGGTCCCCCTGGAGACTGCCCTCCGTACCACGGGGGCTGCAGAGGCTATTGTTGCACCACTGCTGCCCACTGCAGAAGTTCCTGGACAGGCAAAGGTGTGTCTTCAACCACTGTGTTCACCAACCACACACAGGCAGTCCAGTATCCCTGGTTCACCTAGTCAGAGCAGACAGAAAATATGAGGAGTTGTTCATTGAAATCTTGAAAAACTGCACAGTCAACCAGCTGGTAATTCTGGGTGGGAGCAGCTATGTCAATTTCAGAGAAAACCTGGTAATGTCCAGACTTTGCAGCAGAGATACCAGCCAGTATATTTAATTCGGCACCCCTGCTGGAAAATCCAGCCAAAGTTTAATCAGGACATAAGAGATTAAAGGTGAGCGGAATAGGGTTTCCATGAAATATATAGACATGTTTTGGAACTATAACTTTATTTTCTTGTTTATTAAATTGCCATTTAGTGATTTTTTTCACAACATAACATATTCCATTTACAAGTAAAGGAAATAAAAGGGGGTATCCTTTGTAAATTGACCACTGTATGTTATTACATGTAACCAACTTTCATTGGTGCAATATTAAGGTTATTAATGACATTCACTGATGTCTACATAAAGCCTGAGGGGGATCTTATGCACAAGAGCACAGGAACAAATGAAGGTGGAAAGGATTGAACTTACAGAATGTGCCTGAAGAATAAGGGATGGGACAAACAGGATGCTTGAGGAATGAGTGCTGCCAGATTCTGGGAAAAGAGGGCCACAGGGTATTCGTGAGATAAAACTGATGCTCGATGCATGAATGATTTTATAGAGGCACAGAGAGTACCACATGCATGTTGAGCAAAAGCTGTCAGACGCACGAGTGGTGAATAAAGGATGTCTGACTCATGAATGGTGTACAAGTCCTTTACTTTTTTTTTGTTTTTTTTAATAATGGGGACCTTATTGAAAAGGACAGCAGAAAGCACTTCAATGTAACAGGGCTTAGGTACCAAATGGTGCATCATGTTATGAACACTCATGCTGGTTAACATAGCTCACATACCGCATACAGAAGGTTGATTGACTTTAGAAACTATCATGTGCTGGGAAGGTGCGGAGGTAGATGAAGGTATAAAGCTTGGATGAATCTACGAAGATGTTGATCAGCAGAATGGAGTTTTCACGGTGCTGTAGACATGTAATGCTTAAGGAAAAGAGTATTGATTTGATCCAAATTGGTGGTGCGTTAGAAATGGAGATTATGGTTGGCTAGGGTATGCACCTAAGTCAGGCAGACCCACCACTTTAGTCAGGGCAACTAAGTTACACACCAAAGGTAATCTGTGCTCACCCTCTGGTAGCTTGGCACAGAGCAGTCAGGCTTATCATCAGAGGCAATGTGGAAAGTGGTTGCGCAACAAACTCTCACAGAAACACAATGCATACACCACAAAAGAGACTCCACACAGGATTATATAAAAATATATATAGATTATTTTCTACATCAAACATAGAACAAAATTATAGGAATCATAAATACTTTGCATGTTATGCAAATCCTGAGATAATACTCATTATCCTGACAATGCAAGAATGCAAAAATGACATACATCATAACCTCAGTGCATGAAATTAGGGCATGTACTGCACAGTACAGCACATAAACCACATTAGGATATTCACTCTTGAAAAGAGCCAGATCAAAACGACATTCAACATACATGTATATCTGTCACATAATATCAGCCCACAGCAGAATCAAATATATATGAATTTGACACAGGATGTCATTTGTCAAATATTGCAGGGAATGCAGAAAAGTAATCACAGTGCCCAAAACAGTGCAGCTGTTTTTTTAGGATTGTGACCGGGGGTTAAAAAGCAGGCAGGCATAATGTTTCCACGTGGGAGCATCAATCCACTACTCCCAAGGCAGTACTGTATTACCCCAGCCCTCTCAATCTGTTTGGATACAGGAGCCGAATACAACATTGCTCCACAGATTCCCCGTCTTTGCAGGCGGGATCATGATACCTCTGTATTAGTAGGTCTCGCGGTCAGGAACTGTCCTCCAATACTCGGGCAGGCTCAGCTTCCTCAGGCCCTGGGACAGCAAAGATCTCTATCCCGGGTGGGCTTCTCTCCATGGGATAAGGAGAGCCCGTACTGCCGCTGAGGAGAGTTGCCAATTAATCACTCAGCATGTGCTGTTCATTAGGGAATGGGGAGTCACCAGGCAGCAATCAACGCACAATAGTAAAAAGCTTACGATGTCCAAAACAGGGGGGAAAGCTAACCACCAAGTCCCTGGAGAAAACTGGGGGGGCACAAAAGCAGGGAGGCAGGCAGCAGGCCAGCACATGAGGCAGATGCTAGGTGGCAGTCCCTCCTGCAGCCAAGTAATCAGCAGGCAGCAGGTAAACACTATAAAGCAGGTAGTCCCAATGTTGCTTTCTCCTGGCAGCACAGCAGTCCCCTGGCAATGTGCAGCATGTAGCGCCTGCAGCATCCACTTACAATTCCCAGGCAGGTCAAATATCATGGGGTCAGAGCCCCTGTACTTATACTCATAAAATGCCTTTGTTCAAGGGGGAACTTCAAAGGGATTTTTATAAGTGTGCAACAATCCCTTTCAACCCAACCCTGGCTTCATACATCAGTTGGTGGTATATCAGCATTTTGGGGCTCATTAGGATGGCGTAATGACCTCCACTGCCGTGCCAGCAGTGGCGATCGTTACACCATCCTCTTGTGAAATACCCCGGCCATATTATGATGGCGGTGGGTATCGCGGTGGACGCAAAGTCTGTCTGACGCTTTTCCGCTGGTCGGCAATCAGAACTCTGCCGACTGCCGGCCGGTCACAGCTGGGCCACTAACATGGTGGCGGTGCCCAGCAGGCACTGCCAGCCATATTAGGATGTGGGTGGTTTGAAGGCCTTGCACTTGGGGGGTACCCATGGTACCCCACTGCAGTTCCCTGCACCAAATGGCAGGCACTGCGTGGTGCCTGCCACATGGTGCAGGGAAATGCTGTGCATGCCCTTTTACCATTGCGGATGGTGCTGCAGCCAGCAGCACCGTCCGCAATGATAAAAGGCCAGGATGCATCCGCCATTATGGCGGGCACATCCTAATTGGGCCGGTGGGACCGCCGCACGTCTGCCGGTAGCTCCCATCACCAGTAAGATGGCGGGCAGACTGATGTCCACCCGCCATCATAATGAGCCCCTTTGTGTGAGGCAGGACACACCCTATACAATTGTAAAGTGTGAACACCCTCTCCCTCTCCCAGCCCATGAGGACCATCACTATGCAGACAAATGCAGATGTAACCCTGTCGCACCCAACCCTTCGTGTGTGATGGCTGTCTGGAAAGTATGCACCAAGTGTAGCTGTCACCCAGCTCTAGAAGTGGATTGAAGTCAGGCTGCAAAGCACCAAGAGACATAAACACAGAGAAATGCCCACTTTCTAAAATGGCATTTCTAAAATAGTAATGTAAAATCCAACTACACCAGTAAGTAGGATTTCTCACTGCCATCGTAAACACATCAAACATGGCAATGCAACTAATGTCTGATCAGAAATTACCACTTCATATAGGATAGGGGAATTCCCAATGCTAGACTATGAGAGGAGTGGGACCAACAGTAGTGAAAAACAAAATAGGCTGTCCCACACAATAAAGGCATATGTCCTACCTTTTACTTTTCCTGTATCCTGTCTATAGGGCTACCTAGGGCCCACCTCAGGGTGACCTATGTGTAATAAAAGGGAAGTTTAAGGCTTGGAAAGTAGTTTTAAATGCCAAGTAAAGGTGGCAGTATACTGTGCTCACAGGCCCTGCAGTGACAGGCATGAGACAGATTTGAAAGGTTACTTCTGTTTGTGGCAGAAGCAGTGCTGCAAGCCCACTAGTAGGATCTAATTTACAGGACCTGCGTATATGGGATACCACTGTACAAGGGACTTACAAGTCAATTAAATGGGCGAAATTTGTGTAAATCAATCATACCATGTTTAGAGGAGAGAGCACATACACTTTAGCACTGATTAGCAGTGGTAAAATGCACAGAGTCCTAAAGCCAACAAAAAGAGGCCAGAAAAAATACGGGAGGAAGGCAAAACATTTGGGGATAACCCTGCGGAAAGTGCCAGGTCCAATATGTTGGAAAGTATGAATAAAACTTGATTCCTCATCCTCATATTCTTTCTGCTTTGAATTTAAACCTTACATGGCTAGTGATCTATATGGCACATAGTAATTTAGAAACAGAAGGTTTTTTTGTACCGTGTTCTTTGGCTTCTTGGGTTGATGGGTTTTAGGATACAAGTGCAGGTTTAGATTTAAAAGCTTGGTGGAAGCTCTCTAAGGGTTGAGCTGATTGTTTTCTCTGACCCTGATCAGGTTTATAGCTTTTTTAAAGGACAGCATTTCTAAATGCCATCGTGGAATCAGCAAAGTCAGTTCCCAGGATGTTACCACAGTTGGTGTGGGAAAGGACAAGTGATTGGAAACTGAAACAGAAGTTGATGGCTGGCTCAGAATATTTGATTTTTAGAAACCCTCAACTGGAACAATGTTTTTTCCAATTTCTTTCTTACATGATTTTTGTGGGTTTGTTACTTTCTTCTCAGAATCATATTGAATGGGTGCACAGCTTGGTAGGGCAGGGGTAAACTGTCCAAGGCTGTGGCAAGTGCATAGTTATCCCCCGTAAGCATTGGTTCTGGTGTCCCACAAGAAAAGTTGGATGGAGGTAAATGCCTTGCTTAGCTTTTTTTCCAGAGTTTATTGAAACTATGGAGTGTAGGCAACTTGTGAAAATATTCGATGTTTCCACACTTTAATACGTTTTTTCTCATACATGTTCTGAAACTGTGATATGGCACTAACTTAGCTTTCTCATATTTTGTACACAAGTGCATAACTTAGATTATCCTCACAAGTGACTAAATATAAATTGTACTGGCATACAAAATAACTCGTAGAAGTCCTCATTTTGATGCAAAACATCTGCTCATATGCAACTTTGTGATCTCAAAATGTTTGATTGATGTTTTTGCAAGAAATACCTGAGTTCATAAGGAAAATCTTTGGAAATGTACACCCCCTCACTCTTAATGACAAGATTCTTTTTTGCATTATTTCTAGTTAAATACCTATGCTTGTAGATATAATTCCATTACATGCATTATCATTTTAGAAACATTTAAAGATAACTTTAATTTAATTTATTAAAAACCTAGAAAAATAGTGTCATATACCTACTTTAAGCTATCGCCCTATTAACAAGAGGGTGTTAACATGCATTATCGCATGTTAGCACCCTGGGGCATATTAACAAGGGCCGGTGATAATTATCGCTCATCGCTGATAGCGCGAGGATAATTATCGCCGGCTAACGCTGGATTTTATCGCTGAGATAGCGTACTATCAGCAACGCTTATCTCAAAAGCGATACAATTCCAAGCGCAGGCTGCCAAAAGTGTGATTATCGCTGGAAATCCAGCGATAATCGCACAACGTTTGGCAAAAGCTTGATGATAGGGCAGGGCAGACTTAGCCATTATATCCACCTTCCATTGGATATAATGGCTAAGTAAGACTGAAAGCAGGCGTAAGGAAAGTAGTGATAACCGAGGTTAGCGCTACTTTTCTTATCGCTATGCTGTTTAGCGTGCAGCTTGTTAATTGGAGAAATGTTAGCGACATTTCTCACGTTATTTATGTGTGGAGCGCCCACTTTGCATCTCATTAGAGATGCAAAGGGAGGCATAGGGAAAAAGGGTGCTAACAGGAAATTATGCATGTTAGCACCCTCTTGTTAATAGGGCGATAGCTTTATCTCTGCTTTTTGGGCTTTTTAAGCCAAAAAAGCGGAGATAAAGCCCTTGTTAATATGCCCCATAATTGTGAGGTACTTTCACTTTAGAATTCTACCCATGTTCAGCCACTGAGCCACCTCCTGCTGGACGATAAATGGTAAAGGACTTTTGCAACACTCACTCACTCGGGCTTCCTCTGTCCAGTCTGGCTCTGGAGTCATTCAGTAAGAGCTTCCATGGTGGGAGCCTTCTGTTCCCCGTCCTGGTAAGCGCTGTGTGTTGTGAAGCACTCCTGGACCACTGCAGATCTGCGGGGGCCATCGCACATTCACCTGTAATTAGCAGCCAGTGACCCAGGCTTCTTCTTAAGATGGCGGATTGGTGAATTCTCCCTTGCTCGTCGGAACATCCTCCTGAGATCATGAAAGCGGCCAGCCTGGCACCACTAAAACGACTAGGATTAATGTCTCTCACTTCGCCAGAGAGGAGGAGGCGGCAGCATCTCTCCCTGGATCTTGTTCTCTGAATGAAAACCACTGCTCCAATTTAAGGGACCGGAGAGTGACCCAACACAGATGTGAGTCGAAGTGCTGCTTGTTAGACCTGGCACCATTGGCGTGGGTCACCCTTCCATTTTTTGTCTGTGCCTCAATGTGTTTTTGTGTTGGTGTTAGCTGCTCAGGGCACTGTGCCACTGCCATCCAGTGCCACAGTGCAAGTGCTCCCTATGGTAAAATGTATTATGTGAATTGACTTCCACGTTTGGTTTATTTGGTTTACTATCAGCCCCTAGTAGAGTGCACCAGGGGTGCCAAGGGCTTGTATATCCAAATGCTGCTAGTGGGCTTGCAGCACTGGTTGTGCCACCCACCGAAGCAGCGGGGTAAAATGTGTCTAGGGTCCGCCACTGCAGACCCTGCGCGCGGTCTGGTACCGTCGCGCTGACTGAGCAAGTGTCCCCACTTACCAGTCCCTAAACCTTCCCTTAACTACATGTTAGTCACCCCTCTGGTAGGCCTGAGCGCAGGGTGCATTGTAGGTATAAGGTAGGACATGCCCTGATGGTGTGGCATGTCTTAATAGTGAATTACAGCCCTTTTCGTTTTTCACTATTGAAGGCTACCTGCTCTCCATAGGCCAGGATGGGCTGCTGGGATCGCTACACGCTGTGACCCCAGTGGACTCAGAGAGCATGGTAGAAAGTCATGTTTAGTATGCCTGAACTCAGGATAATACAATACGTCTTTTAGTAAAGGTTATTTTAATATCCTGGGTTTGCAAATGCTACTTTTAGAAAGTTAGCCTTTGCGTGCCTAACCATCTCAGTCCGCCTCTGTGTGTGTGTGTTCTGCCTAGCAACAGTACAGGAGCAGGGCTGGGGGATTCCAGGAGACAGGTTGGCTGCCAGGTGGTGGGTAGAGAGATTACACCAGGATGGGTGGGAGGAGTGCACCCTGACTCTTGAATAGACCTGTGCTCTGCCACCACAAAGCCGGCGCCGCCCCCTGTGGAGCGGCTGATGTCTCTGCCCTGCTACTGAAAGGAACAAGCCGAGTCACCACAACAGAGTGCTCCAAAACTGGACTGAGCCAGGCCCAGGCCCCCTGGCGCTAAAGAACAAAAGAATCCCTGTATAAAAGTAGGAGCCTGGCTCCTAAGAAATCAGATCCAGATTGAACCACGAAGGAACTCTGCCCGACTAGAAGGACCTGGAAGAAGCTGAAGGAGGAGTAACTTTCCCTGACCTGAGGGACTGGCCTGCAGTAGGTGCCTTGCTAAGGAAGGAGAGGAAAAAGACTGAAAGAGACTTTTGCACTTTGTTCGTCAACTATCTCCAAGGGCTTGGAAGAAGAGCTTGCCCCCTGAACTGAACCCCAGGACCAGTGGGTTCACCGTGTCTCCGCTCGTCTGAGAATTCGAGCCGTGTGCTTTCTCCCGCCGGAGTGCCCTGCGCACCTTCGCATCCCTCCTAGGGCCGTGACACCCAGAAGCCTGGCCGCCTCCACTCGCCGAGAGCCCCGCTCTACCTGAGTCGCTCTGGACCCACGAGTCTGGCCGTCCCGCTTCCCTGTCACCTGCCTGCTACTGGAGCGCGCTTGGTGCCCTTTCGCCCTCCCGCCGGATTTCTAGTGGGGAAGTGAAATCCAGCCTCGGACGGCCGCCCGTACGTCGTAACGTATCCGGCCGCCCCGCTTCACCTCCCAGCCTGAGTCTGACCGTGCCGCCCTCCGCAGTGACCTCCCGCACAGTCCGTGTCGGAGGCCCTGGGCCGCACCTGTCTACCGAAAGCCGCCCGCTGAATTCTTGATCCGGAAGACCCACGAGGTGCAGAACCTGCATCTCTCCTGAAGACTCGTCCAAGCACATCGCACGTTCCCAGGTACAGTGAACTCTCTATCGGACTCGGGGTCCGCAACGTTCTGATTTCCCCGTATCACTGTACCCTGGGTGCCCTGCGCATCATCGTGACTGGACCGACTCAACCGAGCCCTGTGAAGCGCTCGTGATCGAATAAGTTACCAAAGACAAGAACAGTGCCTAATTATTATCTTGTGGCTTCCATTTCGTAACCGTTATTGATGGTCTTGTACATGCCTGCGTAACAAAGAATCTTTTATATAAAGCATCCGTATTTTTGATACAACTTACGCCTGGTGTCCGTTTGTGGGGGATCATTGTGGTTTACTGTGTGTGATCGTAAATGCTTAACTGACTAGCGCCCTGAAGTTTAGCCCTGACTGCTCGCGCCACACTACCTATAGGGTGAGCAGGGGTTGTTCTGAAGGGGTAATTCCCTCGCCCTGAATAGAAGAAGGGACCGCTGCTTGTCACAAGTACCTACCTG
Organism: Triturus cristatus; assembly: GCF_964204655.1. NCBI lineage: Eukaryota > Metazoa > Chordata > Amphibia > Caudata > Salamandridae > Triturus > Triturus cristatus. Next base: position 448,733,416 of record NC_140594.1, read on the forward strand.
TGCCAACCAGAGGTTCCCCATTCTAACACTGGTGGCAGCGGTGGGATTTCGAATTTGCATTTATGATTTACATACAGTGAATTATTGATCACCACGTAGAGCAGACCTATAACGCAGCCACAGATTGATTGACAGTTGTGCTAAAGAAGAATCTCCACCTTAAGAAACCATGCCTAGCTCAGTCAACGGAGGCGGAGCGCCCTCTGTATTCTCTGGAGTGGATGACATCGATTGGGAGCCCGAGGCACTGAGGAAGTGCACAAATGATGTCCTGAAGGGATATCTCTCCAAGTACAGAATAAAGCAAAGTGGACTAAGCACCAAGGATCAGTACGTGACCGCACTGAGAGCCTGGCACGAATCAAAGTTCCCAGAGAATGCCCGGGAGGTGATACCCCCCGAAGGTGTGTTTGAGCCTAGCAGAAGCCTGTCGCCAGAGGAGTTGGCCGACAGGAGTGCCGCACGAGCACACGAGGTGGAGATGGCAAAACTGCAAATGGAGAGAGAAAGGCAGAAACTGGCCATGGAGCATGAGGTAAAAATGAGGGAGTTGGATCTCAAGGCCAGGAGTTTAGACAACTCACCCTCTGGTGGCAGCAATTCGACAGAGTCAAGGGTGCACATTCCTAAAGATGTAGTCAAAGAATATTATAAGCAGGATGATATTGGGCAGTGGTTTAGGGCCTATGAAGTAGCCATGTCCTCCCACCGGGTCCCTGAGAAGGATTGGGGAGCGGGGTTGTGGGGAAGGTTCCTAAGTGAGGGGCGGGACACACTGCTAGACCTCCCCTCTGATGTCCACACATCCTATCCACACATGAAGGAGGCTCTTATGACAAGGTATGGGTTAACTCCTGAACTGTACAGACAGAGATTTAGGGATTGCACCAAGAAACCTGGTACCACTTATGTAGAATATGTGACCTTTTTTTGCAGAGCGCTGGATGGTTGGGTGAAGGGTAGCAAAGTGAATGATTACCAAGGGCTGTTTGATTTAATTGCATGGGAGCACTTGTCGGATAATTGTTTTCCTGAGCTACGCCAACACCTGATCGATAGCAAGCTGTCCAACCCGAGGAAGCTTGCTGAGGAGGCGGACCGCTGGATCAGCACCAGGGTCCACAAGGGTCCCGTAGGAGGCCCCGCCAAGGGTGTTCAGGGTCCCCAGCAGAAGAGTGGGGGGGACAAGGGTAAACAGAGGGAGTTCTACAGAGGGCCCCAAAGTAATTCCCAAGGGAACCAAGGGAAAGGTTCTCAGCCACCCCCACCCCCGAAGCAGACCGGGGCCCGACAGGTAACCCTGTTCAAAGAGGGCCCCTCCGATGTTACAAGTGTAACAACCTGGGGCACATTTCCGTGGATCCCAAGTGCCCCCTGTATGGTAAACCAGCACCCTCTGGTGCTCCACCCCCCAAGCAGGTGAATAGTGTAGCCTTGGGGAGGGAGATAGATGTCCAAGGGGCGGGGGATCCCGTACAGATGACCCTAGTCTCATTAGGAGACAGTGAGATGGTCGCTGAGGCCCAGCTGCCCCCCAATACTCAAAAGTATGGGCAGTGGGTGACCATAAATGGCAAGAGGGTGGGAGCTCTTAGAGATACAGGAGCCAGTGTGACTGCTGTCAAGCAACACCTGGTGTCTCAAGAGCAGGTTGTCCCGCACGCATTCTGCCGTGTTGTCAACGCTGACAACACAGAGAGTCAGTGTCCAATGGCTCAGGTTCCCTTTGAGTGGGGGGGGGTCTCTGGTACTCTGCAAGTGGCTGTGAGAGAGGCCATGCCTGTTGATTGTCTCCTAGGTAACGATTTGGAGAGCTCCCCTTGGGAAAAGGTGGAGAAGACAACTCACCTGCGGATGGTGGGCTTGCCTGATTGGGCGTGCGTGACCACCCGGTCGATGGCAGCCAGTAGGGGTGTTGAAGGAACCCTGGAGCCTGAGGGAGAGGCCCAGGAACCGGCCTTAGAGAGAGGGCAAGGGAGGCACGGGAATCCGGCTCCTGACGTTCCCACGGCCCAGGAGGAAGCAGACCTTGAGGGGGATGCCCTGGAGCCTACCGGGGAACAGATAGCCGAACTGGGGGACCTGCCTGAGCTGACCCATTGGCAGCCAGAAGGAGGCCCCACCAGGGAGGAATTCTGCAGGGAGCAGAAAGAGTGCCCCTCTCTAGAGGGTATGCGGCAGCAGGCTGCAGCCCAGGCCAATGGTGATCAGTCCGGAACTCACTTGATCTACTGGGAGAACGACCTCCTATACTCCGAGCCTAAGGTTGCTGAACCTGGGTCAGCCCGTGCGCTGGTGGTACCCCAGAGGTTCAGAGCCTTCCTACTGGGGCTGGCTCACGACGTACCGTTAGCAGGACATTTGGGGCAGGACAAGACCTTTGAAAGGCTTGTCACCCACTTTTATTGGCCCCAAATGCGCAGGAGTTCTGACACTCACTGCAGGACATGCCAGACTTGCCAGGCAAGTGGCAAGAGTGGAAGGAAGCTGAGAGCTCCACTCCAACCTTTCCCTGTGGTCAGTACCCCATTCCAGCGGGTGGGGATTGACATTGTGGGGCCACTGGACCCCAAGACAGCCATGGGCAACAGGTTTATCCTGGTCTTGGTGGACCATGCCACCCGGTACCCTGAAGCCATCCCTCTGAGGACAGTGACGGCCCCCGTGGTGGGACGGGCACTGATGGGAATTTTCTCACGAGTAGGATTCCCTCTAGAGGTGGTGTCTGACAGGGGGACCAACTTCATATCGAAATATATGAAGTCCCTTTGGCAAGAGTGTGGTGTAACCTACAAGTTCACCACACCTTACCATCCCCAAGGAAACGGGTTGGTTGAGCGCTTCAACCGAACCCTGAAGGGCATGATTATGGGTCTCGAGGAACCCATGAGGCGTAAGTGGGACGTCCTCTTACCATGCCTTCTCTTTGCGTACCGCGAGGTGCCACAGAAGTCTCTAGGGTTCAGTCCCTTTGAGCTTTTGTACGGCCACCCAGTACGAGGACCTCTTAGTCTGGTCAAGGAAGGCTGGGAGCAATCTCCCAGGGAACCTCCCCAGAATGTATACAGTTACATGCTGGCCTTCCGGAACCAGACTAGGCGTTTCAGGCAACTTGCTGAGGCAAACCTGGAAGCCAGCCAGGAGGAAATGAAGCGGTGGTACGACCAGAATGCCACTCTGGTTGAGCTTCAACCTGGCCAAAAAGTGTGGGTCCTGGCCCCTGTGGAGCCTTGTGCACTCCAGGACAAGTGGACAGGACCCTTTGAGATTGTGGAGCGCAAGAGTTCTGTCACCTACTTGGTGGACTTGCGGTCTCCGAGGAACCCCTTAAGGGTCCTACATGTCAATCGACTGAAGCCCCACTTGGAGAGGTCCGAAGTGGGCATGCTCTTGGCCACCGATGATGGGACGGAAGAGGAGTCCGAGCCTCTTCCTGACCTCTTGGTAGCCTCAGAGCGAGACGGGTCAGTGGATGGGGTAAACCTCTCACCCACCCTGACCCCTGAGCAACAGGGTGACTGCCGCCAGCTGCTGGGGCAGTTTCCTGACCTGTTCTCCCTGGTTCCCGGTATCACAAATTGGTGCGTCCATGATGTGGATACGGGAGACAGCTTACCTGTGAAGCACAAGGCCTACCGGGTAACTGACAGGGTCAGGGCCTGCATCAAAGAGGAGGTCTCGAAGATGCTTGCCCTAGGGGTGGTTGAGTCCTCCAGCAGTCCTTGGGCCAGCCCAGTGGTCTTGGTCCCAAAGGCTGCAGCGCCGGGTGCCACGCCCGAACTCCGGTTCTGTGTGGACTACCGAGGACTCAACTCAGTCACGAAGACTGACGCGCACCCCATCCCCAGAGCTGATGAGCTCATCGATCGGTTAGGGGCTGCACGGTACCTCAGCACGTTTGATTTAACGTCTGGGTACTGGCAGATCGCCTTGACTGATGGGGCCAAAGAGAGGTCCGCATTCTCTACACCAGATGGGCATTACCAGTTCCGGGTGATGCCCTTTGGGATGAAGAATGCCCCTGCCACCTTCCAGAGGTTGGTCAACCAGGTGTTGGCTGGGCTGACCGAGTTCAGCGCCGCCTACCTGGATGACATCGCAGTGTTCAGCGGCACATGGGAAGAACACCTGCAACATCTCTGGGAAGTGTTGATGGCGCTGCGCAAGGCAGGCCTCACGATCAAGGCAAGCAAGTGTCAGATCGGGCAGGGTTCAGTGGTGTATTTGGGACACCAAGTGGGGAGCGGCCAGGTGGCGCCCCTCCAACCCAAAGTGGAAACCATCCTGGCTTGGGAGCCCCCAAAGACCCAGACGGAGGTGAGGGCCTTTTTAGGACTCACCGGGTACTACAGGAGGTTTGTCAAGGGGTATGGCAGCATCGTTGCCCCCTTGACAGAGCTGACTTCGAAGAAGCAGCCCAGAAAAGTGATATGGACTGACACCTGTCAGAAAGCCTTCGACACCCTGAAAACTGCCATGTGCACGGCGCCCGTGCTCTTGGCTCCTGACTTCTCCAAAGAGTTCCTGGTGCAGACGGATGCATCAGAGCATGGTGTAGGGGCTGTTCTCTCACAGATCACTGAGGAGGGCTTTGACCAACCCGTAGCCTTTATTAGCAGGAGGCTACTTCCCCGGGAACAAAGGTGGAGTGCGATAGAACGAGAAGCATTTGCTGTGGTCTGGGCGCTGAAGAAGCTAAGACCCTACTTGTTTGGGTCTCACTTCCGGGTTCAGACCGACCACAGGCCCCTCAGATGGTTGATGCAAATGAGGGGTGAGAACCCAAAACTGTTGAGGTGGTCCATCTCCCTACAGGGTATGGACTTTACGGTGGAGCAGCGCCCTGGCACGGATCACGCCAATGCTGACGGTCTGTCCAGGTTTTTCCGCCTTAGTGATGCAGAACTCCCTGGGGTAGGGTAGTTCTCCCCACTTTTCAGCTGGAGGGGACACGTGTTAGACCTGGCACCATTGGCGTGGGTCACCCTTCCATTTTTTGTCTGTGCCTCAATGTGTTTTTGTGTTGGTGTTAGCTGCTCAGGGCACTGTGCCACTGCCATCCAGTGCCACAGTGCAAGTGCTCCCTATGGTAAAATGTATTATGTGAATTGACTTCCACGTTTGGTTTATTTGGTTTACTATCAGCCCCTAGTAGAGTGCACCAGGGGTGCCAAGGGCTTGTATATCCAAATGCTGCTAGTGGGCTTGCAGCACTGGTTGTGCCACCCACCGAAGCAGCGGGGTAAAATGTGTCTAGGGTCCGCCACTGCAGACCCTGCGCGCGGTCTGGTACCGTCGCGCTGACTGAGCAAGTGTCCCCACTTACCAGTCCCTAAACCTTCCCTTAACTACATGTTAGTCACCCCTCTGGTAGGCCTGAGCGCAGGGTGCATTGTAGGTATAAGGTAGGACATGCCCTGATGGTGTGGCATGTCTTAATAGTGAATTACAGCCCTTTTCGTTTTTCACTATTGAAGGCTACCTGCTCTCCATAGGCCAGGATGGGCTGCTGGGATCGCTACACGCTGTGACCCCAGTGGACTCAGAGAGCATGGTAGAAAGTCATGTTTAGTATGCCTGAACTCAGGATAATACAATACGTCTTTTAGTAAAGGTTATTTTAATATCCTGGGTTTGCAAATGCTACTTTTAGAAAGTTAGCCTTTGCGTGCCTAACCATCTCAGTCCGCCTCTGTGTGTGTGTGTTCTGCCTAGCAACAGTACAGGAGCAGGGCTGGGGGATTCCAGGAGACAGGTTGGCTGCCAGGTGGTGGGTAGAGAGATTACACCAGGATGGGTGGGAGGAGTGCACCCTGACTCTTGAATAGACCTGTGCTCTGCCACCACAAAGCCGGCGCCGCCCCCTGTGGAGCGGCTGATGTCTCTGCCCTGCTACTGAAAGGAACAAGCCGAGTCACCACAACAGAGTGCTCCAAAACTGGACTGAGCCAGGCCCAGGCCCCCTGGCGCTAAAGAACAAAAGAATCCCTGTATAAAAGTAGGAGCCTGGCTCCTAAGAAATCAGATCCAGATTGAACCACGAAGGAACTCTGCCCGACTAGAAGGACCTGGAAGAAGCTGAAGGAGGAGTAACTTTCCCTGACCTGAGGGACTGGCCTGCAGTAGGTGCCTTGCTAAGGAAGGAGAGGAAAAAGACTGAAAGAGACTTTTGCACTTTGTTCGTCAACTATCTCCAAGGGCTTGGAAGAAGAGCTTGCCCCCTGAACTGAACCCCAGGACCAGTGGGTTCACCGTGTCTCCGCTCGTCTGAGAATTCGAGCCGTGTGCTTTCTCCCGCCGGAGTGCCCTGCGCACCTTCGCATCCCTCCTAGGGCCGTGACACCCAGAAGCCTGGCCGCCTCCACTCGCCGAGAGCCCCGCTCTACCTGAGTCGCTCTGGACCCACGAGTCTGGCCGTCCCGCTTCCCTGTCACCTGCCTGCTACTGGAGCGCGCTTGGTGCCCTTTCGCCCTCCCGCCGGATTTCTAGTGGGGAAGTGAAATCCAGCCTCGGACGGCCGCCCGTACGTCGTAACGTATCCGGCCGCCCCGCTTCACCTCCCAGCCTGAGTCTGACCGTGCCGCCCTCCGCAGTGACCTCCCGCACAGTCCGTGTCGGAGGCCCTGGGCCGCACCTGTCTACCGAAAGCCGCCCGCTGAATTCTTGATCCGGAAGACCCACGAGGTGCAGAACCTGCATCTCTCCTGAAGACTCGTCCAAGCACATCGCACGTTCCCAGGTACAGTGAACTCTCTATCGGACTCGGGGTCCGCAACGTTCTGATTTCCCCGTATCACTGTACCCTGGGTGCCCTGCGCATCATCGTGACTGGACCGACTCAACCGAGCCCTGTGAAGCGCTCGTGATCGAATAAGTTACCAAAGACAAGAACAGTGCCTAATTATTATCTTGTGGCTTCCATTTCGTAACCGTTATTGATGGTCTTGTACATGCCTGCGTAACAAAGAATCTTTTATATAAAGCATCCGTATTTTTGATACAACTTACGCCTGGTGTCCGTTTGTGGGGGATCATTGTGGTTTACTGTGTGTGATCGTAAATGCTTAACTGACTAGCGCCCTGAAGTTTAGCCCTGACTGCTCGCGCCACACTACCTATAGGGTGAGCAGGGGTTGTTCTGAAGGGGTAATTCCCTCGCCCTGAATAGAAGAAGGGACCGCTGCTTGTCACAAGTACCTACCTGTGCCAACCAGAGGTTCCCCATTCTAACACTGCTCTTTCCTGCCGTTAGCAACCAAATAAGTGGAAACATCTTCTAATAGATTGATTTTCGAGACCACGCAGTGTGACCTACTGTTAGAAAAGTAAAACTGGGTAGGCGACTGCAGCACAGGAGCCGTCAGATGGCACATACGAGCACCAGGCATTCACTGCGCCCAGGTATCGAAAAAGGAATGTTCACCAATCACCAGTCTCCACTTCAGACGTAATTGCTCTTTCTTAACTTGTTTTGCAAAGAAGTCGTGCACTGCCTCCTGCAGGTGAAGCAGTTTGCTCCTGTTACTCTGACCTCTCTTTCATGCTTGCAGTCTGTACGTTTGTGTTTTTTAGGCATCAGTCGTTTTCATAGATCTTGACTCAATAGTTGCGATGGGCACAATATTATTTGATTCTTAACACACATCTGTATCATCACATCTCGCATTACAAATACAATAACTCCCCGTTTTAGCACTTACTCAATGTTTTTTTGTGGCATGGGCATGTCCTATGATGCTTACTAAATTCCTGACAGGAAGGGCCACCAGTGCTCATCCTGTCTAGCTTTCACTTGCATTACCTTGAACTTTTCTCAAGAGAAAGAGCACAGCAAATTTCGTCTAGCTAGTAGTGGTCGCCTGCAGAGGCCTATTGTGAAACTATTGATATGTATTACATTAGCATAACAGCAGCATATTTATTTTGACCCTTTTTTAAAGAGTAAAGAGAAAGGCTATGGGCAAGGGCATTCTTAGTTTGGGGCTCATTGCTACCAGGAATGTAAATCTACTCTTAACAAGAAGTCTCCATCGTTGCACAGAATGGGGTGAGAGGCGTTGCATTTGTATGCGCATATGCATTACTTGGCCAGATGTGCAGCTAGGCCCAGTGCAGCTGACTCCCACAAATGTTCAGGTCCATGATGAGTTCTCAGCTGCAGACCACTTTTGCTGTCTGCAGGCAGACCCATTGTCTCCATACATAACATGAACTTAAAGTGGGCTTAAGTCAACCCCTTGCACTTGACTGGCTTGCTCAGGGGTCTATCTCAGTTGTCTCATCTTGATTCAGTGGTTTCCTAGTGTTTGCCCCACACAGGAGAATATTCGTCTCGCACTGTTTTGATGGATGAGTTGAATTTTTCTTTGGAATACTAGGGAACTTTTTCACTCATCTGTATTTCAACACTTTCTAGGAGTGCACGTTATTCTAACTCTTTCCCAACTCTAAGCCAAACAGACAGCGTCGCCCCACTGCTTTTCAGCAGTGCTAAAAAGGAAAAATAAAATTATAACACAATGTCATTATCATTTTATTTTTCAATGTGAGCCAGGTATGGTATGGGCAGGGCTGGGCTGTCAGAGCAGGGAGAGGAAATATGTGCACTTAAGTGCGCATAACAGTTTAGCCGGCACTCTTGGGCCAGCCAAACAGTCACGCACACTTAGGGGCCGATTCCGATCCGGGTCGGAAAGCACTCCGACCGAGCCGGATCCGGAGTGTTTTCCCACCGCGCCGGAGTCCGGCAGTCCGACCGAGCGAGTACGATGCAGCCATATGCTGCCAGACTCGGTTCGGGCGGACTCCCATAGAGGTCAATGGGAGCCGGTCATACAACACGTACATAAGCTCCCATTGACTGAATGGGTACGTCTTGCGCAAGGGCGATCCCTACAGTGGGTACACGTCAGTGCCATCCGCACCGTACATGCCTGTGTTTGGGGGACCCCTGGGTCTCCCCCTGTGTCTAAGTTGTAGGGCTGCGGGTGACAGGGGGTCCGACGTGGACCCCCAAAGGCAACCACCCGGACGTTTTGCGAGCCGGATATTCCGGCTCGCACAGGCTGTCCGATGCATGCATCGTACTGGCTCGGTCGTAAATCGCATTCATTGCACGCCACGGTTAGCTTCCGACCGAGCCGTACGGAGCGGTTCGGACCTGGAAACGTCTCAGTCGGTAAATTTCACGTAGCTCGCATCGTACTTGCTCGCTTGTACAGCAGTACGAGTCGGGCAGAAAACACGCGTACCCGGATCGCAACCGTCCCCTTAGCATGTTCTTCACCTGGCTGTATTGCATAGCCTTGGTGGAGAACATGCACAGGCTCCCACTCCCTGACTGAGCGCCGAACCAGGCCGCTCAGACCAATCATGACGCTGCTGTCACACTGGTGACAGCAGCGTTGTGATTGGCTTAGGGGAGTCTGTGTGCTTCATGCTTCTAGGTGTCAGGAAAAGAAGCAGAGGAGAGACGACAGAGGAGAATCGGTGGCCATGCACATATACGTGTTACATTTCTTTTACACTGCCCCGCCACCCCGTTCCTTACCAGTTGCCATTGCAAACAGGGCCCTTGTATTGCCTTGTGATTGCTCAATTTATATGCCATGCTGATAGCCAATTGGAAACTGAATCACAAGACTGATATCCAGTATAGTCCATGAGCGAGTGACTTTGTGATAGTGGTCCATGGCTCAGACTTAAATGGCAAGGCACCAATTGCTCCCAACCAACATTTTATACTTTTCAAGAGGTAGCACTTGCATTGCTCAGCTGGTCTGCACTAACAGATTTAAACACATTTTTAAAGAAAAAGTCAATTCCTAAACTGGGCAGTTGATCTTTTAAACTTTTATCACGCTTTCTCTCAATTGTCAGCATGTGAGTGTAAAAATGGAAAAGCAAAGGAGACAGCAATGTAAACCCAAGCACATTACCCCCAGGTCCCTCCGGTCCTTCGTCCCATTCCTTAAAAAGTGGAGATTACTATCTCCGCGACAGAAAAAAAGAACAGGAGCATGCTGGGATACCTAACCCACTCCCTCCCGCTGGGAGTACATAAGCGGTACCAGCCCAGCATGCAGCCTGTTCTTTTTTTCTGTCTTCCGACAGAACGGGACGTGCTGTTATTTACCTATGTGTTTCTTCCTTGGATGTCTCGTGGGCTGCTGGGCTGTCCTCGACGTCCAGTTTCCGCGTCTCCTGGCCTGCCGGGCTTGCTGGGAGTCGCTTTGATTGGCGCCCGGCCCTTTGCGGCTGGGGCGCCGGACCTCCGGATTCTTCCGGGTTATAGCGCGCGTCTTCCTACGGCTTGGCCTGGCTGGAAGACGCGCTGATGTGGCTGTTCTGGGGGTCCAGAGGCTGCGCCGGGCTGTGCTCCTGGTCCCCCTGCCTGGTTTGATGAGGTGCTGCTCGCCTTCCTTCCTCCCGGTAGCCCCTGCTGATGTTGGTGCATGGGCGGACCTTGTTGGGGGTTCGGTCTCTGGCCGGTTGCTGCAGTCCTCTTCATCGCCCAGCGCTGGTGTCTTGGAGGGCGCCTGGGCTGGTTCTTGGGGGCAGGGCACTTGTTGGGGTGCTTTTCCTGCCCCTGGGGTGAGTACCGCAATGCGGCTCCGCTTTTTTTCCTTGTTCCTCTGGCTATGTGGTCTGTGCTTGCCTGGCTGGTTCTGGCTGTGCGCGGTGGGCTGCTTCGGCAGTCTTGGCTGGGGGACCTGCGCGGCTGCTTCGGTGATTTTCTCGCCTTGCTTGCTGGCGCTTCTGGTGCTCTGGGACCCGGAATCCTCTGGTCTCTCAGTCTGCTGGTTGGTTCCGGTTGGGGTCTTTTCATGCTGGCTTGTGGCGCTCCCTGTTCCTGCTTGCTGGGTTGGGGGCATTGCGTGACTTTCTGCACTCTGTCTCTGCCTTGCTTCCTGACGCTGCGGGGGGGGGGTTCCTCCTCCGGTTGGGGGTTCCCTGCCCTCCTTGTTTTCCACTTGCTCGGCGCTTGTTGCTGGATGGCGTCTGGTCGTTGGAGTTGGGGGTCAGTCTCTGTTTGTTGGTGTTGGCCTTTCCCCCTGGTGGGTGCCGTGTAGCGGGTTTCTTTTTTCCCCGTGCTGTGCTCTTCTGCTGTGCTGGCTTGCGGCCTTGGCTCCTGTTTTCCACTGCTGGGGGTGTGCCAGGGCTGGCGGGTGCTGTGGCCATCCGCCCGTTCCCCTGTGCGCGCGTCTGCTCCCGGGGGCTTCTTCGTGTTTGGGTGCCGTTCGGCCTCGGTTCGTTCCTCTGGCCTGTGGTCTTCCGGCCTTTCTGCCCTGCGTGCTTTTGTTCCCCCTGGTTGGTGCCTGGTTGGATGTCCACCTTGGTTGCCTGTTGCCCGGCTTCTTCCTCCTGTCCGCCCTGTTGGTTCCTGCCTGTTCTTGTGGATTCGGGCCTGGTGCGTGCTTGTTTGGGTGCCTGCCTGCGACTCCTGGTGCTGGGTGCTTCTTGCGTTCTTCCGGAGGTTTTTGCGTGGCCCGTGCTTGGGGTGCCTTGTTTCTTCTGCCCCCCTGTGCCTGGCCGGTGCTCTGGGCTTCCCTGTGTGGGGTTTCCTAGCCTGTGGCCTTTTCTCTCTGCTGGAGCCTGGTCATTCTGGGTGTTGCGGCTGGGCGCGCCGGTGCCCTTGCGTTCGCTCCTGTCCTGCCCTCCGGCGTGCCCTCCTGCCCGGCCTGGTGGGCTCCTTCCCCGGCGGGTTCCCTGTGGGTGGGGTTCATGCTGGTTGTGGGTCGGGGTGGTGGCTCAGCCGCCCCCCGATGTTCCGCCGTCTGCGACTCCTCTACTCCTGCGCTTGGACCCTGCTTGGGTTTGGCTGGGTCGCTACTTGCGTCCTGGGTCGGGGTCCTTGGTGCTTCCGGACTCCCTGTTTTTTGGGTTCCTGGGGGGGGGGCAGGGGGATGTTGTGTCCCCCTCTGTCCTGTTTGGCCTTGTCCTTGGTTGACGGTTGGCTCCGGGGCTGTCCTGGTGGGGCCCCTGATGGGCTTTCTGGCTGGTGTTGCGGATTGCCTCTTGCCTGGTGCTGTGTTGTGTTGCGCTGGGTTGGCTGGTGGTGTTTGGTTTTCTGTTGTGGTTTCCTTTTCCCCTCTTGTGTCTCTTCTTTGTGGCTTGGGGTCCTTTGCCTCTCGATGCCGCTCATTTTGCCTCCTGTGGTGGCTGCATGTTGTGGGTCTTCCTTGGCTTCTGCCTGGGTGGCTACTTGGTTTCTTGGGTGCGCTGCTTCTGTGCCCCTCCCTGTCTGTGGGTTCGGGCTGCCCTGTGCCCTTCTTTCCTGCTTGGGGGTGCCGTTCCCGGTGTCCTCCTCGACGTGCCTTCTCTTAGGCTTGGCCGGTGGCTTTGTTGGTGGGGCTGCCGGTTGTGGTCTGGTGTCGGCCTCCCCTGTTGTGTGGGACGCGTTGCTGCGTCCCCGCTCCCTTTTCGGCCTTGTGCTGGTGGTAGGCTTTGCCTGGGCCCTGGGGCTGTGGTTTTCCCCTTGTGGGCCTGTCCTTGGGCTTCTGCGTTTCCCGCTCTTGTGGGTCTGCTTTCGGCCTGTGGTGTCTCTGGCCGTTGCTCTTACTGGCTCTGCGTAATTTCTTCTGACCTTTTGGGTCTGTTCCCTCTCCCTCCGGGAGCTGTGCACCTTTGGTTTCTCCGGGCTCCTCTCCTTTGGTTTGGGGGAGCCTGGGGTGTTCCGGGGTGCGGCTGGGGCCTCGGCTCTGCCTCTGTGGCGTTTGCTCTCTTACGGTCCTTGTTTTCATACTTTTCAAGAGGTAGCACTTGCATTGCTCAGCTGGTCTGCACTAACAGATTTAAACACATTTTTAAAGAAAAAGTCAATTCCTAAACTGGGCAGTTGATCTTTTAAACTTTTATCACGCTTTCTCTCAATTGTCAGCATGTGAGTGTAAAAATGGAAAAGCAAAGGAGACAGCAATGTAAACCCAAGCACATTACCCCCAGGTCCCTCCGGTCCTTCGTCCCATTCCTTAAAAAGTGGAGATTACTATCTCCGCGACAGAAAAAAAGAACAGGAGCATGCTGGGATACCTAACCCACTCCCTCCCGCTGGGAGTACATAAGCGGTACCAGCCAAGCATGCAGCTTGTTCTTTTTTTCTGTCTTCCGACAGAATGGGACGTGCTGTTATTTACCTATGTGTTTCTTCCTTGGATGTCTCGTGGGCTGCTGGGCTGTCCTCGACGTCCAGTTTCCGCGTCTCCTGGCCTGCCGGGCTTGCTGGGAGTCGCTTTGATTGGCGCCCGGCCCTTTGCGGCTGGGGCGCCGGACCTCCGGATTCTTCCGGGTTATAGCGCGCGTCTTCCTACGGCTTGGCCTGGCTGGAAGACGCGCTGATGTGGCTGTTCTGGGGGTCCAGAGGCTGCGCCGGGCTGTGCTCCTGGTCCCCCTGCCTGGTTTGATGAGGTGCTGCTCGCCTTCCTTCCTCCCGGTAGCCCCTGCTGATGTTGGTGCATGGGCGGACCTTGTTTGGGGTTCGGTCTCTGGCCGGTTGCTGCAGTCCTCTTCATCGCCCAGCGCTGGTGTCTTGGAGGGCGCCTGGGCTGGTTCTTGGGGGCAGGGCACTTGTTGGGGTGCTTTTCCTGCCCCTGGGGTGAGTACCGCAATGCGGCTCCGCTTTTTTTCCTTGTTCCTCTGGCTATGTGGTCTGTGCTTGCCTGGCTGGTTCTGGCTGTGCGCGGTGGGCTGCTTCGGCAGTCTTGGCTGGGGGACCTGCGCGGCTGCTTCGGTGATTTTCTCGCCTTGCTTGCTGGCGCTTCTGGTGCTCTGGGACCCGGAATCCTCTGGTCTCTCAGTCTGCTGGTTGGTTCCGGTTGGGGTCTTTTCATGCTGGCTTGTGGCGCTCCCTGTTCCTGCTTGCTGGGTTGGGGGCATTGCGTGACTTTCTGCACTCTGTCTCTGCCTTGCTTCCTGACACTGCGGGGGGGGGTTCCTCCTCCGGTTGGGGGTTCCCTGCCCTCCTTGTTTTCCACTTGCTCGGCGCTTGTTGCTGGATGGCGTCTGGTCGTTGGAGTTGGGGGTCAGTCTCTGTTTGTTGGTGTTGGCCTTTCCCCCTGGTGGGTGCCGTGTAGCGGGTTTCTTTTTTCCCCGTGCTGTGCTCTTCTGCTGTGCTGGCTTGCGGCCTTGGCTCCTGTTTTCCACTGCTGGGGGTGTGCCAGGGCTGGCGGGTGCTGTGGCCATCCGCCCGTTCCCCTGTGCACGCGTCTGCTCCCGGGGGCTTCTTCGTGTTTGGGTGCGGTTCGGCCTCGGTTCGTTCCTCTGGCCTGTGGGCTTCCAGCCTTTCTGCCCTGCGTGCTTTTGTTCCCCCTGGTTGGTGCCTGGTTGGATGTCCACCTTGGTTGCCTGTTGCCCGGCTTCTTCCTCCTGTCCGCCCTGTTGGTTCCTGCCTGTTCTTGTGGATTCGGGCCTGGTGCGTGCTTGTCTGGGTGCCTGCCTGCGACTCCTGGTGCTGGGTGCTTCTTGCGTTCTTCCGGGGGTTTTTGCGTGGCCCGTGCTTGGGGTGCCTTGTTTCTTCTGCCCCCCTGTGCCTGGCCGGTGCTCTGGGCTTCCCTGTGTGGGGTTTCCTAGCCTGTGGCCTTTTCTCTCTGCTGGAGCCTGGTCATTCTGGGTGTTGCGGCTGGGCGCGCCGGTGCCCTTGCGTTCGCTCCTGTCCTGCCCTCCGGCGTGCCCTCCTGCCCGGCCTGGTGGGCTCCTTCCCCGGCGGGTTCCCTGTGGGTGGTGTTCGTGCTGGTTGTGGGTCGGGGTGGTGGCTCAGCCGCCCCCCGATGTTCCCCCGTCTGCGACTCCTCTGCTCCTGCGCTTGGACCCTGCTTGGGTTTGGCTGGGTCGCTACTTGCGTCCTGGGTCGGGGTCCTTGGTGCTTCCGGACTCCCTGTTTTTTGGGTTCCTGGGGGGGGGGGGCAGGGGGATGTTGTGTCCCCCTCTGTCCTGTTTGGCCTTGTCCTTGGTTGACGGTTGGCTCCGGGGCTGTCCTGGTGGGGCCCCTGATGGGCTTTCTGGCTGGTGTTGCGGATTGCCTCTTGCCTGGTGCTGTGTTGTGTTGCGCTGGGTTGGCTGGTGGTGTTTGGTTTCCTGTTGTGGTTTCCTTTTCCCCTCTTGTGTCTCTTCTTTGTGGCTTGGGGTCCTTTGCCTCTCGATGCCGCTCATTTTGCCTCCTGTGGTGGCTGCGTGTTGTGGGTCTTCCTTGGCTTCTGCCTGGGTGGCTACTTGGTTTCTTGGGTGCGCTGCTTCTGTGCCCCTCCCTGTCTGTGGGTTCGGGCTGCCCTGTGCCCTTCTTTCCTGCTTGGGGGTGCCGTTCCCGGTGTCCTCCTCGACGTGCCTTCTCTTAGGCTTGGCCGGTGGCTTTGTTGGTGGGGCTGCCGGTTGTGGTCTGGTGTCAGCCTCCCCTGTTGTGTGGGATGCGTTGCTGCATCCCCGCTCCCTTTTCGGCCTTGTGCTGGTGGTAGGCTTTGCCTGGGCCCTGGGGCTGTGGTTTTCCCCTTGTGGGCCTGTCCTTGGGCTTCTGCGTTTCCCGCTCTTGTGGGTCTGCTTTCGGCCTGTGGTGTCTCTGGCCGTTGCTCTTACTGGCTCTGCGTAATTTCTTCTGACCTTTTGGGTCTGTTCCCTCTCCCTCCGGGAGTTGTGCACCTTTGGTTTCTCCGGGCTCCTCTCCTGTGGTTTGGGGTAGCCTGGGGTGTTCCGGGGTGCGGCTGGGGCCTCGGCTCTGCCTCTGTGGCGTTTGCTCTCTTACGGTCCTTGTTTTTATACTTTTCAAGAGGTAGCACTTGCATTGCTCAGCTGGTCTGCACTAACAGATTTAAACACATTTTTAAAGAAAAAGTCAATTCCTAAACTGGGCAGTTGATCTTTTAAACTTTTATCACGCTTTCTCTCAATTGTCAGCATGTGAGTGTAAAAATGGAAAAGCAAAGGAGACAGCAATGTAAACCCAAGCACATTACCCCCAGGTCCCTCCGGCCATTCGTCCCATTCCTTAAAAAGTGGAGATTACTATCTCCGCGACAGAAAAAAAGAACAGGAGCATGCTGGGATACCTAACCCACTCCCTCCCTTGGGAGTACATAAGCGGTACCAGCCCAGCATGCAGCCTGTTCTTTTTTTCTGTCTTCCGACAGAATGGGACGTGCTGTTATTTACCTATGTGTTTCTTCCTTGGATGTCTCGTGGGCTGCTGGGCTGTCCTCGACGTCCAGTTTCCGCGTCTCCTGGCCTGCCGGGCTTGCTGGGAGTCGCTTTGATTGGCGCCCGGCCCTTTGCGGCTGGGGCGCCGGACCTCCGGATTCTTCCGGGTTATAGCGCGCGTCTTCCTACGGCTTGGCCTGGCTGGAAGACGCGCTGATGTGGCTGTTCTGGGGGTCCAGAGGCTGCACCGGGCTGTGCTCCTGGTCCCCCTGCCTGGTTTGATGAGGTGCTGCTCGCCTTCCTTCCTCCCGGTAGCCCCTGCTGATGTTGGTGCATGGGCGGACCTTGTTGGGGGTTCGGTCTCTGGCCGGTTGCTGCAGTCCTCTTCATCGCCCAGCGCTGGTGTCTTGGAGGGCGCCTGGGCTGGTTCTTGGGGGCAGGGCACTTGTTGGGGTGCTTTTCCTGCCCCTGGGGTGAGTACCGCAATGCGGCTCCGCTTTTTTTCCTTGTTCCTCTGGCTATGTGGTCTGTGCTTGCCTGGCTGGTTCTGGCTGTGCGCGGTGGGCTGCTTCGGCAGTCTTGGCTGGGGGACCTGCGCGGCTGCTTCGGTTATTTTCTCGCCTTGCTTGCTGGCGCTTCTGGTGCTCTGGGACCCGGAAACCTCTGTTCTCTCAGTCTGCTGGTTGGTTCCGGTTGGGGTCTTTTCATGCTGGCTTGTGGCGCTCCCTGTTCCTGCTTGCTGGGTTGGGGGCATTGCGTGACTTTCTGCACTCTGTCTCTGCCTTGCTTCCTGACGCTGCGGGGGGGGGGGTTCCTCCTCCGGTTGGGGGTTCCCTGCCCTCCTTGTTTTCCACTTGCTCGGCGCTTGTTGCTGGATGGCGTCTGGTCGTTGGAGTTGGGGGTCAGTCTCTGTTTGTTGGTGTTGGCCTTTCCCCCTGGTGGGTGCCGTGTAGCGGGTTTCTTTTTTCCCCGTGCTGTGCTCTTCTGCTGTGCTGGCTTGCGGCCTTGGCTCCTGTTTTCCACTGCTGGGGGTGTGCCAGGGCTGGCGGGTGCTGTGGCCGTCCGCCCGTTCCCCTGTGCGCGCGTCTGCTCCCGGGGGCTTCTTCGTGTTTGGGTGCGGTTCGGCCTCGGTTCGTTCCTCTGGCCTGTGGGCTTCCGGCCTTCCTGCCCTGCGTGCTTTTGTTCCCCCTGGTTGGTGCCTGGTTGGATGTCCACCTTGGTTGCCTGTTGCCCGGCTTCTTCCTCCTTTCCGCCCTGTTGGTTCCTGCCTGTTCTTGTGGATTCGGGCCTGGTGCGTGCTTGTCTGGGTGCCTGCCTGCGACTCCTGGTGCTGGGTGCTTCTTGTGTTCTTCCGGGGGTTTTTGCGTGGCCCGTGCTTGGGGTGCCTTGTTTCTTCTGCCCCCCTGTGCCTGGCCGGTGCTCTGGGCTTCCCTGTGTGGGGTTTCCTGGCCTGTGGCCTTTTCTCTCTGCTGGAGCCTGGTCATTCTGGGTGTTGCGGCTGTGCGCGCCGGTGACCTTGCATTTGCTCCTGTCCTGCCCTCCGGCGTGCCCTCCTGCCCGGCCTGGTGGGCTCCTTCCCCGGCGGGTTCCCTGTGGGTGGGGTTCGTGCATGTTGTGGGTCGGGGTGGTGGCTCAGCCGCCCCCCGATGTTCCCCCGTCTGCAACTCCTCTGCTCCTGCGCTTGGACCCTGCTTGGGTTTGGCTGGGTCGCTACTTGCGTCCTGGGTCGGGGTCCTTGGTGCTTCCGGACTCCCTGTTTTTTGGGGGGGGGCAGGGGGATGTTGTGTCCCCCTCTGTCCTGTTTGGCCTTGTCCTTGGTTGACGGTTGGCTCCGGGGCTGTCCTGGTGGGGCCCCTGATGGGCTTTCTGGCTGGTGTTGCGGATTGCCTCTTGCCTGGTGCTGTGTTGTGTTGCGCTGGGTTGGCTGGTGGTGTTTGGTTTCCTGTTGTGGTTTCCTTTTCCCCTCTTGTGTCTCTTCTTTGTGGCTTGGGGTCCTTTGCCTCTCGATGCCGCTCATTTTGCCTCCTGTGGTGGCTGCGTGTTGTGGGTCTTCCTTGGCTTCTGCCTGGGTGGCTACTTGGTTTCTTGGGTGCGCTGCTTCTGTGCCCCTCCCTGTCTGTGGGTTCGGGCTGCCCTGTGCCCTTCTTTCCTGCTTGGGGGTGCCGTTCCCGGTGTCCTCCTCGACGTGCCTTCTCTTAGGCTTGGCCGGTGGCTTTGTTGGTGGGGCTGCCGGTTGTGGTCTGGTGTCAGCCTCCCCTGTTGTGTGGGATGCGTTGCTGCGTCCCCGCTCCCTTTTCGGCCTTGTGCTGGTGGTAGGCTTTGCCTGGGCCCTGGGGCTGTGGTTTTCCCCTTGTGGGCCTGTCCTTGGGCTTCTGCGTTTCCCGCTCTTGTGGGTCTGCTTTCGGCCTGTGGTGTCTCTGGCCGTTGCTCTTACTGGCTCTGCGTAATTTCTAAGGGTGGGCGTAGTTCGCGAAGTAGCAAGATGTTGTTTTCAATGATTGCACAGTGCGGACAAGCAACCGGCACTGTGCAATCATTGAAAATGGCATCTTGCACAGTGCGAGCTGTAGTTTTCTGCTGCTCGAGTAGATTTTTACTCGAGCTTCAGCTTTCTCAACGCGAACTGGTAGTTTCTCATCGCGAGTGGTCGCGAGCATACGCGACCACTCGCAATGAGAAACCTGACCTCCTCGCGTTGGGAATCTCGCCGGGAGGTTTAATTTCCATGCTCGCGATCGCCAACTTGAAGTTGCAGATCGCGAACAAGGAAAAAGTCTTGCCGGGATGTCATTTTGCTTGCTCGCGGTCGCCAACTTGACGTTGAGGACCGCGAGCAAGCAAAAAATGACCGCAGCACTACGCATCACTACACTACGCGTGTTCGCACTGTGCTACGTGCAGTTCGCGTAGTACGAAGTAGCGCGAACTTCGCAAACTACGCGAGTGTAGCGTAGTGCTTCGCCCAGGCCTAGTAATTTCTTCTGACCTTTTGGGTCTGTTCCCTCTCCCTCCGGGAGTTGTGCACCTTTGGTTTCTCCGGGCTCCTCTCCTTTGGTTTGGGGGAGCCCGGGGTGTTCCGGGGTGCGGCTGGGGCCTCGGCTCTGCCTCTGTGGCGTTTGCTCTCTTACGGTCCTTGTTTTGGCCTCCCTTTGCGGGCTCGCTGCCTGGGTCCCTGCCTGGGTTCTTCCCTGGCCGCTCGTTCTCTGGTGCTTTTGGGCCTCTTTTTGGCCTCTTGATGGGCGGTGGTTCTGGCCCTGCTGGTCTGGATGCCGGGTTCGTCCTGTGTCCTTTCCTGTGCTGCTCTTTTGCGCCTGGATTGTGCGCTGTGGCCTTTGTGTTGGTTGGCGGTTGTGGCTCTCTTGGTGGCTTGGCTTGCTTTGGTGCCGTTCCCTGGGCCCCTTCTTGGTTGGGGTTTTTGGGGTTGGGTCGGTTGGCCCTTTGCCTATTCTTTCGGGTTCTGATGCTCCGTATTGGGGTCTTCCGGGCTGGCTGGCTTGTTGGTTGTCCGCTTGGCTTCTGGGGTCTTTCTGGACAGCCTGCGTTGTTGGGCTGTTGGCCTCCTTGTTCGTCCTTCCTGTTTTGCCCTTCTTGGGGTTCACCTTGGGTGGTTCCTTGGTATCCTCCTGTCCTGTGGGTCGGCTCTAGGATGGTGGGGGTTCCTCCTTCCCGGTTCTGGGGTTTGTGTCCCCGGTTCTGTGTTAGGCCCTTGGTTGTTCTCTCTGGGCTGTGCACTGACCGTGTGTGGCGTCTGCTTGGGTTGCGCTTGTTGCTCTCCCTGGCCTTGCTTGGGTGGGTTCCTGGGTTTGTGTCCCTGTGTCTCCTGCTTTTGGTTGCCTCGGTCCTGGCCTCTGGCTGGTTCCTGTGCCCGGGGTTTTCTTCTCCGGGTGTGGCGGCCTTGGCTGCTGCCGTCTGGTGTCTCTGCTGGGATTGGCGGCCTGTCTTTCCTGCCTTTTGGCCTGGGCCTTCTGTGGGTTTTCTGTGCCTCCGGTTCCTTTTTACCGCGGTTGTCGGCTGTTGGTCGGTTGGGGGGGGGGCCTTGTCTGGGTTCCTTGGCCCCTTTCTTCCTGTTTTTGTTCTGGGTCGGTGCCTGTTTTCTTGTCTGGTTCCTCCCTCTTCGGTTTTTGCGGCTCTGCTGGTGGCTTCCCCTGGTGTGTTGGGGTTGGTCCTGTGGTGGGTCGCGTTCGTTGTTTCTCTGGGTATGGGGTGCCTCTTCGTTCTCCTCTTCCTTCCCCTCGCCTCTTGGTGTGGTCTTTTGTGGGTTGGTCCGGCTATGGGTCGCCTTCTTCCCTGCTCTGGGGGGTTCGCTTCTGTCTGGCCCTGCTGTGTTCCTTCCTGGACCTTTGGCCTGTCTGCCTGTTCTGCCTGCTCTCGTGCGCCCTTTGGCGTTGGGCCTGGTTGTCCTGTTTTGTCCCTGTTGGAGCGGCTGATTGGTGGTGCTTGGTGCTGTGGGTTTCTCCCTTGGTGGTTTTTCTCACTGGTTCTTTGCCCTTCCTGGCTGGGTTGCTCCGTTGGGGCGCTTTGGCTTCTCCGGGGCTCCCTTTCCCTGGTGGTTCGGGGGGTGGTTTTTCTTTCTGCCCCTCTGGGGGTTCCCTTGAGGCTTGCCTCTGGGTGCGGGGATTCCTTCGGGCTTGCCTGGGTGGTCTTGTGCTCGTTTGCGGTCCTTCTTGGTCATCCCCTGCTTGTTTTGGGGTCTCGGCTCTGTCAGCTTGGTTGGGGGCGTGGCTGGTTGTGTGCTCCTGCCTGCGTTTTCTTGTGGGCTCCCTTCTGTTTCGGTTGGGTGCCGTTTTTTCTCGGTCGGGTGCCCCTGGCTTTGGTGGGGTTCCGGAAGGCCGGGTTCTCTGCTTTGGTATTCTCCACTTTTTAAGGAATGGGACGAGGACCGGAGGAACCTGGGGGTAATGTCCTATTACTTACCGGTAATCTTCATTACTCCTGGTCCCGTAGGTCCTCGTCCCATTCCTTACTTCCCTCCCTCCCTCCCTGGCGGCCGGCCTTCCGGTTGTTGGCTTGGTATTTTCAGGCTGCATGCTGGGCTGGTACCGCTTATGTACTCCCAGCGGGAGGGAGTGGGTTAGGTATCCCAGCATGCTCCTGTTCTTTTTTTCTGTCGCGGAGATAGTAATCTCCACTTTTTAAGGAATGGGACGAGGACCTACGGGACAAGGAGTAATGAAGATTACCGGTAAGTAATAGGACATGGGCAGATATCGTGCCACCCATGCTGCTACCAAAACACGCTCATCCTAACTTTAAAGTTAAAGTAGCTTCTAGAGAAGCGGGAGACAGCAGTTGTCCTGTGGCAGACGTTTTTATTCTTTGGCACAGTCATATGGAGCTTGTTTAATCGATTTAAAAAATTTAAATTTGATTTTTAGTAATATTGGAATAGTCCCCTTAAAGTTCCTTTATTCGCACGGTCCTTCCAAAGCCCACTCTATGTGAATGCAACGTATTGTAAATAATAGGCCACTAGCAGACAACTTCAGTCTGTAGTTGAGACCTAAAAATAAACAATATTCTAGGATAGATGTTGGTGCATAGACAGGCACGTGCAAGCATGAGTCGCCGTTTTTGAATGCTTTATTATTTTAGTTCATAATAAAAAAAATTGCAAGATGGATTCCTGTGCATGAAGACATATGAGTGCATGAGCGGCCATCTCAGCACTTGCAAATATAGTAATGTAAACAGCTATCACCCTGATCAAGGCCAGAAAAATATAAGCATACCAACTCAACCCTAAGAGAACTCCACCAGGTCCACCAAGCCTTAAATTCTAAACTGGCTACATTATCTTCAAATGATCAGCACCAAGATGTCAGAGCATCCTGAAGAAAAAAAGAACTTTCTGTTTCAACCTGCCTGTGATTATGCCTGGGCAAAATGCCGAAAAAATGAGGTGAAATTACTCGTTATTGTGCGAAATGCTGCCTCTGGCATTTTGCACTAGATTTTAGCACGAAATGAGGCCTCAGGTCCATATTTGGCACAAGGATGCATTTTGTTCGGATAAAAAAGAGCAGCATCGCACATAACGCAAATAACTGATGCTCACGTACAATGTATTCGTGTTCTTTCCATGCTCCTGGGATTGTATGTTTACCTGAATGAAGTCTCAATAATGAGACGTGGCATAAATGGCGTCATCTCGGTGATTTCAAGTAACAGTCATAATGGGAAATTGCAGGAGATCATGCTGGCATAAATGAAATATCACCTGGGCCTTCCTAGAACCCCACATAGACTGCTGGCCTTATAAGGCTGATAATCCAAAGAAGACAGAGTGAGAGCACAGGTAAGCAAGTTATATTTATACACACTGCAAACTGGAAGAAACTTTCCTCTCTGTATTTTTATTTATCCCACTGAAGGCCATTTTGGTCTCACAGTGTTCTATTGGATGATGTGTCCTTCCACTATTGACGTCAGACCGTGAAATACAGGGCATATGAAAGGCCATTTTCTCCCCTCTCTCCTTCCTTTCCCGCCTCCCCTCCTCACCATACCTGTCTCTTTATTAAACCCCTCATCCTTCCGCACAACAGCCACTTGACCCCTAGTCCCTCAAGTACCTTGTGTTTTTTGGGTGTTTAGATAAATTATCGGTGAAAAGATATTGTGTAGACAAACTACAGTGTCAAGAATATTGAGGACAAAAATATCATGAAGGTAAGTTTTTATAGGTAGCTAAGTTTTACTATATATAACTCCACACATATGTACCTTGATGATCTGTAGATATACATCTACAACACATGTAGATGTGGACTTAGAAATAGTAAATCTATACTTACCTATTTGCACTCACCTTCTCGATAATTTTCTCCTTGATATTTCTGACACATTCTGTCCACACATTTTTTCTGTTTCCTATAGAATGTCAGTGATCAGCTTTTTGGGGGTTATGCCATGCCGTTGGCGGATGGCCTTAATAAAATAGTTTATCAACCCTTCTGTCACAGCCATCTAAGAGTGCACATTTGTACACGTGTGCAGCTGGCATATTTGAACGTATTTTGTTAATGCCTCAACGAAATACATACAAAACGCATTAAAAATGGTCACTGCTATGCCCTTATTCCAGGTGTCCGTCTTTGAAAACATTTTGTTAAAGCATTAACGAAATGCATTCAAAGATGGCCACCGTGGATTCAAGTGTTTCCGAAGAAACAGCTCTAGTATAACCAAAGCTGAGTCAAGGGAATCGGCCCTTGCAAGATCATAGGATCATTTGGGGCCTTGTCAGCTCACGATTCTATCAATAAATCTACCAATTTTAGGAGCTAGCTTATCTAATTGAAGTGCATCATAACACCAGTTTGTGATCATTCTCTATTTTATCCCCCAAGATATTTTCTTGTGGCCTCTTATGTTATCGTAATGAACTTGATTTTATGAGAAAAGTTGTTTCCAAATTACCAGATGTGAACAGAAGATTGATTCTGGGGTGTTCAGTTAGCAACAGCAACAGCATCTCCCTATTTTATATGGAGGCTCCAGATTTCATGGGATAGTGCATTTATTAGTCTGTAAAGTGGGGGCCACTCGGCCCTCACGCCCACATGGCGGTGCGGCGCCCCCCCCTCCCCCGGCCTTTCGGTGTTGGGGGTGTGTCGCGGGGCGATGACGCGCGCGGCGCGCCCCCAACACCGATTGGTTGATGCCGCCCCCGTGAACCCGGAAGCAGCCATTCGGCTTCCGGGGCAGAGGGGGCGGGACGATCGGGGTGCGGGCCCCCAGGACGATGTGCAGCCCCCTTTATAAGGCGCGGGGAGCGGGGGGGGCGCCCTCTTGCTCCTGGCTCGCTCCCCGTGTCTTCCGTGTGCCCCACGCTCGGGGCGGATTAATTATTTTATCTTTCTTGCAGGTACCTTCGGCGGAGGTCTGGAGGAGGTGATCGTATGTGGCCGGGACATCGAGGAAGGAAGCCGTCGGCTTCGCGATTTCGGGGGGGATTTCCTGGTGTTGCCAGCTGATCGCCGGGACATCGCTGGGGCCGCCATCGGAGCACGCGCATCCCGGGGAGAGGAGGGAGCTTGGCGGCAGAACACTGATTTATTGGTTTTGTGTTGCAGGGGAGCGACGCGTGTCTCGGCATTTTTTCAGGCATAAGGAAGTGCCGTTCCCGGCTGGAGCATCGTCCACGGAGGGGCAGTTTCAGTCACAGTCAGCCATCGCGTCGGGTGTGCACGGAGGAAGCAGGGAGGATCGAGATCGGTGCTGGCAGACTAGCAGGAATCCGGAAGTCACCGAGGGGAGCGCTGCAGGTGCCAATGAGGACTGGGCAAGCGTGAAGTGCTGAAAAACCCGGTAAGGTGTGGGAGCGGGGGCCGGTCCAGCGGGGAGAGGAGCTGCATGCAATTGAGCTACACGGAGAGTTATTGAACAGGTTTTGCTCGAATTGTGCGAAGCAGGTTACAGCAGGGCAGCCACTGGAGGGGAGACCAAATAGGAAAAGCTTGATTTTTCATGTGTTTGAAGTGCTGTTTTCTCGGGATGGTGGATTTATAATTGGTTTGAAGTGTTTTTGAGGTGTTTTCTCCTGACCAGTGCTCATAGGCTGCTGGTATTTGAACAATTAACTTCAGTTTGGGAGTAATTAATGAATATTGCTGTGAATTGAAAGTGTTTGTCCAGGCTAGTAAATTGTGTTTTGTCATAGGAATCTTGACTCTGGGGCTCTTTCCGGTGGCGGACAACAGAACACGGCAGAGCGCAGCAACGGGCTGAGGACACGCGGGTCGTCGGTGGTAAGGAGTGAGGCGGGCCTGCATTTCATTGCTTCTGGAGGGCCGCGGGGCTTGAGACCTTCCTACAAGGGGTTGGCGCTCGCCCACACGCTAAGACTAGCTTGGTGTGTTTTGCGGTCACAGTTGCTTGGTGTTTACGTCCCCCTTCACATCCTACATCTAAAACAGGTACAATCGCCGGTGTTTGGCTAGGTCTAGCTGCATTACGATTGTCGAAATATGCCGGGGGCACGAGTTAATAGGAGTTCCCGCATGGAGCAAATGATGCAGGCTATGATGCGCAGGATGACGGTGATTGATAGGCGTTTGGGTAAGGTGGATGCGTTGGGCAGGAATGTGGCAGAGATTAATCAGAGGTTGGACGGGCCGCCGGGTCCACAAGGCAGGCCAAAAAGGATAGTCAAGCCACCACTGCCTAGAGGGGAGTTTGTCACCCCGCCTAAGAGGGACAAGTCTAAGAAATCTGGGCGCGTGACGCCCAAACATACAACTGTCGGGGAGGGTTTGCCAGGGGGAGTACCTAAGGATGCCCCCGTTATGCCCCTGTTGGCACCGGCGGGGCCAGCCCCGGTTATTCCAGCTTTGCCGGTCGCCCCTGGCGTGGTCATCCCTCCTGCCACCCCTGTGAGCATTGCTCCCGTTGGGGTCCCAACAGCCCCGAACAATGTTGTCCCGGTGGAATTGGCATCCCAGATAGCCGCTGTTTTGCCCTGGTTGCAGTTGGGGGGGGTATTGCCATCCTCACAGGATCATTCAGCCGAAGCATTGAAACTGGTTGAGATGATTAAGTTGGCCAGGGCGGGGGAAGGGGCACCATTGGCACCACTTACTTCCCCAACAGGTTCTACCAGCGGGCAAGCGGCGAAGAAGGATGGGGCGATGTCGCAAGGTATTGACAATGGTAAGGAGGTGGCTTTGCCATTACTTAAAGATGGTGCTATACCGTCAAGGAAGGAGAACTTGGGGCAACATGTGTCTCAGGCTGTGAAGGAGATGATCTGGGCGGGCAAATATGTCAACATTTTCTCCTTGCTGCTCGATAATAGGGAACTGGAATACGCCAAGTCACAAAAGGAATGGATGTTGCCCAGTGAATGGAGAACAGAGTTGGTTAAGTTCAGGGTTGAGGAGACATTTGTTAACTGGATGAGGGCCTTTTCCGTGTTTAGTGCCATTACAGCTGAAAGGTCGCCCAATTTACAAGCCGAAATGGCCTGCTACCAGAGCAGAATTGCCATGTGGAGCGAGACACAAGTGGGGAATGGGTGGAAAGAGTATGACATTTCATTCAGGAAGGCTAAGGAATTCAATCCTTCTCTAGCGTGGGATGTGGTGGATTCCTTGTCATGGTACAACCAGATATCTGGGGGGGCAGCTGCGATGGGGGCAACCACTTCGCAGAAAATATACCCGGCCAAGCCGCAACAGCCCTTTCGGCATGCACAAGGAGGTGAGCTTCCAGGAAAGGGCAAGGGTTGGGGGGAGAAAAAGGGCGTATGTTGGGATTTCAACAAACGGTCCTGCACTAGGGCAGCGGGCACATGTAAGTTCAAGCATGCCTGTTCCTTGTGCGGGCACCCCTCACACCCAGAGACTTCCTGCAGATTTAAGGGTGGCAACCAGGGTTCCAGGGGGAGAAGGAAACCTGATTAGGCTAGAGGAGGGTTTAGTATCGCACACTCCCATTGATGTCATGGCAATGATTCCCTGGCTGAACAGATACCCGGATCACGCAGCGGCTAAATTACTTCAGGAGGGATTTTCTTGGGGTTTTAGGATACCGGTGGGAGGGTACACAGGTAAGACTGAGTGCAGGAACCAACTGTCTGTAAAGCATAACCCAGGGGTAGTGGCTGCAAAAATTGAAAAAGAATTACGCCTGGGTAGGCTAGCAGGACCTTTTGACGAGTTGCCAGTGCCCAACTTTGTTTGTTCCCCACTTGGTGTGGTCCCTAAGAAAGAGAAAGGCGAATATAGACTCATTCATAATCTCTCAGCCCCAAGGGGGGCATCCTTGAATGATGCCATAGATGAGAATGTCTGCAGCGTAAAATATGCCTCTTTTGATCACGCGGTAGTGTTGCTTAGGGGCCTTGGTCCAGGGGCATTGATGGCCAAGTCTGACATAGAGTCTGCATTTCGTCTTCTCCCTGTGCATCAGGGGGATCACCACCTTTTGGGGTTCAAGTTTGATGGGAAGTACTACATGGACAAATGCATGCCCATGGGTTGTTCGATCTCATGTGCCTATTTTGAGGCGTTCAGTTCCTTCTTGGAATGGGTAATGAGGCAGGCAACCGGGCATCAGCAGGTCATGCATTACCTGGATGACTTTCTCTTCCTGGGTGCGGCTGGGTCTCAGAAGTGTGCACGGGCATTGGAGGAATTTTGCGTGCTCATGCGGGCTTTTGGGGTCCCGCTGGCGCCGGGGAAGACAGTGGGGCCAGCTACTTGCTTAGAATTTCTGGGCATTGAAATAGACTCTGTGGAGGGTTGTTTCAGGCTCCCAAAGGAAAAGGTATGTAAATTCAAGGCGGCATTACGCGCATGCCTGGCCAAAGAGAAGGTCTCGTTGCAACAGCTTCAGGAAACAGTGGGCCAGTTGAATTTCGCGTTGAGGGTGATACCAATGGCTCGCCCCTTTTCTCGCTCAATTGCGCAGGCTATGAGGGGCCTGCGAGAGAAACACCACCGCACTAGACTATCGCTTGAGGTACGCCAGGACATGCGGATATGGATGGCATTCCTGGAGGACTTCAACGGCAGGGTAGTGTGGTCCGGCCCCCCCATTACTTCAGCAGAGTTAGGTTTATGGACTGACGCTGCTGGGAGTGTTGGGTTTGGTGCCATCCTTGGAAACAAGTGGGTCACCCACAGGTGGCCGGACGAATGGGTGTACAGTGAGTTGACAACCAACATTGGTTTTCTGGAGCTGTTCCCCATTTGGGTTGCATTAATGGTCTGGCCTGACATCCTGCGTAACAAATCTGTAATATTCTGGTCAGACAACATGACGGTGGTGGAGTGCATCAATCAGCAAGCGGCACGCTGTAAGTTCATACTCCGCCTCTTGAAGGAGATTGTGTTGAGATGCTTGCGATTGAATGTTGTATTTAGGGCAAAACATGTCCCAGGTGTCCTTAATAATGCAGCTGATGCACTCTCTCGCCAAAACATGCAGGTATTCAGGGAACATCTTCCAACAGCAGAGCCTACACCGACTCACTTCCCGTCAGCACTCTGGCAGATTGGTGCCCCAAATTACCGGACCTCGTGGCTGCTAGCTTAGCTCCCAAGACAAGGACAGCTTATGAAGGGGCGTTTGGTTCATATTGCACGTTCTTGGGGTGTGACTGGGAATCCAAATGGGCTTTGGAAAATAGCTTTACGGATTATCTGGGTAGTTTGCATCACGAGGGTTGCTCAGTGGCCACAGCGAACAGGCATAGGGCAGCTGTCTCCTTTTACGCACAGGCGAAGGGGGTGAAAGATCCGACTAACAACTTTGCGGTGCGGAAGGGTCTGAGGGGTTGGCGCCGCTTACAGGGCGGCACGGCTGACACTAGGAAACCAATAGGTTTGGAGAGGATGACCGTATTACTGCCTGCATTACATGACGTCTGTAGCTCAGGCTGGGAGATACAATTGTTTAAGGCAGCGTTTACGTTAGCCTTTTATGGGGCGTTGAGGCTGAGTGAGTTGGTGGCAGCCTCTAAGGCAGATAGGCAGGGGGGTATCCAATTCCTGAGCACAACGATTCAGGGAGACACATTGTGGGTGACGATTAGGAGATCGAAAACTGATCAGGAGTCCCGGGGGGAGACTGTGGTACTGCACAGGGCAAGGGCCAATCCTTGCTGCCCGGTACACCACGTGGAGACTTTCATCAAGCAGCGAGGTGCACTGTTGGGTGGGCCGCTCCTATTACACGCGGACGGCACCCCTTTAACCAAATATCAGTTCAGAAGAGTCATGGAGTTGACTATTGCCAGGGTGGGCCTTGACCCGAAGGAATTTGGCACACACTCCTTTAGGATAGGTGCAGCCACCGAGGCAGTCGCAAGGGGTTTACATGTGAACAGTGTTAGAAGAATTGGGAGATGGTCACCCAATTCCAATTGCTACAAACGGTATGTGCGGGTACACATGTTGTAAAGTACCTAGGGTATTACTGACATCAGGTTTTTCTTTTCTGGTTTTGCAGTTCCTTCGCTCTGTGACGCAGGCGGAGAGCTTGCTTCGGGTCATCATCAGGATTCATCGGCGACTCATCAAGGTGTGAACAGTCAGGAACACGGGACGCGGTCAGGCAGGGTTTGGATTGTTGGTCATTCTTATGTCAATCGTGCTAAAAATGTCTTTTTTGCAGGCAAGGGTAGAAGGGAGCTAGAGCACGAAGGTTGGTCCATCTCTTTCTTTGGGAGGGGGGGTCTCTGCCTCAGTCAGTTTAGGGGATTCTTTGCTGAGTTGGTCGCCCAACATACAGCCCCACCGGCGGTGGTGATTCTTCATCTGGGGGGGAATGACCTGGCTAGACTGGGTAGGAGGGTCCTCCTGGAAGAGATCATTTCAGCAGCGGGTTGGGTAAGGAGGGTGTGCCCTGACTGCACTGTAGTCTGGTCTCAGCTGATACCGCGTCTGCAGTGGCGTGGGGGTGAATCTGTCAGGGCATTGAATCACTCGGTAAAGAGGATCAATACCAAGTTAGAAAAACTTTTCCGAACCTCTCACTTACAGACCATCCCACATGGGGCTATTTGGGGGAAGGATTTGTACTTACAGGATGGGGTTCATTTGACTGAGGCAGGGAATAGAATATGGTGTAATAATATCCTAGCTTGGTTGAAGGGCTCTCTGAGGTAAGGATGACCTTGAGGCAGGAGTTGTGGGGGGGGGCCAGATCGTCGGGAAACAATGCTGGCCTGTGGCGGTAAGGTCATGATCGGTGAGCAGCAATTTAAGGTCCTAAGGGGGGCGTCACCATCCACGGAGGGGGCGGCCCAGGGGGAGGGGCCACTGGTCCCTCCTAGAACTTCAGGGGCAGGAATATCCGCTAGCTGCTAAAAATGCGGGGGAGGGAGTCACGCTTTCCTTAGGCTGGTAGCCACCCCGCACATACACCATGACGTCAGCATATGACGCAAAGTGTAAGGGCCCTCCTTGTTGGTTAAATGGAGTTCACGATGCCGACGGGGTAGGCGGTCCTCTGTCGCGCATGCGCACCTCTGGGTAAGGGCGTGGTTAGTAGGACTTGACACCGGTTAGCGACCTTGCCGTCCGGCCAGATATGTTAGAATGCAAAATTCAGGCAGGATGTTAGATTCGGATAGGAAACACGCTGTATTAGACGTTTGTTAAGGTTAGCCTTTGATATTTGTCTACGATTCTGTAAATCTAATGTCATGAATTTTGCTTATTCTTGCATAACTGATGTAATGTTGATATTCATCCTTTTATTGTTTTGTATAATAAATACGGCCGGGGGGTCCCTGACCCCCCGCCTTCCAAAGATAATTTGCTTATGACAATTCTTCAAGGTGGTGTGGAAAGCTGGGAGGGGAGGGTAGCCAGTCACGGACCATGTGTAAAGTGGGGGCCACTCGGCCCTCACGCCCACATGGCGGTGCGGCGCCCCCCCCTCCCCCGGCCTTTCGGTGTTGGGGGTGTGTCGCGGGGCGATGACGCGCGCGGCGCGCCCCCAACACCGATTGGTTGATGCCGCCCCCGTGAACCCGGAAGCAGCCATTCGGCTTCCGGGGCAGAGGGGGCGGGACGATCGGGGTGCGGGCCCCCAGGACGATGTGCAGCCCCCTTTATAAGGCGCGGGGAGCGGGGGGGGCGCCCTCTTGCTCCTGGCTCGCTCCCCGTGTCTTCCGTGTGCCCCACGCTCGGGGCGGATTAATTATTTCCCCACCCACCAGCCCTAAAAAAAAAAAAAACAAGCTACTAAACAATGCTAGCCAGGGGTGTTAGTAAGTTTGACATAGGCCTTTTTCCCGTGGAAAGGTAGGATTGGTTGTGGTTAGTTAGGAAGGTTGTCTGCACTAGGCCTTTTTTCCCGTTATACAGGTGTGATTATGTTATTAAACAAGGTTGTGGGTACCTAGGCCTTTTTCCCGTTTTATAGCTGTGATTATGTGTCATTAAAAAGGTAATATTGTGTGTACTTAGGCCTTTTTTCCCATTAGCACAGCATGCTTCGTATCTATATTGTTGGTTTTAGTGTAGTGTAGTTGTCCTTTAGCGAGTTATTTTTCTAGGTTCATCGTCGTATTTATTAGGGTTGGTCAGGCGGTAAGGTCATGATCGGTGAGCAGCAATTTAAGGTCCTATGGGGGGCGTCACCATCCACGGAGGGGGCGGCCCAGGGGGAGGGGCCACTGGTCCCTCCTAGAACTTCAGGGGCAGGAATATCCGCTAGCTGCTAAAAATGCGGGGGAGGGAGTCACGCTTTCCTTAGGCTGGTAGCCACCCCGCACATACACCATGACGTCAGCATATGACGCAAAGTGTAAGGGCCCTCCTTGTTGGTTAAATGGAGTTCACGATGCCGACGGGGTAGGCGGTCCTCTGTCGCGCATGCGCACCTCTGGGTAAGGGCGTGGTTAGTAGGACTTGACACCGGTTAGCGACCTTGCCGTCCGGCCAGATATGTTAGAATGCAAAATTCAGGCAGGATGTTAGATTCGGATAGGAAACACGCTGTATTAGACGTTTGTTAAGGTTAGCCTTTGATATTTGTCTACGATTCTGTAAATCTAATGTCATGAATTTTGCTTATTCTTGCATAACTGATGTAATGTTGATATTCATCCTTTTATTGTTTTGTATAATAAATACGGCCGGGGGGTCCCTGACCCCCCGCCTTCCAAAGATAATTTGCTTATGACAATTCTTCAAGGTGGTGTGGAAAGCTGGGAGGGGAGGGTAGCCAGTCACGGACCATGTTTAAAGTGCACCTGTTTGTATTGTGTAAGGCAAGTTGTAGCTTTCCATTATTATCTGTACACTCGCTTTCCTTCCACTTTCCTTTTGTCACTGGGCTCAAGTGTTAGTAGACTGCAAAGTAATGGTGTGTAATGTGAGCCTTTCAGTGGGAGAGACAAAGAAACATGCTGAATCAGTGTTAACACATTTTACAGTGCTCTGACCCGGGTTCAATGGGTCACTCTAGCACTTTGCTCCTTCAGCAGTACATGTAAGAGGAGGCCAAACTCCAATGAAGCAGCTCAGCTTAAAGAACAGTTGATAACATAGTTTTAAGTTGTTGCAGATCTCTAGGCGAGTCTCCATAGACAGTGGCCATTTCCTGAAAAGTAGAAGGGTTCTCCCCAAAACAAGTGGTGTTCTTCGGAACTCTTACAAATGCTTAAATCAACCGGAAAGACCCTACAGGACAGACACCACCACAGAGTGAGCCATCTCAAAGGTTCCATAGACGTCCTGAAAGTAGAAGGCACTGAATGTTGACCACAGTATTTCCAGCATTCTACAGACTCCCATGTTCTGAGATTCTAAAGGGAGACATTCTGAAATAATTGCTATAGCTTGGCACTCTGGTTGTTTGTTAGCAAACACACACTCGTTCTCCACATGTCTTCAGAAGTGAATGGTATGATTAGACCTGTATGGTGATGAGGAAGTTCTTTTTATTGGTTTTCTGTCTATCCTATCAGATATCTGTATGAACTTTGGAAGTCTTTGTGTTTGGATGGTATTGTGTTTTCTGTCACTGCAGTTGAGCTGAGATGAATTGTGATTGGATGCGTGCACCTTTCTGTGGCATGTTGAGTGTATTATCTTGTCTCTAATGTGACTGTGTGTTATGTCATATAGTAATGGTGTACGTATCTCCAGGAGCAGAGGCATTTTAAGGCATGGGAAAGGTGGGCGATTGCTCAGTGCTCCCATCCTCCCCACCCCTGGGAAAGTGACTTTTCTCTGTGTCTATCCTCGATCTGTCCCATTTGTCTATCTAAACCTCCCTCCCTCTCTGGTTACCTCCTCCTCTGAGTTCTATCTCTCTAACCTCTGTAATTTTAAGATTTTTGGGGTTCCGAGCAAGACATATTTTAACCGTTTTTCTTTGAACCCTTGTTAAAGTTTAACACATACTTTAGTATTGTTTGGCATCATGCAGTTTTGAATTGGCAGGAAATCGACAATAAAATTCAAATACGTTCAGTAAAGGGTCTACAAATATGTCTTGCCTGGGATCCCCGAAAATCGTTAAGGTGACACCATCTAGGAGTGCATAACATCATTAGCAGGTGCGTCAGAATTCCACTGGAGTTTGTTAGTAGTCTCAGTGCGAGTTAATCAAAGAACAACTTCCCTCCTGATGGCATGCTATACCTTTATTTGTAAAAACGAAACTGATCTACACATACTCAATGATTTATCTTTAACCAGGGCCGGCTTTAGTGCTGGTGGCGCCTGGTGCGACAATCGTTTTTGGTGCCCCCATGACCGCCACCTCAGATTCTCTCACTACCTCCGGGCATAAGTACCCCTCATCCCTTCAATCACAAGTTATTGCTTTACGCAATGCCCCCCCCCCCCTGAGGTTGGCGGCCCCTCCACAGGTCAGCACCCTGTGCGGCCGCACCATTCGCACTGCCCTAAAGCTGGCCCTGTCTTTAACTACTGTAATGCATGAACATTGTTCTTTTAAAAAATGTCCCTTGGAACATTGTATTGAGAGTAGATGTTTTCATACAAAAGTCAATTACCAATGTGATTACCAAGTAGTGCGGGTATGAAATGCAGCGGACAGATTATATGGTAAAGAAAGCACATACTGGGTGTTAGAAATGGCGATTTCTGGTTGGCTAGGGCTTGCGCCAAAGCCAGACAGAAACCACCACTCTAGTCAGGGCTGGGGAGTTACACGCCAAAGATAACCCCTGCTCACCCCCTTGGTAGCTTGGCACGAGCAGACAGGCTTATCCCTGAGGCGATGTGTAAAGCATTTGCGCGCGCACCCAGCAACAACACCCAAGGCCCACCACAAAGGAAACTCCACACAAGGTATTCTATAAAAATAGCCTTTGTATTAGACACAACACATTAGATAAAAACACACACTCTACAATGTGCCAACAGGCACAGGCAGAATTTACAAGGGATTATATATACAGGGGACAGGGCCACATGGACCACTGTCAGGAATTAGCACTTAGAACATAGCACAAATCACCAATAGTAAACGTAGAACATAACACAAAGTAACTGTAGAGCACAACCAGTAACTACTGGCGCACTAATGACCTCAGCGTCATCACACTAGCATCAGGTGTAAAACCTATCCTGCATCTATCACAGGGGCATAAATACATTATGCACATTCTCAGTAGTCTAACGCATTAGACCTAACCACCTAAGTATAACTACTCTAGGGGCGTACATAACACAGGGAAGTACATTC
Organism: Triturus cristatus; assembly: GCF_964204655.1. Classification (NCBI taxonomy): domain Eukaryota; kingdom Metazoa; phylum Chordata; class Amphibia; order Caudata; family Salamandridae; genus Triturus; species Triturus cristatus. Next base: position 448,767,715 of record NC_140594.1, read on the forward strand.
TCCCTACCATCAACCTGAAAAGGTAAAACAACCTCCTAGGCAGAACTAACCACATTTAGAGGTATGAAATACAGGGAGCGCAAAATATACTATACACAGTACATTTCCTAGCACCAAAAGCATGAACACAGGGTGCGCAAAACATACTACACCGTACATTTCCTAGCACCAAAATAACATTATAGTCCAGGTTGCACCAAAACCTAAACGTAGCAGCTGCCCACTACTTGCTGGGCAGCTGGGGACAAGCACAGGGCCTAAACGCTGCAGCTGGCACTAAGTGCTGCGCAGCGGGGGAAGGAAAATAAGGCAGGGGCTCTCAATAGCCCCTGACACAATAGGCCAAAACGTGGGAGCCATCTGGCTCAGAAAGTAACATGTCCACATGGAGCGCACGGGCTCCTGAAATAACTGGGCGACAATATCGAACAGGAACTTGCCCCAAAGTACTGTGGAGCGCACTGGCGGCGAAATGGAAGGTGTCCCCAAACGCTGGAGCCCTCTCTGGGCTCTAGAATAATCGTGGCCGCCTCGTTGGAGCCTCGGGGCTCTAAACAACAACAAAAGCACCCTAGAGCCTCTGTGGCTCTGTAAACTAATGTGGGGCAAGGTGGGAGTGGCCCGCTGCCATCTGGGGCCACTCAAACATGGCAGAAATGCCCCCGGTAACGTTGGAGCCCTCTAGGCTCGAGAAATAATGATGCCCCCAACTGAGTCTCTCTGGACTCCGAAATAATGATGGCCCAGTTGGAGCCACGGGGCTCTTAACACAAACAGGATGCCCCTTCGTTGGGGCAGCCCGCTGCTAGACGGGGCCGCCCAGGAAGTCGGCACCGGCACTGGCGCCTCTCTCTCGCTTCCCCCCCTGAGCCCTCACTCACCGGGCCTCGGGGCGGGAACTCTGCTTGACCGGGACTTCACTCGGGGGCAGAATGCGGACAGGCGGGGTGGGCTCCCGCAGGCCCCCACACTGCTTCGCTTCGGTGGCGGCGATCTCTGGCTCTGCCCGGCGAGGCGAGACACGGCGCTGCTTCCCCCGACGGATGGCCACTCTTCCGCTTCCGTCCCGCGGCCCCGCCCACAACCAGGCGGGCCGCGGGCAGCAGCGGCGATCCTCGGCAGAAATGAGGGGTAGGCTCCCTCCTTCGTGATCGCGTACAGCGGGGTGGGCACCCGCCCATTCAAATTCCCAACAACCACGGCGGTCATGCGGGGTGGGCACCCGCATTGGAAGGCAATGAGCGGGGTGGGCACCCGCATTCAGCATAAAGAAATTAGAAAGGCGGCCATGACGCGGGGTGGGCACCCGCAATTTCCCAATGAAAGCACAATCGGACAACGAGAGGTAGGCTCCCTCCGAAGTCAAAACATGCAGCTCAGCGCTGCGAAGCTCCAGCGCTCCTCTGGCCTGAAGTAAATCCTTATAGTGCTCCCAGGGCACTAGGAGGAGCAAGGAAGCGCTCACTAGGCGCTAGAAGTGTGCAAAGGTCCTGGGGCCAAGAAGATAGATCCAAGCAGGTCCCAAGAGTTCCTTAGGCATCCAGGGGCTGGGCAGGGCCCAGGGAGGCAAGCCTTCCCCTGGGCCCCAGCAGCAGCACGCCCCTGGTAGATTCAAGTGCAGAACAAGAACATTTTGTAAGGGGACACAGCCCCTTTTTATACACCAAATCCCTTTGTCTGGGTTCAGGGTGAGGGGGAAAACCAGTCGCAGCTGGTTGGGGAGCACCCTTGATGTGCTCAGCCCCTCACTCTATTCATTGGCAGGGCTAGGGTCGTCAGTCGCACCGCAGGGGGCGGGGCCAGCATTGTGTGTGGAAAACCCTGTCCTATTCAGGACCCAGGTGTACTCCTCCCACCCATCTAGCTGCTGATCTCCCCATTCACCACTGGGTGACTCATCCTGACTCTGGGGAATCCCTAGCCCGTCACATGACATGATCAGCCAATCACGCGACAGACACACTGCACACCGAAGTGCCCACTTCTAGAAGTGGCACTTCCACACTAGGTACATGCACGCCGCACACATCATCGCACAGCATTCACTCCCACGAGTCCGCACATACCAAACTCGGGCCTGCACACCCCATGCATCAGGAACTACTAGGGACACATACATTCCCCATGCATTCCAATGGGAGGGCAGGCCTATCTCACCACATGCACTCAGAGTGTGCACGCACTTTACCCTGGGACACAGGGAAAGTGCGCAGAAACCAAAAATCACCACACCAAGTCACCAATAAAAAGCAAAAAGTTGAGGGGTGAACCTGCCAGAAGGGCCAAGTCCAACACAACCCCCTTCCAGCCAAAACGCAGGGCAGACCAATCACCACCGTGATGGTCTTCCCTGCTTGGGGCGATAGAACACGGACGCAGGCCCGCACTGCAGGGACACTCTCCTGTTCTACGCCATTCTCAATCAACATGGTTCCATCTGAAAAAAAAAAACAACCGAAAAGAACTCAGGCCCAACTAGGCTACCCCACTGGTACTACCTAGTTGTCCACGGCCAGGACCAGGCCCTAGGCCACCCAGATACCACTGGTCCTTGCCAAACCCAGAGTGGGGGGTAGTAACCCCTGGCGTACAAGCCATTCTCCACTCTCCCTCTCAGTGTAGTTCCCAACTACCACTGATCCTTCAACCTAGGGTCCGCACCCTCAGGCTGACCAGAGGTCACGGGCAAGAATGCCCCACCCTACCTCTACTTCTGGGGTTCCGCACCCTCCCAGGGAAGCACCCACCAGAACACAACTCTCCCACCGGTTTAGGACCTCTCTCCACCAACTGGTCTACCACCTGGGATCCAAGGGGTCAGAGGCGAGGACTCCCTCCCTCTGCACCCCCTTCCACTGTAGAGCAGGGTCTCTTAACCTAAGATGAGCCCCACCTGCCCTCAGGACTACAGCTGCCCTTACGTCCAGATCCGGAAACACCGACTACTGGCTCCCCAACCGAGGGACGTACCCTTTGGTCAGATGCCTGGCGAACCAGGACTTAACGAGGGTGACACATAACTAATGGGTCGTGTGACAGTCTGCCTGGCGCTGATCTCACTACCTCCTGTCCATCTGACAGTGCGTGCAGACCCCCCAGGACAGAAGTGGCGACACCACGGTCACTCAGTGGCGACACAGCCCTCCCGGCTGGTCCCTGACCTACTGGTTCCCACTGGGGAATCCCTCCCCCTCTCACCCCTCCCTCTGGACTTCTGCACCCTCCCAACTGGAGCGGTACCGCCAGACACCAGGACTACTGGAGCTCTGATTACAGACGCTCCACGTCCTCTAGACACTGGGAGATCCTCCTCAAGTGACCTATTGGTACAGCCTAGGCCCCCGACCTGATGTTCCCTAAAGAAACCATCCAGGCCCTGACACTGGGTTTCGGGCACCTGGAGACACGCAGTCCCACCCACTCCTTCTCCGCAGAGACAGGCCGTAAGCCCCTACACCGAGACCTAGCTGGGCTACTCTGAACCTCTTCCACCACGCTGGGCTGGAAGACACCTCAGCCACTACTTTTGGAATCACTCCCCAATGCAAGCTCCCTATCCCAGAGAACTCACACCCAATCAACCAGCAAGCTCCTTATTTCAGAGAACTCACATCCTTCATCCACATACACACACCCCCCAGACTAGTAAGACAGTTTCTACCGCCCCTGATTTCTCAACCTGACCACCACGTGACACAGGTACTATTACTCTGGGAACTGGGAATGGGACATTCACATCCATCCAGCGCATTACACATTCATCCCCAAACCCCTTTCAAGACTGGTAAGACAGTTTCTACCGCCCCTGATTTCTCAACCTGACCACCACGTGACACAGGTACCACTACCCCGGGAACTGGGAATGGGAATACATGCACTGGACACACATCTGCTGCCACCACTGGATCCCACCCTCTGGTGAATCCAGACAACACAACGCACTAAGGGGGATGATCTACCCTCCCGAGCTAGGGACACCTAACTCACAGTGCACAAGAAACACATTTCCAAAGAAATTACATTTAAAAGCAAACTTTAAAACAATAATCCCTATACCATGTGATTTGTCTAAATGCAGAGTTTTGTAGTGCGGCCAGTTGCTGCTGCGGTACAGCGCAAACGCAAGTCCAAATCCCACCGCTGATCACCAATGTTAGAAATGGCGATTTCTGGTTGGCTAGGGCTTGCGCCAAAGTCAGACAGAAACCACCACTCTAGTCAGGGCTGGGGAGTTACACGCCAAAGATAACCCCTGCTCACCCCCTTGGTAGCTTGGCACGAGCAGACAGGCTTATCCCTGAGGCGATGTGTAAAGCATTTGCGCGCGCACCCAGCAACAACACCCAAGGCCCACCACAAAGGAAACTCCACACAAGGTATTCTATAAAAATAGCCTTTGTATTAGACACAACACATTAGATAAAAACACACACTCTACAATGTGCCAACAGGCACAGGCAGAATTTACAAGGGATTATATATACAGGGGACAGGGCCACATGGACCACTGTCAGGAATTAGCACTTAGAACATAGCACAAATCACCAATAGTAAACGTAGAACATAACACAAAGTAACTGTAGAGCACAACCAGTAACTACTGGCGCACTAATGACCTCAGCGTCATCACACTAGCATCAGGTGTAAAACCTATCCTGCATCTATCACAGGGGCATAAATACATTATGCACATTCTCAGTAGTCTAACGCATTAGACCTAACCACCTAAGTATAACTACTCTAGGGGCGTACATAACACAGGGAAGTACATTCTCCCTACCATCAACCTGAAAAGGTAAAACAACCTCCTAGGCAGAACTAACCACATTTAGAGGTATGAAATACAGGGAGCGCAAAATATACTATACACAGTACATTTCCTAGCACCAAAAGCATGAACACAGGGTGCGCAAAACATACTACACCGTACATTTCCTAGCACCAAAATAACATTATAGTCCAGGTTGCACCAAAACCTAAACGTAGCAGCTGCCCACTACTTGCTGGGCAGCTGGGGACAAGCACAGGGCCTAAACGCTGCAGCTGGCACTAAGTGCTGCGCAGCGGGGGAAGGAAAATAAGGCAGGGGCTCTCAATAGCCCCTGACACAATAGGCCAAAACGTGGGAGCCATCTGGCTCAGAAAGTAACATGTCCCCATGGAGCGCACGGGCTCCTGAAATAACTGGGCGACAATATCGAACAGGAACTTGCCCCAAAGTACTGTGGAGCGCACTGGCGGCGAAATGGAAGGTGTCCCCAAACGCTGGAGCCCTCTCTGGGCTCTAGAATAATCGTGGCCGCCTCGTTGGAGCCTCGGGGCTCTAAACAACAACAAAAGCACCCTAGAGCCTCTGTGGCTCTGTAAACTAATGTGGGGCAAGGTGGGAGTGGCCCGCTGCCATCTGGGGCCACTCAAACATGGCAGAAATGCCCCCGGTAACGTTGGAGCCCTCTAGGCTCGAGAAATAATGATGCCCCCAACTGAGTCTCTCTGGACTCCGAAATAATGATGGCCCAGTTGGAGCCACGGGGCTCTTAACACAAACAGGATGCCCCTTCGTTGGGGCAGCCCGCTGCTAGACGGGGCCGCCCAGGAAGTCGGCACCGGCACTGGCGCCTCTCTCTCGCTTCCCCCCCTGAGCCCTCACTCACCGGGCCTCGGGGCGGGAACTCTGCTTGACCGGGACTTCACTCGGGGGCAGAATGCGGACAGGCGGGGTGGGCTCCCGCAGGCCCCCACACTGCTTCGCTTCGGTGGCGGCGATCTCTGGCTCTGCCCGGCGAGGCGAGACACGGCGCTGCTTCCCCCGACGGATGGCCACTCTTCCGCTTCCGTCCCGCGGCCCCGCCCACAACCAGGCGGGCCGCGGGCAGCAGCGGCGATCCTCGGCAGAAATGAGGGGTAGGCTCCCTCCTTCGTGATCGCGTACAGCGGGGTGGGCACCCGCCCATTCAAATTCCCAACAACCACGGCGGTCATGCGGGGTGGGCACCCGCATTGGAAGGCAATGAGCGGGGTGGGCACCCGCATTCAGCATAAAGAAATTAGAAAGGCGGCCATGACGCGGGGTGGGCACCCGCAATTTCCCAATGAAAGCACAATCGGACAACGAGAGGTAGGCTCCCTCCGAAGTCAAAACATGCAGCTCAGCGCTGCGAAGCTCCAGCGCTCCTCTGGCCTGAAGTAAATCCTTATAGTGCTCCCAGGGCACTAGGAGGAGCAAGGAAGCGCTCACTAGGCGCTAGAAGTGTGCAAAGGTCCTGGGGCCAAGAAGATAGATCCAAGCAGGTCCCAAGAGTTCCTTAGGCATCCAGGGGCTGGGCAGGGCCCAGGGAGGCAAGCCTTCCCCTGGGCCCCAGCAGCAGCACGCCCCTGGTAGATTCAAGTGCAGAACAAGAACATTTTGTAAGGGGACACAGCCCCTTTTTATACACCAAATCCCTTTGTCTGGGTTCAGGGTGAGGGGGAAAACCAGTCGCAGCTGGTTGGGGAGCACCCTTGATGTGCTCAGCCCCTCACTCTATTCATTGGCAGGGCTAGGGTCGTCAGTCGCACCGCAGGGGGCGGGGCCAGCATTGTGTGTGGAAAACCCTGTCCTATTCAGGACCCAGGTGTACTCCTCCCACCCATCTAGCTGCTGATCTCCCCATTCACCACTGGGTGACTCATCCTGACTCTGGGGAATCCCTAGCCCGTCACATGACATGATCAGCCAATCACGCGACAGACACACTGCACACCGAAGTGCCCACTTCTAGAAGTGGCACTTCCACACTAGGTACATGCACGCCGCACACATCATCGCACAGCATTCACTCCCACGAGTCCGCACATACCAAACTCGGGCCTGCACACCCCATGCATCAGGAACTACTAGGGACACATACATTCCCCATGCATTCCAATGGGAGGGCAGGCCTATCTCACCACATGCACTCAGAGTGTGCACGCACTTTACCCTGGGACACAGGGAAAGTGCGCAGAAACCAAAAATCACCACACCAAGTCACCAATAAAAAGCAAAAAGTTGAGGGGTGAACCTGCCAGAAGGGCCAAGTCCAACACAACCCCCTTCCAGCCAAAACGCAGGGCAGACCAATCACCACCGTGATGGTCTTCCCTGCTTGGGGCGATAGAACACGGACGCAGGCCCGCACTGCAGGGACACTCTCCTGTTCTACGCCATTCTCAATCAACATGGTTCCATCTGAAAAAAAAAAACAACCGAAAAGAACTCAGGCCCAACTAGGCTACCCCACTGGTACTACCTAGTTGTCCACGGCCAGGACCAGGCCCTAGGCCACCCAGATACCACTGGTCCTTGCCAAACCCAGAGTGGGGGGTAGTAACCCCTGGCGTACAAGCCATTCTCCACTCTCCCTCTCAGTGTAGTTCCCAACTACCACTGATCCTTCAACCTAGGGTCCGCACCCTCAGGCTGACCAGAGGTCACGGGCAAGAATGCCCCACCCTACCTCTACTTCTGGGGTTCCGCACCCTCCCAGGGAAGCACCCACCAGAACACAACTCTCCCACCGGTTTAGGACCTCTCTCCACCAACTGGTCTACCACCTGGGATCCAAGGGGTCAGAGGCGAGGACTCCCTCCCTCTGCACCCCCTTCCACTGTAGAGCAGGGTCTCTTAACCTAAGATGAGCCCCACCTGCCCTCAGGACTACAGCTGCCCTTACGTCCAGATCCGGAAACACCGACTACTGGCTCCCCAACCGAGGGACGTACCCTTTGGTCAGATGCCTGGCGAACCAGGACTTAACGAGGGTGACACATAACTAATGGGTCGTGTGACAGTCTGCCTGGCGCTGATCTCACTACCTCCTGTCCATCTGACAGTGCGTGCAGACCCCCCAGGACAGAAGTGGCGACACCACGGTCACTCAGTGGCGACACAGCCCTCCCGGCTGGTCCCTGACCTACTGGTTCCCACTGGGGAATCCCTCCCCCTCTCACCCCTCCCTCTGGACTTCTGCACCCTCCCAACTGGAGCGGTACCGCCAGACACCAGGACTACTGGAGCTCTGATTACAGACGCTCCACGTCCTCTAGACACTGGGAGATCCTCCTCAAGTGACCTATTGGTACAGCCTAGGCCCCCGACCTGATGTTCCCTAAAGAAACCATCCAGGCCCTGACACTGGGTTTCGGGCACCTGGAGACACGCAGTCCCACCCACTCCTTCTCCGCAGAGACAGGCCGTAAGCCCCTACACCGAGACCTAGCTGGGCTACTCTGAACCTCTTCCACCACGCTGGGCTGGAAGACACCTCAGCCACTACTTTTGGAATCACTCCCCAATGCAAGCTCCCTATCCCAGAGAACTCACACCCAATCAACCAGCAAGCTCCTTATTTCAGAGAACTCACATCCTTCATCCACATACACACACCCCCCAGACTAGTAAGACAGTTTCTACCGCCCCTGATTTCTCAACCTGACCACCACGTGACACAGGTACTATTACTCTGGGAACTGGGAATGGGACATTCACATCCATCCAGCGCATTACACATTCATCCCCAAACCCCTTTCAAGACTGGTAAGACAGTTTCTACCGCCCCTGATTTCTCAACCTGACCACCACGTGACACAGGTACCACTACCCCGGGAACTGGGAATGGGAATACATGCACTGGACACACATCTGCTGCCACCACTGGATCCCACCCTCTGGTGAATCCAGACAACACAACGCACTAAGGGGGATGATCTACCCTCCCGAGCTAGGGACACCTAACTCACAGTGCACAAGAAACACATTTCCAAAGAAATTACATTTAAAAGCAAACTTTAAAACAATAATCCCTATACCATGTGATTTGTCTAAATGCAGAGTTTTGTAGTGCGGCCAGTTGCTGCTGCGGTACAGCGCAAACGCAAGTCCAAATCCCACCGCTGATCACCAATGTTAGAAATGGCGATTTCTGGTTGGCTAGGGCTTGCGCCAAAGTCAGACAGAAACCACCACTCTAGTCAGGGCTGGGGAGTTACACGCCAAAGATAACCCCTGCTCACCCCCTTGGTAGCTTGGCACGAGCAGACAGGCTTATCCCTGAGGCGATGTGTAAAGCATTTGCGCGCGCACCCAGCAACAACACCCAAGGCCCACCACAAAGGAAACTCCACACAAGGTATTCTATAAAAATAGCCTTTGTATTAGACACAACACATTAGATAAAAACACACACTCTACAATGTGCCAACAGGCACAGGCAGAATTTACAAGGGATTATATATACAGGGGACAGGGCCACATGGACCACTGTCAGGAATTAGCACTTAGAACATAGCACAAATCACCAATAGTAAACGTAGAACATAACACAAAGTAACTGTAGAGCACAACCAGTAACTACTGGCGCACTAATGACCTCAGCGTCATCACACTAGCATCAGGTGTAAAACCTATCCTGCATCTATCACAGGGGCATAAATACATTATGCACATTCTCAGTAGTCTAACGCATTAGACCTAACCACCTAAGTATAACTACTCTAGGGGCGTACATAACACAGGGAAGTACATTCTCCCTACCATCAACCTGAAAAGGTAAAACAACCTCCTAGGCAGAACTAACCACATTTAGAGGTATGAAATACAGGGAGCGCAAAATATACTATACACAGTACATTTCCTAGCACCAAAAGCATGAACACAGGGTGCGCAAAACATACTACACCGTACATTTCCTAGCACCAAAATAACATTATAGTCCAGGTTGCACCAAAACCTAAACGTAGCAGCTGCCCACTACTTGCTGGGCAGCTGGGGACAAGCACAGGGCCTAAACGCTGCAGCTGGCACTAAGTGCTGCGCATCGGGGGAAGGAAAATAAGGCAGGGGCTCTCAATAGCCCCTGACACAATAGGCCAAAACATGGGAGCCATCTGGCTCAGAAAGTAACATGTCCCCATGGAGCGCACGGGCTCCTGAAATAACTGGGCGACAATATCGAACAGGAACTTGCCCCAAAGTACTGTGGAGCGCACTGGCGGCGAAATGGAAGGTGTCCCCAAACGCTGGAGCCCTCTCTGGGCTCTAGAATAATCGTGGCCGCCTCGTTGGAGCCTCGGGGCTCTAAACAACAACAAAAGCACCCTAGAGCCTCTGTGGCTCTGTTGTCGTACTTTGGTATTTGGGACCACGTAGAAGACAGGGCCCTACCCCTGTTTATTCATGTCTTAGCAAACCGCGATTGGTCAATGCGGTATTTACAAGCGCTTTGCATAACGTCCCATTGCCAAATGCACTATGTATACGTTATTATACATTGACTCCGTGGGTTCCATCTTGGAGCGGTGGCCATCTTGTCATTGCCCTCACATAGACAAACACATTATAAGCCTTTAGAATACATGTACTTTCTGCTTGACTTCTCCATGACCTGGGCAGCTGGTCTCCGCTGCCCCAGGTCAGTCCGGTCTCACGAGCTCCCCTTCCTCCGGCCACCTGTGATTAGCATCAGGGCTTGACACACCATAAAGTCCTTTCATCGCACACAAGCCTCCGACTAATCACTTTCGCACCTGCTTGTTCCTGCTTTATGGCCTGTTTCTCAAAACAGGAGATGCTCATGTTTATTGGGGTCAGATGTGGGATCTGAGCCTTGCTCGGTAAATAATTGCGGGCTGGCTGAACTGAAATGTGAGATTGCAATCATGACTCTGCTTGTTCTTTGAAGTAAAATATGTGAATGACCAACTGCAAGAGAAGGGCGGTGTTGCCCAGAGCATAATATGCATTATAAAAGAGAACACTGGTTTTCGTTCTGGAGACTGCCTCATTCAGTTGCTAAGGCTTCTGTGCGACGTAGTCTCACTCATTTGAGTATAATAAAGATGTCTTTTCATATTTCAGCTTCTGTTGCCAAGTTCTTTGTGCAAGATATGCAGAATTTTATAATACCACATCAGGAAGTACTCGAAGTCATAGGGTGCTACCCCTAGCACCTCTGGAGTCTCAAAAATTGGAGTACTTCAGTTGGCGCCCAACGTGGGGCCTCATCAAAGAAGTGACTTTCTGTGGGAGTGATCTGGTCAGGAGACTGAAATCTACTGGAAGGACAGAACGGGATTCTACCAAGAAGGTACTCTGTGCACAGGGATTCTGGAGATTCTTTGATTATGTAGTCCGGTATATTTCTGCTCTTCCTGATTTTGATCCTCCACATGATGTCACTCAAAAGGTGAGAAAAAGAACCCAATTGGCGTGAGTATTATAAAAGACGTTTGGGCATGTAGAACTTGACAATTAGAATTTGGATAACCTTTTGATTATTAAGAATAAGAATTAAGTATAAGTGGGTCGCTCCCAGTCAATTTGGTTCTTTGGGTCTTTAATTTGGTTATCGCAATTACCAAAGCCGAGGGGTTGGTTTCTTGGTTTCTGATTTGGTCATTGCAATTACCAAAACCGAGGGTCTCGCATATTTGCGAGTTTATTGGTAGAGATAAGCCCTTGAAGTTTGGAGCTAGATTAGTGAGCTATAAGATGCCTGATCTTAGCAAATTTGGAAATGTAGCTTTTGGTTTGTATAAGTTTGGATATGCGAATTGCAATTTGTGTAGGCAGGTAATGAGGAGATATTTCTCCATTTGGTTTTGATTATAATACTTGCGTTTTCCGCAGTATTTTTGGCATGCCTGTTTGTAAGCTCACATGGAAAAATGTGTTGCTTTTTGTTTTGAAAGGTACCATAGTGTAGGAAATATCTAAATAGGTTAGATTTAAAAACATATTTCTTCCTTGGTGATTTTGTATCCCCAGGGAATTAAAATATGACATAATACAAAAGGATCCTTCGTTCTGCGCAGTTTCACGAATGAAGATATGCACAACGATTTTGTGTGGTGTTCTGCTAGGCAGAGCTAGTGAATTGAGCGCATTCACTACTTCTTGGACATGCATCTGTCTGTGGGGCTGTTCATGCAGCCTTTTGGAACACTATTGAAAAGCGTTGCTTGTAAATATGACCTACAACAGTATTTGCAAATGGTTTGTTTCAAGTATAGTCTGTGAGCTGTTCTTTCTTTCTGTCATGCGTACTGATTTATAAGTTAACTGTGTGTTTAAATGTCTGTGGTTTTTTTATCATTAGCGCAACTTCTGTAAGTAAATTGCGACGGCGCTATTTATGAAAAATGGCTAAAGCGCGCTGTATTGTCTGTTTACCCCCTTTCTGTTTATGTCTGAAATGAGCTCAATATGTGTTTGTGGGTTTTCTGATGTTTCCAGTCTGTTAAGTAGTTTGCTGGTTAATTAATATCAAGTAGAAACTTAAAACAAAAATCCAGAAATGAACAATGTGATGTGCTACAATAGCTATGTGTTGCTCTTTAATTTATAGAATGAGCAATTGTGCACATATACAAAACTGCCGTTAAATGCTTAAAGGATAAAATTAGAAACACATTTGATAGATATAAATCAGGCCCCAAAAACGAAATTATCTATTTTTTGCAAAAGTAAATAAATTTACAGCATTTTCCTTAGATGCATTATATTAGATGTTCACAGGCAAACTTTTCAGCTGCAGTATATTTGATAGAAATGTTCATTCAGCCAGCACCTTCCCAGTTGAACACGGGTGAAATTTGGCAGAACCGTCTTTTTAAATGAAAGTGGCGCAAAGATGTGACGCGTTTCAAATTGGGCTTATGCGCTTAGGCTTGTGAGTTAAATGTGTCCAAAATGATAGGCAAGGGATGCAGCTTGTTTTTTATACATAGAATTATCACAAAAACGAATAATTGGGATTTTTTTAAAAAAGAAAATTATTAATCATGGGAAAAATTATTTTAAAAAATAAGTGCTTTTCAAAATCGTTTTTTGATATTTATAAAGCTTAATACTCATACTATGACTTCCTAGCATTAAAATTTGATTTAAGTTGTGTTGCATCACTAAAATGACAAGCATTCGCGCGTACAATTTTCCCTTGGCGCAGGCGCAAACAAGCTCATTTTTATAAAGTATGAGTTATTATTTCCAATGCCTGACTCATGGGTTATGTAATAGACATTCTGGTAATGCATATTATGTAAGAAAATTGTAGGATATTCATTTTTTAATGCTTAAAATATCAAAGTCGAATTTGGGTAAAAAAGACTGTTTCAATTGCATTTTCTTTCATTCAGAGTGCTGTTTAAAGTGTCCCAGGCTTCAGTAAATGCATACGTTTAGGTTTTGATATATATTTACAGGTTGTGCCTTCTTATGATTCAATGAGTCAATGTGCCAGTACAAAGGCTTGTTTTAATATCAGGGTTGAAGGTTCTAACTTTAGCTGTGTCTGTCACAATACTACTGAACACGCTATGACAAACAAGACCTTGTTAAAAACTTGGGGAAATTAAATAAAATATGGTGTCGCAACCCGCAACTATTTGATGTCAATAAAAAACGGCCTTAATGGAGTTAGCACCCACATAGAGAAAGAGAAATGGAGAATTGTTTTTTGATGAAGGAAAAAGAGGATGTTTGTGAGCAGGTACGTGATGAAGTCAGTAATGATAGAGGGGTGGAGAAATGTACAACTACGGTTATAGGAACTGGGTAATACGTAGGAAGGAGAAGAACAATTGGGAAAATACAATGCCGTGGAGGGAAGAGAGATGATGAAGGGGAGTAATAAAGACATGAAGAGTAGCGTGAGGAAGGTTGTATTGACGAAGGGAATGAAGAGGAATGTGGTACCGGTTTGAGTAAGTAGGAGAGGAAAGATGAGATTGCAGGTTCTAGCAGTAGGGGTGAAAATATTGTAATTACCTGGCGGGAGGCACTGAGTTTCATATGCTAATATGAAAGGGGACGAACAGAGCTTGAATAAAGGCAAATGACTAAATGATGAAGAAAATATCAAAACTCATTGCAAATGCAATTCACAGTGCCAGTGGACTGGGGCAGAAAGCGGTTCCAATTGCTGGAGTTCAGTCTAACTTTAGCTGGGTCTACTGAGAAGGTTATTCATTTAAGGTTGATGAAATGTATACCATTGCATAGGATTGCAACAAGCATTTACTCTAAAAACTGGTATGTGTGTTATTAAGTCTTGTGAATTTTTCACAGTACATGTAGTTTAACAATCTGGGAATAGGGATAATTTTTTAGCGCCTAAAAAGGAGAAATTATTTTTCAACATAGAGCGAATTATTGCAAGTTAGGAGGGATTAGGAAGGCCTTCTGGCTTTGACAAATTCAGAGTGCTAGAAGCTGGGGGATGGGAGACCTGCAGAGGCTGGCTTGCTGCTGAGATGCTATCTTTCCCGTAAACAATGGAGTTGACATTTATGACCTTTTAAATTAGGGCCTTGCCTCTGTGGAATGCAGAATGCCCTTGCTACACGGGCCTCTAAAGGTGGGGTTTCTGGTTTCTCCATAGCATCACTAAAACTAAAGAACTTAATTCCACCGGGAAAAGGGGTTTTCTTTGAAAGTCCAAACATCATGTTAAATGCTTTGCTGATACATTGGTGCTATAAAAAAAAAGAAAATAGAATGATGCCTGCTATAGTTGCTCTTATTTAACAGAAAACGAAGTGTTGCATTAAGTCTTAGACAGAAAACAAGATGCAGCCTTTTTCTAAAATTTCTTTAAGGCTACATGCCTACGTGAGAATGCATTGCCAATTAAGACTTCTTTTTCACAGTGGAAATTGTAGGTGCCAAATTACTATGGAGTGTCAGTGTAACGATTTTTTATTTATAGAAATGTAAAACTTAAGTGGCTGGATGTTGAAAGGACTGACAAGAGGGTAACAGTTAAGTAATGCAATTTATTTTTGTGTATTTGGTTCTATCATGAATTGTTCTTGGTGGTCCTGTATGTTAGATGAGAAACAGAAAAGTTATATTTGACAGCAGATTTCCATTGCCTGGTGATCTACTGTCAAAAAGGAGGGTAAGTATTTTAAACCTGACAAATTAAACAGGCCCAAATATTGGGTTTTGGGCTGCAGTTTTACAGTGCATAAAGTACATGACATGGTGTTGTGTGTCACCGCTTTTTACATATGCTATTGTTTTGTCTATGCTTTTTGTGCTTGATATACAGCAAGTATATCTGATGGCTTTGATGTTTTGTGCGTTTTTATTATTTTTTGCATGTTTTCGTTGTATGGGGATGGTCATGACGATGCCCATCGCTACGCAACAGTTGGTTGAACTTGTTCTGGTTACTAAATTCCACAGCTAATGATATTTTCATGCTGTGAACATGAGAGGCAGCACTTTACCAGTGCATGTCTAAATTGGCTATAATGGTATTACAGAAAACTAAAAGAGATCTACAGGATCAAAGTGTGTCACCTGTCACCTGTGACCTGTCACGTTACTGCCCTTCCCTTAAAGGAACAGGCAGCCCTACATTTATGTATCCTTGATTGGACCTAAGGATGAAATTATAGATCTGTGACTCAAGGTGGCCTAATTTCTATATTACATTAGGTAATGGTGTCCTGTCTCCCTAAGTAGCATATGGCCTTTGCTTCTTAAAAGGAAACTAGGTTTTCATTTTTCCCTGCAGAAGGAACTGGAACATTACCTAAGATTACCGTATATGATGCAGTCGCCAGCGGTAGAGTTAAAATGTATGTGACTTTGGCCTTTTTGTGTATCACCCGTACTCTTGGTGATGTCACATGCCTGACTACTAAATTCTTGTCCTTCCTATAGATTTTTATTTTTTTTTATTGCTTTTGTTCCTTCCCTGCCCAATGTCGCATTATGCTCAGTGATTGGGGATTTTAGTTGTGTCCTAGTTTCAATTCCCTTTTCCGTATTCCTTTCACCAGTCAGCCCATTTATTATTGTAGGTGTATTGTTCAGGTACATACTTCCAGACTGCAGTGATGCACCAAGAACCCCCATATTATGTACAATTCCCTTTTGCATGACCAGACTGGTTTCCAAGAATTTTCCTTAGGCCTGCTGCAATGTTTTCCAGCCTGACTGTCAGGGTAGCGATAACCTGGCTAACTGACTCAATATTATAGTAAGACAAGTTTTCCATACCAATAGGAGATATCTTACGTTTACCCTTTTGAACATGACGAATTTTCAATGTCTATTTCTAATGTAGCTTTTACCCTTTTGTTCCTGCTGCTTTAATTTTCGGTGGGATCAGAAGTTTCTAATCATGCAAATATCAGGACCCTCTAGTTCTTGTCTTTTGTTTTTATATCTGACTATTAGCCTGTGTATTGCCTAGTGCACCTGATGTGAAAGGTTTCTACATGCCTATGATAATCTGTATCATGTGATTTCTCTATTGAAATGTCCTAGATAAGGAATTTAGAAACATTTATATGTAATCATTCAGAAAAAAATGTGTTTGCCCTATTAGACAATGCCACCATATGTGAAGACATCCATTTTAGATAGAATTTTCGTGTAGTTTTCTACCCTTAGATGATGGAGGCTCTCACACGGAAACCCAATTGAAAAGCTTAGAGGCACTGTTTTGCCTACTGCCTTTTTATTTGTATTGCTTCCTAAGAAAGACAGTGTATTCTGGACCAAAATTGTCCCATGGCGTGTGGCCACTCCTTTGACGGACCTCAGGCCACTTGTTTACAGTCCCCTTGTTATACAACGAACTGGTTAAAGCATCACGCTTGCTTCGTCATAAGGCGTTCAACATCAGAAAAGATGGAGGAGCTGGTTTTGCCACAGAACCAGAATTTCAGTACACAAGAGCGCCTGTCATGTGCTGGTAACCTCTGACAGTGTGCAGTCCCTTGAGCCTCTTGGCCTGAGTTTTTGGCCACACACACCCCCTCTTTTCCTTTGCTTCAATGGAAGTGCAGTGCACCGGCGGATCCAAGATTGACAGAAGGCACTACATTCCAGTGCCCATGAAAGAGCAGCCTGAGCGTCCTCTGACACCGAATGATGAGTGTTGGATCCTGAGAATGGTCCCGGGTCTGCACAAGATGATCTGTGCCCATGACCAATGAGGAGCATATTATTTGTAGTGTCTGCAGCAGAGGAAAGACACAGGTGCACTGCCTTGAAACATTGAGACCGTGAGCTGTGAGTGTTTGCCAGGAGGGCACTCCAACTGAGCAGTACTTTCTTTTTTTTCATGAAAGGCTTGAATGAAGAGGCCCATGCAAAAGAAAACAACAGAAGAAGATTTGATGGACAATAGAAGCCTGCCAGAGAGGCTTTTTGAACGAACTCTGGGCATAGGTGGTTTCACAAGAGGTTTCCGTGTGATTGTATAGACTAGGTGTTAGAAGACTGTTTGTTTTGCTGGCATTGTCTAGTATAAGCAGAATAAAATCCATTTTCTGTGGAAAGGTGCCCCCTTTTCACCTCAGAGCATTGATGAGGGTCACCACTGTTTCACCTGAACATAAAAATTATGGTTTCATTTGTAATAGTGGTTACTACTTTCTCCCGTTGTCTCTATGTTTTCTAGTGTTTTTTAAACATGACGTTGTCATTTATGGGTGGGATTGTTTTTCTCTACCCAATTGACTTCTGCACCCGCTTCTCAACCTATGTCTTTTCCCACTACTGTTTCTTTGCACTCTTTTTCACCCTTTTCCTGAACATGAGCAGGTTAAAAGATCAGAATTCGTAAGCAATTCTTCTATACAGCTTCTGCATCGACACTAGTTAGTAGTAAACATCACTAATTGTTGGGGGTGTGATCTTATGCCACCTAGATAGAGGTATTCCTTATTTTGTCCTGCCATATGTGGCCTTTGTGCTACTACATGTGTCCCGTGAGAGTCGCTAAGTAATAGGATGATGCTACAGCAACATCTCCATGACTTCATGTCTGTAGACCTGGACTAAGATCAGTATGAGTATAGTGATTGCCTATGTAAGGGCAAAAGGAGGGTCTGTCGTACTTTGGTATTTGGGACCACGTAGAAGACAGGGCCCTACCCCTGTTTATTCATGTCTTAGCAAACCGCGATTGGTCAATGCGGTATTTACAAGCGCTTTGCATAACCACCCACTGCAAAATTCACTATGTATACGTTATTATACATTGACTCCGTGGGTTCCATCTTGGAGCGGTGGCCATCTTGTCATTGCCCTCACATAGACAAACACATTATAAGCCTTTAGAATACATGTACTTTCTGCTTGACTTCTCCATGACCTGGGCAGCTGGTCTCCGCTGCCCCAGGTCAGTCCGGTCTCACGAGCTCCCCTTCCTCCGGCCACCTGTGATTAGCATCAGGGCTTGACACACCATAAAGTCCTTTCATCGCACACAAGCCTCCGACTAATCACTTTCGCACCTGCTTGTTCCTGCTTTATGGCCTGTTTCTCAAAACAGGAGATGCTCATGTTTATTGGGGTCAGATGTGGGATCTGAGCCTTGCTCGGTAAATAATTGCGGGCTGGCTGAACTGAAATGTGAGATTGCAATCATGACTCTGCTTGTTCTTTGAAGTAAAATATGTGAATGACCAACTGCAAGAGAAGGGCGGTGTTGCCCAGAGCATAATATGCATTATAAAAGAGAACACTGGTTTTCGTTCTGGAGACTGCCTCATTCAGTTGCTAAGGCTTCTGTGCGACGTAGTCTCACTCATTTGAGTATAATAAAGATGTCTTTTCATATTTCAGCTTCTGTTGCCAAGTTCTTTGTGCAAGATATGCAGAATTTTATAATACCACATCAGGAAGTACTCGAAGTCATAGGGTGCTACCCCTAGCACCTCTGGAGTCTCAAAAATTGGAGTACTTCACTGTAAACTAATGTGGGGCAAGGTGGGAGTGGCCCGCTGCCATCTGGGGCCACTCAAACATGGCAGAAATGCCCCCGGTAACGTTGGAGCCCTCTAGGCTCGAGAAATAATGATGCCCCCAACTGAGTCTCTCTGGACTCCGAAATAATGATGGCCCAGTTGGAGCCACGGGGCTCTTAACACAAACAGGATGCCCCTTCGTTGGGGCAGCCCGCTGCTAGACGGGGCCGCCCAGGAAGTCGGCACCGGCACTGGCGCCTCTCTCTCGCTTCCCCCCCTGAGCCCTCACTCACCGGGCCTCGGGGCGGGAACTCTGCTTGACCGGGACTTCACTCGAGGGGCAGAATGCGGACAGGCGGGGTGGGCTCCCGCAGGCCCCCACACTGCTTCGCTTCGGTGGCGGCGATCTCTGGCTCTGCCCGGCGAGGCGAGACACGGCGCTGCTTCCCCCGATGGATGGCCACTCTTCCGCTTCCGTCCCGCGGCCCCGCCCACAACCAGGCGGGCCGCGGGCAGCAGCGGCGATCCTCGGCAGAAATGAGGGGTAGGCTCCCTCCTTCGTGATCGCGTACAGCGGGGTGGGCACCCGCCCATTCAAATTCCCAACAACCACGGCGGTCATGCGGGGTGGGCACCCGCATTGGAAGGCAATGAGCGGGGTGGGCACCCGCATTCAGCATAAAGAAATTAGAAAGGCGGCCATGACGCGGGGTGGGCACCCGCAATTTCCCAATGAAAGCACAATCGGACAACGAGGGGTAGGCTCCCTCCGAAGTCAAAACATGCAGCTCAGCGCTGCGAAGCTCCAGCGCTCCTCTGGCCTGAAGTAAATCCTTATAGTGCTCCCAGGGCACTAGGAGGAGCAAGGAAGCGCTCACTAGGCGCTAGAAGTGTGCAAAGGTCCTGGGGCCAAGAAGATAGATCCAAGCAGGTCCCAAGAGTTCCTTAGGCATCCAGGGGCTGGGCAGGGCCCAGGGAGGCAAGCCTTCCCCTGGGCCCCAGCAGCAGCACGCCCCTGGTAGATTCAAGTGCAGAACAAGAACATTTTGTAAGGGGACACAGCCCCTTTTTATACACCAAATCCCTTTGTCTGGGTTCAGGGTGAGGGGGAAAACCAGTCGCAGCTGGTTGGGGAGCACCCTTGATGTGCTCAGCCCCTCACTCTATTCATTGGCAGGGCTAGGGTCGTCAGTCGCACCGCAGGGGGCGGGGCCAGCATTGTGTGTGGAAAACCCTGTCCTATTCAGGACCCAGGTGTACTCCTCCCACCCATCTAGCTGCTGATCTCCCCATTCACCACTGGGTGACTCATCCTGACTCTGGGGAATCCCTAGCCCGTCACATGACATGATCAGCCAATCACGCGACAGACACACTGCACACCGAAGTGCCCACTTCTAGAAGTGGCACTTCCACACTAGGTACATGCACGCCACACACATCATCGCACAGCATTCACTCCCACGAGTCCGCACATACCAAACTCGGGCCTGCACACCCCACGCATCAGGAACTACTAGGGACACATACATTCCCCATGCATTCCTATGGGAGGGCAGGCCTATCTCACCACATGCACTCAGAGTGTGCACGCACTTTACCCTGGGACACAGGGAAAGTGCGCAGAAACCAAAAATCACCACACCAAGTCACCAATAAAAAGCAAAAAGTTCAGGGGTGAACCTGCCAGAAGGGCCAAGTCCAACACAGGGCCTACACTCTTTTTTATGACACATTTATATGCTTGAGGGGTGGGAATAATCTGGACCATGGAGTCCCAAGGCTCTGAAGCTACTGGACTCCGATTGCAACAGTTTGGGTATTTTTCTTCTGGCATCCTACAGCCCCTGGTTAGCAGACCCCTGAATGGCTGTCTTTCAGAGCAGTCCCAGGCGTACTCAGAGAGGTGATGTGAATAGAGGCTCAGAACTGCAAAATAACACAGAATTGATCCCACTTAGTGATGTTTCTTTAAAAAAGAAACGTATTTTAATACACATAAAGTAAATACTACATGTACAATTACAAATATAAAGTAGTTGGTCAGCGGAAATAACATTGGGACACCCTCTAAAGGGCCTCACAGAAACTAGACCCACTGTGCCAGAGGCAGCGTTAACTGTGTGGCAGCATACCACAACCCCTTAAACCACATTACCTCCATATATGCCTAAAAAAATCATTTGGCATGCATTTGGAAAAAGGCAAGTCTACTAGTTTCGTCATAGGGGGTGACCCTATGTAATGATTATTACCACAAATATTCCCTTATTTTGCCTTTCACTATAAATGAATTCCTCCTTGTAGAATATGGCATTCAGGTCCAGATGCACGACGTGATTTTGCATGTGCAAACGGGTTTGCGAACCCGTTTGCACATGCAAATTCCCTGTTGGCATGTACAAGTCCTATTGCGACTCGTTATTTAGGAATTGCGAGTCACAAGTAGGAAGGGGCGTTCCCTTCCTAATTGCATCCGCAAATCAATGAACGAATGTTTTGTGACTGCAATTGTGATCGCAAAACACTCGCAAATTACCACCCTCTTCAAGAGGGTGTTAAAGGGGTCTCAAAAGTGAAGGGGTCCCCAGGGGATCCCTTCCCCTTTGCAAACGCAGGGGAAAATATTTTTTAAGGGGAGGCAGTGGTCCCACGGACCACTGCCGGCCCTCAAAAAATGAAACGATAACGTTTCTTTTTTTTCTTTTTTAATTGCATCCCGTTTTCCTTTAACTGGCTACATTTAGAAAAAACTGCTTTATTTAAAAGCAGTCCCAGAAATGGTGGTCTGCTGAGCCCAGCAGGCCACCATACCTGGGAGAGCCAGCCATTCCAAATGGGGCGCAAATTGCGAGAGGCTCATTAATATTCATGAGCCTCTCTATTTGTGACTCCATTGGGAATCACAAAACAGTGTAATACCACTGTTGTACATGCATAATAGCGCCTCGCTAATTGCGAGTCACAAAAGACTCGCAATTTGCAAGGTGCGATTTTGCGCTTCGTACATCTGGCCCATAGTCAATAGAAAATAATACAAAATCATGCACACTGCTTTAAAAAAATTATTTTTACCTTCTAACAAGGCTTCCCAAACACTTGAAAACAACCCAGGATCTCAGTTGGTCCTTACATTCCAAAAGCATCCTACGCAGTCAGCCCCACACAGTCAGCCCCAAGAATCCATAAAATGCAGAACTCCTCTGCTGTGGACATACATCCCCTAACCTGGGAGACCAAGGGTTGCCAACCTTCAAAAATGTTTAGGGACTCATGGATGTCAACTTCTGCTGGTGGGTGGACCCCAAGACAAAATTCACACATTTGTAGTACTCTTACACTTCCTGGTGTACGGATGCATGATATGCAAATTAAGTAAAGGTTTCCTCCGAGGTTTATAGTAAGATTATTTGGCCTGTGGCTAAGCATTTGAAAATGTTGCTGCAGGCTTGTACATTTTTCATTTTACTTTTTTTAAGCACTGGCAAGGCATTTATTTTCAGACGTGGGTAGCCGGATCCCCATGGGGGACCAACACAATTAATTTCTGTGACCACATGGAAGCCCCTTAGTCCATCCGGCCAGCAGCTCACCTGCTAAGCACACTCCACTTCAGTGAAGGCAGGGGACTTATGTTTTCTCTTCTCCCACCTACCTCCTTCACTGCCTCTTCTGCAGTCCAATAATCTTCTGCAGTGGCAGGTGAGCGAAGCAGGCTGTCTCTGTTTTCCCATTCCCCCATACGTGAGCAGGAGTAGGAGGTGGATGAGTGCTCTGGTGCTGGTCTGGAGAGTACCACACTTTTTGTGGGGCCTAGAGGCTCCCAGGGTCGTGGATGGCTTGCAACCCCCAATGCACACTTTGCAATTTTTAATCGAGAGTGCAACTCTCTTCTAAATTGTGCTTGACTCTTGGGGGACCCAAAAGGCAAAGATCCAATTAAGTGCAGTGGTGTGGTGTCACCAACCCACAAGGTACAGCTGCATGATCTCAGTTCATCAAACACGAACTGCTTGATAAAATAAATATAGTCCTGACTATGATGGGCCAGATTCTTTGGGTATTGTTGCTCCTTGAACCTGGTAGCATGCTCCAGACCCATCCTTTTTAAGGTCGACTGTCTCCTAAAACTTTAGATGGCTCTTTTGGGGTCATTTCCTTTGCTTATTTTCAAGGCCTTTAGCACCATCCTTTCAGCAGCATATGCCCTTACATCCAACCCTCGTAGCCTGACCAGGGCTCTACCTGACAGCTGCACCCCAAGGTCCCAAGGACCACTCTCTTTTCCTGCACACACCGAGCAACGCAGGCTTTTTGCCACTTCAAGAATGCTTGGGTGTCCACGAAGAGCCTAGGGCACCCATTCATGGGGGACCCTCATAGGACTAGTCCACAGAAGTACTGCTTTAAGGTCACAAGCATGTCCACGTTACTGTCCCCAGAGGGATGTGAGATCTAGTGCCACTACCTCTGCAGACAGAGTCCAACAATACAAGGTCAGAGTGTCCCTTCAGGCAGGGGTTCTTCCCCGCTGTGGGTCCAGCACTTTCCTCTTCTGTAGTTCTCCTCTTATCAAAGGCTCTTGCCTTCTGAAAAGGCTTAATATTGAAGTGTTTTCAGCAAAGCAGAAGTCTATACCATATACAGAGATGTAACATCGCCCCTCCATGCCTACCAGGAAGTAATCCCTTGCCTGCTTAACTCTCTGCACAGCATTCTTTGAAGTTTCAAGTCTGAAGCAAGATTGAACAATGTCTCATCTCTGAGCCAGGCTCTTCCTAGTCAGATTTGGCTACTTCCCTCCAAAACTTAAAAGAAAATCCCATGATGACTGGGGTCAAAGTTTTGATTGCCCCCTCTTTCTGTACTGTGGGGGTACCCTGCCCCAACTTGTCAAGGGACTTTAGCTGTTCATAACCAATTTAATCTGAATGCTCTCTGTGACAGTTCCTCCTATATGTGGATACCAGGCCGCGTTATTTAGGCAGCATCTCTCTCAGCCCTACGTTTATGCACAAGTGTGTGAACCCACGCCGCTTGCAACCTGCTTAGATCCCTTTACCCTAACTGTACACAGCAAATGATCATATTAAAAGGTAGATACTACCTCAAGTCAATTTTCAGCAGAACCTTACAGTCAGTGAGAATGTATTAGAGAGACTGGCTCAGAGCAGTGGTCTAAAATCTGTGAGGTGTTTTTCTGGTCAGCCCCCACGCTCTCACAATGGGCGCTCATTGCAAAGACCAAATGGCTCACTTGAACTTGTGCATCATTTAATTACTCTTCCTGTCACAAACAAAAATTATACGTCACTTCAATCCAAAGAGTTGTTGATTTTTTCCTTCACATTGTGTGATTGAAAAGAGATATCGAACTCTTGACTGTCACTTCGTTCTAATTGTACGTATCTGTACACAAACCAAATCTCACAAGTCTCGCCAAGCAAGAAATAGATTGATTTAGTTCAAAATGCTGTTTTTGTCACATGGAGATCTGGTTATGTGACTTATTCAATGAGGAGACATTATCTGTTACTTGCCCGTGAATCAACAATAGGAATTAACCGACGTGGTATTTAATACGTTTGAGTTTCACCTGTCTTGCCTGTCAAAATATTGACAATGCGTCCCAGGCTACATAAATTGCTTGGGAAGGCAGACAGGGTATCATTTCTAAAACACTGCACGGGTCTCTAGGGCTTTTTAGCACGTCTTAGTGACAGCTAGTTTAAAACAAACAAAGTAATCAATAATTCAGACGTGTAAATAGAGCAAAGCACTGGAACAAGCACACAAGAAAATTGAATTACACAAAGGGAACAAGAGTGAAAGTTGTAAACCGTACAGCAACAGTATCCCACACAGTATTGCAACACTGGCAAAGGAAAGTTATACACAACTAAAATGTTTGGAAGAGAGTAATGGCCTGGACCTCCCTCATAAGGATTTTAAGCTGTCTCTTTTCGGTATTACGGTTGTTTTCTGCTGCACGTTTTTCATATATACTACTCCAATAGTACCCTAGCTGGGCATGCCCTCTTGTCCTTGGTCAAGCTGTGAAAGTGGATCTGAACTTGAAATCAAAGTATTGTGTTATCAAAAGTTGGACAAAAGGGCTCCTTTGGGGATAAGGGTGGTTGTATAATGTTACAACGCATGCTTTTACCCCGCATGCCATTGCAACGCAATTTTTTACCCCAGATTTGCTGTCAGGGGTGCGCTGGATGTTAGAATAGTATAATTTACTATTCCAACTCCAATCTGTGCAACAGTAGGGAAGGTGTTGGAGTTAAACATCTTCTACCCTCTATAGCAAGCCGTTTTCGTTACAATGGCATGCGGGCTAAAAGCATGCGTTCTAATGAATGCAGTGTAACAGTTGTTTCCCGATAAGGGTGTATGTTTTATATTTTCTGCTCTGTTCTGCTCTGTGTAGGAGGTTAGCATTTTTCTTTTCTGCAAAGATTAACCTTGAAGTATGCAGATACTAAGCTGGAGCCTTTAATGGGGGCTTATGTTCCCTTTCACATTCTCTGTGTATCAGACCCTAGGCTTCACACTTAATATCAACACTTTGAGGCATATTTATGAGAGGGTGGCATCTCATTTGCATGACGCAACGTCGTATATGCATGATGCAAACCTCTAAGTCAGATTTGTTAAGCCACTCAAAGCCACTTTGTTTGGCTCTGAGTGGCTTCAAAAATCTGTAGCAACACAGCACAGAGCTGGTTATTCTGCAGAACCACAAAGAAAGAGGAGTATGCCTCTCAGGATTGTTTTTGTGCAGGAAGGTGTCCTTTCTTGCACAAAAACAAACCTGCATGCAAAGCAGGTACCCATGGTGTCTGTTTTGGTACTATGCTCCGAATGCCTTAAATACGGCACATTCCTGCCCTTTCCCAGTGTAGCAGTGCAGCACAGCAAGGTGACGTGCTGCACTGCAACACTTTTTCATAAACTTGCCCCCTAGGGTCCTACATCAATAAGGGTAGGCACTGAGACTTTGCCTTGAAAAAGCTGTCTGCATAACTGGTGGCCTAGCCTCTATATTTAGAGGTAGAGGTAGGCAGGTAACAGATATGCCAGGAAAAGTGGTGGTGGCATTTCCTAAAAAGGCAATTATGGTGTCTATGAAATGCTTGGGCACACTTCTCAGCATTTTACACAGATTACATATGAGGCACTAAAAATGTGCTTTGGAAAAATACCACAAGCAGGGCAGACAATAGTGCATTTTCTGTGGGAGGGCTTCTCCCAAATGCTAACTCAGACACTTAGGTGGGGAAGCCACCATCATCCTCTTGGAAATGTAATTGCAAATGTAATGGAAATTCTGCATTCTGTGCTCTAGATGACAGTATTATTCCTGAAGTGAGCTCACTCCTTGACTACAGTAATGACAAATGTTAGCACTGCCTTTTCTCGTTCTGTGCAATATCTAACAACTACTATTCAATAATTTATACCAAAAAGAAGCATCACCAGTGGTTAATTGGAGCCGGTGGTTTCCCGTGCTCAGCACCAGCACTTAATTGGCAGCATTGGCACTTATTAAAGTCTCCCTCTTGTTGGGTTGTTTGTCTGAGGGCCCTGCCACTTACTTTTTTACAACTTAAGTACTGAGCGTCACTAAGCCAGATAACATTGAATCTCAGAATTTTGTGGATGGACCCCAAACTTAGCACAAGCAAAAGCACAAGCTAAGAACGTAAATTGAAAGACATGTCAAAAACTGTAACAAATTTGAGAAACACTGAGGACTAAACCTAGCTGCAAATTTGGAAAAGGTCTGAAGTAGATTATTTGATGCATGATGAGACATATACAATTATCACATTCAATACACTACTTATTTCCAAACCACATGCGCCATTCTCTATTTATTTCCACTGCGTACCACCTGAATCTTGTATGTGCAAGGCTGAACTGGGTTCCAAGTAAGAGTGTGTGATTTTGCATAATATTCAGCAAAAGTTCATAAATGTTCCTGAAAACGTCATGAAAGTTTACTTTCAGAGCGCAAGGTTTGCCAATATCTCACCTGACTTTTTTATGTATACCTCGCAAAAAAAATCACACGAAATCCCAGCAGGAGATTGGTTTATGCAGAATATGTCTATCTGCAATATGTTCTCTGTCTGAACAGTCACCCGCATGCAAAAAATTACGTAATATTGGATAATATGACATTTGTGAAATTTGCTAATTTTGCATACATAATTAAAATTGTGCAAAGTCCTTTCGTGATGTATACAAACAGGTTATGTTTCGTGTCTGCCTGATCCTTTTAGCAGCTAGAATGTCACCCAAACACAATGGGGGTCGTGCAGTAGCGGTCTGCAAAATGCGATGCAGCTCGCGCAACGAAATTCGTTTTATTTATTTAAATGTGTACTTACCTCCGTTCATCCATATTCCGGTGTTTACATTTCCCCACTCTGCCCCTCCCCCGCCCCGCCTCACTGCCCCACCGAACTCCCTCCACGGACCGCTACTGGTCTCGTGCTTTGTAGTTGGTACACATGGCTTTGTTTAACGTGCTCACTGGCTGACGCTTTTACTTTTGAACTCTTTCCCTTTTGGAAATAGTGTGCGGTGTCCTGGGGGGAATATAGGGAGGGCGGAGGATGACTGCCTTATTGTCACTTTAAGGTACACAGGATGGGATGCTTGAAAAAAATCCTGTTTCAGAATACAGATGCACGGATGCCTCTCGCCGGTCTTTGACCCTGCCTCTGCTGTCAATCACAGGGGTTCACAAATTGTTTGCGACCTGCCTAATTAGTAGACACTGGGCCTGTCTATTTCCAAATCTCTGTGAAAGGAAATTTTCCCGGTCACCTTCCAGCACAGGTTGCATCTCAAACTTCCAACCCATTTGCAAACCAGTCGGTGTGCAAATTGCCCATGAGGATTTGTGAATTCGTGTTTGTACATCTGGCTCCAAGAAGAACCCTCCGAATTCGTGCTTGAATGACTAGTTCCTAGAGGGCATATTATCTAGAAATGGCGTTAAAATTATCGCCGCTTTAGCGGCAGAAAACTGCCGCTAAAACGCTGATAAGGGGCTTGATAATATGCCCTATGGAATTCCAATTGAAGCTCAGGTTAGATGTCCTTCACATCTAACATGGGCTTCAATTGGAATTGGAGATAATATGCCCCTATGTTCTGGTGTCAACATGGGCTTCTATTGGAATTCTCATGGGCATAGTATCAAGCCTATTATCGCCGCTTTACCGGCAGTTTTAAGCGGCGATAATTTTAACGCTGTGCGTGATAATATGCCCCAACAACCGTGGAAGGCTTCTCAAGTTCTATCATTTGGACCATCTCCCTGCAATGTCACAGTGGACAGCAACACTCCCATTAACCTGTCTTTTATCCAAAGAGTTCCAGATTATAAATTACTTTACGTGTGTGTTCGGTGAAACGTACAGGTCTCACTATTTTACATGCAAATCCAAAAACTAGCCAAACTGAAGAGCTATAGGGAACCCACATAAGTTAATCAGTCATATAATTGCATAGTGAGTCACACAATCAAAATGCAAGTGTAATTGACCGAACAGAAAACCAGGAGAGAAGACAAATGTCTATTGCACCACGGAGTCCAATGTGATAGTTTAAACGCGAAATCTCTAAAACAAATACCGACGTACATAACCCA
Organism: Triturus cristatus; assembly: GCF_964204655.1. Classification (NCBI taxonomy): domain Eukaryota; kingdom Metazoa; phylum Chordata; class Amphibia; order Caudata; family Salamandridae; genus Triturus; species Triturus cristatus. Next base: position 448,796,120 of record NC_140594.1, read on the forward strand.
TACTAGCACTATACGTTTACCAACAGCACTATTTTCTAATGGTGAACTATGGTTGCGGGTCGGAGAGAGAGGTTTGTAGTCTTTCACTTTTTTGTATACTGGGTTTAAAATTGTGAATATAATATAATTGCATTTTTATGAAAAAGTTTGTTTTGTCATGTCGGCATAATGTCAACCTTAATTAAGCACGAATCAGCCCCAACTGCAGTGTGCAGCCTTCACTACAGGTATCAGAATCCTCTAAGTGAGTACTGTTCGAGCCACGCAATGTCCCTATGTGGTCCGAAAATTCATCCTTGTCAAACAATTACAAATGGCAGGTTGTGAAGTGCCGTGATCCTGCCATCGGGCATTTCCTACGATGACAAATGCCCGACACAGACATTACAAAAAGCCATATTCCTTTATGTGAAGGATGGTGATGAATCGGGGTCCAGGCTGTACACCGTGATTTACGCGTATGACGTCGGGGCCTGCCTGATAGTGTCACCCTGAGACCTCATTCCTGGATTGCTGTCATCGAAAGGTATCAGGCATCTTCAGCCTGCGAGAAAAAGAAGCTGCTTTAGTTGCAGAACTGCCCTTTTTTTTACCACTGTTGAAATCTTTCCACATGCTTAGCAAAATGTCATGCTCAAAATGAGTGGGACCAGTGAGCTCTGTCTCAGCAAAGAGTCACTAGTTTAGACCCTCAAAGGACAACTTCTTTAGTTCCGATATTAAACTAAAGATGCTGCTCCCAGTTCTTCTGCTAACCTGGGTCACTTCTGGCTCCCTGGCTTTGCTTTTGATCATATATGCTTAGTTTGAAATCTCAACAGAATAAGCTCTACCAAGTCCTCCTGGTCAATCACCTCAAGGCGTCCTTGTTCTAATTATTCGGATCTTAAAACCTCTGTCAATGTCTTTGTCAAAATGCTTGCTTGTCTTAGACTGCTTCCATTTACTTTAGGGAATTTTTGTAACAATTTATTGCACTGTAGAAATTCCAAGGCCAGTTGGGTCACACGTGTGCCCCTCATGCAGACTTTTGGTCCCTGGCAAGCGCACCCACCCAGCCTTAATACACTATGGGGCATATTATCAAGCCAGGCGATAAAACTATCGCTGCTTTAGCGGCAGAAAACTGCCGCTAAAGCGGCGATAATGGGCTTGATAATATGCTCTATGGAATTCCAATTGAAGCTCAGGTTAGATTTCCTTCACATCTAACGTGGGCTTCAATTGGAATTCCATAGAGCATATTATCAAGCCCATTATCGCCGCTTTAGCGGCAGTTTTCTGCCGCTAAAGCGGCGATAATTTTATCGCCTGGCTTGATAATATGCCCCTAAATCTTGTCCTAGAGGTGATCACACCTCCCTGTGACAGGATGCCTATTGTTCTTCCTTCCCCTGCTCGAGCTTGGCTCAGCGTCAGGAGGGCAGAAATGTGTCCCTGGCAGGCAGCAACCCTCTTGGGCTTCCCAGTACTAGAAGGCTGGTACCAGGAACACCAGGGACCTCACAAAGCTCGTTTCTGAGGGGTAGAATCATACCTCCCACACTGGTTACCGGTGTGGGGGCATGAGTCCACAATGTTTGACACCAAACACAATAGGGTTGCTTTCAGCCATTTTAGAGTTGGTCATCACGCGGTAGCATAATGCCACTCTATATGTCGTAAATGGCTGCATCACTAACAACCCAGGAGAATGCACTCCGTAGGCTGCAGGGGTGTCCTGCTTATGCAGTGGCACCCTCTCACTTAGAAACAAGCACCATGCCTTTAGGATTGTTAAGGCCTGCTATAGGGGTGACTTATCAGTTTTAAGTGTACTGACCCTTAGATATAGTAAAGCTATATCTTAAGTAAGTGGTGCATGCACCAATTTACACAGGCTGCAATGGCAGGCCTGTAGTTCCATTTTGCATGGCCTCTCATGGGTGGCATAATTCATGCTTCATCCCATGGGAGACCTCTGGGGTACCATATACTAGGGACTGACAAGGGTAACCCAGTATCCAATCTGGAGTGTACATAAGTACATGACATACCAGTTTAGGGTGAAAGCAGATAGACTGGGGTCCTGATTTGCCGGATCCCAGTCAGACTAGTCAAAAACAGTATCACATGAAGAAAAAAGTAAGGGTAACCATACAAAGCAGATCCTACTTTCCTACACTTGGGGTAGCCTTCCAGCCCATTAATCTTTTGCCCAACATACCACCTCAGTTTGGACCCAACCATATGCAATCCAGTCTTGACCCTGCTCCAATATAAACAGTCCAGCTTGAACTGCCAGGCCTGATCCTCCCTGAACTGGTACACAAGCAACTCAGGGCTGTTGGCATTGTGGTTCTTATGTCAGGTATGGCTTGGCTCTGGTGGCACAAAGAGCACAGGATTCACATCTGGGCACCACACCCATACCATGTAGGACTGTACATCAAACACACAAAAAGTAATGGGGGAGTGGTTGCAATACATTTAACCAGTGGCAATCACTTGTGTATATTTCAGCCAATTGTTCTTTGTCCCACCATGCCACCTCTTTGGACCTAGTGATATGTTAATCAGGCCCGACCCTCCTCCAATAGGAACAGTCCAGCCCAAAATTCCATGCTAAAATCTCTCTAAACACAAGCAACCCACGACCGGTTTCACCCTGGTTGTGGCTTTTTATTTGGGTGTAGCTTGGCTCCAGTGGCACACCTGGGCTTACCCTTCCCATTTAGGGCGATACATCAAACACACAAAAAGTGATGCGAGGAATGCTTGCAGTAAGTCTAACCACTGTCAATTGCTCAGGGTAGAATTCCAAACCATTATTATTTGTGCAACATACCACCTCAGTTTGAGTCCAGACATATGGAAATCTTCGTGACCCAGCTTCAGTATGAACAGCCCAGCCCAAATTGCCAGGCCAGGTCCACCCTCAACCGGAACACAAGTAACCCAAGACCAGTTTCACCCTAATTTGGACTCGTTAGTTGCAGTTTGGTTCCAGTGGCAGAGGGACCGCAGGACCCGTTTGCCCTGCACTCAATTTGTTCATTGCATGCAGCACTAATAACTAGCCTTTTCACAGTACAACACTTTGGGCATCATTACGAGCGATAGAATGTCACCTGGACTGATATCTCTGGGTGGAATTCTACCGTTGTGAGTGTCTGAGGGTCCAAAATTACTCTGTCTGGAGCAGAAAACCCCATGCTCAGTAACAATAGACACTGTTACATGCTGCAGGAACAAGGATTTTGGGCAGGGTTGCCACCTGGCCCAAGAAGCAGAATAGGGAAAGCAGACAACACCCAATCCTGAAGAGGCTTAAGCCTGTTCTGACCTCCTGCCCCTATCCACCACAAAAAATAACCCCCAGCCGGCCCTCCTGCTGACACTTGCTGCCTGCTCTGAACAGGACAAAAATGCTAGTCGGGAAAACTGCAGAGAAAAATATCTGGCTTTACCAGGTGTGTGCAGTTATTCCCCATTCCATTTAAAACAGTTGCAATATTTGTAATTTGGTGTGGGGAAAACAACCAGAAAGATTCCCACTACTGGTGTCCTTGCATCACATTTTGACATATTTACCAGAGGGGCCTATGCTTGGGGAAATGAAACATTTACATATGCACAGAAAGACTGGGAATTGGTGACAGAATTTGTATTAAGTAAACAGGTGGGGATCAACAGTATAGAAAGGCTTATTATTCTGTAAATGGTGAGCTTTGGTTCCAAAATAAATAAGGAATCGTCAGCATGGCTGTTCAACCAACCTTATGAATGAATTAAATGAATGAAAGGCATTTGTAAAGCGCATGGCTACCCGGAAGTGTCCCAGCGCTGTGGACCAACATGGCTGTTCAACCAACCTTATAGTGAGGGCCATGTCACTAGATCAATAGACAGTAGAATGGGCATTGATAAAGGAAATACTATAACAGTGAAGGATGCAGGTAAAGATCAGCAAGCAATAAAGGAAAATACATATTCCCCGTTAAAGCATGTAAGCAAGACTTTGCTAATGCACATGTCATTTATGACTAAAGACATTCTAGTGTATGCTCTGTCACCTTTGTACAGATTAGAAGTCCTACCTCAAAAGAGTCCATTGGAAATGGCCCTTTCTGCAGGACCATCCCCAAACTTGTTGCCTTTCTCCTCTCCTTTTTTGATGAATTGATTTTTGTTGGCTTTAGGACTCTGTGGACTTTACCACTGCTAACCAGTGATAAAGTGCTTGTGCTCTCTCCTTAAAACATGGTAGAATTGACTTATACCCAATTGGCATATTTAATTCATTTGTAAGTTCCTAGTAAAGTGCACTGAATGTTCCCAGGTAATGTAAATTAAATACTACTACTACTACACTGAATGTGCCACTCACTTAAGCAGCCCGATAAACATGTCTCAAGCCTGCCGTTGCAGACCCTGTGTGTGCAGTTTAAAATGGCAATTCAACATAGCAAAATAAACTTTGTGCCAGGCCTAAATCTTCCTTTATAATACATATTTCATCCCTAGGATAGTCCCTGGACAGCCCAGAGGGCAGGGTGCAATGTATTTAAAAAGCAGGATATGTAATTTTAAGTTTTACATGTCCTGGTACTGAAGAAAGTCTTACATTTGTTTTTCACTACTGCAAGGTCTGCCTCTCCTACAGGACAACATTGGGTTAACTTATTTAATTTAATAAGTAATAACTGGAAATTGGGAGAAAAATGTCGTGTTTGGTGTCGAAGGAATTGTATTTAATAATACTCTTTAAAGGCAAAGTCAGATTGTAAGTCACAATTCTGAGAATTCCACTTTTAGAAAGCTGGCATTTTCTTATCCTAACCACTTGGTGACTGCAGCCTGTTTCCTAGTTCACATGACTAGGTGCAGCTGGCAGGTGATCTTTGTGTATTGCTTACAAACAGTGGAACAAAGGGGAATAGTAGCTGGCAGGATGGGCTATCTCTGACCTAACGAGGGGAGGAGCTGTCACCTACCTCACTTGCACATCACAAAAACTCTGTCCAGCACACTCACACAGGGTTTTGACACTAGTCTTTTGTGACCCCAAACAAGCTATGGCAGGTGCAGGAAGGCAGGATAATTCCAAACACCTCTGAGGGGGGAAACCTCCAGAACCTTCTAATACTCGAAAATGGGCACCAGTTATAAAGAATGGACCCCGCAGGAGTGAGTTTCTGATCCCCAAGTGGTGCCTCTCCAGGTCCTTTGTCCTTGGCTAACATCAAAGAGAACTGCTTCTGGCCTAATTGAAGGTACCACCAAATCTAAAACAAAGTGATGTAACTGACACAAATCCCCGCAAAGGATTGCCGCACAGCTGCAAGCTTCATCAAAACCAATGCGAAGACACACAAAGCCTTGCCATATAGCTACCTGCCTCACTGGAATCGATGCAGAGTGACAAAGAGCCCCACAAAGCCTTGCTGCACAGCTGCCAGTTTCATTGGAACTGAAGTCGAGTGGCCTAAAACCCCGTGAAGACTCGGAACCGGTGCAGAGCAACGCAAGCCAAGCAAAGCCTAACAGCTTCGCCAGAACCAACAACATAAAGCCTCATAAAGCAATGCTGTGCAGACTGCGCTCAAAGACCATCAGGTATAAACCTCAGTGGACCGAACCTGGTCGTGTGTCCGGCCTGTGCTCCTTCGCAGTTGGCCTGAACTTGTGACTTTGACCCGATTAAATGTGAACAGATACCCTCAGTTGTTGCATTGCATATTTTGGTGCTATTGTTATCTTAATCTTTAAATTGCATATCTTCAGTTCTACTGATTGGATTGTTGCTGTTTTGGTCCTAAGGAATTTATTGGATATAACTCTACTTTTCTCAATTGCTGTGGGATTTTTCATGTGTTGCGTTTTTACTTTACTACTGTTTGAAGTGCTGCACAAATACTTTACACACTGCTTCTAAGTTAAGCCTGCCTGTTTTTGTGCAAAACGACCACAGGGTTGAGCACAGGTTAATTTGGGGGTTGCTTGTGTTTCACCCTGACAAGAATTGTGGTTGCTGCTTGAGTAGGGTGCCACGCCCCTCAACCAGTAACCCAATTTCCAACAGCAACCAATTGCCATTTGTGTTAATGATGCTGTTTTAGTTGCCTGAGTATATGGGTTGGTGTGTCTAGTGTGTTGTGTTGAGGTGAGATTGGGTGCTGCTGGATGTATGATTGGTGGAATCAAGTGTGTATATTGTGTTTGCAGCATTGTGTGTTGATGGTTACCATTTTGCAGTATTGGAGGTGATTGAGGTATTCTCATTTTGTTAAGTGCTTTTGAAGGGTAACATATTGCTATCTTTGTGACCCTTGAAGCTGTATTAGTAGTACGAGGGAATAGGGTGCCATATCAGATGTGTTCTGTATAGGGTTTTACTATCAGTGAATAAATGACTGGTGTGGTGAGGTGTATTCTGCTCTGCAGCAGTCAGAGGCTGTCAGTCAATTAACATAGAATTTGAAAATGTAAGAGTAGGAAGGACGTCCATTAGAACATCATGAACATGGTTCTCCTGAGAAACAGTGCTTTGTCCAATGTCTTTCCATTAAAAAGTCCCTCCTATCAATCTCTTACCTGACAACAGACATGTATGTATTGCAGTGATGTTTTTATCAAAAACTGTCGTGAAACATGTTTCCTTTTACTGAGTTCATGGTTTACTGTGTCTTTATGTGGAAATGTCAACCTAGAGGTATCAATCGATCAATCAGGGAATTATGAAGCATACTACTCACCCATGAGGGTCTCAACGCGTGGGGGGAGTGCAGCTCTGAGTCAGCTGACAAGCCATGTCTTGAGGCTCTTCCTGAAGGTGTGTAGAGTAGGGGAGAGTCTGAAGTTGACCGGGAACTCATTCCAGGCCTTAGCTGTGGACGTAGGAAAAGGCTCTGCCACCTGCTCTGGTTCAGTGGCTGCACTGGGTTTCTGCTAGGGCAAGGTTGGCGGAGCGGAGGATTCTTTTGGGTACTTGGAAGGAGACCCTTTAGTGGAGGTATTTGGGTCCGGTGTTGTGGAGAGATTTGTGTGTGAAGGTGAGTAGCTTGAAGATTACTCTCTTCTTGACGGGGAGCCAGTGGAGGTCTGGCAGGTGTTGGGTGATGTACTCATGTCGTGGGATGCCGTGGAAGATTCTGGCTGCGATGTTCTGGATGGTCTGGAGTTTGCGTAGCAGGGATTTGTAGAGTCTAGCGTAGAGGGCGTTTGTGTAGTCCACTCTGCTTGCTATGAGTGCATGGGTGACAGTCTTTCTGGCTTCGGGTGGGATCCACTTGAAGGTCATGCCAAGGATGCAGAGGGTATTGAAGCAGGTGGAGGCAAAGGCGTTGATCTGGCAGGTCATGTTGAAGGAGGAGGCGAGTATGAAGCCAACGTTCCGGGCGTGGTCCATGGGGGTGGGGGATTGCCGAGGATGGTGGGCCACCAGGTGTTGTCCCAAGCTGAGGGGGAGGGTCCATGGACGAGGACTTCTGTCCTCTCCAAGTTAAGCTTCAGACAGCTGCTGCCTATCTAAGCCTTGCCACGTCTTTCATTCCTTCCTGAAAGCTGAGTCTGGTGGCTTCAGGGTCCTTCGTGAGGGAGAGGATGAGCTGGGTGTCATCCGCGTAGGGTACTATGCTGAGTAGGGGTGGGCGGAATTTGCGTAATCGCGTTACACAAATCTCCGCGAAACGGTAAAAAATCTCTGCGAAAACGCAGAAATTCCGCGAGCACGCGGAATTGCTTGTTCGCGATACTTTTTTCCTGTTCGCGATCGCTGTTTGCGTGCTCGGGGTGAAATATCTCGCGAACACGCCTATTGAGAACCCGAACAAGCAAAAAATTTCGCGAAGTCGCGGAACGCAGCTTTTTGGGCAATTTCGCGTTCTCCGCGGAACGCGAAATTACCCAAATTTCGCAAATTCCGCGAACGGAACGGAATTTACCGCCCAGGCCTAATGCTGAGTCCATGCTGTCTGACGATGGTGGCGAGGGGGGCCATGTAAATGTTGAAGAGCGTGGGACTGAGCAATGATCCTTAGGGTACTCCACAGTTGATCTCCGTAGGATCAGAGAGGAAAGGCGGGAGCCTGATCCTTTAGGTTCTGCCGGCAAAGAAAGAGCGGAGCCAGTCGGGGAGGTTCGCTGTATGCCCGTGTCGAGGAGTCTGGCTGAGAGAGTGTGGTGGGGCATGGTGTTGAAGGCTGCAGAGAGGTCTAGTAGGATGAGGGCCCTGGTGTGGCCTTGGTCAAGGAGCATGCGGATGTCATCTGTGGCAATGAGGAGCGGAGTCTTGGTTATGTAGTTACTGCGGAATACGGATTGGGACAAGTCGAAGATGGCATTCTCTTCGATGACGTTAGTCAGCTGGGCGTTGACGATCTTCTTGGTGACTTTGGCTGTGAAGGGAAGGAGCGAGATAGGTCAGTAGTTTTTCAGGGCCTTTTTGTCTGCAGAGGGTTTCTTGAGGAGGGGCTTGACTTCTACACGTTTCCATTCATCTGTGAAAGTGCCGGATTTGAAGGTGGCATTTATGGTGCATCGTAGCTTGGACGCTATGGCGGCAGCAGCTCTTTGGAAGATGTGGGGAGGGCAGGGGTCCGTGGGGCTCCTGAGTGAGTACTCTTCATGGTCTTGGTGGTATCTTCAGTGGGGACGGGGGTCCAGGCGGTGATGGTGGGCTGGCTGTCATTGCTGGAGGAACAAGTGTTTTCTAGAGTATGTTCGCTGAAGTTGTGATAGAGGGCCTTTATTTCCAGGTGGAAGTAGGGGCTGAGCTTGTTACAGAGGTCTTGGGAGGGTGTAACATTCGTTGCTTCGCTGGGTGGTTTGGTGAATTGCTGGATAATCCTTCAAGTTGCTGGAGTTGGTGAGGATTTTCTTCTGGATGAAGGTCCTTTTGGTGGATCTTATGAGTTGGTGGTATTCTATCATGGCATTCCTGTAGGTGGTCTGGTCTTCGGTGGTTTTGCTGTTCCTCCATCATTTTTCCAGACATCTGCAGGAGCATCTGGATTCTTGGAGGTCAGTGGTGAACCAGGTGGCCTTCAAGGGGCGTTGTCTGTTGGGGTTGCGGAGGGGTGCAAGCTTGTCTGCGCAGTTGGTGATCCATCGGTGTAGTTCCTTGGCAGCAGAATTGGCGTCAGTCAAGGCGGGGGTGTCGTGAATAAGGGTTGAGTTGAGGTGCTCCTCTGTGACCTTGCTCCAGTTCCTTTGTGGTGGGCTTGGAGTGGGTTTGAGAGCGGTGGCAGTTTTAAAAGAGAAGTGTACACAGTGGTGGCCTATCCAGAGGGGCTGCGTGGTATGGCTGGAGCGGATGTTGTACCCTCCTACAAAGATGGGGTCGAGGGTGCATCCTGCCTTGTGGGTGGGGGTGGTGATGAGCTATTTCAGTCAGATGTTGGCGAGGTTGTCCAGGAGGCTGGTGAAGTTGGGGTTGCTGAGGTTGTCGAGGTGGAAATTTAGTTCTACAATAAGTATGTAGTCCATGGAGGTGATGGCTTTGGGTGCGATGAGGTCAGCGATGGTAGTGGTGAATAAAGCGCGGGCCCGGAGGGTCTGTAGATGAGGGTGCCGCGAAGCATTCTTCTAGGGCTGGTCTGGATCTGGAAGTAAAGGTGTTCGGTGGTGGAAGGGGAGTCCCTCGTGTTGGAGGTGGAGAGTCGGAGGAAGCTCTTGTGTGCGATGGCGAGTCCTCCTCCTGGGCGGTCCTTCCTCTGGATCTTTAATCTGTCAGGAAAGGCATTGGATATGTCAGGGGCCGAGGAGGCATTGGTTCAGTTTCTGTGAGGAAGGCGATGTCTGGTGGGAGGGTGGGGAGGAGGTCCCAGATCGCTACAGCATGTCTGTACAGTGAGCGCACACTGAGGAGGATGCACTTCAGGGCTTCAGTGGTGCTGGCGTCCTGCGTGGGTGGGGCCGTTGTGGAGGTTGGGAGGATGGTGAAGGATTGTCGGCAGTGTCGGCAGGAGAACTAGCTGTGGGCGGTGTTCGGCATAGTCGGCTGACAGCTGCAGTGTCTTCCGGGGTTGAGTGTGAGGAGGGCAGCTGAGTCATAGCTGTGGGAGGTTGGAGAACCAGGGTCCCTGGTGCTGGTCGCGGTCGGGTCGTGGACAGGCACAGACAGGCTTCCTGGAGGCACGCCTGCTGCGTGCGCCCGCCTTTAAATAGGGAAGAGGGAGGGAAGCACAGCTGGGAGCGGGAACAGGCGAGGGGCCACAGGGGCAGCAGCGGCAGCAAGAAAACAGGCACAGAGGACACAAACAGGAACAATAGGAAAGACAGAAAAATAGGAAAAAAAGCACAAACAGGAGAAAAGGCAGAATAACACGACACCAAAGGCACAATAACAAAACACTAACAAAGACAGAAAAAACGGGCACACACACAGAGACAGACAGCAGCGAATCAGCAGAAGAGCAAGGCTCTCCCACTGGACCACCAGGGATGAGGCGCAGGTTGGAGCCTGCGGGTGGAGGAGGGCCTTGAACACCTACAAGCACAGAGGTTAACGGGGTCAGCGGCACAACAGCGGTACTGCTTCGGGAAAGCGCAGGTCTCTGACCAGGAGGTAAAAGGTCATGCTTAGACACCTGAGCAGCGGCTGCCATTAAATAGAGAAGGGGGAGGGTAGGTCAGCTGAAAGGCAGGAGCGAGAACAGGCAGGGGAGAGGGGCCGCAGGGGCAGCAGCGGCAGGAAGGAAACGGCACGGAGGACAGAAACAGGAACAACAGGAAAGACAAAAATCAGGGAAAAAAGGCAGACACAGGAAAAAATGCACAATAACAAGACACCATAAGGCACAATAACAAAACACAGGACAGAAAAAACGGGCACAGAGACAGACAGCTGCGGACCAGCAGAAGAACAAGGCTCTCCCATTGGACAACCAGTGATGAGGCGCAGGCAGGAGCCTGCGGGTGGAGGAGGGCCTCGAACACCTACCAGTACAGAGGTGAATGAGGTCAGCGGCAGCAGCACAACAGCGGAGCTGCTGGGGGCGAGAGCAGGTCTATGACCAGGAGATCAGAGGTAGAGCAAATGAGAAAAGAATTGGGTGTACACAGAGCCATCAGGGGCCTTGGCCTTAACTTCACATCTCCACACATTGTTTCCCTAGTTTCCATAAGCATCCTAGTTCCTGCCTCATTCAGGGACTTATTTACAAGCCCCTTGCACCATTGATACGTCACTTTTTCTCATACCATAAGTGACGCACAGGTAGAGCTAGGGGCTTGTAAATATGCTTCCCAATTTCTTCCTTTTTTGTCTCTGTCTTCCTGCATCTATATGTGTCCCATGTGTTTTTTCTCATCTTTCTCGCATATACCTGTGTCTATATCATTTTATCTCTGTGTTTCCTCGTGTTGTCACTTTAAATGTATGTCTTCACAGGTCACACCTGAGTTTGCGTTTTCTGTATGTGTCTGTGTGTGCGTGTGTGTGCGCATGCGTATGGAACCTCCATTGCCTTGTGTGCACCATTTCTAAATTCTTAATATCACTAGGTTCATGAGTGATGTGCTTGTGTGTGCCCTGATTTTTTATATATTTGAATTTATGAATGCCGAATTCTCTCTGTGCATATCTGTTTGACTCTCCCAGTGGTTGTCTATTTCTGCCTGTTTGTCTGAATCATTGTATTTATGTGTGAGTCTGTCTGCATGTGTGTGTGTCTTTCTGTCTTTCTAAGTCACTGTGGCCCAGTCTCACATACCCACGCCCTGTACATGACTCCCAAAATCAGCCCATGTTCATACAAATTAATGCCTTTTCATATGAACAATTACTGTGTCCCTGAATGGTTTTACCAATGTTTGTATCCCCCAACTCTATATGAAGGTGCTTGTACCAGCTACCACCCCTTACCCTGAAACAGTGAATTATTGTGGGACTGATTCACAAGGGGAAAAAAGTACACATTTGTGTAAGTTTACGATTTTTTGCAATTCACAAACTAAATTTTGAAGTAACATCTTTACGATTGTGTATCTTTTTACGTGCGAAGTCTAAACCAGAAACGTGGAGACTCCGTACTCATAAGATACTTCTCATAATATTTCTTTGTGAACTGCAAAACATCATACACAATAGTGTAAGTTTACTTTTGTGAATCAGAGCCTGTGTTAGTAGTTATCACTTACATACCCATTACTCAAGTGCTTGCTAATAGGACCAACAAATGTGTAAAGGGCGAATTTAGGAAGCACCTACTAAAGATAAGGTGCCCTTGTGTCTTGTATCTGAGGGAAAAAAGCTGCAAAGGACTAACGGAAAGTGCACAGGCTCACACACTTTGGTCAAGAAGAGGAGCCATGATTACAGAGATATTGGTTCTTTTGATTACACTGTTGGGTATTGAACAACTAGGATATCTCCTCATTGAGCTCTGCAACCAGTGGCCAGTAGCCCATAATTTCCTTTCTGCATCTAGCGTGCTGCATTGCAGGAGCAGAGTAAAATCACAAGAGCGTCCTGCAAGATGGCGCCGTAAACACAAGCAGATGGCTATCATGTACTGTTCAGATCTGTGCCACGTATTGCCATTATGAATTCGTGTAAGCAGCATTCCATAAACCACAACAATATGTCGGGCCAAAAAACACATTACTTGGTTATGCCATGGGCCCCTTCGAGTGAAATTAATCGCTGCGTCCAGGTTTTTTGCCCAATGTAGCATATTCCATTAATAACTCTTCTGGCCAGCCATCGGAGGAATTTGGCAGAGAATTTAAACGTTTCTACTGAGCTCGCTGAAGCCTTCACTCCTATGTTTCCTGGCTATCGTTTTTGATAGTCCCAGACTGAACGCCTGTGAAAACAAATTATTAATTTAGTTCCCTCTTTTTCCTAATTGATTTTTATCTTCATTATATCTTGGCGGCTGGAATGGCCAGATTGCGTCATACACATTAGGCTGGCGCCTCCAATGAACGCACGCGTGACAAGAACCGCAAGCAGGTCATTGTATCTGCAGCTCAAAGAAAACATTTGCACAATTCATTGCCAGTTGGGCAAGGTTCAAATTAAGATCAATCCATCGATTAGAGTACAACAACATGATTTTGTTAAAAGGCGTATGTCTTGCATAGCTCTTTCACTGCAACCTGGTTACTTCCTCTTTTGGGTGTCCAAGATGGCGTCTGCAGCCTTGGGAGGGAGGGGCGGGGGGGGGGCGACCAGACCACGGACCCAGAAAATGTGTGAAAAAGGCCGCTTTTATTGGAACAGGTGCACATAACAATTTAAATAAACCTCGGCAAAAGCCTTCAAAAACTAAGCCTCACTAAATAAACCACATACCTAACCCCGCACCCCGCCCCCTCCCCTAAATTGCTTTGGACCCATACATTACAACATTTCAAAGAATACAAAACATTATATTACCGTATAACCCAATATAAACCTATAAATACAACCCGTCCGTTAAACAAACTCCCCTGCCTGCCCCTTTACAGCTGTCAATCACCCAACCTGTGTAACCGAACTACAAATAACCAGCCTATCCTTTCCCTGTCGATAACCCAACTTAACAATTAATCAACAAACCTCTGGAAAACCTGTCAAAATTCAAATAACCCCCGCACAGCACCTGCTCCAAGCGACAATACATAGCAAAGCCCCTGTTCACCTGTCCCAAAAAAGGCCACCAAAAGATAACAAAATCTGAAGGAAAAAACCCGGGAAAAGATATACCAAAAATTTTAAAAGGAAAATAGGGAGGGAGGGAGGGCAAAAACTACCTCAGCCTAAGCTCCCAGCCACCAGGTCACCAAAGCCTAAAATGGTGGCTGGGAGCAGGAGCCCAAAGCATTTATCTTGGGCTACAATTAAACAAGTCCAATAACAAAATGGCCGGCGTGAGGCCAGCCCCCCCGCCCCTCCCAAACTGCTGGGGGGGACCTCCCTGCGGTCAGCTGCCCCCCAATTCCCCCTTGTGAGGGAGGGGCAGGGGGGAAGCAGACCACAGACCCAGAAAATGTGTGAAAAAGGCCGCTTTTATTGGAACAGGTGCACATAACAATTTAAATAAACCTCAGCAAAAGCCTTCCAAAACTAAGCCTCACTAAATAAACCACATACTTAACCCCGCACCCCGCCCCCTCCCCTAAATTTCTTTGAACCCCCCCACCGTACATTACAACATTTCAAAGAATACAAATCATTACATTACCTTGTAAACCTATAAATACAACCCGTCCATTAAACAAACTCCCCTGCCTGCCCCTTTACAGCTGTCAATCACCCAACCTGTGTAACCGAACTACAAATAACCAACCTATCCTTTCCCTGTCGATAACCCAACTTAAAAATTAATCAACAAACCTCTGCCAACCTGTCAAAATTCAAATAACCCCCGCCACCCGGAAAGAAGGGGGGGAGGAAACTACCCCACCCTTTCTGCCCCTCAACATAGGAAAGAACCTTCAGACTCCCTATCCATGCCTCTAAATGTTCAAGCATCTTGACAAAACTTCCATAATTTCCAGCAAATATAGGTCAATACCCAGCCTGGATAAATGCACTCCATCATCCCTAAAAAACTCCACCTCCTCAAAACAAATTTCTTTGTGAGTCACTCTCCCAAACCCCAAACTGCGACAAAACCTAGAAATTTCGGAATTCACTTTCCTCCGTGCCCTATCAATAGCCCTAGGGTTCACCACCCCTCTCCAAATCCTCCGCGGAACCAACTCAGTCCACAAAACATGGCATCCCGACCATTGATCCTTTACCAGGGCCAAATCCCTCTTCATTGCCCTCAACAACACCACACCTTTCACACCACAAAGATCATTCTCCCCGAGATGTATCAACAAAATATCCTGGCACTGGCCCTTCACCATCGCTTTATTTTAAAAAGATGCTCATTAAAACCCAACATTTTCCTGAAATAACTTTGGCACGCCTGAACCTGTGCCCATTTTATGAATGAATGCCCCACTATCCAAACAGTCAACTCCTTCGAGTGGGGCCCAGCCACCGAACCTGTAAAGAGAAAAATATAATGAGACTCACAATAAGGAGGATGACGCATGCGCCTCCCCCGCATTCCCTCTCAGATACCGCTGAAAACAGTCTGATGACCAGCGCCCTAGCCGCATAATGTCCCCTTGAGACCAACCCCTGTTGTGAGCTTCAGTCGCTGCCCCAATCCTAAAAGAATGAGTCCCATACTGCGCCCCATCCAACCCAATCCTCTGCAATGCTTACGCAGAACCATACGCAGTTGGTAATCTGTTACTCGGGCACCATTGATATGCCGAAAAACTAAGTCGCCCCAGCCCCTCCTGACAAAGTCTTACAGCGACTGGCCAAATGCAAAGGATAAGCAGAACTGGGAGCCTCCACTTCTAACCACACTCCTTTCCCAATGCTTCTCTGATCAGTTTTCGAACTAGCCAGGCAAATATGCACACCTTTTTCCGCGAAAAACACTTCTTGCCAAGTAATGCCCCATTTGGATTTGGTACCCAGAAGCTCAGAGACTCAAACGTCCCAAAAAACACGAACAACATAAGGGTGGCAAACAAGCCAGACTCAAAATCATCCCTGCAACCCGCAGGTAAAACCTCCAACAAACGTGCCAGAGTTTGCCAAGAAAGGGGGGAATGGGACAACTGAACCCCTCCCCGCACCCTAGCCCAACCCTTGAGCATTCTCCTCCCCACTTCTCCAGCAGAAGGGGAATAGCCCCAAAAAAGTTTCCCCATAAAATCAATTCCTGCTAATTTCCCGGTGATGGTAACCCTGGAAAGGCCTCTCTCAATGAGGTCTAAAATAAACTGAATCACATCCTCAGAACGACGCCATTCCTCCTCCCGCCTACAAGCCCCAGATGCCAAAAAATCCCTCCATGCAAGTGCATATGCTGCCCGAGTAGATGCTGATAGTGAACCTACCACCAATTGAAATACCCTACGTTGCCTACATACCAAAGGTGCTCCGGCATTGGGGTCGTGTCCTGTTCGCCTCCTTGGCCAGCCCATGGAATCTCCCCCACTGCGAACGAGACAAAGCATCGGCTATGTCATTGTCCACACCAGGTATGTGCAAGGCTCTGAATGAAATGCCATGTCTAAGGCAGTCCAGCACAAACACTCGTAACAACTTTAAAATCTGTTCATCTCTTTCTGACTGCCTATTGACGATCTTCACCACTGCCATGTTGTCTACATGAAAAAGCAACTTCTTATGTGCCAACTCCTCACCCCAAAGGGTCAAAGCCACCAGTAGCGGGAAGAGCTCCAGAAATGTTATGCTCCTCCCCCATTCCTCCATTCTTGCGGCCACTTCTCTGCGCACCACCTGCCCTGCCAATATATGCCAAAACCGTCACTGCCTGCTGCATCAGAGACCATTTGAACATCCCACAGCACATCCTCCTCCCTAGCCAGTGGCACTCCATTAAAGGAGTTTACGCAAATCCTCCTTCACCCCTGCTGACTAGCGCACATGATGGTGAGGTAAATGCTGTCCTGCCAATGCCCGGCCCAACCGCCTACAAAAAGTCCTCCCCACCCTGACCACCCTGCAGGCGAAGTTAAGATGACCCAGTAACACTTGAATGTCCTTCACCGTCACCTTCTGTTTTGACAACATTCTGTCCAACAATTCCAGCATTTTAAATTTTTTGTCTTCTGGCAAGCGATCCCACATTGCAACAGAATCAATCTCAATTCCCAAAAAGGATAAGGCTGTAGCAGGTCCCATTGTCTTTTCAGGTGCCAAAGGCACCCGTAGGTTCTCCATGAGCTCATGGAAAGTGTCCAGGGCAATCTGGCATTCCGCGGAGCCCGGGAACCAACAAAGAAGAAATCATCCAAATAGTGTGTTACCAACATGTGACCTGTGCGCTGCGTGAAATGCCACTGCAGAAAGGTGCTGAAACATTCAAATAAAGCACATGACATAGAGCAACCCATCGGTAATGCCT
Organism: Triturus cristatus; assembly: GCF_964204655.1. Taxonomy (NCBI): domain Eukaryota; kingdom Metazoa; phylum Chordata; class Amphibia; order Caudata; family Salamandridae; genus Triturus; species Triturus cristatus. Next base: position 448,813,036 of record NC_140594.1, read on the forward strand.
TGTCCACGTACCATTTACCCTCAAAATGGATTCCCAGAAGATCCCAATCATCTGTATGGACTGGAAGAAACCGAAATGCCGACTTAATGTCACATTTTGCCATATCTGTAGATGCACCCGCGGTCACTACTAGTGACATAGCCACGTCAACTGAGGAATATGACACTGAGGCAGCTTCTTCATCAATAAAATAGTTCACTGACGACCCCTCTGGCCATGACAAGTGCTGAATTAATCTGTACTGATCTTCCTCTTTTTTAGGCACTACACCAATGGGTGATATAATTAAATTTTCAATTGACCAATCATCAAAAGGGTCTGCCATCCTCCCTTCGCGCACTTCCTTATTCAGTTTTTCCCGCACAACCGTGCTATGTTCCGCTGCTAATTTCAGGTTATCTGCCCAGCTTCTCTGCCTTGGTCCCCGGTAGCCCAAATGAAATCCCCACTGAAACCCCTCCAAAAGTATCTGCTTTGCCCCCAAATCCTCATACCCCTTCAATGCCTCTCCCAGCTTTGTCACCCTAACTGGCGTAGGAGCCCTTCGGCCCAGTACCCTGTGCTCCCTTGCCCCCCTACCACCCTGGGATTGCTGCGAAGTGCCAGATGTACCTGCTCCTGACTGCTGCCATTGCTGTCCACCCTGTGGTCTGACGCCCCAACAGTTAACAAGGGGATGACTCTTTCCACACTTGGAGCACTCGGGGAGGTACTTGCAGTACTCCCTTGTGCATAAACCTTTATTGAAGTCCCAGCATGCTCCAATTCCAGTTTGCGTGGCAGCTGCGCCTCCCACCCCGCCCCGGGTGGGCCTCCCCTGAAAGGGCCGGTAAACTAAAGGCAGTCCACTGGCTGTAAAAATGGTCTTGCCCCCAGCCGCCGCCCCCATCATATGCTGCCACAAATCATTGTCCAACTCTCCCCATTTTGCCTCTAAGTCCCATGCCATTCGCGCCCGGAACTCTTCATCATATTGGGCCCATGCATAACCACTACCCGTAATCTGGACTTTCCGGATTACATCCATATACTTAAATATGGCCATGCAGCGCTCAGGAAATTTCTCGCAGTATACGCTAGCGTAAATCAAAAACGCTGCTGTCCAGTTCTTAATTGTCAACGGTACTTTAGGGCACTTGGCCAACTCATACTCCTCTTTCTTAGAGCCCTCTTTGGACCTTACCTCCCTATGAAGGAGCTTCAATATCTCAACGTATTCTCCTTTCCATATGCGCTCCTTGGTTGACAGAATTAAATGGGCACCCAAAGGCTTTGTCACCCCCATGTAAGGTAGCTTCTTAATTTTCAATTCCTTACTTACCAAAGGCTCCTTGCCTCCTGCTGCGTCTGTGTTAGTCCCACTTTCAACCTTGGTACCCAGCGCTATTCCCCCATCTCCAGTGCCTACCCCAGTATCCTTAACGTATCTACCTTTGTGCAATTTCCCCTCTGTCACCCCCCCACTCCCCTCCCCCCATCTCCATAGACACTATTTTAGGTTTGGCCTGTGTTCTAGCGGTCTCACCTCGCTCTAATGAGGATGCTCGGACGGACTCCGAGTGCCGTGCAAACTTCTCAGATGGATCCCCTGTTCGAGGTCCACACTCTCTTTTGGAACCTGCCGCCACTGTCTGTTTTTGGGGCACCGCTCCCGAAACCTGTAAGAAACTATGAGACATGTGAGAGGGCCCCCCCTCCTCGTTATCCTGCAATTCCCCTTCCTCTGGGTTGTCTTCATCATAGTCAAGCAAAATTGGCTCCTCCACCTGGAGCACCTCAGTAGCAAAATCAACAGCACGGGCCTTACCAGACCCCGCATGACCCAACCTGGCCCTAACGGCCCCTGAATGTCCACCTTGCGGGGGAGCCGACTGTACCCGCCGGTGCTCCCCCATGTGTTGACCTCTTTGAGAATCCATGTCCGTTGTTAGGGCTGACCATCTTGACCTAACTGTCGTTGGGGCCAGCGAGGTCGCGCCGGACCTTCATGTGCTGGCCGCGACGGGATTCCCCGCTGGTACGGAATGTGCCACGCAAGGTCTCACCCTCCCTTCTCCTCAGCGTAATTGGGCCGCACACCGCCCTATCGAGTCCGCCGCACTGCCACGCTCCCTGCCAAGAAAAAGTTTGGACTGGTGTGCTGGGTCCCTGAGTACTATCTGAAAAGCCTACCCCTTGCAAATTCAAAACATTATGCCTAGTCTGCCTACCCCTAGAAAACCCTGAATGAACCATACTTACCCGGGGAGGGGATTCCACCCTTCCCCACTCCATTGCAGCATTGCCTGAATCACCGCAGACCCAAATCCCTGACCACCCTGATCCAACGTTCTCCCAAACCCTGCCTGCTCCCCTCATCTGGCCCCCACCTTCTAAATTGACAGCCCGTGTGCACCCCCCTCGTGCCCCATGACCCGAAAATCCTCCAATGGCTCCCCCCCAGAGACCCCGAACCCCTTCCGCCCACGAAGGGAAGATATCCAATCCCTCCCAGGCTGGCCCCCCCCCCCAGCAGGGTCATACTCGCTAGAAATCTCGTCTACATCCCCTAAAACAGCGCCTCTGACCCCTGTACCCATAAACTGTTCCTCCCCACCCAACAGGAGCACCCAAACCACCCCAGCACGATGAAGGCGGGGCCCCAATACCCCCATACTCCATAGAAAAAAACACCTTCTGCTGACTGCTCCACCCCCCCACCTGGGCCCACTCACCCTCCCCCAAAGAGCTCCCCCCGACAAACCCTGTCTCACCCTTCACAGAAAAAAGGGAAGAAAAAAGTAGAGGACTGACAACAGTGCCTCACTTGCGTCCCCCTCCAGAACAGCCACCGTCTCTGCCCCGCCCCTATGCACAGGTTCAGAGCTTCTGATGCCTTCCGCGCTGCTAAGACTGATTCAGGTGCACGCACGGAGAGGGAAAAACCCTCACCGCCTTCAAGAACCACGCCCAGTGCAGCCGTCCCTCCTGAAAACACCCCCCCGAGCCCCCTACCCGCCCGGCCTCAGTAATCACTGCCGTCACTTGTGCGGAAGGCAGCGAGGCAGAACGCCGCGTACCACCTCGCCCTCCCCCGCGCTTCATTCTCAACGGGGGGAGGAAGAAGAACACTAACCCGGCAAGAGCAGTGCCGCCGGCTCATCCGTCCCGCGCGTCACATCCCTGCCCCCGCCGCCCATACCGCCCGCCTCTACAGATGCTCCCCCTACGCCAGGCTGCAATAAACGAGCAGGGGCCGCATTTTTAAGATGCGGGCAGCCCCGCTCACTTACCGGCAACAGTCGCAGGTGTTTGGGCGACGTGCAGGCGGCCACCGCCGCTGCTACGCCCGTCGAGGCCTGACGAGCAGGTCGCGATGGCCCCGCCACCTCCCCGATCACCAGGTCCATCAGGCCCGCTTCCCTCAGGAGCCGGAGGGCCTCCAAAACGAGGTAATCCTCGACCGCCATTCCAAAAGTGACGCTAATGCCGACACTAACAACTCTAACAAACAAAACTACCTCAAACCAAAAACTACCTCAGCCTAAGCTCCTAGCCACCAGGTCACCAAACCTAAAATGGTGGCTGGGAGCAGGAGCCCAAAGCATTTATGCTTGGGCTCCTTTTGGGCTACAATTTAACAAGCCCAATAACAAAATGGCCGGCGCGAGGCCAGCCCCTCCCAAACTGCCCGGGGGGGGACCGCCCTGCAGTCGGCTGCCCCCCTTGTACTGCAGAACAACATTGCTGAGGCTCATCAACCCTGCAGTATGACTACATGTTGACAGGGCCCGAGTTGGGGGTACACACGGGTGGAAGGCGTCCACCCACTATTTTTAGTTGGGTGCCCACTGAAAGATATGCTGAATTTGTCCTGTGTAATTTGCACCGGGACACATTCAACAGCGCCTGCACGTTGTCTGCTTTTGATTCACAAAAACGTGCAGGCTCGGATGGGGCTTTCTTATTTTAAACTCCTTCTGGGCCCATAACAAAGGCCAAATCTGAGGGGTCATCAGGTCTCCTTTTGTTCAAGTCTAGTGGCTGGCAGCAGTCAGGAGCCTCACACCTAGAGGCAAATTAAGCAGAGGGGAAACAAAGGCTCACACCTTGTTAGCACTTCACACATACTTATGAGAAGCAGCATTTCACTTTGTTCAGACTCAGTTTAGGTCGATATGCATGCACTGTAAGAATGTCAGATGTGTTGGCCTTTCCCAGTATTTACACAAGATAAATAGCATTTATATAGTGCTTACTGCCCCTGAGGAGGCGTTATAATAAATTTAAATATCACTAGTTTTTCTTGTAAAGCACTATGGGTGAAGGAAGTTTGCGATGACAAAAGGCAACATTGTTTTATGTGTATTTATAAATTTATAAATGAGCCAAAGGGAACGCATTTATTAGTGCCAATGTTACTATTGATAATTATCTGTCAGAAATTGCTTTTCTGACAAAAAATGATTAACCTTATTACGAGTTAGGCGCATTTAGTTGCACGGACTCGGGCTGTCAGAATCGGTGCTCTGACCAAATTATAAATGGGGGTAGGGGAGGGGTTGGTGGTTCAGTGTGGAGGGTGGAAAGAGGGTGTGAGTCCGGGTCAGAGTGTAGAGCAGTTTGTGGATTGGTGAGCGGGAGGTTTGAGGTGTGAGGGAAGGGGCCAGTGGCTTTAGCAACCTTTTTTTTCTGGCTGGCAAATAAGGTGAGTTGTCACTAGGCCTGGGCCAAAATTTCATTCCGTTCGCGGAAATTGCGATAATTTGGCATTTTCGTCTTCCGCGGAAAGCGCGAGAGTGTCAAAATTTCCGCATTTCGCAGCTTAGCGATAATTTGTTTCTTGCTCGCGCTGTAAAATAATACATTCTCGCATGCGCGCGATCGCCTTACCTGAATCCCCGCCTTCGCCGACAAGTTTTCCCGATCCAGTCGCGTTCTCCACGAGATGTTGGATTGTTGGTAGCCATTTGAGCTGTCTCGCGACATTTCGCGCCCGCAGTAACATCATGCGTCGCGCGATCACGTCTTTCTTCTCGTGATCATGCACCGCGAGACAAGTGAAAACAAGATGGCCGTGCCCGCGAGCAACCGCATGGGTAAGTTGGCGAGCCGCGACCACGCAGAAAATACCGCGAATGGGCGGGAAAAAAACTTCCGCATCTTTGTGATATTTCCGCGGGTTTGCGGAGATTTTTAACATTTTCGCGATAATTTGCGAAAGTGAATTTCGCAAATTCCACCCACCACTAGTTGTCACCCACACCATGCAAATCTGAGAGCGGAAACACTGGGTCGGTTCTAATTCGGAGGACCAATACCCCACCGGGGATACACTCTGTACATCTCATAACTGGGCACTAAGTAAGGAAGTCAGAGACCTCTGTATGTATGTTAAGGCCCCAGGGACTATATCTTCATGTGCTTGGAGAGAAAACCGTCTCACTCACAGTAAGGGTGGCATCGATGTTTTCAAACATCTGTACCTTGCTGCCCAATTCCTTCTAGTATGGTAGTCGTTACTCTATAAAAGAAAGTTGCAACAGTGCAAAACTATGCAGACACAGAGGACTCTGATGTATAAAGGACTTGTCCGAATGTGGAACTTAGACAAGTCCAGAATGGAAATGTAGCCTGATTCTTGATTATAGGTGCGACTTCATGGTCCTATCCACCATATGATGCTACACTGAGGACTCCAGAGGTAAATCTAGTTTGAATACGACTTCATGGTTACATTTTCAGAGCAACAAGTCGCAGATGCTTAGGGTAAGTACACCATTGAATTGAATTGAATTATGTATTTATAAAGTGCAAACTGTCACTCCTAAAGGAGCATCCTGGTGCTGGTTGGAGGGGAGTGAGAGGAAGCCCAGGAGTTCCTAAATGAGTGAGAGGCAGAATTCATCTGAGGATCTGAAGATCCAGTTTTCAGTGCCTTCCTAAATTGTGTTTCTATTTTTAGCAATCTCAAATGGATTGGCAACAGGTTCCAGGCTTTGGTTCCCAAGGCGGCCACTGTTTTTCCTCCCTTTGTTTCATATCTAAAACTGGGGTGTTTGAGGAGGTTAGCTGACGAGGACCTAAGGGTCCTGGTTGTGATGTATGGGGTGAACCTCGCTGAGAGGTACTTTGGTCCCAGTATAAGTGAGGCTCTATAGGTGATTAAGAGAATCTTAAAAAGTATTCTCTTATACAGTGGGAGCCAATGAAGCGTTTTAAGGCTGCGGATGTGGAGGACCTACGTGGTAGTTTTAGTACTAAATGGGCCGCAGCGTGTTGGACAACTTGGAGGCTTTTTAGTGTTCGTTTATTGGCTCCTGCCAGGAGGCTGTTGCAGTAGTCCAGGCATGAGAGGATCAGGGCCACTGTCACTGATTTCCTTGCGGTGAGTGGAATTAGATCAAATCATTTTTTCAAAGACTTGATAAGGTTAAAGCAGGTCACTGCTACTGTCACTGCATGTGGTTGGAAGGAGAGAGCGGTATCGAACAGCACTCCCAAGTTTTTAGCTACCTTCACCATATTAGGAGGAGGTGTCGATCCCTCCGGCCACCACTCACATGGCTGAAATGAGACATCTTTTCCTACTGGTAGGATCTCGGTTTTGTCTGTGTTGCACATGAGGTGGTTGTCGTTCATCCACTGGATGACCTCAGTTAGGCATCGTTTGAAGTTAAGTTCAGCGTCTGTGGAGTCGTTGACCATATCAGGGAGATAAGTGGGGTCATGCACATGTTAAACAGCAGTAGGCTGAGCGATGAGCTCTGTGGCACTCCTTTTGTGATGGTGCGTTCTACAGAGAGTAACATTCCAAGGGACACAGCTTGTCTGCGATTCGTGAGAAAGGATTTTATCCATGCCAGTGCGGTGTTTGAAATGCCGCTAGATTTTAGCCTTGCCAGGAGATTACTGTGTGAGATAGTATCAAATGCAGCCGACAGGTCGAGCAGGATCAAAACCGCCTTCCTGCCTCTGTCAGCTATCATTTTTAAAGTGTCCGATATTTCCAGGAATGCAGATTCTGTGGAGTGCTAGGGGCGAAAGCCAGATTGCCGAGGGTGGATATTGGCGGCCTCAATTAATTTGGTTAGTTCTTTGTGAACTAATTTTTCTGTAATTTTGCCCAGTAGCGGAAGCAGCGATATAGAGCGGAGGTTGAAGAGAATGGATGAGTCAATCTTTTACTTCTTTTACAATGGTTTTACTATCGCTAGCTTCCATTCATCTGGCACTGTACCTGAACTTAGTGAGGAATTAACTATCTGATTAATTATTGGGTTGACCGTGTCTATGATTTGGTGGAGAATCATGGGAGGACAGGCATCCAAGGGAGAGCCTGATTTACATGCCGCGATTGCAGCACATGTTTGCTCCAGCGACACTGGTTCAAAGGTTTGAATAAAATGACGAGTAGTAGCTGGGTCGTGCTCCAGGGCACTGTCCTGGTTAAGGACAGAATACGTTAAAATACGTTAAAAAGTCCTTTTGAATGTTCTGAATTTTTGCTTCAAAGAAGATTGATATTTGATCACATAAACTCTGGGAAGGCGGTATTTCTTTCTGTAATGCTTTGGGGTTGGTGAAGGACTTTATGACTGAGAAAATGACTTTTTGATCTTGGTGCAAATAGTACTCTTTTTTAGCTAACTTAATCTGAGTATGGTAGAGCGTCCTGCTTATTTTAAATGCTTTTTTCTCTCCTGATTCATAGACTTTTCTCCACTTGTGCTCTTGTTGCTTACATTGGAGATGTAATTGTGCAAGGGCGGGTGTAAACCAGGGGGCTTTGTGGGTTTTTGGTTTTGCATTCTTATTGGGTTTCTCTGGTGGGATATGTTCATTGATTATTGCAGTTAACCAGGAGTGGAAGAGACGTGAGTCTACTTTGGTGATCACTGTTAGGAAGGGGACATGAGCCTGGGTAGTAGCCAACTTAGGATTGACGGCTAGTTGTGCCCATTTGCGCCTGGGTTGAAGGGGGGTGGGTTGCTTGTCCGGACAATTCATCAGTGGAATCCTAAGTATGAGGGGGATGAGGCTGTGGTCTGACCATATCTGTGGGATAGGGGTACCTGCAGAAAGCAGGGTGAAATGGAAGCAGACCCCTCCAATGTATGGCCAGCCCGGTGTGTAGGGGCATCCACCAATTGGTGCAGCCCGAGTAATTCTATTATTTCAAGAAAGCTGTCCACTCCTGGCTCACTTCTGCCTTCCAAGTGAAGATTAAAATCACCTAGTAGGGTGAAGTTGGCATATCTAAGCAGGAAATGACTTAGGGTATCTCCTAGTGAGTCAATAAAGTAGGCCTGGGCGGTGAACTTTGCTCCGTTCACGGAGTTTGTAGAGTTTTCTGCACTCCGCACTCCGTGGAGCTCGTGGAGTGCAGAAAACTCCGCTTCGCGATATGAAGCTGAGTTTTTACCCACTCGCGATCGCGAACGGTAAGTTCGCGATCGCAACCAGTAAGTTCAGGAGCCCAAGCTGCTGCTCGGGTAGAATTTGTACCCCAGCGGCAGGAATACCAGCACAAACTACAGTCCGCACTGCTCTCTGCCATTTGCGGAACTTCGTGGAGTTTTTTTGTAACTTTGTGGAGTTACGCATAGCAAAACTCCGCAAACTACGCCCAGGCCTACAATAAAGGTGACACGATGACCAGGTGGAAGATAGATCAGGGCTCCTGAAAAGGACAGGGAGGCTTTTAGGGAGATACAGAAGCCAAGGCTTTCTGCTCCCTTACGTGTGCCCAGCTCGAAATTAGTACAGTGTAATGGGTCACGAAGGATAATGGCCAGACCGCCTCCCCTGGAATCCACTCTGTCTTTCCTACAGATCGCATAGTTGGGTGGGACTGCTGCTGCAATATCAGTGTTACACCAGTCTTTCAGCCAAGTTTCAGGAATGAAGAGAAAGTCTAGCTGTTGCTCTGTGATTAAATCTCTGATATCTTGGCAGTGCCTGCATAATGATCCAGCATTACTTAGTTCCCCTTTTAATTGGGCAATATTAGTTGTTGCAGCTTTCCTAGGGCTATTGACTATGATGGGAAGTTCCGATCTGCACTTGTGACATGTGAAAGCACCCCTTATATTGATAGGCGATATTAAACATCTGCAGGATCCACTTATGTCAAGATTTTTTAATGCAGCTGATGTGTAAACGATACCTGGATGTTTTTGTGCAGCATTTCCAGCACTTGTCGCGGCCTTGGCGCGGACGGGCGCAGATGGGCTTGCCTTTGGTGGCCTTTGCGTGCCCGCTGTGTGCGTATGCTGCGCGCGTCCACTGCGCGTCCGGCCCAGCATGAGTTTAAGTAGCTGGCCGGGCGCTGAATTACCCTGTGCTCTAAATTCCCCGTCGGAAGTCGGGGGTGTGTCCGCTTCCCTCCAATTGATCGGGAAACGCTGCATCGGACCGAGAAAGCGGAGACAGAGCAAAACTGAAAAATGCAGAACTCAAAAGGCAGTGAGTAAAAACAATGGCAATACAAATGGTCTAATGTGCAAAGTTTAAAATCTTATGACTGTTTAAAATGTCTCAGGAGTTAAAATAGGTAAAATAGGTGCTCAGTGAGGGCTCCTCTCACCTAACGCTCCGCTGTGCGTCCAGCCCAGCATGAGTTTAAGTAGCTGGCCGGCCGTGGAATTACCCCGTCTTCTTAATTCCCTGCCGGAAGTCAGACAGGCCAGGCAGGGGGGCATGTCTGCTTCCCTCCGATCGATCGTCAAATGCCGCGTCGGACCGAGGAAGCGGAGACAGAGCAAAACTGAAAAATGCAGCAATAAAAATACAGTGAGTAAAAACAATGGCAATACAAATGGCCTAATGTGCAAAGTTTAAAATCTTATGAAATCTTATGACGGTTTAAAAAGTCTCAGGAGTTAAAATATGTAAAATAGGTGCTCAGTGAGGGCTCCTCTCACCTAACGCTCCGCTGCGCATCCGGCCCAGCATAAGTTTAAGTAGCTGACCCGGCACGGAATTACCCCGTGTTCTGAATTCCCCTCCAGAAGTCAGGCAGGCCAGGCAGGGGGGAGTATCCGCTGCCCTCTGATCGACCGGCAAACGTTGCATCGGACCGAGGAAGTGGAGACAGAGCAAAACTGAAAAATGCAGCAATCAAAAGGCAGTGAGTAAAAACATTGGCAATACAAATGGGCTAGTTTAAAATCTTATGACGGTTTAAAAAGGCTCAGAAGTTAAAATAGGTAAAATATGTGCTCAGTTAGGGTTCCTTTCACCTAACGCTCCCTCAAAGTGTGAACTTGAACGCAAGTACAAACATTACAATCTTGTTGGTTATTCTAATGAGAATACCTCATACCCCATTTTAGATCCTCAAATATGCCTACCAAAATCCTGAAACAACTACAGACACATGAAAGCCATCAAGAGTCTCTCCCTGATGTGACAAGTGTGCAAACGTGACCTGTGGCGAGTTTTTACTTGCGGGATTAAGTCCCCTTGAATCCTGAGGGTCCTTGGGGCCAACTAGGCCAACTAGCCCACCGGGTAACTCCAGTAAGCGCCACAGAGGTGTAAAAAGGGGCATGGCCTCGGACCACCTCTCTGCAAAGCAGCTCTGTGGCACTTACTGGAGGTACCTGGGGGGCTAGTTGGCCCCCAGGGACCCTCAGGATTCAAGGGGACTTAATCCCCCTACTTACAATGTGCTAGGGTGTGCGTTTGCACAGTGGTGCAGGGAGGGGGCAGGGCCTGATATAACAAGTTAGCAATCCTGCTGTGTGGGACTTACTGGTGGTAAGAAAAGGGGTAATTGGCCCCCAAGGTTGATGTTGGGGGCTAACTACTCCTCCTGTTACCTCCAGTAAATCCCACACAATGGGATTGCTAAGAGGTATTTCGGAGGCCACGCTCACCTTTCTCCACCACTCTGGAAACGCAACTGGTATGTTATAGTTAGAAATTAGCATTTAAAAAACCTCTGAAATTCACTGAAGAAACCATAGGTTTCACGGACGTTATAGTTAGAAATTAGCATTTAAAAAACCTTTGAAATTCACTGAAAAAACTATAAATTTCAGGAACATTATAGTTAGAAATTAGCATTTAAAAACCCTTTGAAATTCACTGAAAATACTATAGGTTTCAGGGACGTTATAGTTAGTTGGACATTTCACTTGTACAAAACCAGAGAAATTCCCCCATTATAGTTACTTCAGCTAACTATTATTCGCGCCCCCGCAATGCACTGCTGATGACGTCACATATTACATCATTCATGACATGATGAGTGACATCACTCATGACATCACTCATGACATCTCAAATGACATCACTGATGACATCATCCACGTGAAAATTTGATGCACCTCCTCACACCCTAATATAACCTTTGATACACCCACTCTAAAATACAGACTACTATTTTCGAAACCATAGACAAACCAATACCAGTTACTACATACGCACTCACTGATTCCTAGGTCTACACACACATCCACTCATTCACCCATACAGTCACTTATCAATGCAACACTATCATATGCACTCATACACCTATACAGACACTCACTCACCACCACTCATCCAGAGTTACTCACACACCTAGTCAGTCATGCAAAGAACCAATCATACTTCCATTTACTCACCTATACAGTTATACACACACCACCTCACTTATTCATACAGATACTAATGCATACTTACTCTCTTATACAATCACTTATACAAGTACACACTCATCCATACAGCCACTCTCACAATCACTCACTCTCACATATAGTTATTTATATACACCATCACTCACATATACTGCCTTTTACATATGTAGTTACTCGCACATGTACCACTGAGACATCCATTCACTCACCAACACACCCATACACACACTCACCCACCCATACGCGGTTTCCACATGCACTCTTGAACCCATACACCCAGTGAATAAACCACTCACACATCTATGCAAAGAGTCACACACCTCCCACCCACCCACATACACAATAAGGCACCCATACAAATACTCAGGCAACCAATCAATAACCCATATAGACACTCCTGTAGCTACTACCAACCCATGCAGCAGCTTACACAACTACAGACAGACTGATACAGACATTCAGTAAGACACATTTAATCACTCACTTATACAGTCATTCACGCGCCTACTAAATCCTCCATCCAGACACATATGCAGCCACACATTCTTCAATACACCTTGACATATATATAAAACATATTTAAACTTTATAGAAACACACAGTCACTGGATGATGTCATAAGTGATGTCCTCTGTGATGTAATTTGAGATGTCATCAGTGATGTCATCAGTGATGTCATTTACCATGTCATGAATGATATAATATGTGACACCATCAGCAGCGCATTGCGGGGCGTGAGTTATAGTTAGCTGAACTAACTATAACGGCGGAATTTCTCTGGTTTTGTACGAGTGAAATGCCCAACTAAATATAATGTCCCTGAAACCTATGGGCTCGATTCACAGAACTAACTTAAGACAAAATCCTAAACTTACTACCATTTTGGTATTCACAGAAGGCACTTACTCATTTTGGTATTCACAGAAGGCACTTACTCATTTCGGTATTCACAGAAGTTAGGAGTCCTAACTTTAGGACTCCTGAATGCCTTCTGTGAATATCGAAAGTCTTAAAATTAGGATTTTTCTCAGTTTAGTAGTAGTATAGTTAGGACTCCTAACTTTAGGAATCCTAAATGCCTTCTGTGAATACCGAAAGTCTTAAAATTAGGATTTTTCTCAGTTTAGTAGTAGTAAAGTTAGGAGTCCTAACTTTAGGACTCCTAAACTGAGAAAAATCCTAATTTTAAGACTTTCTTTATTCACAGAAGGCATTTAGGAGTCCTAAAGTTTGGACTCCTAACTTCTGTGAATACCGAAGTGAGTAAGTGTCTTCTGTGAATACCAAAATGAGTAAGTGCCTTCTGTGAATACGAAAATGGTAGTAAGTTTAGGATTTTGTCTTAAGTTAGTTCTGTGAATCGGGCCCTATGTTTTTTTCAGTGAATATATATATATATATATATATATATATATATATATATATACACACATATATATATTCACTGAAAAAACCATAGGTTTCACACATGTTATAGTTAGCGGAAATTTTACTGATAAAAAACCAATGAAATTCCCCCGTTATAGTTAGTGCAGGCAGCTATAACTCACGCGACCGCAATCCTCTGCTGATGCTAATACTGTATTTAGACACTTATTTGCCCATGTCTTCTTCCATACATTTTTAGCTATACATATATTACAAATATTTTTTTTTCATAAAGACACATATGTCATCAGCAGAAGATTGCGGTCGCGTGAGTTATAGTTGCCTGCACTAACTATAACGGGGGAATTTCATTGGTTTTTTATCAGTAAAATTTCCGCTAACTATAACATGTGTGAAACCTATGGTTTTTTCAGTGAATTTGCAAGGTTTTTTAAATGCTAATTCCTAACTATAACGTGTGTAAAACCTATGGTTTTTTCAGTGAATTTGTACGTTTTTTTAAATGCTAAGTTACTTTACGCCATTCGTGGCGTGCGCGCCCACTTAACGCAGTTCGTTCCGTGCGCGCACGGTGCGCTTCGCGCACCGCGCGCCCACTTTACGCAGTTAGTGCCGTGCACGCACGGTGGGCACGCGGTGCGATGACAAAGCAAGAAAGCACGTCAACAAATCTGTTTCTGCTTTCCTCCGTGACTATGGTATGGGTGCCATTTACCACAACAACTTGCGTTATGACATGCAAGACATTTATAGAGGAGATGGTGTGCACTTCAATGATGAAGGGAACAGAGTCTTCCTCTTGAACCTTAGACTCTGCATCGGTACTTACTTGTAGGTACCACTAAAAAATCATTTCATAAACACAACGGCTCTTTTTAGAGCCCCCTAATATCTAAACACTTAAATCTGATTTTCATTTTTTTTTTTTGTTTTTTTCTACCGTACGCTTACCGTAAGCTTACCGTACGCGTACCCCTTGATTTTTTTTAAAATCAATAAATGTTTTTTTTGTACTTTTCTGTCCTTCTTTGACCCCCTTACAAATGTTAGGGGGTCTGTAACTCTCCTCATTGCCCCCTTTCCTTGTTTTCACTCTTTTTTTTCAGAGTGAAATACACAAAATGGCGGCCGCCGCTTCCTGGTTTCGGCCGATTCGAATGTTTACTAAGATCTAAGAGCCAATCAGAATCGCGCTCGCGCACGCCACCGTACGCTTACCGTAAGCGTACGGTAAGCGTACCGTAAGCGGGCTCAGATATATATATTGATTTAAAGGCTATTTTCTCAGAATCTACTGAACAGATTTACACCAAACCTACAAAAGGCACTTCCTTGACCTAGGGACTACCTCTCTGCCAAATTTTGAGTAATTCTGTTCAGCCGTTCGGGCTGTAGCTCGTTCTAAAGGTCCTATGGAAAAATGCATGGGACAAACGCGTTTTGGGACCCCCCTTTTATCTCAGCCCCCGCTTTACGGATCCCCCCGAGACTTTCAGGGTAGGAGCGGAGCGTAGCGCCCCACCTATTTTGAGAAATTCGCGAGGATTCGTCGACCGGCGCCAAAGTTATTCAAAATAGAATGTTGAGGTTTTCCTATGGAAACGTGGTCCTAACTATAACTACCTACTGGCGACCGCCAGTAGGTAATATATATATATATATATATATATACATATATATATATATATATATTCATACACACACAGTGGTGTAACGAAACTCAAGGAACCCCTCTGCAAAGTACATGGAAGAGCCACCTTGCTCCAGACACAGTCTTGAGCTCTCAGGCCTGCCCGTGCACTGTGCCTGAGAGGGGTCCCCGGGAGCTTGGGGCCTGGGAGTCACCTGTAGGTAGTTATATGTAAGACCTAGTTTCCATAGGAAGACTGTTTTTCATTTTGCCAATAACTTAGGCATATGAAGAATCCTCAAGAAATTTTCAAAAGAAGTTTGACGCTCACTTCAGCTGCAGTCTTGAAAATCTAAGGGTTATCTGTCAAGCAGGGGCTGAAAAAATGGGGGTGTCCAAAATCTAATTTTCCTCATGTTAATTTCCATAGAAAATTAGACATGGCTACAGCCCAAACTGCTTAACAGAACTACAACAAATTTGGCAGAAAGGTAGCTGTTGGTTCAGAAAGCGTCCTTTTTATGATTTGGTGTAAATCAGTTCAGTAGTTGTGAAGTAATTAAAAAAAAATCCAATTGTATATCTAGGGACGAAAAGGATACGCAACTCCTTCTTATCGTGTGCTGAGATCTGATTGGCTGCCACAAACCAGGAAGCATTGCCAGCCATCTTGGGACTTGGCTTGAACCGAATCACAGAAAAAACATAAAAATAAGAAAAGGGTAGAAACCCCCTCACCCCCTATACCTCTTTGGAGGGTTCCACAGGGACCCCACAGAGCCAAACAAGCATTTAGTTTAAAATAATGTGGGCGAGAGTGTTGCTGATTCTGCAAATCCCACCGTAAATTTTAAAAAAATGAAGCGTGGGTTCCTGTGCTTCATTATCAATCTTCCCCTGGGAGGGGCTCGCCTCCTGGAGCTTAGTAATGCCCTGGGGACCACCACCTGCCTGAGTAGTCAAATTTGACTACTTGACTCATTTGGAAGGCATTATGTTAATGTCATTTTTGTTCAATCATTGACTTTTATGTGATGTAGTAACTTTGGATACCAAGTGCCAATGACAAAAAGACCATAGCAATAACTGAGTACAGAGCAAATGTGTGTTTTAGTTGTATGGGTGTGTCAATAGGTCTGTTGAGGTGTTATATGGTGAGTGACTGGCTGTCTGAGTGATTGTATGATTGATTAAATGGGAGTAGCAGTATTGGTGACTATATGGCTGTGTAAGTATTTGGTATGGGTGAGTTAGTGGTTGTATGAGTAGCTGTATGAGTGAGTGAGTGGTTGTGTGAGTGGTCCAATGGGTGAGTGAGTGGGTGTGTGAGTGCTTGCATGGATGAGTTAGTGGGTCCGTGACAAGTTGTATGGATATGGGAATAGGAATGTGAATGGCTCTGTGGTGTATGAGTGAGTGAGTATATAGGAAACTGTATGATAGTGTGAGTGGGTGTGTGAGTGGTTCTCTGGATAATGTCATCAGTGATGTCATTTGAGATGTCATCAGTGATGTCACTGACCATGTCATGAGTGATGTAATATGTGAGGCCATAAGCAGTGCATTTCGGGGCGTAAGGTATAATTAGCTCAGGTAGCTATAACAGCTGAGTGTCTATGGTTCTGTATGAGTGAAATCTGAGCCTAACTATAACGTCCCTGTAATCTATGATTTTTTCAGTGAATTTTGAATGTTTAAAAAAAATTATATTTCCTAACTATAATGTCCCTGTAGCCTCTTGTATTTTTCAGTGAATTTTTAAGGTATTTGTAATGTTAATTCCTAACTCTAATGTCCCTGTAAACTTTGTTTTTTTCAGTGAATTTGTAAAGTTTTTTAATTCTACTTCCTAACTAGTGGAAAAAGGGGGCAGGGCCTCCCATGAGCTCTCAGCAATCCCACTGTGTCTGACTTACTGAAGGTAACAGGAGGGTTTTCTTGCCCCCTAGGATCCCCAGCATCAAAGGGGACTTCATCCCACAACCAGTAGTGCACCAGGAGGTGCATTTGGTGAGTGGTGTAGAAAGGGGGCGGTCCAACCATAAGCTCTCAGCAGTTCCGCTGTTTGGGACTTACTGGAGGTAACAGGAGGGTTCTTGGCCCTCAATAACTCTAAGCAGCTAAGGGGAAGTTGAAGCAGAGTACCAAGTTGACTGCTAACACTTCCTGGTTTGAAGTGTTGGCAGACAATCAGATTTGAGCACGGGAATGTCAGATCCTCGGAGGACCCGCATCCCTGTATATTCTAATTTTGACACTTTCTGGACCAACAGCTACATAGCTGCAAATTGAGTGCAATCACGTTCAGAAGTTCGTACTTGTCATGGGTACGGGCTGCGGCTCTAGGGGCACTGTCACACCTCTCAACCTGGCTGCTAATTGTGACAGACGCACATACTAGTGCATCGGTTTTGCCAGATGTGGCAAAAGCGCATCTGCACACAAGGTCTGCGGTAAAATACATTGTACCATCCCTTTACCACATTACTGGTGGGTTGGTCATAAGGGATGTATGAAAATAGCCAAAGCCTCATGCCATAAACTGCATCACGACGAGAACTCCATGTCATGAAGTCTGTACCACTAAAAACAAGAATGTGAACTGAAATAACTCAACAAGTGACTATGTTTACTTATTTATTATTGTGTGATTACGTTTCTTTGATTATTTTTCTTTCTTTTTGCCTCGTATGAATAATCAGTGCCAAGTTTCCCCACAGCCGTAATCCTCACAGCGGAGAACTGGTCACGCCCCTGCATACGTCCTTGCAGCGTGATTCCTCTCATGGGCGGGACCCTCCTATAAAAGGAAACCACGCCCGGACGCACACGCTCGTTATTCTCTTGCTTCCCTGATTAGCAGAAGTGGATGTTGCTGTTGCGGCTTCGCGGTCATCTCGGTGGCTCCCGATGGTGCAGAGACAGTCAGCAGGAAGCTATGCGGACCTCAGAGAATCACTTAGAGTGAGAGTGATTCTTCCCAGCGGATTTTGGGTAAGAGCGCTCCAATTCTCCCTATGATTTTGGCATGAACGCTTCTGAAATAATTTTTTGACAAAATTCACGATCTTGAAAACTTTTTGCTTTCATTGATATTGTCTCATGGATTTCTTAACCCTCAAAGGATAATTTTTGGAACATTCAGCAAACTGTAACCGAGTAACTATTCACATCTGTATAAAGTTGTGTGCAGGTCCCACCAATCATCTTCTGTTGACATAATTAAGAACAGTACTTAAGGACAAAGCGTAAATCTGAACTTTGTGAAAGATCTAGTGGTAGAAAGCGTACGTAGATATAAATGTCACCTTTATTTACAATACTATGTTTAGTCAGTTTTTACAGCGTAAAGTGTTTTAACCCTTGTGTGTGTTCTGCTTGTAGCTTACCACTCTCAACAAATACCCAGGCTAAACAGTAGGGAAACGCAGGTAATTAACAGATACAATAGAAATATATATATATATTGCCAACTTCCTGGTAGGGTGCATTTAAATAACGTATTTAATACTCTTTTGCAGATCTCCTTCCCAGCTGTTCCCTACCCAACACCCTTTCCTCCATCTGGCCACTCTAATCATCTGTGTCCTAACGACAATCAGATTTGGAGCTGCCTGAAGGTGGACCCTTCTAGCATTGTGCAAGTCCTGAGGAACATCGCCTTTGACTTTACTGTAGTCATGTCTAAAATTGCCATGGGAATTACCATGGGAAATGCATGTTTTTTTACCCCCCCCTTTTTCTCAGCCCCTACTAGATCGATCACCCTGAAACTTTCCATGCACAACAAGAATCAGCAGGGCACTTTTGTAGGAAAATTCATCAAGATTTGTCAACCAGCTCTAAAGATATTAAGCAAGTCAAACAAAGCTTTGCCTATGGAACCTAGGTCCTAACTATATCTACCTACTGGTGACCGCCAGCAGGTCTTATACATGTGTATATATGTGTGTGCGTATACACACACACACACATTCACACACACACACACATATATATATATATATATATATATATTACCTACTGGCGGTCGCCAGTAGGTAGTTATAGTTTGGACCCTGTTTCCATAGGAAAACCGCAACATTCTATTTTGAATAACTTTGGCGCCGGTCGATAAATCCTCGCGAAATTTTCAAAACTAATGGGGCGCTACGCTCCGCTCCTACCCTGAAAGTCTCGGGGGGATCCGTCAAGCGGGGGCTGAGATAAAAGGTGGGTCCCAAAACGCGTTTTTCCCATGCATTTTTCCATAGGACCTTTAGACACAGCTACAGCCCGAACGGCTGAACAGAGTTCCTTGAAATTTGGCAGAGAGGTAGTCTACAGGTCTAGGAAGTGCCTTTTGTAGGTTTGGTGTAATTCTGTTCAGTAGATTCTGAGAAAATAGCCTTTAAATCAATATATATATCTGAGCCAGCTTACGGTGCGCTTAAGGTGCGCTTACCGTACGCGTACGGTGACGTGCGCGAGCGCGATTCTGATTGGCTGTTAGATCTTAGTAAACATTCGAATCGGTCGAAACCAGGAAGTAGCGGCCGCCATTTTCTCTCTCGCACTCTGAGAGGTGGCTAAAAAACAAAGGCCAAAAACATGTAAAGGGGCTGTTTCCACAACTCCTAAGCACCTAGCCATGTTGAGGGAGTCCTCAAAGATCCCCCAAGGTCAAAAACGGAATTTTAAATTTTTCGATAATTTCGCCGATTACGCTTACCGTAGGCGTACGGTAAAAATTAATAAAAAAACAAAAAATATCCATACTCTCCCCACCCCATGTGCAAATGGTGCCCGAAGGGCACCATTTGAGCATGGCTTAAAAGTGGTGTTAAAAAAATTCAATATTACCTTTCACAACGAAGCG
Source organism: Triturus cristatus (assembly GCF_964204655.1). Lineage (NCBI taxonomy): Eukaryota > Metazoa > Chordata > Amphibia > Caudata > Salamandridae > Triturus > Triturus cristatus. Next base: position 448,832,519 of record NC_140594.1, read on the forward strand.
CATCATATGTCCTCCATGTGCGTACATGGCCCATCTAGCGTAACGTGGGCACGCGGTGCACGTAGCGCACTGCGTGCCCACCGTGCGTGCACGGCACTAACTGCGTAAAGTGGGCGCGCGGTGCGCGAAGCGCACCGCGTGCTCACTGTGTGCGCACGGTGCGCGAAGCGCACCGTGCTCGCACGGAACGAACTGCATTAAGTGGGCACGCACGCCACGAATGGCGTAAAGTAACTTAGCATTTAAAAAAACGTACAAATTCACTGAAAAAACCATAGGTTTCACACACGTTATAGTTAGGAATTAGCATTTAAAAAACCATGCAAATTCAGTGAAAAAACCATAGGTTTCACACATGTTATAGTTAGCTGGACATTTCACTCGTAAAAAACCAATGAAATTCCCCCGTTATAGTTAGTGCAGGCAACTATAACTCACGTGACCGCAATCTTCTGCTGATGCTAATACTGTATTTAGACACTTATTTGCCCATGTCTTCTTCCATTAAATTTTAGCTATACATATATTACAAATATTTTTTTTTCATAAAGTCACATATGTCATCAGCAGAGGATTGCGGTCACGTGAGTTATAGTTGCCTGCACTAACTATAACGGGGGAATTTCATTGGTTTTTTACGAGTGAAATGTCCAGCTAACTATAACATGTGTGAAACCTATGGTTTTTTCACTGAATATATATATATATATTCAGTGAAAAAACCATAGGTTTCACACACGTTATAGTTAGGAATTAGCATTTAAAAAACCTTGCAAATTCAGTGAAAAAACCATAGGTTTCACACACGTTATAGTTAGCTGGACATTTCCCGCAATGCACTGCTGATGACGTCACATATTACATCACTCATGACATGGTCAGTGACATCACTCATGACATCACTGATGACATCTCAAATGACATCACTGATGACATCACTGATGACATCATCCAGTGAATGTGTGTTTTTCTGAAAATTAAATATGTTTTATATATCTCAAGGTCGATGGAAGAATAAATGAGTATATAAGTGTCTAAATGGATGATTTGTTTTTGAAAAATTGATTGTATTACTGACTGATTAAGTGTATCTTATTGAATACATGGCTAAGTGAGTAATGTTTAAATGTGTAAATACCTGTATCAGTCTCTCACTTTGTGTATAAGTGGCTGCATGGGTTGGTGAGCAGCAACATGAGTGTCTATATAGGTTATTAGTTGGTTTTTTGAGTATCAGTATGAGTGTCTGAGTGTCTGTATGGTTCAGTGGGGGGTATTACGTAGTGCATAAGTGCATGAATGAGTGACTCACTGTTTGTATGTGTTGAAGACAGCATATGTGCAGGACTGTATGGGTGGAAGAGTGTGTGTATGGGTGTGTTAGTGAGTGAATGGCTGTCTCAATAGTGAGTAACTACATATGTTTTAAACTAGTATCTGTGACTATTGGTGTATATAAGTGAGTGTATGTGAGAGTGAGAGATTGAAGGAGTTCCTGTATGAATAAGTATGTGTTTCTATAAGTGATTGTTTAAAAGACTAAGTATGTGTAAGTTTCCGTAGAAGTAAGTGTGGTGGTGTGTGTATAACTGTATATGCGAATAAATGTATGTTTGATTCTTTATTAGCATGAGTAACTATGTGTGTGAGTAACTCTATGGATGAGAGGCATTGTGTTACAGGATGTATAGGTGTATGAGTACATATGATGTGTGAGTACACGAATGAGTGACTGTACAGGACTGTTGGTGAATAAGTGGATGTTTATGTGGATCTTAGAATTATTGAAGAGGTTGTTGTAATTGGTATTGGTATGTCCATTTTTTTGAAAATTTCAGTCTCTATTTTTGAATGTGTGTATCAAAGGTTATATTAGGGTGAGAGGAGGTCTGCCACTCTATCACATGTAACATTTTGGTTTCCGAAAGATTAATTAATAATTAAATAAGTCCACAATAGAATTGCTTACCTTTCCGCATGGCCAAATAGTAATTTTAAAAATCTTTTTGAATAAATTTCCAATGGCAATCCAATAACATTCCAAAATTTTTGGTTTTCCAAAGTTTCATTAAAAATTGAAAAAGTCCACATTACAATTGGTTACCTTTCCATTAGGCCAAATGATAATTTGTAAAATCATTTTTTTTGAAAATTCCAATGGTAATCCAATAAAATGGTAAAATTGTTTTGTACAGATGTTGCCAAATCTCTCTAAAATTTAGGTTTCAGGAAGATTAGATAGGAATTTGCTAAATCAAAAGGCAAACGTTGCTTAAAAATCAATTGGGAATCATTACACAGTGTCCAGCCTTTTTCACATTTAAGATAAACTGTGTAATGTCCAGAAGTTACAGTAGGTCCTTCATGGAAAATTATTGCAACTGTTACAAAAGTTTTTCCTGAAATTGATAATTGCTGTCCTGTAAACTTCTTTATTAAAGTATCTAATTTTGAACCATCAGCTTTACAGCGTTGCATCATTAAAATTACATATTGTCCGTATTCCTTTAAAATTAACGTTGAAAACATATCAGATTGACACTCACTGCATTCCATGCTATGATTAGCATCTTTAACTAATTTAGCAAAAGTGACTGTTTTACTTTCTGGCAATGTTAATTAAATAAACCTTTCAGAATCAACATTAGAGCCACATATATTGTAACAGTTTTCACAGCTATGTTCCCATTTATAAGAGAGACCAAATACATTTTCAATGGGAACCCCTTCTTCTTCCAGTACCTGAAGAAAAAACATCAAGAATTCCTGTGCGTCTTGCTGTACATTTTGAGAAAACATACATCTAAAAGTTTTCTAATTTCAGTAGCACTTTCTATTTGAGTTTTATCATTACTCAGCTTTTGAAAAAGGAGACTCAACTCAGAACAGAATCTTTTTCCCTGATTTACTATTATCTGCTCTTGTACACTTTCCAGATAAAATGCAACATTCAGCACTACATTAGCGTAGCAGTTGACACCAGAGCTATTTTCAAAATGACATCCTACAACCTGTTCTTCATTTTCCTTTTTCTTTTTGCTTGCAATTACATCACTCCTCTTTTTTTTCCTCCTCTCTACATCTTCATTACAGACATTCTCATTTCTCCTTTTACGAGAAACTACACGTTTCTCCAACACAGGATACTGACCTAAATGAGGAGCATAGCTTCTTCTTAATCTATTATACTCCTTTACACAATTTGTATCAGCACTAATTTTTGAGTCATCAAAGTCTATCATGAATAAACCTGATAATGTTTTCACTCGTGACAAAGCAACATATGCCATACCTTCTTTGAACACAGTTGAACCAATGTTCACAAATGCACAATCTACAGTCAATCCTTGAGACTTGTGAATAGTTACAGCATATGCTAGAGAAAACGGAAACTGCTTCCTACGTACATATAAGTCTTTCACAAGCATGAAACGAACTGAACAACGACAAATGTCTTTAACTTCTTCTATCTGATAAAATTTTATTTTTAAACATTCAATTCCATCTTTTTTCTGATAATTAATAAAACCCACAACTCTTCCCATAGCTCCATTAACTAAACCTTTTTCAACATCCAAATTTCTCCTTAAAAATACTCTACAGTTCATGCAAACATATAGATTTTTTTCTAATCCAGCTGTTTTGGAAATGTTCTTCTCTAGTGAATCCAATTTATTTTTCAGTGTGCCTGTTAATGTGATAGTAATTCTTCCATCCTCAATTTTGTCCACTGCTTCCAATTTCCTGATATCTTCCTTTTCCAATTTCAAAAGCTCCTCATTGAATATTGAGCATTCACGTAGAGTTGGCATTAAGCAGATGACACTTTTCTTTTCTGCAATGTTCTTGTATATCTTCTCTGCAACTATTTCTTCCTTTGGAAATAAATTATGTAGCAACCGACTCTGTAATGCTTTTGTGCCTGCTTCAGTGAGTAGTCCAATCCTGATATCTTTCAGAATACTTCCATATTCTTCATCGTTTGCTTGCCTCATATTAGTAGTAAGTTCCTTGTACTCAAAGAAGGACCAAATATTTGCATTACCAATGCTTCCCAATGACTTCTTTGTGTCTTCATGTGTCACAGTATTAAACACTGGTTGTCCTTTAACTGGAGTAAGCTGTAGAAGATCCCCAAAAACTATGACATGTTTTCCACCAAATAACACGTCATAGTCTGTCCTTAGAATTTGCTGCATTCTTAAATGCACAAAGGCAAGCATTAAGTTTGATACCATGCTCACCTCATCAATAATGAGAACTTGCATCTTCTTCCATACTCTTGAAACTTCCAAGCATGCTTCTCCAGTTAGCTTGTTGTATTGTATTTTGTTCTCATGCTCCACTGTTAACATTAGCAAACGATGTAAGGTGATTCCTTTTATGTTATAGGCTGCTAACCCAGTTGGAGCAGTAACCACACAAGACAAAGTAGAATCCGTTTTTTGCTGTAGGTAGCTTCTGATGACTTTTATTAAGAAACTTTTTCCAGTTCCAGCTTGTCCACTTACATACATCCTGATTGGATGAAATGATGTGCATGAGCACTCTTTTTTTTCATGTTGAAATCCGTGATCAATTTTGCTTCTGATCTCTTCATAAATTTGTTGCTGCTCTTCATTCAGTTGTCTTTCCAAATTTTGTAAGTCTATAAATTCTTCTTGAGCTTGATTCATAGCCGTTTCCACTTCATTCATGGCTATTGATGCTTCATTTTCAATGATTGGTTGTCCTAGGGGATCTTGACTGAGTGTTCCTGAACTTTGGCTGTCCTGAGAACTGTCTCTAGCTACTTCTGCTGCAATTGTAGTTTCCTGTTCAATTTCTTCATTTAACATTTGCAGATAAGTTGAGAATGTACTGCATTGTATGCTGTCTTTGCAAGCATTAAAAGAATCTTCATAGCTTTGAAATTCTCCCAGTAGTTCGTCCTCTGAACGCCATGGTTTAAACAGCTGTAAAAGAGCCAAGTAGTAAAATTCCTTTTTGTCAGTAGTGTCGCAACTCAGCTTCCTGTGATTAATCAAACTTCCTTTTGTTTGCTTCACCAAACATCCTTCCTCACCAATGACTTTATATTTTCCATTGTTGATGTCTTCTGCGGCTTTCCGTGAATAAATGTAGTTCTGCAGCACTTCATAGAGACACATGTTCTCCAGATGATGACTTCTCTTGGGATAATATGTGTCCAACATGTTTGATTTCAAAATATCTGTACTTTCTGGGTCATTCTCGGCCAAATATTCAATTTCTCCAACAGATTTCAGTACCCGATTTCTCATTGCTGCAAGGCCTAAACTTGCCCAAATTATTCTTCTTGATTTCGAGTAGAGACTTGCAGAAGATAACCTATCTGAACATTCGTAGGATCCAATTTCTCGATGCGATAACATCTTTAAACTGAAACTGTACAGCTTCTTACTGACAGTCTTCTCATGAGAAATCTCTTCCCACATTTCTTTCCATTCAGTTTTTTCTGATTTAGTAATGTAAGACGTTACATATCGAGCAACAGCAATGGAATTGTCAGCTACATACTGTATATCCATGTTAGCATTCCACATGGATAAAATGACTGGGTTGTAGTCATTTATATTTTTTGATTCTTCTTTTCTTTTTAGGTTGTAGGTATTCTTAGGTGATTTTCTTGTGATAGTATGTCTCACAGATGACATAAAACTGTTTACTCTTCCATTTGAAAGAACAGGTCTAGGAAATCCAAATCGACATTAAGTGTAGTATTTTTCTTTGCTCTTGTATTTCCGTCGACAGTATTTTCCACACCGATGACTTTGGAAACGTAAAACTTGCTCCTTTAACTTTTTCTCTTCTGTGCTTTTTGGTATAGCACATGTTGCATATTCTTCAATGTAATATAACACTGCTTCATCAGTATCTGTTCCAAACTTTGGGGCATCCTTGATCCACAACAGCATATGAATATGAGGAGCACCTCTTGCCTGGTACTCTTTTCTCCAAAAGAAATCCACTACTTCTCCAAGAGGTGGATTTTTTTTATTGCAGATGAAGGACATCATAGCCTCAAATCTATGATTGAAATATCTGCAAACATTAACCGGATCCAATGAGCACAGTTCTCCAGCTGTCTTGTATTCGATGTTTTTAATGTTTGAATTTGCCTCTCGTAGAAAATCCAGTAAATCATCCCAAGCGTACTCAGCACAGCTTAGGGTAAGGAACCATGTTGGTGTTCCTAAATTCCGTAACATGCATTTTAATTCAACTTGGCGTCGGTACCAATATTCATTTGTCCCACGCTGACAAGCCATCAGATTGATCAGTTGTGTTTCCAAATGATCATCTCGGTGCTGCACTTTCTCCATAAAATCCTTAGCAGACACATTTTGTAAATGTACTCCACTTTTTAAAATGTGATTTACTGCATAAGATAGTGCAGACAAGTCGCTTTCAAATAAAAGATGGAACAAATAAGGAATACTTTGTCGAAATCTGGGATCTTCTGCATATAGTCTTGTAGTCCGATACTCAGAAGCTGGAATCTGTTCTGGACGTTCATCGTATCGTCCTCCTTTTCCTTTAGGAAACAGCTGGGGAAAACATCGAGCTTCCAAGCTCTCCTCCCATACACTCACGGGAGTTCCTTTTGCTTTCTTCATCTGAAACAGATCAATATTGTCTCCCATAACTTCTTTTGAATGTAGAGGATGTATGCTAAAATGTTCATAAATTTCTTCTTCCTTTGACTTGTCCACTTTTTCAATTTGTCCAGTTGGTGTTTCTGTGTCTTCTTGTAAATCTTCTTCTTCTTCTTCTTCTTCTTCTTCTATATAAATTGATTCATACCATTTGTTATTCCTTTTCAAATACAAATTTGCTCTTTGTACTTTCCGTACATCTACCAGCTCCTGCCAAATCTTCTTATTCTTTGTAGGTACACCATTAACCAGAATAACTAATGGTTCAGTTTCCAAAGTATCTGCATCAATAGTTTCCATATTTTTTTTCAAATCCAAGGGCAAATACACCATTCTACCTTTTAAACCTCTCAGTAAATCTGAAGGAGGTAATTTACCAGTTTTGGGCTCCATACGTACTATGGTCTGGAACGGATGAACACATTGAATAAGTATAGACTCATAAGTATTTAATTCAGAAAGTTCGGCAGGAATAACATCCAATTCTAAATTATTATGTACAGCTCTGGTCGGCATTCTATTTTCTTCTAATTTGTTGTAACAGTATTTACAAATACGCTGAACTTCACCCAATTCAAAACAATTTTCAAGAAATATATATGTGGCAAAATCCTTCCACTTATAATTATCTTCATTTTCACTTTTTCTATAGAGATCAACATACCTGGTTTGTTTTCTATAATGAGTTCTGCGGCAACAAATACAAGTAATATTTGGTCTTTCATTAGAGATTTTTTCAAATTTTGTTATGTGATCATTAAATGTCTTACTTACAAATGGTTCTACATTCTCTTCCACTTCTTCCTCATTTACTGTGTCCTTTTCTGCACTGTTTTGTTCAGGACCAAAGTAACAAAACTGAATTTCATCAACAACCTTCTCTACATCTGATACTGACCCACGGAACAGAGCCCTATTCAATTCATCTAACTTTAGTGCTGTACTTTTAGCAAAATACAACCGTCTCACAAACTTTCTCATTTCAGTATGATGAACAGCCAGCATCCTAAAATGATGGAAAACACTATTACACACTTTTCTAGATAGACAAGCCAGAGAATGACCCTGCAAACCAGTATTCTCTCTCACTCTGCATGGATCTAGACTTTGAAGCACCTTAATCTTCTGTTTTACACTTTTTTTACTATATTCTCTTAGAAACTCACGAAATTTATCAATAGATTCCTGACGCACAGTGCAAATACTACTACAATTCCAAGTGTACACTGGGGCTTTAGGACGTCTCCCCATAGCCTCATCCGCCATCACTTGTACCTCATCTCTTGGAACCATTATCTCCTTCTCCATTATGCAACCATTTTTCACTTCGTAAGCACGACCTCTGGTGTCAACTGCATGCAGCAAACTATTACTTTGAAAATAGCTCTCTTCATTAAAAAAAGGTTCACTACTTGAACTATGCATCCATTTTCCTAAAAACACTTTACAAAAGTTTGTTCTGTTCACTACTCTTTTCCTTTTGCTTTGTGATTTCAGTACATTAACCATTTTATCTAATGTACGCATCCTATTCAAAATTAAAATGAATAGTTTCCTTTTTAATTCTAATGCCTTTGCTGCAATGGCTTCAATTTCTTTTTTTCTCTTGTAAAATTTTGCCTTTTGCTTATATTTCTTCACATCCTTTATCAAATTGGACATAACTCTTCTCTGAAACATTTTTCTACGTATCTCTTTAAACGCTGTTTTTCTGTTTAAGTTAATCTTTATATTTACAGAAGGTATATTTACATTAACTAAATTCTCAATTTTTTCCTGTCCTTTTCTATTGACAACATTCTTTCCAGTACAGACATTTTGTACATTTTTCCTTTTTTTGAATATGTTCTTTAAAAAATCTTTTGTCTGCTTACCAGAAGATTTTTTCTTTTTCCCAACATGAGCATCTCCAACTAACTTAGGTCCTCCAGTTGTCTTCAAATATAGGTTTTTTTTGTGGTCTTTCTTTAGTCTGGATTTTGTAGGCATCTTAAATTTTGTTCACTGCTCTTCAGCAATACCTGAAAAAAACTAAAAAAAAATTCCTTTATTTTATTTAAATATATTACTACATTTTTTATGTTCTTTAGAAATCTTAAAATACTATAAACCCCTTTCCTATAAATGAAAATCACAATAACACCTTCACAAATTAAATATCTAAAAATAATTCCTGTGTGCACACAAAGTCATGCTTTGAAATTAGACAGAAAACGAAATTTCTTTGCCAATTACAAAGCATACTTTCTACTCTTTTTTTTGGCAAGTGATAAGTACTTTTACAGACTGACACATTTTGAATCCACTTTTCAGATTCTTAAAAAAGCACATGTCCAAACTGCTTTTTCAGACCAGCACCATGTGTAACCTGGGTGACTGACTACACTCCAGCAAGGGCAACCAGCCTTAGTGATGCTGAATGTATTTGCATTACTGACTGAAACCTCAAACCCCACTCGGTTGTGAATACTGTGCATGATTCCACAGGATAAGCAGCTGGTTGTGTGCTAAGAGTCTGCTTCTGCACATAAAAATGGCTCCCCCTTTCCATCTAATGCAACTGTGAAATCACCAGAGCAATACGCAATAAATCTCTGCCTGTAATTCCTCTTTGCACACAGAGTCATGTTTTCACATTAGTCACAAAACGAAATTTCTTTGCCAATTTGAAAGCACACTTACTAGTCTTTTTTTTGGCAAGTGATAAGTACTTTTACAGACTGACACATTTTGAATCCACTTTTTAGATTCTTAAAAAAGCACATGTCCAAACTGCTTTTTCAGACCAGCACCATGTGTAACCTGGGTGACTGACTACACTCCAGCAAGGGCAACCAGCCTTAGTGATGCTGAATGTATTTGCATTACTGACTGAAACCTCAAACCCCACTCGGTTGTGAATACTATGCATGATTCCAGAGGATAAGCAGCTGGGTGTGTGCTAAGAGTCTGCTTCTACACAAAAAAAGATGGCTCACCCTTTCCATCTAATGCAAATGTGAAATCTCCAGAGCAATACGCAATAAATCTCTGCCTGTAATTCCTATTTGCACACAGAGTCATGTTTTCACATTAGTCACAACACGAAATTTCTTTGCCAATTTGAAAGCACACTTACTTTTCTTTTTTTTGGCAAGTGATAAACACTTTTACAGACTGACACATTTTGAATCCACTTTTCAGATTCTTAAAAAAGCACATGTCCAAACTGCTTTTTCAGACCAGCACCATGTGTAACCTGGGTGACTGACTACACTCCAGCAAGGGCAACCAGCCTTAGTGATGCTGAATGTATTTGCATTACTGACTGAAACCTCAAACCCCACTCGGTTGTGAATACTGTGCATGATTCCACAGGATAAGCAGCTGGGTGTGTGCTAAGAGTCTGCTTCTGCACAAAAAAATGGCTCCCCCTTTCCATCTAATGCAACTGTGAAATCACCAGAGCAATACACAATAAATCTCTGCCTGTAATTCCTCTTTGCACACAGAGTCATGTTTTCACATTAGTCACAAAACGAAATTTCTTTGCCAATTTGAAAGCACACTTACTAGTCTTTTTTTTGGCAAGTGATAAGTACTTTTACAGACTGACACATTTTGAATCCACTTTTCAGATTCTTAAAAAAGCACATGTCCAAACTGCTTTTTCAGACAAGCACCATATGTAACCTGGGTGACTCACTACACTCCAGCAAGGGCAACCAGCCTTAGTGATGCTGAATGTATTTGCATTACTGACTGAAACCTCAAACCCCACTCGGTTGTGAATACTGTGCATGATTCCACAGGATAAGCAGCTGGGTGTGTGCTAAGAGTCTGCTTCTGCACAAAAAAATGGCTCCCCCTTTCCATCTAATGTAACTGTGAAATCACCAGAGCAATACGCAATAAATCTCTGCCTGTAATTCCTCTTTGCACACAGAGTCATGTTTTCATATTAGTCACAAAACGAAATTTCTTTGCCAATTTGAAAGCACACTTACTACTCTTTTTTTTGACAAGTGATAAACACTTTTACAGACTGACACATTTTGAATCCACTTTTTAGATTCTTAAAAAAGCACATGTCCAAACTGCTTTTTCAGACCAGCACCATGTGTAACCTGGGTGACTGACTACACTCCAGCAAGGGCAACCAGCCTTAGTGATGCTAAATGTATTTGCATTACTGACTGAAACCTCAAACCCCACTCGGTTGTGAATACTGTGCATGATACCAGAGGATAAGCAGCTGGGTGTGTGCTAAGAGTCTGCTTCTACACAAAAAAAATGGCTCACCCTTTCCATCTAATGCAACTGTGAAATCACCAGAGCAATACGCAATAAATCTCTGCCTGTAATTCCTCTTTGCATACAGAGTCATGTTTTCATATTAGTCACAAAACGAAATTTCTTTGCCAATTTGAAAGCACACTTACTACTCTTTTTTTTGGCAAGTGATAAACACTTTTACAGACTGACACATTTTGAATCCACTTTTTAGATTCTTAAAAAAGCACATGTCCAAACTGCTTTTTCAGACCAGCACCATATGTAACCTGGGTGACTGACTACACTCCAGCAAGGGCAACCAGCCTTAGTGATGCTGAATGTATTTGCATTACTGACTGAAACCTCAAACCCCACTCGGTTGTGAATACTGTGCATGATACCAGAGGATAAGCAGCTAGGTGTGTGCTAAGAGTCTGCTTCTACACAAAAAAAATGGCTCCCCCTTTCCATCTAATGCAACTGTGAAATCACCAGAGCAATACGCAATAAATCTCTGCCTGTAATTCCTCTTTGCACACAGAGTCATGTTTTCACATTAGTCACAAAAGGAAATTTCTTTGCCAATTTGAAAGCACACTTACTTTTCTTTTTTTTGGCAAGTGATAAACACTTTTACAGACTGACACATCTTGAATCCACTTTTCAGATTCTGAAAACAGCACATGTCCAAACTGCTTTTTCAAACCAGCACCATTTGTAACCTGGGTGACTGCCTACACTCCAGCAAGGGCAACCAGCCTTACTGATGCTGTATGTATTTGCATTACTGAGTGCAACCTCAAACCCTTAAAGTATTCCTTATTTTTACCAGTACACCTTAATTTATCGTGAAAACATAGTCCATATTATTTTACATGTTCCTCACATTTAAATTTCTCCCAAAACAGAAAATGATAAACACATCTTCAACAAAAGGAATTCCATTTCTATCATTCATTTCTTAATTTACCATATACATCCCCTCTCAAACTCTAAACTCACCTTTAAAATTAGTTAGTTGTGAAAGAAATGTGGCACTCAAACAGCAGATTATCAGAGCCAGGATCTCTGTTCTTTACACCTCTCTCCTCTCAGCAGAACCAGATAATGGCAAACTTTCCGTCTCTTTTTCCACACATATACATGTTAATTTCAAATCTCAGTGCTTCCCCCTTTTTTTCAAATGTAATCACACATTTCTATTGGTTGAAAACCAACCCTTTTCCAAAAGTACCCTTCCCCCAACTTGACTTCTGCCTAGTACCCTTCCCCCAACTTGACTTCTGCCTGCTACCATAGCAACAGCTCATGGAACACTGCTGTGTGGAGTTAGGTCAGAAGTTCACCAAACAATGTTTCAATTCCACAGAGCAAGAGTGCTTGACTTTTCAAACCTAACAGCAAATCCATAGTACTGTTCTTTGGTAACACATTTTTCTGTACCAATACAAAACATGCTTCTATTAATTTACACATACAGCCTAGTTTTTATTCTAGAATGGTATGAAACAGCCAATCAGTTCTTTTTTTTTATAAAAAAATATGTATGCCTCCATTTCCAAACTGTCTTTCATTTCTTTTTACCATTCTACTGAATTTCACCTCCTGAGTGCATCCATTTCTCCTTTGAAGATGTTCACAGTGTGGATTGTAGGGCACAGCTATGTCTTCTGGAGTGAAAAGTATGCAGAGAAAACAGATATGGTGAGAGACCTTGCTTTGCCAAATGTAGACATTAAATGGATTGGTCAGAGAGGGTTAAAGTGGCACCAATTGATGCCATTGGTGAAATCCTTCATGCAAATCCAACACCCTGACCTCATAATAGTGCACTGTGGTGGCAATGACCTAGGCACTTTGACTGGGGTAGGTCTGGAAATGCTTATGAAGGACACCTTTGCACAACTGTTTTCACTTTTCCCTAAAACTGCCTTTGTCTTTTCTAACATATGCCAAAGGCAAAAATGGAACTGGTCCAATCATTTTTGTCCGCAGATTGACAAAGCAAGAAAGCACGTCAACAAATCTGTTTCTGCTTTCCTCAGAGACTATGGTATGGGTTCCATTTACCACAACAACTTGCGTTACGACATGCAAGACATTTATAGAGGAGATGGTGTGCACTTCAATGATGAAGAGAACAGAGTCTTCCTCTTGAACCTTAGACTCTGCATCGGTACTTACTTGTAGGTACCACTAAAAAATCAAATCACTTCATAAACACAACGGCTCTTTTTAGAGCCCCCTAATATCTAAACTCTTAAATCTGAATTTCATTTCTTTTTTTTTCTTTTTTTTTCTACCGTACGCGTACGTTGAGCTTACCGTACGCGTACCCCGCGATTTTTTTTAAAATCAATAAATGTTTTCTTTGTACTTTTCTGTCCTTCTTTGACCCCTTTACAAATGTTAGGGGGTCTGTAACTCTCTCCCTTGCCCCCTTTTCAAGATATCACCCTTTTTTTCTGAGTGAAACACACGAAATGGCGGCCGCCGCTTCCTGGTTTCGACCGATTCGAATGTTTACTAAGATCTAACAGCCAATCAGAATCGCGCTCGCGCACGCCACCGTACGCGTACGGTAAGCGCACCGTAAGCGCACCGTAAGCTGGCTCAGTTATATATATTTATTTAAAGGCTATTTTCTCTGAATCTACTGAACAGATTTACACCAAACCTACAAAAGGCACTTCCTTGACCTGAGGACTACCTCTCTGCCAAATTTCAAGTAATTCTGTTCAGCCGTTCGGGCTGTAGCTGTGTCTAAAGGTCCTATGGAAAAATGCATGGGAAAAACGCGTTTTGGGACCCCCCTTTTATCTCAGCCCCCGCTTGACGAATCCCCCCGAGACTTTCAGGGTAGGAGCGGAGCGCAGCGCCCCACCTATTTTGATAAATTCGCGAGGATTCGTCGACCGGCGCCAAAGTTATTCCAAATAGAATGTTGCGGATTTCCTATGGAAATGTGGTCCTAACTATAACTACCTACTGGCGACCGCCAGTAGGTAATATATATATATATATATATATATATATATATATATATATATATATATATATATATATATATATATATATATATATATATATATAGGATAGGGCCAATTCACAAAGGTAAACTGAGACAAAAGTCTAGCTTTACGACTTTCGGTATTCACAAATGGCATTTAAGAGCAGTAAAGTTAGAAGTTTGTCTCAGTTTAACCCCCGTTTTGGTCTCAGTTAAACAAAAGTCTACCTTTTCCACTCGTAAATGCCCTTTTGTGAATACCAACAGTCGTAAAGTTATACTTTCGTCTTTTACCTTTGTGAATTGGACCCACTGTAGTTATAGTTAGGAACTAGTTTCCATAGGAAAAGCATTTATTATTTTTTGAATATCTTCAGTGACATTTGACGAATCTTCATGAAATGTTTAATATTAGTTTGCCAATCATTTTAGCTTCCATCTGGAAAGCGTCTGGTGATCCGTTAAGCGGGGGCTTATAAAAAGGGTGGGTCCCAAAATAAGTTTTTCCCATGCAATTTCCTATAGGGATTTTAGACATGACTAGAACACGAACAGCTGAACAAAATTGCACCAAATTTGCCAGAAAGCTAAATCACGGTCCAGAAAGAGTGCTTTTTGTAATTGGGTGCAAATCCATTCAGTAGTTTTAGAGTTATCAAAGAAAAAAGATTAATATATATCTAGAGACAAGGATCCACAACAGATCAACCCATGCACCAACAGCAATGCCATGATTGGCTGGCTGCAACCTGAGAGAAAAGTTGCTCCCGCCATTTTGTTAATCGGGTCACGGTTCCTGGGGGCTGGGGAGAAATAAAGTAGAAATAGGATATAAGAGGTCAGGATAGAGGTATCCTGACCCCAGGGGACTGATGGAGGGGTCTGCGAGTGACCCCTCAGGGAGAAGCAATTGAGGGAAAGTGTTTTTTTGTGTGTGCAAGGATCCGCTGATCCACTGTGGTGCTTAGCACTGCCCCGTGTGACTCAATAGTGGATCTGTAGATGCAGACCCCAATTAAAAAACACATACACTTACTCACAGACCCACTCACACACTCTCCACACACCCACACAGCCACTCACATACCCTCTCACGGATCAATACACACATGCACACACCCACTCATAGACCCACAATACCACTTATACACCCCCTCACACACCCATTCAGACATTCTGAGACACCCACTCAGAGACCCAGAGAGCCACTCACACACCAACTCACAGCCACTTACACATCCACTCACATACCCACAAAGTCACTCACACACCCATATAGCCACTCACAAACCACAATGCCACTTACATACCCACTCATACATCCACCCACCATACACTCACATGCCCACTTGCAAACCCACATGACCACTCACACACCCATTAACATACCCATACAGCCACTCACATACTCACTCACACACCCACATATACACCCACACAACCACTCAAACACCTAGTTACACATTCATACAGATAATCAGTCAATCAACTAATCTATCAATCAATCAAAAAACGTTATTTGCTACTCTTCAGTAGCATAAAAGCACAAACAGATAAAATACAAACTTCAGTAGTAGCAACTTTAGGATACACCCCATATAAATAACACCTACACAGTACACACATATTTAAAGATCAAAGCCCTTAATACCTAAAAATACATTTCCATAAAAAAGCATAATGAAAAGATATCATACAAGAATCATCGTGATGGACTAGCACATTTCTGGATTTATAAAATATGCCAAATAAAAGAGGCCATTTCACAGCAGACCAGAGGGCAGAGGGTAGCCCCATTATTTGGCCGAGGATCCACAGCAGGTACGTGGATCTGAGTGAGAATTTAGAAAAAAAGGATTTGAAAACAAAAAGAACCAGTGTTTGGGAAAAGGGTTGGATCTGAAAAGAGCCTTTGTGTTTATGTA
Organism: Triturus cristatus; assembly: GCF_964204655.1. NCBI lineage: Eukaryota > Metazoa > Chordata > Amphibia > Caudata > Salamandridae > Triturus > Triturus cristatus. Next base: position 448,848,385 of record NC_140594.1, read on the forward strand.
GAAGATAACTACAAATAGAACAGGATGTAAACTTTTAAGTTGTTGAGGCACACCCTTTTTCCTGTCTCTGTGAAAAGGACTCTGTCTTTTTGATATATTCTGACCATGTCAAAGGGGAAATTGTTATGGTATATAGAGCACATGTTTTGGTCTCGGAGAAATGCAGAAACAGCTTTATTGACATTTCCTGGTTTTACCTATCTGCATACTAAATTGGTTTGACCATTGTCACCTCTGTCTTTGCCAAATATTGGAAAACACCAAGGCAGTATGTGGGGAAAATCACATTAATTTTGCAAAGGTATTCTTCATTAGGATTTCCAGTCCTACTCCAGTAATTGAGGCTAGGTCATTGCCACCACTGTACATAATCATGGTATCTGGATGTTGACAACTCACAATGCTTTCAACCAAAGGCAGCTATTAATGCCACTTTAACCCTTTCTGCAGTGCTTTATTTGTAAAATAGTAGGTGCTGGTGCTCAAAGTAATTTTCATACACCTGCAGCTGGTGCTATAAAATGTCAGAGGATGATTAGCAAGGGTTCACAGTCCCATATCTACCTCAGGCCTCTTAGATTCACTGCCAGTCAACCCCTGCCATGATATCTCGCTCTTAAAGGTGTCTGCTTTCTACATTACTTTCTGTGTTTCTTTTCCTCTGTCTTTTCATCTTTTGTTTTTCTCTCTGTTGGCCATGTGGAATGTCTGATGTGGTGAAATAAGTGCCGGTCCTCAAAAATAAGTGCTGGTACCCCCACCGGCACCCACCAGCTCAAATTAAGCACTGCCTCTATGTCCAAACACAAGTAATGTATACATTAGTCAAACCTAGTTCCCTGTCAATGCCACTCTTTCTAGCACTCTCCCTGACCCAAAACACAAAACTATGGCGCCCAATCCAGACTCTGACCATTTTGGAGGCTAGCAGGAGTAGCACAACGGAAAAAGCTGCAGCTAAATGATGTAGTTTTGAGATGAAAGGCAGTTCCAGTGGAGGACGGCAAATGAAATATAAAAGAACATATTTGATTGGATGGTAGAGATGTGCAGGGAGTGAAAATTAGGCTTTGGAATAAAAGTTATGTTTTTTGGGATATGCTTGGAACTGCAAAGAGTCAACCACACCTGCTACAGTTAATGTGAAGCTAGTAAGCTGTTTAGAAAAAGTAATGTGAACGTTTGACCTACTGTTAGGCAGAGACTATCGGAAACATGGTTACAATGGAAACAGCTTAAAGAGTGTGGGAGGGAGGAAACTAAAGAGACTGAAAAGCAGACTAGAGTATAAATATTCCTCAGTAGGAAGTTTATGTCTGTATAGATGACAAGCATTAAGAGCAGATTTTTTAATGCTTTTAAGGGCTTCTGTGTGGATCCGTGATGCCCCACTGCATGACCCGGGCACTTCACATAACTTTTATATTGAAGGCTGCCCAGGGATCCGCAGGGCCCCCACAGACCGTAGTGGCTCTGCTGACCCGAACGGTTGATGCCCTGGCGCCAACCAAGTGCACCCACAAGAAATCTCAAGGTGGAGCCTATGGGGGTACTCAAAATGCCTGCAGCCCCTATCGGCTCCTGGCTAGCACCGTACTGGGTGCTGGTGGGTGCCGATGTCATTACTTTGCTCCCACCCTGGCGAAAGAAGCAGTTTTCACTGCTCCCCCCTGGGTGGGAGGAAAGTTCTATTCCCTGCCTAGGAGAGTGAAGGCATACCCTACAGTTAACTACAGTGTCCCACGGATGGGTCCTTGGGAAACTGCTAAATATCAGGCCTTGGGGATGTGGCCCTAGGACCGATCTTCAGCTCAGGGAAGGTGACTGCATGCTCCTCTCATCAATATTTATGTTAGGACCCAGGGGATGGGTCCTCGTGGCCTCATCAGGGCTTGGGGAGGGTGGTCTGCATGGCCCCTTGGTTCTCCTTGCACACCCCAGGGGACGGGTATAAAAACATGGGGAACTGCACATTGATGGATCCTCCCCTGAGCCACAGTACCAATTCAACGATATGCTGTTTTTGGTCCCTGGGATTGTGCTTCTGTGACCTCCTCCAGGCCTGGGGGAGGACAGGGTATCACTACCTTATACCATATATATATATATTTTTTTTGGTTTTTGTTTTGTAGGAAGGGGACTGGGTCCCTGAGTCCTAAATTGGCTGCCACCACATGTTTTTTGATGTGGTGATATCCAGACAGATCTTACCTCAAGATCTGTTGGCACTGCAGATCATCCTCAGTGTGAAATATACATTTTTGAATCTTAATATATAAAAAACTGATATACAACAAATCAGAAACAGCACACTTTCTGGACTAAGATCTAGCTTTCTTCCAAATTTGGTGTAATTCGTTTCAGCAGTTTTCTTGTTATTGCTATTCAATTCTCATATGGAAAGATTAATGGGGATAACATGTTTTGGGACCCACATTCTTCTTAGTCCCAGATCACCCTGAAACTTCCCAGGAAGGGGCTGAGAAGGATGAGGCATTTTTTGGAAAGTTACATGAAGATTCATTGAACAGCGCCAAAGTTCAAAGCAAACCAAAAGAGGCTTTTTCTATGAAAATGTAGTGCCAGCTATAACTATATATATATTTTCCAGAGAGAAAGTTAGACAGCGTTATAACCAACACAGCTGAACACGGCTAAACAGAATTACAGCGGATTTGACAGAAAGTGTCAGTTTGTCAGTTGATGATCATCTGCTTAAAAGGTTTGAGAAATTAAGCATTTAAATGTATAGATTTATTAACAGTTGGTGTCTAGTCATCCTCTGATTGGCCACATTGAAAGAGACTAGCCAATCCTGATTGGTTGGTCACAACCTGAACAATATGTTGTAGTAGCCATTACAGGACTCAGGTACAAGTCCCTTTGTCCTGAAAATGTATTAAGAAAAAAATATAAGCACACCCTAACCCCAAAGGGCATGTTGGGGTTCCAAAGGTTCCCTTTCTTGATTGATAGGCCACAACTTTGATAACATGATAGTTTGAGAGATTTTGATGTATTTTAAGGTTATTTTCCCTGTGTAAAATACAGATCCTGTTCTGGGATTTCATGAAGAAAATTTGAGAGAAAACTGTTCCTCTAATGGTTTGTTCATAAAAGCTATGGAAGGTGCTCCAGAAGCTACAATGAGACTATCTTCCTCAGCCATGTGAGAAAAAAAGTCTGACATACTGAGTAGTCTACTCTTGTCAGTTGATTCCCTCCCCAGTCTTCTACTGCATCCTCTGTCAATGTTGTCATGAACCGCTAGAACTGGAACATTCTTGTTGATATATAAAATTGTGGCATATCTGAAACTATCATGATTGAATCAAAGCTGCAAAACTTAAAACATTTCCTTTTGAAAATATTAAAATGAGGGATGTGTATAGTCATAGAAATTCTGGTTAGTGCTGTAGAAAGTAAACATAGGACACTTTTTTCACCAATTCTCAAATGTCTTCCTCATCCATGTCAGTAAAACATTCTGACTTACAGACTGAAATATGTCCTTTCAACACCATAAACAATCTGCCAGTTAACTCCTTGGTGATCAACTGCAGCTTTTTAATGAGCAACTAGAGTGCTAACATTATGCATTTATGACAAAATTGTAGCACCCCAAGCCACTATCTTGATGGTATCAAAGCTGTAAAACTGAACGTATTTCCTACAGGGAATACTGCGTTGAGTGACAAAATGAAACAGCTTCCAAGCAAAAAAGTCACCAAAGATTGTCGCCTGTGAAACAAAGCCCAAATAGCTCCAAATGTAGCCCAAATATAGCCTAGCAATACAACTGTGCTAATTGTTTAACTAATTTGTGCAACAAATAATCAAGTGATCATTTGGGTAAAAACATAAAAATAGCAACAAGTTTAAAAGACCTTTGTTGCTATTTGAGAACTCAGGAACGCTAACTATAATTTCTATAAGAAAAAACATTCCTTCTTTTTTTAAAGGAAATGCTTCAACTTTAAATGTTTAATTCTATCAAAATAACTTCAGGTGTGCCAGACTTTTGTCATATTCACAGAATTTTGACAATCTTGTTGTTCATTAGAACACTGTAGGGAGGTAGGAGACAGGGGATTGGGCTCGGACACGGGAGGGCAAGGTGTCAGGAACAAAAAGCTGACCACAAAGGGGAGGTTCATGGGGCAATGGCAGCAAAACAGACCATGTAGAGCAAGCATAAGAGGGAGTGGCAGCACAACAGACCATGAATTGCAGGCGAGAGGGGCAATGGCAACACAACGGACCATGGAGGGCAGGACAGAAGGGGATAGGGGCATGGACTCAGGCAACAGAGGACGAGATAGGAGGGGACAGGGGTAGCACACTGATCACACAGGGTAGATGGGAGGGGCTGTGGCCTCACAACAGGCCACGTATGGCAGGCAGAAGGAGAAGGGGCAATTAAATGGACAGTGGAGGGAAGAAAAGGCCAGGGGCAGAAGCAGCAAGATGATCATGCAGGACAGGCAGAAGGGGTGGTGAAAGCACAAAATAACACAGAAGGAAAGAGGTAGGGGATAAAATCACACACTTGGTCAGGGGGAAGGGCAGCCATCTGACCATACAGGGCATGTAGGAGAGGCAGTGGCAGTAGAACAGACTATTTATTGCAGGTGGGAGAATTAGTGGCAGTATCATAGTGGGCAAGAAGGAGGGGGCTGGGGCTCAATTCCTTCAAAAGAGGGTAGGGGCAGTAAGATGACTGTGCAGGGTGGGAAGAAGGGGCAGTGGCAGCACAAATGATCTTGTAGGTCAGGTAGGAAGGGTCATTGCTACACAAAAGACCATGGAGGGGTGGGCGGGAATAATGAAAGACAGTGGGAAGGAGGTTGGGAAATGAGCAGCAAACTGACCATTCTGGCAGGTGGGAGCAGCACAACGGAATAGGCATGGCAGACAGAAGTTGCAGTGGAAGCTTAATGGACCATGAAAGGCAGGAGGAAGGGGTTGGGCCCGCAAACAGGCAACAGAGTGATTCTTGAAATTGAGAGTGTTTTGCTGTACTAGTGATGCTTTGTCAGATGTAAAGTTGAGAGTTCATTTTGTGTTCAATGAGGGAATGTTATGCTGCATGTGAAGGTTTTGGTTATATGCTGTTGCTTCTTGGTTCACTTTGTGGTTACTGTGGTTTAAATGCACTTGTCATATTTGCGATATGCGTCAAAAAGATTTTGATTTATTATTTGATTTCTAGATAATTAGATTTGTCAGCAAAATAGGATTTCAAGATATTGTTGTTGAATTTGTCTGCAATGTAATGTAATTTGTGAGGCACCAGATTCACACAAACAGGGAAACAAAGGCACACAGCTTGTTATCAAATTTACAAGCTTTTAAAAGAGAATATGTTTTGGTGGATGATTTTTGACTTTGGTAAACCCCTGTATATAAGAGATACACATGCACTGTAAGAATGTCAGATTTATCTGTCTGTATGAGTAATTACACAAATAGCTCATTAAATTGCTCTTTCTAATTTATTGTATTACTTTATTCATTGATAGCACTACTCATCTCAATGTAGCATGTCAGAGTGCTTTACATCACACACATTCATTATTAAGAGATAATAAGGCATACAATTGGGTACATCAAAATGAAAGGAATATTACATGAGACAATCTCGTTTAGAAGGAATAGGAGTCACAAATTATTCATACTGGTAGGTATTATTTGTTAATAGTGCAGGGCCAGGAGAAATGCTTAGCGTGGATTAAAAACGTAATGCAGTAATTGAATTTGTTTGTATTAATAAGTCTTTATTAGTACCCAGAGGAACAATTTTTAGCAACTTTATGTAATGACAAATTAAGATAAAGATGATAAGGTTCTAAATCCATGCCTCTCAGTTTTCATGCCGCTCTTCAATGCTATTTTGTAGCCTACTGATCTATAATAGAAAGACTGCAACTTGTGATTTGCAAGTAAAAAAGGAACGCAAGGTCAAAAACAGTAAATCAGATACTTATCTGAGTAAAATACAAATCTGTAATCTGCATGTTACAAAATCTGCTTTGCAGCAGGCACATTAATCCTCTTACTACTTTATCAATCAAAACGGTGACTAAACAAATCACATATCTCTTGAGGGATCACTGACACAATATCATGGAAAACCATATCATTATGAAACAACAAGAGGAGGGACAATAGGGCTTTTTTCTAGGTCCAGCATACGTGCCCAGGACAACCTAAGAGTAAAAACACATATAAGGTCAGAAATGTATTAGGTTCGATATGTAGGATCAACAAGTGAGTCCTACTATTCAAAGTGAGAGGGGGAGACCCCTCTTCGGAACTGGAGCCCTCACACACCCAGCAAGCTAGGTGTAATGCTTCATCGTATGGGCTTGCTCCTCGTCGGGCCGGCGCTGCAATGCCCGACGGGCTCCCATAAATGGGGCTCTTTGTCGGAGATCTTTTGTCCCTGTCGTTTGGTGCAGTGGGGGTGAGGGGCCCAGTAGTGTAGATGTAGTGTGAGTGAGTTAAAACAGGTCAATTATTCCTTGAATTATATTTATTCTGGTGGGTAAATTGCCTGATTAAAAATCAATAGAGTGGCATAAAACTAGGAGTTATGTGCCTAGATGTCTACGTCCTACTCTCATTAGGTCGACATGTTTCTTGCCTTTGTTGTCAGTAAGATCGTGGGCAATTCTTTAGGACCAGGGTATCAAATGCTATCTACACAAGTTGTGAGGGGAAACCTACCTCCCACATCGCAATAAAGTGGGCAGTGTCCCACTGTTGTCACGGAACCTAGATCAAAAAAAGTGACAGATATTAGCTGTATGTGTCCACGAAATTCATTTTGTACCTTATATGCCTTTTGACAATAGCACACAACATATTAGAAAGGTGTGCATATTCAAGTGATGTCTCACGCAATTTTAAGTGTCTAGGCGCTTTATACAGTGAATGGACCAAGCACTAAGTGTTTAAAACCAAATACAACATAAAAACATAAGCAAAGCAGTAGTGGAGCATATTGTTATAAAATGCTCACCTAAAGGCCTAAGTAGTATGGCCTCATCAATTTTCGGCGGGATAAAAATGGACACCAACAGTTAGTGTCCTGTCGAAAGAAAATAAAGAAAGATACACGGGGACCGATGAGTAATTGAATCAATACCCCTCCGTTAGTGCTCACAAGGGAACAGTGTTGTAACATGGAGGAAGAAAGGAGATGTAGAGGTGGATCGCCAGTACCCCCTCTGTGTGTCTCACATAAAGCCTAGCTCACAAGGGAACACAAAACAAGGCGCTCGGGAAACACAGCATTTGTAGTCATGTCTCGGGTGTGGCTCAATGTGCTGGCACGTAAACGGGCATGGAGAGTACCTAGAAGTCTCTGCCCCCTGAGGCCAATTTAGACCAGCACCGAACATTGCGAACTGGCGGACGAGTCTCGCTATCACTTACTGGCAATCCAGAGATTGTGTGCAGGCTCACCTACCCTCGCCGCTGGAATCGGGTGGACTGGGCTGTTAGACTTGTCCCAAGTTATACCAAACCGATGCCATGCAGATGGGGTGGGCGGGGCTATGCATCACATGTTGTACAAGGCAGTGATTCAAAGAGGGACTACCACATCAAAATTGGCAGCCATCTTAGCCTCGTGTTCGTTATTGTGGGGAATAGATGGATGGTGGCCATCTTAGACTGTTGTCGAGTCAAGTGTACTGATCTCATACATTCCCAATATAAATTCAGGCTAATAATACAATCATGGGTGAAATTGGCAGTCGTATTCGTCACTAAATATACCTGCCCGGTGTTGTGAAGTTGGTATGGGCGGGGCTATGCATAAGCCCGGTGTCATGCAGTTAGTGTGGGCAGGGCTAAGTATCACATGTTATTCATGGTGGTGATTCAAAGAAAGACTACAAAGTCAAAAAAATTTCATCTTAGCCTGGTCTCAGTCATTGTGAATACTATAGATGAGTGATGGCCATCTTGGACTGGTGTCCAGTTAAATGAAATGAACTAATACGATATCCAAAATTACTCTGGGTAGTAGTAAGGTGGTAGTCAACACTGCCAACTTTAGTACAATTGGATATGTATGTGAGGTAACGGCGGAAATCCTGGACCGTTCTCGAGTCATTAAAAGTCAAGCAGTATGTCAATTCCCCTGTAATTAATTTCTATTGTTCACTAATTCGGAATTACGAATCAGTGTTACAGCTGGGTATGCCTGGTATTTGTATGTAGAGTATCCTTATTTGCAAAGGAAATCACAAGTTAGCCAAGCTGGCCCAGGGGATGTCATCATTGAGTCCCTTGCTGTCAGTAGACAGTCTGTGGACCCATCTCCGTTCAATCCTGAATAGAGCCTTTTGTGTGATCTGTGGGTGTGCTTCCAATATTAGCCATTTGATGGAGTCAGGGGAATGGTTGTGGTCCCTGAAATGTGTGTACATTTTGGTCGCAACGCTCTGGCGTCGGATGTTACTCCTGTGCTCTGTGATGCGAATTTTAGCCATCCGTAATGTCATGCCTATGTATTGAAGGCCACAAGGGCAGATGATCATGTATATACAGTGCATGGTGTTGCAATTGGTGTGTCTATTTATTTTCCATTTAAAGGTTTCTGAGAGGGACACCTCTTTTGTGGTAATGGTAAAATGGCACACTGTACATGTACCACAAGGGTAGTGGCCGATGACTGGAGGCATATCCCAAAGCTGTCTTTGGTCTGTGGGGTATGTTTGTTTTGGGCGGGTGTTGATCAAGATATCCTTGAGATTTCTAGTGCGTCTGAATGCAAATCTAGGGGCGGGGATCTGTAGTTCACCTGTGTTAAGTATGCTCCCATGTTTTTTAACAATGCGTTTTATTCTGTATGATTCAGGGGTGAATGATGTCACACAGGCCAGGGTGTCAGCAGAGGGTTTGGTGTTAACCTCTAAGAGGGCTTCACGTGGGTTATTCCTTGCTCTTTTCATGGAAGTATTGATCTGACGCTCTGGGTAGCCACGCTCTTTCAGGTTGGTGGCCAAAACAAAAAAATAAAGTAAGTACAAAATTATTGGGAAAAAAATATCTTTGAGACTAATATAGTCCAAAAATAGACAAAAATATAGATTTTGTTTTAAATATAGAGTTCATAGTAGTACATTTTAAATATTATAATATATAATTGTAATATAATGTAAACTAAATATATTTCACTATAATTGTATATTATTTATAAATATATACTTATATAAGCACACAAACGCATATGTATGTGTTTATAGTTATATTTATGTATATGTATATTCAATGAAAAAAACAAAGTTTACAGGAACTTTATAGTTAGAAAATAGAGATAAAAAAATCTTAAGAACTCACATCAAAAAAAACATTCCAGGGAGGTTATATTTAAGCCGGATTTCCCATGCACAAAACCAGAGAAATTCAGCAGTTATACTTACCTGAGCTGACTATAACTTTTGCCCCACCCAATGCACTGCTTATGACCTCATATATTACATCATTCATTGCATGGTCAGTGACATCACTGATGACATCATCCAGTGATTGTGAGTGTTTACTAAACGTCTATGAGTGTTATACATATATACTAAGCTACTACAAAAGTTAAATTAATATACTTTGTGTACTGCTAATGAGTGATACTACTTCTAGCATATAATATGTGAGGGGCTTTGTAACTGCGTACATCTGTGTGTGAGTAGGTGTGTGAGTGGCTGTATGGGTGTATGAGTTTGTACATGAATAGATGTGTGGTTGAATAATTGGGCATGAGAGTAGCTGTATGGGTGAATAGGTTGGTGTGTGAGTAGTTGTATGGGTGAGTGAGTGGCTGTGTGAGTGGCTGTATTGGTGAGCGAGTAGGTATGTGGGTGGCTGTATGGGTCTGTGAGTGGGTATGCAAGAGGCTGTTTGGGTGACTGAGTGGCTGTATGGGTGAGTGATTGTGTGTGTAGGTGGCTGTATGTGTGAGTGTGCCACTGTTTAAGTGGGTGTTTGTTTAACTCATTGGCTTTGCAAGTGGCTGTATTGGAGAGTGTGTCTGTGTGAGTGAGTGTATGGGTGAGTTAGTAGATGTGTGAGTGCATGTATGGATGTGTATTTAAGTGGTTGTGTTGGTGTGTGAGTGGTTGTTTTGAGAGGCTCTATGGGTGAGTGAGTGTGTGTGGGGGTGGCTGTATGGGTGAGTGAGTGGCTGTGTGTGTTACTGTATGAGTGAGTAGATGGCTGTGTGAGTAAGTGCATGGGTAATTGAGAGGCTGTGTAGTTAGATGTATATATGTGTGAGTGGGTGCGTGAATGGTTGTATGGGTGCGTGAGTGGTGTAAGAGAGGTTATGTGGGGATGTGAGTGGGGGTGTGAGTTGTTCTGTAGATTATGTCATCAGGGCTGTCATCCGTGATGTCATTTGAGATGATATCAGAGATGTCATCAGGGATGTCATTACAGTGATGTCACTGACCATGTCATGAGGGATGTAAGATGTGAGGTTGTAAGCAGTGCAGTGTGGGGGGTAAGTTATAATTAGCTCAGGTAACTATTACTGCTGAATTTCTATGGTTTTGTTTGTGTGAAATCTGAGCCTAACTACAGTGTCCCTGTAATCTTTGTTTTTTAGTGAATTTCTGTTTCTTTTTAATGTTTATTCCTAACTATGATGTCCCTGTAACTTTTTTTTTTTAGTGAATTTGTAATGTTTGTTAATGTTTTTTCCTAGCTGCAATGTCCCTGTAATCTTTGTTTATTTTGTGAATGTATATGTTTTTTTTGTAAATTTTATTAATGCAGCTGTAGCCTGTAGTCCTAGAGGATGGTGTGTTATTTTTTCTATGTATCATTGAGTGGGTGGGAGTGGCTATAAGGATGAGTGAGCGGGTGTGTAATTGGCTGTATTGATGAGTAAATGGATGCATGAGTATTTGAGTGTGTGTGTGAGTGTCAGAGTAGATCACTAAGTGGGTGCATCAGTGCCTGAGTGGGTGCATGAGTATCTGTGTGGGTCTGTGACTGGGTGCATCAGTTTCTCAGTCGGTCTGTGAGTGGGTATGATAGTATCCGAGTGGGTCTGTGAGTGGGGGCATGAGTTTCTGTGTGGGTCTGTGAGTGGGTGCATAAGTGTCTGAGTGGGTCTGTGAGTGGTTACGGGAATGTATGTGTGGGCCTATCTGAGTATATGAGTGTATGTTTTTTTGTCCGGTTTCACGAAGCCGCTGTGATGGTACATGGGGACCACGCTGAGCACTGTGGCAGATTTGAAGATCCTCGCACGTGAAATAAAAAAAAATTCTGTGGTATTTTCTAACCCATCAGGGGGTTCCCAACAGACCCCTAACTTGCACACTGGGAGTTATGGTACCTCTACCCTTACCTCTTCTACAATATTTCATCCCAAATTTCACAGCCGGGGATTGTCTCTGATATCTAAAATGTCTGCCACAACTTTCTACTCAGGTTGCAGCCAACCAATCACAGCAGTGCTGTTGGCGTGTGGAATCGTGAAGCACTGGGATAGATCTGCGAAGGATTAGTGCCTCTAGGGAGCCATATTTATTTTTCCGTTAATATCTCAAAAACTACTGAATGGATTTACACCAAATCACAAAAATGGCTCTTTCTGGACCAAGAGCTACCTCTGTGCCAAATGTGGTGTGATCAGTTGTTCAGGCTGTAGTCGTGTCTAAAATCTCTATGGGAATTTCACAGTTTTTGACCCCCCCCCCCCCCCTTTTCTCAGCCCCTGCTAAATTGATCATCCTGAAACTTTCAAAGCACAACTAGGCAAAGTGGGGCACTTTTTTTTAGAAACTTTCATGATGGTCAAAAAACTATTTTCCTATGGAGACTAGGTTTCAACTATAACTACCTATGTAAGTACACATGTTATGCAGCATAACTTATAATAATATTTGTTTTACAATATATATTTTAATATTTTAAATGTATTAATATGAATATATATATTATATATATATATATGTGTATATTATCTACTGGCGGTCTCCAGTAGATAGTTATAGTTAGGACCACGTTTCCATAGGAAAAGCATTTTTTCATGTGCTTATAACTTTGGCGTCGTTTGATGAATCTTTACGAAATTTTCCTAAAAGTTTTTCTTTTATGATCAGCTCCTATCTTGAAAGTTTGGGGGTGATTGGTCAAGGGGGGGCTGAGAAAAAAGGTGGGTCCCAAAACATGTTATCTCAATGCATTTTCTATAGGAAACTTTAGACAAGGCTACAGGTCAAACTGCTGAACTGAATTATGCCAAATTTGGCAGGGAGAAAGGTCTTGGTCCAGAAATCATGCTTTTGTTGAAATGGTGTAAATCCATTCAGTAGTTTTTGAGATATTAAAGAAAAATATATATATATCTGGGTGGAGCCTAACTCTGAATGGCTGCTAACTCTTCAAACCAGGAAGTGTCCTCTGATTGGCTGCTAACACTTCAAACCAGGAAGTGTTAGCAGCCATCTTCTGCCTCGCATCAAGAGAAAATATTAAACAAAGGTGCCGGGGGCAATTTATTTTACCGGAGCTCTGTCTGTGTGAGATACCCCTTTCACGCTCCATCTGCCCACCTCACCAGCTCGCAGCTATGCCTTTAGAAGGCAATCTGTTGGCTCACAGCTCTCTACCTCAAACTGTTGAGACTAGGAAGTGTTGGCAGCCATTTTGTGATTCAGTCCGTCAGCTCGTATCTCTCCGTAGTTCTACCTCTGCAAGGCAATACTGAAAATATACCGGAACTCTGTCTGTGCGAGATTCCCGTTTCACACTCCCTCTCCCCACATCACTACTTCACAGCTATGCCTTCAGAAGCCAGTCCGTTGGCTCGCAACTCTACCTTTGCGAGCTAGTACGCTGCTATGCCTCTACCTCTACGAGCTAGTACGCTTCTGTTCCTTTGGGAGCGGATGGCCCATAGTTCTCCCACTGCGAGTCGAGCCCATTGGCTGCAGCTGTCCCTCTGAGAGCCTGGGTGCGAACTGTTGATAAGTCACACTATATGAGCATTGAAAAGCCATTTTGTGATTCAGTCCGTCAGCTCGCATCTGTCCGAGGCAACTCCAAAAACATACTGGAGCTCTGTCTGTGCGAGATACCCCTTTCACGCTGCCTCTCCCCACATCAGCAGGTAACGCACCCTCTTCCCACATCACCAGCATACCCCCTACAACCTTCTTGGGCCCGCAAGCCTCCCTCTGCGAACCACCTGTCAGCTCGCAGCTCTTCGGGTGCGACTTCTCGGGCCCGTAGTTGAATCTGTGAATCTAAGACTGGAAATATACCGCAGGCCTCTCTCTGCGAGATACTCCCTTCACGCTCCCTCTCCCCACATCACTGTTCCTCAGTTATCCCTTTGGAAGCCGACGGCCTGCACCTTTCCCTATACCTGTCGGCCCGCAGCTCTCCCTCTGCAAACTGATGGGCTGCGACTCTCCCTCTACGAGCCAGCTAGTCGGCTCGCAGTTCTTCATCTACGAGCCAGCTCGCAAGTCTCTGAGAACAAATGCAATGGAGTCAACGATTATGCAGGTTGGACACCTCACACTGCTCCGACACCCCCCAGCAGCAGCTCCTTGTCCGCCACCCCCCTCACCCCCACCCCCCAAAAACAAATGTGACAGTCATGTTAGGGAATCTGGAACGTAAAAAATTGGCTAATTTCGTACAATTATTAATAAGAAGATGCTTGTGAGGATGGACAAATAAGATTCTTAGTCATGTATGGATTTACATATAAAACATTTTATTTAAACAAAAGAACAAAAGAAAAGTAGGTACAGATATGGTGTGTCATCCCTCGACAATTTGTGAATCACAGCCTGCAAGACTAACAAAAAAGATAAGATGGTGCGTCATGTGTCCAGCAAAGGAGAGAGAGAGAGAGAGAAAGAAAGAAAGGATGAGAGAGAGGAAGAGAGAGAGAAAGAAAGAAAGAGTGAGAAAGAGAGGAAAACAGAGAAAGAGAGAAAGAATGAGAGAGAGAAAGAGTGAGATACAAGGAAGGGAAAAAGAGAGAAACAGTGTGAGAGAGAGGAAGAGAGAGAGAGAAAGAGTGAGAGAAAGGAAGAGAGAGAAAGAAAGAATGAGAGAGAGAAGTAGAGACAGAGAAAGAGAGAAAGTGTGAGAGAGAGAAAGGAATGGATAGAGAATAAGAGAGAGAAAGAGTGTGAGTGACAGAAAGGAAGAGATGGAGAGGGAGAGTGAGTGTTGACACTGTGGTGAAAATCTTCACAACTCACCTTTCTGCCACCAGTGTGTCTCCAACCACGTACCGGGATATAATGCAGCCCTCAAGTTTAGTCATCTGAAACATAGTATAGAAACAGTAATGGCAGAGTACATACAACTGCACACCCGTAATTCTCTGTTTCACCCCTGCGCACTCATGCTGCTGCACACCATCGACTCCCGTTGCCCAGAGGTGTCTGTCTGGCATGCGGACTCAGGCTGTTAAACACCATCGACTCCTGCTGCCCAGAGGTGTCTGCCCGCGTCTGCGCACGCAGGCTCATGTACCCATCCACTCTCAGTGCCCGAAGGTGACTGCCCGTTCCTGTGCATCCGGGCTGCTGCACCCCATCCACTTACTGGGTCTTACTTTTGGTGCTGAGTCTTGATTTTGCCATGGCAGAGGACATACCAGTGCAGCCACCATCATCGCAGGTTGCAAACCCGCTTAGCCCTTGCGGTGCCACAAACTCAGTGACCAGTGAGGCCACCCATGTGGCGGTAGGCCCCCGCTGTTCGATGGCTCAAGCCTGCACTGCAGTCCAGCAGGGCACACAAAACATGAGCTGTCCGGACCACCGGGACGGGGCATCATCGCAGGCTGCACACCCGCTCAGCACTTACAATGCCCATACCTCAGTGGACCAAAATTCACCGTCCCATGGCCATGTGCCTGTGCTGGCTGCAGTGCATCTGGAGCACCAAGTCTGAAATGGAAATGGCGTGGAGCACGTGCATCCGGTTGTTTTTATTGGCAGGGTCACGTGTCCTCTGACACCTGTGCTTGATGGGTGTGGTGTGGGTGTAAACCAGCCATCAGGGAGTGGCTGTGGTGTACTGACAACTAGACCTGTGAGCAGCAGATCACTACAATGAAAAGCTGGGCCATGTAGCTTTGTTGTCCCTCCCTGTATGTGTAAACGGATTGGGCTGGCCTGGCGTATGCCAGTCCTGTGTGAGGCTGTGAACAATGACTCCGGAGCTCTGGGCGTGGTTCCATCCTGGGCTGTATGAGGAATCAATTGATGTGGGTGTCCCTGTTGTAGTGCTGCCACCACCCGGGTTGCAAGCGCCAATGTGTCACCCTGTAGTCTTGGTATTGTGTGCATTATTGGTGGGTGACTTGCGTTCTTCACACATGTTTGGTTGCCACATCTCGCTACATTCAGCTATTGTGTGGCTGAGGGACCATGCTGTTTTTGGAAGGTCCGCTGTCTTGTTGTGCGCTGCTTCGGTGGTAGTAGGGGGGTGGTCCGGGGGGAGGTCCTGAGGGTGGTGGCAGTGGGTTTTGTGACCTTCTTTGGTGTCGGAGGTGCATAAACAGTAGCTCTATGACATGTGTTGGTCTTCAGATGTGATTCTGGGCTGGGCTCCCTTCCATACTGTAGGTAGTCGTCCTACTTTACACCAGCAATAGGCAGATGTTACATTCCTACTGCTAACGCAGCTTATCACCTTTTTTGGGAACGCACCACAGATTTGGCTGCTTGTTGAAAATATCAGGAAGTGGTGTTTCCGTGTTATTTTTGTACAGGAACGCCTACTCTGCATATTATTTGCATTAGTTGTTGCTCTCATTTGTGGCAATTTTTTTGGGCGGGAGCTATTGCTGGAAAACTGGCGATATCGGCTGTTTTAACCAGGTTGAGAATGGAATGATAATTTAAAATTACTGAAAAAAGCTATAGGTTTAATGAACATTATAATTAGAAATTAACATTTAAAATTTTTGGGAAATTCACTGAAAAAACCATAGGTTTTACAGACGTTATAGTTAGAAATTAGCATTTACAAATCCTTTGAAATTCACTGAAAAAACCATAGGTTTCAGGGACGTTATAGTTAGAAATTAGCATTTAAAAAACCTTTGAAATTCACTGAAAAAACCATAGGTTTCAGGGACGTTATAATTAGTTGGTCATTTCACTCGTACAAAAACAGAATCAGTGATGTCAATTGAGATGTCATCAGTGATATCATCAGTGAAGTCACTGACCATGTCATGAGTGATGTAATATGTGACGTCATCAGCAGTGCATTGTGGGGGCGCGAGTTATAGTTAGCTCTACTAACTATAATGTTTGAATTTCGCTGTTTTTGTACGAGTGAAATGACCAACTAACTATAACGTCTCTGAAACCTATGGTTTTTTCAGTGAATATATATATATTTATAATTAATCTACATATTTATTTTATACTGTAATAATTTATGTATATTTCAAATTTATTAACACAAAAATATATATTTATGTATATTCATACTAATAAATGTAAAATATAACTTACATTTATTATAATTAGAAAAACTATTTTTTTGAAATATGTTACATTATATACAATAAAACATTAAAATATTTTAAAAAATAGGGAAAATATGTTAATTAATGTAGTCAACAATTAAAATGTTGAAAATGGAAAAATCCACAAAACACATTTACAAAAAATACTGTAAACATTCAAATACATTTTAACAATGAGCAAATAATGTAAAATATAACAAAACAAAACGATTAATGCTATAAACTCTATTTAATCAACATTATAAAACTATTAGATTCTTAGAATTCTAAATATGCTATTCTCACTCTCGTTTATACAATGGTAGGGAAAGTGTTGGACTTCAGATGGGTAAAATGTACTATTTACACTTCAGTCTGTGCAACAGAAGGGAAAGAGTGGGATTTTGGTGGGATAAAATTAACTATTCAACCTCCAAAAAGTGCTAATGTAAGGGATTGTTGGACTTGGGAGGGCTAACATGTACTATTCCCACAATAATCTGTGCAACAGTAGGGAAGGTGTTGGACTTTGGACGGGTGAAGTTTTTAATTTCCACTCCAAACTATACAACAGTAGAGAAAGTGTTGCACTTCAGAGGGGTTAAATTTACTATTATCACTCCAAATAGAGCAACAGTAGGCAAAGCATTGGGTTTCAGAGAGGGGAAATTTACTATTCCCACTTCAGTCTGTGTAACAGTAGGGAAAATGCTGGACTTTTTATGGGTAAAATGCACTGTTGCCACTCCAGTCCCTTCAACAGTAAAGAGTGTTGTATTTCAGATGGGTAAAATGTACAATTCCCACTCCAGACAGCACAAAAATAAGGAAAGTATTGGACTTTGGAGGGGTAAAATGTACTATTCCCACTCCAGTCAGCGCAACAGTGGGAAAAGTGCTGGACTTTTTATGTGTAAAATGTACTGTTGCCACTCCAGTCCCTTCAACAGTACAGAGTGTTGTATTTCAGATGGGTAAAATGTACAATTCCCACTCCAGACAGCACAAAAATAAGGAAAGTGTTGAACTTTGGAGGGGTAAAATGTACTATTCCCACTCCAGTTTGTGAAACAATAGGGAAAGCACTGGATTTTGGATGGGTGAGATTTACTATTCCAACTCCAAACAGCGCAACAATAGGGAAAGGTTGATTTAGAAAGAGGGTAATTCTACTCTTCCCACTGCAGTCTAAACAAGAGAAGGAAAAGAGCTTCACTACAAATATATTACACATATAAGTCACACCATGAATGTAGAGAAATATTAAACTGTTAATATAAAAATAATGTATTTGTATATATATATATGTGATCAAGGCCTTTCTGAGGCCGAAACGCGTCATGGCGGTGCTTGCATTTCCTATGGAACAATAAAACACTTTTGCACAGCAGATTGGGTCCGTCTTCGTCCTTCCTGCCAATCGGGTTTACGAGGCGAAGTTCTTTGGATATATATATATATATATATATATATATATATATATATATATATATATATATATATATATATATATATATATATATATATATATATATATATATTAGCTCCAAACCGGGTTCCTTGCATATGAATCAGGCACCGACTCCGTGGGATGATTCTTAAAGAAATGCTTTATTTCAAAAAAGCTGTGGCTCAGACGCGTTTCGGCGAACGAGTCCGCCTTGCTCACTGTGTCAGACCCAGTTCACATACACTGCTTATAAGCTGATTATGTGCACAAAATACACCCCCCCCAATTACTTGGCAACCAATCAACAAACAATTAACATGAAAGAATATATATATATTATCTACTGGCGGTCGCCAGTAGATAGTTATAGTTAGGACCTATCTTCCATTGGAAATCCGCAACATTCTATTCCCAATAAGTCTGGCGCCGGTTGACGAATCTTCGCGAAATTTTCCAAACTTTTGGCCAGCTCCGCTTCGCTCCTACCCTGAAAGTTTTGTGGTGATTCGTCAAGCGGGGGACGAGAAAAAAGGGGGGTCCCAAAACGCATTTTCCCCATGCAATTTCCCGTAGGATCTGTTGTTCGCAGCTACAGCCTGAACCGCTGAACGGAATGACACCAAATTTGGCAAAGAGGTAGTCCTCAGTTCAGACTCGTGCCTTTTGCATAAATGGTGTGAATCTGTTCAGTAGTTCCTAAGAAAATGAGGGTAAAAAAGTTAGTGATATCTATGGCCGGGGAGGATCCGCGCACCCTACCCGCACCGTAAGCGCATCCTCCCCGAACCGAGCGCGCACCCTCCCGATAGCGCGCTGAATGCTAATTGGCTGTCGAGTGTCTGTCTACATTCAAAACCAGGAACTGTTGGTGGCCATTTTCTGCCTCGGTAGAAGCGAGGCTGAAGAAGCAAGGGGAATAAGTTTGTAAAACATATAAAGGGGGCAGAGTGGAAATACTCTGACCCTCTAGAGCTGCTTAGGGGGTCCCAGAAGGACCCCCTGGGGCCACCTTTTAAAGCAAAAAAAACGGCGAAATGGGCGCAGGGTGCGCGCATCCTAACTCGTTGGGTGCACAGATTCTCTCGCGTTGGGTGCGCGGATCCAAGGGAAAAAAAATTGAAATTTTTGGGAGATAAAGATCAAGCTTAAGTGTTTTGTTCTTGGGTGGCTCTAAAAAGAGCTGTTGTGTTCATTGAGAGTTTTTGGTACCGATAAGTAAGTACCTATACAGAGTCTAAAGTTGTTGAGGAAGACTCTGTTTCCTTCATCAGTAAAGTGTTCTCCATCTCTCCTATACATCTCTTGCATATGAAAGCGCAGATTGCTATTGTAAATGGACCCCATTCTATAGTCTCGGAGAAAAGCAGAAACAGATTTATTCACATGTTTCCTAGCTTTCTCAATTTGTGGACAAAAATGATTGGACCAGTTCCATTTCTGCCTTTGGCATATGTTAGAATACACAAAGGCAGTTTTGGGGAAAAGTGAAATCAGTTCTGCAAAGGTGTCCTTCATAAGGATTTCCAGACCTACCCCAGTCAAAGTGCCTAGGTCATTGCCACCACAGTGCACTATTATGAGGTCAGGGTGTTGGATATGCATGAGGGATTTCACCAATGGCATGAATTGGTGCCACTTTAACCCTCTCTGTCCAATCCATTTAATGTCTTTATTTGGCAAACTTAGGTCTTTGTGAATGCCTTTGTTTTCTGCATACCTTTGGCTCCAGAAAATATAGCTGTGTCCCACAATCCAAGCATCTTAAAAGGAGGTCTGGATGCACTCAGATGGTCTCTGTAAATGAAATGGCAGTTTGGAAAGTAAGATGTTTCTAAAATGGTGGCTAAGAAGCAGTTTTGAAAAAAGACAAGAAATCATTGGTTGTTTGACAACCTTCTACACTGAAAGGTAGGGTGTTTATTTCTTTTGTTTAAACACATGATTCTTATTGGTTAACAAAAACTGATTGTAAGGAACATTATATATGATAAGCTGATATGTTGAAAAGTCAAGCACACTTGCTGTCTTGATTAGCAACATTGTGTGCTGAGCTTGTGACCTGTGTGCTCAGTACAGTGTTCCATGATCTGTTTCTATGGTAACGGGCAGAAGGCAGATGGGGGAAGGGTTCAAATTTATGTCATTTGGAAAGGGTTGAAATGTTTAACCAATAGAAATGTGTGTTTGCTTTTGAATTTATGTGGGAAGGAATGTGATTTGATGTTTACATGTATATGTGTGGGAAAGGAGAGGGAAACTTTGCAATTCTTTGGTTCTGCTGAGAGGTGCACAGTGCAGATATTCTGTATAAGAAAATCTGGTGTGTGACTGATATCTGGTGTGTGACTGATATACTTCTTAATCTACAAAACAACTTGAAAGGTGAGTTATTTAATTTTGAGGGAATGTATGTAGACTATTTTGATTTTAATCAGACTAATGTATTTCTCCTGCTAAAGTGTAGGGAGTACTTTTTTCTCTATAATCTTATTGACAGTGTGTGTGCATGTAGAAACCATTCTGTGATAAGCATTTGTGTTTTTCATGTGTTTTGCAGACAGATAATTGTGCTGTTTTTATATTTTGGTAGAATTAGAAACCAGTCATTGTTTATGAATTTGTGAAATGAGTTATGTTTCTACACTAAAATGTAGTACTCCTTCTAGATGAAGAAAAGTGTTTTGGTATAGTGCAAGGATAGTGTTGTTTGTCTAGAATCACACAGTGAGTCTGTGCATTTCGGAACCACTGTGAGAGAAGCATTTGGTAACATCGTGTATTTGCTGACAGATAACTGTTTTAAAACCTGTCATGTTGTCAAGTTTTAGTAGCATTAGAAGCCAGTCTTTGCTTATGCATTGATAAAATGAGTGATGCTTTGACACTAATGTGCTGTACTTTAATATGTAGATTGTGTGTAGTCTCCTTAGCCCTTGCACAGTAGTGAATGAGTTTTGGTAAGCTGCTAAGGATAGTGTTGTTTGTCTAGAATCACACAGTGAGTCTGTGTGCATTTCGGAACCACTGTGAGAGAAGCATTTGGTAACATCGTGTATTTGCTGACAGATAACTGTTTTAAAACCTGTCATGTTGTCAAGTTTTAGTAGCATTAGAAGCCAGTCTTTGCTTATGCATTGATAAAATGAGTCATGCTTTGACACTAATGTGCTGTACTTTAATATGTAGATTGTGTGTAGTCTCCTTACCCCTTGCACAGTAGTGAATGAGTTTTGGTAAGCTGCTAGGGATAGTGTTGTTTGTCTAGAATCACAATGTGAGTCTGTGTGCATTTGGGAACCACCGTGAGAGAAGCATTTGATAACATTCTGTATTTGCTGAGAGATAACTGTTTTAAAACCTGCCTTGTTGTCAAGTTTTAGTAGCATTAGAAGGCAGTTTTTGCTTATGGTTTGATTAAATGAGTCAGGCTTTGACACAAAAGTGCAGTCCTGAAATATGTAGATTGTGTGCAGTTCCCTTACCACTTCCACAGTAGTGAATGAGTTTTAGTAAACTCCTAGGGAAAGTGGTGCTTGTCTAGAATCACACTGTGAGTCTGTGTGCATTAGGGAACCACTGTGAGAGAAGCATTTGGTAACATTGTGTATTTGCTGACAGATAACTCTTTTAAAACCTGTCATGTTGTCAAGGTTTAGTAGCATTAGAAGCCAGTCTTTGCTAATGCGTTGATTAAATGAGTTAGGCTTTGACACAAAAGTGCAGTCCTGAAATATGTAGATTGTGTGCAGTTCCCTTACCACTTCCACAGTAGTGAACGAGTTTTGGTAAACTCCTAGGGATAGTGGTTGTTGTCTAGAATCACACTGTGAGTCTGTGTGCATTTGGGTAAGGATTGTGAGAGAAGCATTTGGTAACATCGTGTATTTGCTGACAGATAACTGTTTGAAAACCAGTCATGTTGTCAAGTTTTAGTAGCATTAGAAGCTAGTCTTTGCTTATGCATTGATAAAATGAGTCAGGGTTTGACACTAAAGTGCAGTACCATGTACTATTCTCTTCATTGCGCCAGAACTGAAAATTTAAAAGTTTTACCCAGGCACTGTCCTAGCAGTAGTCTGATGATTTAGTCAGTTTCCAAGTACTCATGTTGTGAACCATACATTACCACGTAGACTGATTTAAATGTCTATGCAGTATGCATGCAGTCTTCTAACATACTATACACTTGTCTTTCACACCTTCAATTCCCTAGTCAGTATCCATTCCATCCAGCAAACATCCTGTCACTCCCTTTGCACTCCTCTAGTGACCCATTCAGTACCAAGTACTAATCCATTCACTGTGCCTAAAGCCAACCACTTATAAATTCACCCAGGCACTCTCCTTGCTGTACTCTAATCATTCAGTCAGTACCCAAGTACTCATGCAGTGAGCCAGGCCTTAGCACATGGACTGCTTCAAACGCCTATCCACTATGTATGCAGTCCTCTTAACCACCTACACAGTTGTCTTTCACACCTTCAATTCCCCAGTCAGTATTCACACACTTCTAGCAAACACCCTGTTACTCACCCAGTGTTTCTCCTTATAGTACTGTAATCATTTAGTCAGTTAGCATGTAGTCTTTTAGTGAGGTAGGCTTCAGGGCATGAACTGCTTCAAAGTAGTATGCACTATGCAAGTAGTGTTTTAACCATCGTCACACTTGTGGTTCAGGGCTATAGTTTCTTAGTCAGTTTTTATATAAAATGTGTTTGTACAGTATTGGAATAGTATACATTTGAAAGTTATTAATATACATTTATTTGCGATTCTTTTTTACAGATACTGTTTTTCAACATTAAAATAGAGAAATCATGGCAGAAAAAAAAAGAAAAAGAAAAGAAACTCAGAAAGGCGCAGGAGCAGGAGTGTTTTTCATCCGTTTGCACTCTTCTCATGCAAGATTGTTCGGATGAAGGGTCCTTAGGTGCTTCATCATACTTGCCGTGCCGCACGAGTATTTCTTGTTAGGATCCCCTCGCGACAGCACTCTTTTGCAAATCTTGCACGTGACCAAGGTGGCATTGGTTTTAGTTTGCACCTCAGGATACGTAAAAAAATTCCACACCACAGATGAAAAACGTGGTGTGGGTGGTGCCTCCTCCAAAAATTCATCCTCAGATGAATGAGGAGATGCAGGTGATGCCTGCTGCCCTGAAGCCATTTTTAGTCTGAAGCCATTTTTAGTTGAAAAAAGTTAGAGCTAAGTGTAAACTTAGTCTAAAAAATCTTCTTCTCTGCAAAGAGATGCTCCTCCAAAGAAGGTGAAAGAAGAATGATTGAATTGGGTGGGGTCGTTCAATAGTTAGAACACGAAGTGTAATGAAGCCATCAAATCTCTTTTTTTGCAGGTCACATGGGATCCGCGCACCCTGCGCTTACGTATCACGCACTCAGCGTGCATCCGCGAAATTGAATAAAAAAAAAAATAGGATTACATGTAAAAATATATTACTTTTAAGACTAGTTTAGAATTTGTCTTCAATTAATATTCACATGAAATACTTATATATGTTTTTTGAAATGTTAAATATTTCGCGGGATCAGCGCACCTACCGCGTCATGTACATCGAACGTGTCGCATATAGGCTGGGAGCCATGTACCGGTCGTATTGCGATCACGCACTAAACACATACCCAATGCATACCATGCGTGGATGCTAATGCGTAGGGATCGAAAACGGTGCGCATAGGGTGCGCGGATCCAAAAACATGGAAAAAATATATATATATATAAAAAGTTTTTAAAATATAGTTAAAAAAATATTTTTAAAAATATAAAAAAATATGTTTGAAAAACCCAATAAAAACAAATAATATTTTTAAATTTTTAAAAGAATTAATTGAAAAAATAAGTTTAAAAAATGGTGATAAAAAAGTATTTTAAAAAAACATAATTAATGAAATTGACACACTGAAATTGAAAAATATAGAAATCCAATGAAAATCATCAGACATGATATCTTTAGAGATAAGTTATAGATAGGAATTAGCATTTAAAAAACCTTTGAAATTCACTGAAAAAACCATAGGTTTCATGCACGTTATAGTTAGGAATTGGCATTTAAAAAACCTTTGAAATTCACTGAAAAAACCAAAGGTTTCAGGGGCGTTATAGTTAGGAATTGGCATTTAAAAAACCTTAGAAATTCACTGAAAAAGACATAGATTTCAGGGGCGTTATAGTTAGCAGGACATTTCCCTCATACAAAACCCTAGAAATTCCTCTGTTATAGTTAGTTCAGCTAACTATAACTCGCGCCCCCGCAATGCACTGCTGATGACGTCACATATTACATCACTCATGACATGGTCAGTGACATCACTGATGACATCACTGATGACATCTCAAATGACATCACTGATGACCTCACTGATGACGACATCCATGTAATAAATTAGTGCATCTTCTCACACCCTAATATAACCTTTGATACACCGATTCAAAATTTCAGACGGCCATTTTGAAAATCATAGATACTCCAATACCAATAACTACATACCCACTCATTGACTCTTAGGTCTACATACATCTCCACTCACTCACCTGTACAGTCACTCATACTTACAGTCACTCCGTACAAGACTATCATATGCATTTATACACCTATATAGACACTCACACACCGCCAATCATCCATTGAGGTACTGACTCACCTAGTCAGTCATGCAAATATTTAAACACAGTCCAATTTACTCACCTATACAGTTAAACACACTCAAGTTCACTTACTCATAAAAATACTAACAAATTCTGACGCTCTTATACAATTACTAATGCAAGCACACACTCATCCATACAGCCACTCCTGCAATCACACACTCTGACATATAGATAGTTATATACTCTTACACACATATACACTGCGTTTCACACATGTAGTTACTGACACATGTACAACTGAGATATACATTCAATCACTAACACACCTATACATACACTCACCCAACCATACAGTCCATCACAGTTGCACTCTTAAAACCAGGCACACATAGAATCACCCACTCACACATCTATGCACAGAGTCCCAAAACACCCTACCCACACAAACACTCAGGCACCCATACAGATACTCAGACAACCAATCAATAACCCATATAGACACTCATATAGCTATTCACAAAACCATGCAGCCACCTATACACCAACACACAGACACATACAGACATTCACACAGTTTAGTCACTAGTCTGCAGTAAGATACATTTAATGACTCACTTATAGAGTCAGTTACGCACCTAGAAAATCATCCATTCACACCCTTGTACACCCACTCATTCTTCAACAGGCCTTTCCCTATATATAGTAAACATATTAAAACTGTACAGAAAGACATACTCACTGGATGATGTCATCAGTGATGTCATCAGTGATGTCACTGACCATGTCATGAGTGATGTAATATGTGACATCATCAGCCGTGCATTGCGGGGGCGCGAGTTATAGTTAGCTGAACTAACTATAACAGGGGAATTTCTAGGGTTTTGTACGAGGGAAATGTCCAGCTTTTTCAGTGAATTTCTAAGTTTTTCTTAAATGCCAATTCCTAACTATAACGCCCCTGAAACCTTTGGTTTTTTCAGTGAATATATATATATATATATATATATATATATATATATATATATATATATATCCTCTTGTTTCTCTCGAGCATTTCTTTGCCACTCCTTAGCGAGAGCTGCGTCGCCACGAGGGACCTCTCGAGAGCAGGTCCTGATACATCCATCCAAAAAAGACGACGTCGTGTGCGGTTCAAAATTTTATTTAAACTGCCGTTATCAAACGCGTTTCAACTGCAAAGCAGCCTTGTTCACTGATATATATATATATATATATATATATATATATATATATATTGATTGACTGCTTCTTCGAAATCTCCAATCTCTGGGATGTAAAACAGGCACGGACCACGTTTCTGTGCAATACTGTTTATTTTTTGCTAGTCGGCCAATATGCAAATTGATTAATCATGTGTATATATATATATTCACATAATTAATCAATTTGCATAATTACTATGCAATAACATAATTAATTATCAAGTATTACTTGACTCCCTACCCTATACCCCTACAAACCTAACAGCCTGCACCTAAATTACAACTTTAAAAAAAAGTATTGCCATAATTTATATATTTAAAAATGATGAAATAATGAATTAATACTTAATTGTTAAATAATTATTACTTCATTAACTTCCGAGTTTAGACTTCTACAAGCCTAGCTGCCAGCAACTAAATTATAATTGCAATAAATAAGTATTCCATAATTTAAATATTTAAAATTCAATTAAATAATCAATTTAAAAATAATCATTAATAACGCATTAATTATTAACCAATTAACTTCCCACTCTACACCCTTTCAAGCTGAGCATCTCACAACTAAAATATCAGTAAACTAAATTAGTATTCGATATTTTACACAATTTAAAATTCATTAAATAATTATAACAAAATTATTCTTCAATTCATTATTAATTATTACCTAATTTACTTCCCACCTTAGACCCCTACAAACCTAGCAGTCCACAATTGTAATATAAGTGAAATAAATAGGTATTCCATAAATTCCATAAATAAAAACATTTAAATAATTAATTAATCAGTAATAATGAATTGTTAATTAATTATGACTTAATTAACGTCCGATCTTATACCTTCACAAACTTAACGGCCCTCAATTAACATATAATGAAAGTAAATCAATATCAATATTAATCATATAATTAAATAACATATTTTACATTTATTAAATAATTGATCAGTATTACTAAATAATTAACTTCACACACTATACTCCCTACGCCACCATAAACTGCTATAAAAAATATTTAAAAACTCTAAATCACATTAAATTAGAAGCTATTTAAAAAAAGAACTTTTATATGAAGAATAGTAGCACATAAAATTAATACATCAACTAAACACATTCAATTATTAAAAAACAATATTCTTAACCACTATGTTATTGAAAATTATTTTCAAAACATTGATAATATTTAAAAGGATATAGCTGACCTAAAAAAATTATATTCTTGTGAGTCACAATATTTGTGTACAACAATGTGTATTTTCGGATATTTTTGCCTCCCAATACTTCTTAAATCGATATTTTGTCAAAACACCCTCTAAAGGAAGTGCATGAACCACGAGAATGATCTTAACAATAATATTAGCCCCGGAAAATTGCTGGACATACAAAGATCTATGCAGAAGGTGATTTAAATCCTTAAGATATTTTAGAATGCTGTCACATTGTGAACAATTAAGTAAACCAGCACATATTTAGTGTCACATTTGTCCTTGTCGCCAATGTCTTCACAGCAGAGTTTTTACTAAGAAATGCATAAGTTGACTGTCATACTCAATGTTGTGAGAAGTTGGCCTGGTTATATGCTGTCCACTAATTAAAGTGGTTACCTTGCACCAGTCCAAACGACCCTTATTGATGATTAGGTTAAAGACAACCTTTATTGAAAGCTATCGTAGTGGTACATATGGAGAGCAGCCTTCAAGCTAAGTCTAGAAGGAATGTAAAGAAGCTTGGTTTACCAGAATATAACCTCCTGAATGACCAAATGAAAGGAGAACCACACAAGATATATATAAAATATATGTAGTTATTACTAAACACTCTCTACTAACCTCTTTATGAGATTAGAGAACAAGGCACACAATATTAAAGCACTAGAATGACAGTAAATAGCACAATACACAGTGGGTTCCAGGTCGAGACCAAACCATATACTAAGAAAGTGGTATAACAACCCCAACTTGACCAGACACAGTGCCTAGAGCACGTAGAATTTCTGGGACTCCAAGGAACCAACCAAGGTAGTGACACAGGGGAACCACGGGGGACGTGTGCAGTGTGAAAACACAGACGCGAACTCCGTACAACTCTATGGGTAGGTCACTGTTGGAATTTTAAAGATTAAGGACACTTAAGAGAGGACTTTAAGCAAACCCTTTGGAACATAGAAGGTTCTAAGGCCAGCACCCTTGAGAGTGCTGAGGTACCCGTGTTACCTATCCCAGGAGAGCCGGGTGCATAGGGGTCAAGTGGTGTCGGAAACGCTTGTTGATTTCAATGGCGTGATGTGAAGAAGTGCTGGTGCCGGGCAGATGAGAAGTGTCTGGTGTGATCCAAGCCTGGATCGGAGCTGAGAAGAACCTGAAAGCAGAGGGGACAGTGTCTGGGTCACTGCACAGTGACCAGGGGCACGATAGACGAATGCCCACCGATATCAGGTGTTTCAGGTGAGAAGAGGTGAAGCTTGACTCTGCAGCCACGGGGACCAGGAGATGTCGATGATGACCTAAGTCCAGAGGTGAGGTGTCCCACGAAGGATATCGAGTGCTGGGGGGGTCAGTGTCCGGATTGAACACCAACAAGCCTTGGCAACTGCAACCCACGCGAGCAGAGGAAAGATGCTTCGGTGAGGACAGCAAGGGCCTGGGGACTCTACAAGCTATCGAGAGTCAGGGCACATCTGGAGCAACCAGGAAAGCCCACAGAAAGTCAAAGTTACCTTCACAAGGACCCACAGGTCGACGGACCAGGGATCGCGAAGGGGCTTCGAGCTGAATCACAAAATACCAGCCCACGGAACAATCGCGGAGTGTAGGCCGGAAATCTTCAGTGGAAATACTGCTTGGGGTCAGGACTACAAGTAGCCCAAAGCACAGCATCAGGGATCACCAAAAAGCATATGCTGCTGCAAATGTACACGGTGCCCAGGGGTTTGGGTTGCACGGTCCCCACAAGGGATGCGGGTCTCAGAATTGCTGAGAGCACCGATCAATCTCAGCGACCACAGGAACCCACCTCCTGTATTGCAGAAATCTTTGGAGTCCTTCAGGAGCTGGGTAGATGCAAATTGGTCAGATGATTTTCAGGTGCCCGCCTTGCAGGGGAGTAACTCCTTTACTCCAAGGGAGATTCTTCAGTCATCCAAGGTCGTGAAGATAGTCGAAGTACTTGGTTTCTGTAGCAGAGTTTAGTCCAGGTAAATCTAAAGTCCTGTAGTCAGGGGTTCCTACTTTATACCCAAGGAAGGGGTGGGACAAACTCTGGGGACCCACCTATTGAAGGGTCAGGACAGAGGGGTGGCTACACCCATGTCCTTTGTCCAGTTTCGCACCATAACAGGAGCAAATCGTTCCTGCAACCGGTTTGAGCTGGACTATGCACAGGGACACCAAATGTGCCCCAAGTGCAGACATCAAAGCACTCTCAGAGTGCACACATCTAGCCCCAATACACTAAAGCCTGTGTGGGATGTGGTCACACCTCCCATAGCAGGAGCAAATGGTTCCTGCAACCGGTTTGAGCTGGACTATGCACAGGGACACCAAATGTGCCCCAAGTGCAGACATCAAAGCACTCTCAGAGTGCACACATCTAGCCCCAATACACTAAAGCCTGTCTGGGATGTGGTCACACCTCCCTGTGACAGGAAACGTATTGTCCACCCTTCCCCTGCCGATGTTTCGTCCAACAGCAGGAGGGCAGACTCGTGTCTATGGCTGGCAGCATCCATTTTGTGTTATCGGGTACTGTTAAGCTGGTACCGGGTGTACCGGTGTTGTCATATTTCTCCCTCTAGGAGGGTGGAATCATACCTCCCACACCAGTTACTGGTGTGGAGGTATGATTTCAAGGTGTTTGACCAAACACAACATGTTTCCATGCAGCCGTTTTAAAGTTAGCATTTACCGCGAGGTTATAATGCACTTAAGTATATATGGTTGGCACAAACAACCCCAGAATATAGGTTCCGAAGGCTGCAGAGGGGCTCTGCTCATGCAGGTGCACCCTCTCACACAAAACCCAGCATCCTACCTTCAGGATTGATAAGGCCTGCCACAGGGGTGACTGATAGGTTTATATGTGCAGCGATATGGAGTAGATATAGTGAACCTATATCTTAGTAAGGCTGATGTAGCAGACCTGTTGTGTCATTTTGAATGGTCTTCCAGGGGTGGCATAATACATGCTGCAGCCCCTAAGAGGCCTCTGAGGTACCTATGCCCTGGGTACATAGTATACCATATACTAGGGACTTATATGGGTACCCTAGAATCCAATCTGGAGTGTACCTAAAGTACATGCAATTAATTTAGAGGAGAAAGCAGCTAGGCTGGGGTCCTGGATAGCAGGATCCCAGCCAATCTAAGTTGAAAACAGTGAAACATCAGCAAAAAGTGGGGGTAACTATAAGAAGCAGATCCTTCTCTCCTACACGTCATACCGCTTTCAGGGGGCCATGGGGCGAGCAGGGGTTACTGGTCCACAACTGTGGTGTTTGAGTTCTTTTACCACTGCTGTCCCAGGACCTGCACCACTATGGCTTTATACACTGGGCCAAGTATAACTCTTTTCACACTTGACACTCAGTAGCAGCAAGGGAAAATAGTCACAGATTTCTCAGGAGGCAATGTGGGTATTACTCAGGGTTAGAATCAATACCACCCCTCAGCAGTGCAACAAGATCAACGTGCAGCCCAGTGCTTCTCTTTGTAGGAATAACAAGCACTTTATTACACAGAAAACTTAGAATTCTACTGCTCAATCAATCATGCACAAATTGAGTTCATGCATAAAAATCTTTGTGCACTAGGGGCTTCTTCCCAGTAGCCTTTAACCTGCTAATGATGGGTCCCTCTGCCTTTGTGCTCCCTCCTCAGGTTCAAATTTTGAGGTAGATCGTTTTACCCTCAAATTAAAGCAACATCTCACTGGCAGCAGGAGTCAGCAGGCAGCACACAGCATTCTTTTTGGAAGTCGCATGGGAGTCGGCCACGCAGCGCATCACACGAGGGACACGGCAAGATGAGTTTCCTGACTGGGCCTTTTTTCCAGACAGCAGATTGTAAACTGTGGCTGACTCCAGCGCTGTTATGCTTTTGATTCATAACGCACCTCACTCCAACACTGTGCTAAGTAGTTAGCAGGTTATCTTGCGCACGATGGCCACACATCTGCAGATGAGGATTCTCCAGTGTGGTAGATACCAGGGCCTATCTTCTGCCAGAGCCTTGAGGCAACAACCCCAATTCTTCATGAGGATCCACAGAGCACCATTCAAGTCCAGCTGCCGCCAGTGCAGGTAAGAGTGGTGGGGCTGGGTTGGGGGGGGATTTTGATGGACGATTAGGAGGGAAACATTTTCCCTCGTTGTCATCTGTCAAAATCCCCCTCGCCCCCCACTCGGCCCCACCACTTTCCCTGAATGGGCCGCGGCTGTTCAAGTTACTTAATCTCCAAATTGACTCTAACTCAGCTACACACTCAGCAGTACCATGTTCACACAATTGACTTGTGGAGCACACAGGCCACCAGCAGGTGCTTTTCGCAACTTCAGTCAGGCCTACCACGTCATGCCAGGTGCTTAGGGCTACGACAGGAATAAATTACGAAAGTCACGCTGTCTGATCTAGCAGTACTGTGAGTCCTTCGGCACTCTTGCTTATTGCATCTCTGTCAGAGTGACCAGTACTTAATTTGAGCCCGTGGTTGCACTTAACTGTCAACTCTGGCACTTATGACAGTGTTTAGAAAGAGGGTATGCAGTTCCTCAGGTGGGTCAAAGGAGGAGAGGGAGATATGTCAGGATGTCACAAAGGGGAGTGGTTGTCCTAAGAGAGTCGGAAGGAGGGGAATTCCTCATTTCGGTACTAGGGCCCTCACACACCCAGCCAGCTAGATGTCATGCTCCATCATATGGGTCTGTGCCTCGTCGGGTCGGCGCTGCAATACCCGACAGGCACCCATAAAGGGGCTCTTTGGCGGGGATCTTTTGTTCCTTGCCATTTGGTGCAGTGGGGGTAAGGGGCTTAAGAAGTGTAGATGTGCACAAGGATGTCTTTAAGGTTTTTTGTTTGTTTGAAAGTGAACCTCGGTGCCAGCATTAGTAGATTACCGGTGGCCAGAATTCCCCAATGTTTTTTAATGGTACCCTTGATGCGGGTCGAATCTGGTGTAAAGGACGTGACGCATGTAAGGGTATTGGTATGTTCTTTAGGGGTCACTTCCAACAGTGCCTCACGGGGCTTATTTCTGGCTCTCTTCATGGAATTCATGATATGGCGTTGTGGGTATTCCCTTTGTCTTAGATTAGTCGCTAGGGATCGGGCCTCAGTCTTGTAGTCTGTTAGGGAACTACAATTTCTCCTAATGCGCAAAAACTGCCAAAAGGGCAGATTGTCTTTGAGGGCTCTCGGGTGGTAGCTGCTATACAGCAACAGACTGTTTCTGTCTCTTGGTTTTTGTAGAGGGTAGTGCTCAGCTGTTCATCATTGAGTCTGATATTTAGGTCCAGGAATGGTATATTAGTGTCTGATATGGTGTGCGTGAATTTTAGGTATTCATTTTGCACATTAATCCACTGGCAAAATTCCTCACAGGTGGACAGGTCACCCTTACAGAAGATGAGGATGTCATCGATGAACCTTTCCACAGCCTCAGGTTACTGGTGTATGGGTTGCTTGGGTGCAAGATGACATTCTCCTCAAAAGCAGCCATGTACAAACATACTACGCTTGGGGTGAAGGCACTTCCCATGGAAGTACCTTGGGATTGGTGAAAGAGTTGTTTTTTGTATTCAAAGAAGTTCTCAGTCAGTGCAAGGGTAGCACACTCCATGATGAAAGAGACAGGAGTCGGTGATGTCCACTCTTCTTTGTCTAGGGATGTTTCAATGACAGTCAAGGTGGCATGCTGAGAAATATTGGTATATAACGCTTCTACGTCCAATGTGACGAGAAGGTTAATCTCATGTTTGCCCTGTGTCTCCTCTATGATTCGCAGGATGTCGGTCGTGTTGCGCACAAAAGAGGGAGTTTTTCTCACTAGTGGTTGCAAAAAGTGGTTGCAGAATTTAGATAAAGGCTCAAGAAGTGAACCTATACCCGATACTATGGGCCGTCCACGGACTGGTGTTGTCCCCTTATGAATTTTAGGTAGGGTATAAAAGTAAGGTATTTTAGGGTCTTTTGTAATCAGGAAGTCAGCCTTTTTTTTATTGATCCAACCATTGGTCTCCGCTTCAAACACCAAAATGGCAATCTTAGAAGCAAGCCGCGAAGTAGGATTTTCAATAATGGGAGCATAATATCTCGCACTGTTGAGTTGGCGTTGACACTCACAGTCATAGTCAATGGTGGACAAAATCACCGTCGCCCCTCCCTTTTCAGCCTGCTTAATCGTAATGCTTGTATCTTCTGCTAGGGATCTGGCTGCAGCTAATTCAGCTTTGGAGAGGTTATATCGGGGGACTTTATTAGAGGCAACAGACAGGTCTTTGAGTACAGCTTGTTCGAATGGCAAGATTTCAGGATGGATCATACTGTTATTAGGAGTGAAGCTAAATGGATTCCGTAGCTCAGTATCTTCTGATATAGTCTGGGGTTTGTCTTGAAAGAAAGCTTTCAGATGGATTTTTCTGAAGAAATCCTGTATCTCACAGTTGTCTCGAAATTTGTCAACCCCTGGAGTGGGGACATAACCTAGTCCTTTTTCTAGTACTGCCTTTTCCGTCTCTGTGAGTGACCTATGTGACAGGTTAACCACAAATTCCTTTTGCCACTGGTCCTGCTCCTTGTCTCTACTGTGTGGTGGTTGTTCTTGCCACTGAACTTGTTTCTGCATCCCTCTTTTTTGCCCTCTTCCTCTGTCCCAACCTCTGTCTAAAAAAGGGAGGGTTGACCATCAGGAGGAATTGAGGCTGGCCTTGAGGATACATGGGGAATTTGTAAAACATTTAAAAAAATTATTTGTTGCTCCGTCTTCTGAGTTTTTAAATTTCTATTGATAAGTGACCTATACGTGGAGAAGATTCTTTCACCATATGCCTGCTGGTGTCACTTACCACTTGTTATGTGACAGTGTCAGCCACTTTTTGCACACTATTTATTGGTCACTAATGTGAATTGATTTGGAGAGAGAGATATGTTGTCTCCGTGATTATGCTGCCATTTGACATTGCTGTGGTTTTCACTCTTTATTCTTCTCCAAGTTCATCCTTTGATGCTGTGGGTACCTTACTCGCAGTGCTGATACATGGCAGGTAGGTTACCCACCTTCCACGGTGTGTAGATAGGTTACCCACTAGGTCCTGATGAATTGCCACTAATCCTCCTGACCATTTGGAATGAAACATGTTGACCCAACAAGAGTAGAATGCAGTTACCCTGAACCATTACTTCAGATAGTCACCACTCTTCCCATCAGGTGGAGAACCAATATGAATAAAAGTGTTTTTGGACTACCCAACCTGTTTTAATCAATTCTAACTACATCTACACTTCTTAGGCCCCTTAACCTGACTGCTCCAAAAGGCTAGGAACAAAAGATCTCCGCCAAAGAGCCCCTTTATTGGTGCCCGTCGGGTATTGTAGCGCCGACCCGACGAGGAGCAGGCCCATATGATGAAGCATGACACCTAGCTGGCTGGGTGTGTGAGGGCCCTAGTTCCAAAAGGAGGAATTCCCCTGCTTCCGACATTCTTAGGACAACCACTCCCCTTTGTGACATCCTGATATATCTTCTTCCCCTAACTTTGACCCACCTGAGGAACTGCATACCCTCTTTCTTATCATATGCCTGGGCATATATGCTGGACCGCTATTAAAAAAGCCCTAAAGTCCCCTTCTGTTTATTGGACTTATGACAGTGTGCCACAAGGTGGCGCTGTTCATATCATTTAGAGATGACCTCACCAACAGTTTTTTATTAATTCTAATGACTAGTACCTGTCGTCTAAGCCATTCTTATAACTTTGGGGGCCTGGAATATTCTGAATTGTTACACTTGTAGCACTGTGATGATTAGTAGTTGTGCTGATACGGTCCTTGGCAGCTTTGGCAGAGGCAATAGGTGGTGCATGCAGCAGTACCCTCCTGTTAAGGGCCCTTGCTCTCATTTCTTTTTTTAATCAAATTAAGCACTGGCATGGAGCATGCACCAAGGTCAAATCCACCAGCCCATAGCATGATCCATTCCTCCCGCTGGGTCGGTGTTTCCTTCTCTTTGTCCTTCCCTTTGTCACTGGCCGCCACAGGCCACATTCATCTGCTCATCCCCGGTCCACTACGGGTTTTTCTGATTGTGTGGGGGGAGTTTGCAGTAGTGCTCTCCTCACTTCCCCCACTTCTGGGCAGGCAGGGAGCCCAGGGTAAGCAGTCTAGCTGCTCCCTGGCTCTGTTTAAATTCATGCTTTGCCCTATGCGCAGCAGTTGCATGCAGCGGTCGCGCGCAGCGGGCGTCCCCTGGCACGTCTGCTGGCACGCCCATGGCGTGCCAAAGTCAAGCCTGTCTGCGCCCGTCCACGCCCAGCCGTTGCCAGGAGCCGAGACACCTGCTCCTTTTAACCCAGGGTACAGACAAAGTCCCAAACACTCATATACACGCATGGAGCTTACAGCACTAAGAAGGGTAAGCACTCCCAGATGCACTACCAAGGCTCCTCAGGTGCTGGAAGGACCTTTTGCATGCAGTACCTGCCAATTTCACAGATTAGGACTTCGGCAGGCAAATCTCGCGACTGCCACCACTGACAAGGAATACCCACAGGTGGTATCCAATGCTCACCTTTTCTGCATTGACCAATCCTTCTGCAATCAAAACCAGGACTGGCATTGCTTTCTGGCTAATGTCAGATCTTTACACAAACAAGCCATTGAAATCTGGGACCTGCTCTCATCAGGACTTACAGATATCTGCTTCGTAACGGAAACCTGGCTTAAACCTAGCTCCACCCCTGCAATCATGGTAGCAATTCCTGATGGCTACCGAATCCAAAAACTTGATAGGCAATCTAAGATGGGTGGAGGCATAGCTATAGTCCACAAGGACTCCATCAACGTCACTACTATTGAACACTGCAGTGACAATAAACTAGAAACTCTTATATACAGAATTGACTCCCAATCTCACCATTGTTGGAAAGACGCACTAATTGCCCCCCATATTATCTCCACAACATTTTTTTTATTACTAGGAGATTTTAATGTTTATATCGAAGTCTCCTCTAATGCGGACGCTACAATGCACCTGACAGACCTAGCCACTCTGGGACTGAAGCAGATTAATACTGGCCCTACTCATCTGGTGGGACATACCTTAGCTCTCATCTTGATTACTTTCCCAAATATCTGCTGCGAAGCCCCCTGCCCACTCACATGGTCAGACTACTCTTTTTATTCCATTTTCAAATAAAAGACGTAAGGGTCACCTCTACTCCCACTATACCCTCCCACAGTTTGCGAAGACAATGGCATAAAATCACTCCTGACCAATTTGCGAATACTCTCCCTACCAATATTAACCTGACACTAAATAATATCGAGGTGTGCTTGCCATCTATAACAATATAGTCAAAATAAACTAGACCAGCTGGT
Source organism: Triturus cristatus (assembly GCF_964204655.1). Lineage (NCBI taxonomy): Eukaryota > Metazoa > Chordata > Amphibia > Caudata > Salamandridae > Triturus > Triturus cristatus. Next base: position 448,884,762 of record NC_140594.1, read on the forward strand.
CCCACTAAAACCCTACCCTACCAAGTTCAGTAGAACACAGACAACATGGTTCTCTCCCGATCTACAGAAAGAAAAAGTCTGTGCAAGAAGCTGGAAAGACCTTGATGTCTTTCCCAAGATCTAAATAATAAAGAAGCCTACAAGAGGCTTCTGGCCCTATACCATAAGAATCTAAAGAAGGCACGCAAAATCCACATTAAGTCACAACTTAATCAGGCAGGAAAATCCTCTAAAGAACACTACCATATTCTTAATTCTTTCACGAACCCCAAGGTTTGTTATAATGAAGTAACTCCAACACAAGACCTTTGTGACAAGCTAGCTAACCCCTTTACTCAGAAGATTCAGAGTATCTACGACAGCATCACCAAAGATAAGGATCCTCAGAAAGATATCATTACCCTCTACCCTTCATACTCTCTCACTGCACATTCCTTGGACTGCTTCCCCCCACTTACAACTGACACGGTGGAGACTCTAATGAAAACAGTCAAATCAGACTCCCCTCAGGATATCCTACCTGCTTAAGTATCCTTGCTACTTCATAAACAGCTGGCACCTGCGATCTGTTCCATTCTCAACTCCTCCCTGGACAAGGGCAAACTACCTTCGTAATGGAAGGCTGCCCAAATAATTCCTATTAGAAAGAAACCTAATGCCCCTAAGGAAGACTTGTCAAACTATCATACTATTTCCCTACTACCATACCAGAGCAAACATTTGGAAAAACATCTTAATAAATATCTATCAGAGTATATGGAAGTAACAGGAGGCCTGACCCCTCGCAGTCTGGGTTTCATCCCAGATTTAGTACAGAGTCAGCACTTATTGCAGTCACAGACAACCTTAGGCACTCCCTGGTAAATTGACTGGCAGCATTATTGGTGCTGCTGGATCTGTTATCAGCGTTTGACACAATATCCCATTCCATCTTACTAAATAGATTAAGAAACTTTGGAATCCATAGTCTTGCCTTTCAGTGGTTTTCAAACTTCCTAACCCACCGGACCCAAACTGTCAATCTCGGCGCCTTCTGCTCTCCAACTTCAGAGCTGACTAAAGGTGTACCCCAGGGATCCTGCCTCAGTCCCAGTCTATTTAACATTTATGTGGCTTTCCTTGCAGACCTACTCAGGGAACTAGGTTTCATCCCTATTTCATACGCTCACGATACCCACCTCCTAATGGCATTTGATAAAAACTCTATCAATACCCGGTCTACCTTCTCTGAAGGCATGATAGCCATCTCGGATTGAATGAGGAATCATTTCTTTCAGATATATGCTAGTAAAACTGAAATTATGCTTTTTGGAGATGCACCTCTACTCTGGTCCCCAGAGTGGTGGCCCACAGACCTCGGTGCTGCACCAGTCCCGAATATAGTGGTAAAAAACTTAGGAGTACATCTAGACCAGAAACTCACAATGAAAGAGCAAGTCGCAACCACCGTGAGTTCCTCATTCCACACATTAAGTCTTTTGAGAAAGGTCTTTCCCTTTCTACCTATGACAGTCCGAAAAATACTCCTTCAGGCACTAGTAATAAGTCGTCTTGACTATTGTAATGCCCTCCTGATCTCAGCCAACGAATCCTCTCTTAACAGACTTCAGGTGGTCCAAAACACCGCGGCCCACCTAGTTTCCAAAGCTCTGGCCAGGACTGCCTCCTCGCCAATACTCCTTGGACTACACTGGCTGCCCATCCGCAAGCGGATCTCTTTTAAGATCTGCTGCATAGTGCACAAGGCACTACATGGCAAAGCTCCCAGCTATCTTGCAGATAGACTCATACGATACCAGCCTTCCAGAACCCTCTGGTCTGGCTCTAAATAGCTCCTCCTGGTACCCCCTGTAAGGAAATCTCACATAGGTGGGAAAGCCTTTTATCATCTGGCCCCCTCTTACTGGAATCAACTCCCCTTACACCTCCGGTAATGCACCAACTATCTGCAATTCGCAGGTTTCTTAAAACTGAACTCTTCTGAATCCCCCTCGTGACTCTGTAGCACTCACGTAGCGCGGAGATACCCCTCCGAAGGTGATTCGGGCGCTTAATAAGACAAATAAATAAATAAATATCTTGGCACCGAGGAAACACCAGTAATTCCTCTTGCAGTTCGGACTCAATTTGATGTTCCCTCATCAGTGAGACACTAATCATTGGTGGCATAATAATCCCTGAGTACACTGCGGAGAGTCCCGACAATTCTAAGGAAAGCCTGTCCTGTCTGTCCTCACCATAGAGTCTGGTGCTTAAAACACCCATCTAGGAGATGCCAGCAATACACATTTACTTTTAGGAGAATGCAGCTTCTCCTCCATCTTGAACTCTGGTCCAGACGGTGGTCTTCCAAAATGGAACTCGCAGGCCTGTATCACTTATGCAAGGCACACTATCACATCTAGCACACATGCACAACTACAATGCACGGGATGTTGTGTTCAAGATTTCGTTTTCATCAAGAACAGCAGAACTTTTCATGAACTGGTCTGTAAGTGCTTATTTATGTCTCACAAGTACAAGCTTGTCACTATAATTCACCAACCATGATATGCTGCCAATATCTGCTCCACACATAAAACGTGCGAGAGAGACAGTTGTCCCCTGGCACTATGAGGGTGTGCTTGGCGCAACCCTTTGAGTTCAGGACTAGGTCCAGAACCTGTCATTGTCAAACGACCACGCCTAGGTCATGTGCACATGGGATTACTGTGTAGCATGACCAAAAATCAGATTGTGCAGCAATAGTTCATGTAACAGTTTCCTATTGTCAACTTGTTCCACAAAAAAAGGAAGGAGGATTTCTCTGATAATTGATTGTTGCTTGGCTATTTATTAATTGAGAGAACTCCCTACCCTTTTTGAACAGCCAAATTATCTTTGCAGCTTGCTAACAAAACGGTAACACGCTACCTAAAGCGTGAACATGAAGGTGGTAAATATATCGGAGAGGCAGGGGGGTTCAAAGTGCTATTTTGCTTTCAAAATTGGATTTAAGAGTGTGTTTGAAAATTACACTTTTTAATTACTGTTTTTCAGTACTACAGCTTCAGTCTAATGGATTTAAATAATAAAAAGGATAAGCAGAAAATAATTATGCTGTAAGTGGCACACCTTTCCTTATTTAGCTCTGGCACTTCGCCTGTGTAACAACCTGCCGCCTGCTCTGTCTCCGTGCTGCTCCACCTGCAGGTGTCACAGGCACCTCTCATTAGTCTCCACCAGAGCTTCTCGTTTTTTTGTGGATACAAAACCTTGTTAGTCGAACCCCCTGGGATCGAACAGCGTTGCAGTCTCAACTCCGTTTAGTTTTTAATTGAGCGAGCTTGCTGGTTTAGGCGATAAGTGGTAATGAAAGAGTGGGAAGTGCTATGCTGCGGCAGGCAGGCAGTTTCTGCGAAGTCCCGCTCTGCGCCGCGAAGAACGCACAGCTGAAACCAAGTGGCAAAGCAACGAACATTTTATTTCCAATAACAGGGCTGTGTGACCTGAGCGTTCCAATATATGTTAACGGAGCACTAGTTACCATTTTTATTATTATGGGGAAATTGAAGGTGCTTATCTCTCTGGCCTCCTTTTTTATGTTTTGTACCTTTTGCTAAAGAATGGCAATATAACTGTTAACGTCCTTCAAACTGTTCCACAAAAGTCACACCCCTTTTAGGTCAGGTGTTAGCGAAGACCTTTGGATTTTACTAAACTTTAATGTATGATATACTTACTTGAAGGGTTTTTCAGCTAGCTCTCTTCATCCATTGGTCTATGATTGTGTCATTCACATCTTGTGTAAGCCCACTACTGCATACAACATGGGTCAAAAGGTCATCCAACTTAAGCCACTGTTTAACTTCACTTTGAGTGACTACGGGGCATATCAACAAGGGCTTTATCTCTGCTTTTTTGGCTTTAAAAGCCAAAAAAGCAGAGATAAAACTAGCGCCCTATCAACAACAGGGTGCTAACACGCAAATTTGCATGTTAGCACCCTTTTACTCTACGCTTCCCCTTGCATCTCTAATGAGATGCAAAGGGGGCGTTCCAGAGTAAAATAATAGGAGAAATGTCGCTAAGCGACATTTCTCCTATTATCAAGAATGTCGCTAACCCTGTTAGAGACAAAAAAAAACAGCGCTAACCGCGGTTAACGCTGCTTTTTTACGTCTGCTAATTTTCAGACTTAGCCATGATATCCTATGGAAGGAGGATATCATGGCTAAGTTTGCCTGTCCCTATCAACAAGGTAACGTGTGATTATCGCTGGGTTTCCAGCGATAATCTCACGTTAGCCTGTTAGCGTGTAGATTTTTATCGCTATTGAGATAAGCGTTGCTAATAGCACGCTATCTCAGCGATACAAATTCACGCTAGCCGGCGATAATTATCCTCACGCTAAGAGCGCTGAGCGATAATTATCGCCGGTTGTTGTTGATATGCCCCTACATTTTTCTCTCTCACAATGCGCACATCCACACAGGAGATAGTTCCCTTCAGTGCCAGTGTTTCTGTTTTTACTTTATTACTTTAGTGTTGCCTTTGTGTTTAGAGTCTAGTGTTTTAGCAGGATGCTACCAGCTATTTAAGGACAGGGCACAATCCAGCTTTATCATTTTCTGTCCCTACGTATTGCTGTTGTAAATTCCCTTTGTAGTGTCCTTTGTTTATATGACTGGAGCGTTTTCACACTATACTAGTTTGTGTCCATTTGAAACTGTTCTGTATTAAGTTATTCTCTTTTCACTATGCATGCGATGCAAAAAACAGAACACACTTATTCTGGACGCACTTTCGCCACTGGTTTTTAAATAAATGTTGCATAGGAAGAGGTTTTCAACAGTGCAATTGATCAGCTGGGTTCGCCGAGACCTATATGTTTTTTCAGTGACAATACAAACATATTTTACCATTACAACTATACTGACAATGTCGTTGCTGGTGAAAAAAGCTAGTAATTGCTTCAATAAATGTAACAAAAAATATCTGACCCTTCTACTCCCCCTCCCAGGAGCATCCTAGATTTATAAACTGTGATGAACAATATCTCAGGTGAGTTGTGGTGTACACTGGCATCTTAAGAAAAGGAAAACTAATGCAAAATAATGAAAAAGTTCTATAGATATTCAGGCTGTGGGGCTAGGGTTAGAGAGCACTACATCATCTCTCACTTATCTTTCTTCTTTGGGGGACTGAGACACCTGCGTTGGGCTGGTTATGATGGGGTTCAAGAGGACAAAAGCTCTTTCTTTCTTTCTTGTATTTTTTTCTTGCATTCCGTCTGCCTTTCTTGGCTCCCTTCTGTCCTTACTTCTTTCCTTTCTTTTTTCCTTCCTTCCTTTCTTTTTTTCATTCTTTCTTCACACCTTATTTTTCCTGATTTCTTTCCTTAGTTCTTTGCTGGCCTTCTTTCTTCTTTCTTTCTTTCTTTCCTTTCAATTCCTTTCCTCTTTCTTTCTTTCTTTCTTTCTGTCTTTCTTTTTCTTTCTTTCTTTCTAGCTTGTCTTTTTTCTCTTATTCCTTCCATTCTTCACCTCTGCATTCATTCTCCTTCCTTTGTGTCTTTGTTTATTTGTTTGTTTGTTTATTTATTTATTTCTAGAGACTGCATAGTATAACAATTGGCAAGACCTTTTGTTTTTATTAAAAATATGTGTGTGACTTAGTTCTTTATAAGGATTTTCAGTCACACTGCATCCATTCATCTGTGGTTGTGTCATTTACATTTTTTCTTCCACCTTCTCCAGCATGCATCAAGGGGCAAAGCAGCAGCCCACTTCAGCCATTTGACCAACTTCACTATGAGTTACGGCATGCTGCCCTTTCACAAAGGCAGTATGCTTTATCTCACGAACTCACCAAGCAGTTTGCATATGTGCCAGGGAGTACTATGGTAATGATTGCTTTTATGGGACCCAAAAACATCTTAGCCTTTAGCCAAAGTTTTTTTTTATATTGAGAAAGGTCCGGCAGTCCGTGAACAATAAAGTTGTGCAAAACCATGAGAGAAAAAATAATTGTCAAAAGGTTGGTGGCCAACGCCAGACCTATTAGCTTTGCCAATGTTTGTTTAAGGTGTGAATTCCTATTTGATTGGGTACAGCCCGGGAGCTGAGGGTAAGATTGTTTTCTACTTCATATAAGGGTGAATGCTAATGTTGCACTTTGAAGCAACACACATATACCACGGAGGATGTTCTATTTTAAAACAATATGCAAACATGATGCAGTTTAGAGTTTTCTGACACTGTTTTTAACAAGCATTGGCATAGCCAATAGGTCTTGCCTTTGGGACCTTATAAGTATTTAGTTATGCAGCCCAATATCCTTGGTGCAACAACATCAACTGTTGCATGGGTAAACACTCATAAGGTCCCAAACGCGAGACCTATTGGCTATGCCAATGCTTGTTAATAGTTGTAAGTTAAAATATTTCCATTCATTGAATGAATACCTCAGCAAGCGGCTTTTCTTAAGTTTTAGACGCAAGGTGTAGAATTCATTCTGTTTTGCTCTATAAAATTTTTTTTCTCAAGTGCTGTACTGGGCGCTAGGCATGAAGGAAGAGGCACAGGCAGGGAGGGAGCCATGCAAAGCTAGAGTGAGAGAAAGAATGGCAGGCAGGGGTAGGGAGGAACAAACAGGGAGATGGGTAATGACAGTCGCAGAAAGGCCAGGAGGAGAGGTGTGAGATACACCCTCAAGCGGGTGTGTGGATGGGAGTCAGAGTGAGGGCTGATGGGGGTGAGCCAGCAGAGAAGAGAAAGGGAAGGGCATGCTCGTGGGAGGCAGAGGGTGAACACTGTCAGGCACAGAAGCGATAGACAGGGACAGAGAGAAGTGCGCACAGAGAGTGAGAGGGAGGATGTTGAGAAAGGCATGTAGTCATACAAGAGCAAAGAGAGACAGGCTTAAAGTTTAAGAGTGGCACACGCTGCTAACGAGGGGTCTGTAGACATGCAGAGTGCGAACAGGCAAAGAACAGAGGGAATGCGATACAGGTGGATAGAATGGCAGTGAATTGAGAGAGGAAGTCAAAAAATGTTTAGCCAGTGCAGAACACACCACGTTCAGTCACCCACTGTAGGGAGGGGATGGGACACACACAACTCGTTTTCTGTGTGGGACAGCAACACGGAGAAATGCTGATTAAATAAATATGTGATGGTATTGCACAACCATCACATTAATAAATAAGCGCAAAGGGTATCACTTATTGAATATTACCTAGATCCACACAGTCCTCTAGTAAGGCTGTACTGCAGGGTTCGGACTGGTGTCCGCTCACCAGAGGCAGCCCCACGGCTCAGGGGAGTCATTACGTCCTGTCCGAGGGGCTACGAGAATCACAGCCTGTGAGCACAGGGTCACACAGTGAACAGCGGGCAGAGCACTGTGACCGCACCCCTCTAGTCTTCACTGAAGGGACCAGACTGGTGTCTGCTCATCTGGGTCACAGAGTGAACAGCAGGAAGAGCACTGTGACCACACCCCTCTAGTAAGGTTTTACTGCAGTGATCAGACTGGTGTCTGCTCATAGCAACACAGCTCAGGAGAGTCATTACTTCCTGTCCGAGGAGGCAAGAGTCACAGCATGTGAGCCAAGTGTCACACAGTAAGCAGCAGGCAGAGCGTTGTGACTGCACCCTCTAGTAAGGCTCGACTGAACAGACCCTCAGCTTGTACAATTCAGATCCTGCACTTTAGCAGGAGGTGGGGGGGAACGGCACTGCATCGTGTAGATAAAAGATAGGGGTACGGCTAAAACATGATGCACGGCAGCCGTAAAGGGGGCACCATGCTGAAACAAGAAGAGCGAGAGAAGTGCAAGCAAAAAAAGGAGACGAAGAGGGCGGAGCGAGTGAGTGGCCGGGACGTGTGGGCAAGGAGAGAGGCTCGCGCACGCTTAGGAGAGCAGTCCTCACTTTTAAAGCACTGCACTAGTGCTTGTGGCGCGCCGCTGCTCGCTCCCTCAAGGTGGATGCCGCCACAAGTGCAGTGCTTGGAAAGTGAAGCCTGATGGCTAAAGACCCTCCTACGCAGCGCATGCGCGCTGCGTAGGTGAGACCTAAAAAGGGCTTTAAAAGGGTTGGTAATTGCGAGCTTGAAGTACCAGCATTTGTCATTTTGAACCTTTTAATTACCCAAACATTTTATTGCCAAGGGAGTTTTCTGGGGCAGTGTTATGATTCCATTCTTTCTGGTGGGCTAATGCAGAAGTAGTCAGCATGTTTCTTTTTTCTTCCTATTGTTTATACTTCAACTCAAAATATCTATAAGTTAGTATATGTGCTGGTCACAGTGGAGCTCAGAAGCACAAAGAGGCAATTTCTGCACAGTGTTTCTGAACTCTGCTGTCTGCAGCCCATGCACTAACTTGGAGATTTTACTGAAGACATGAAAAAAACCTTCAGACGCTTTTGGCTTTAATGCAGAGAATTATATCATGATTAGAGGTAGGCATAACTCACATAGGGCCCGATTCACAGAACTAACTTAAGACAAAATCCTAAACTTACTACCATTTTCGTATTCACAGAAGGCACTTACTCATTTTGGTATTCACAGAAGACACTTACTCACTTCGGTATTCACAGAAGTTAGGAGTCCTAACTTTAGGACTCCTAAATACCTTCTGTGAATACCGAAAGTCTTAAAATTAGGATTTTTCTCAGTTTAGGAGTCCTAAAGTTAGGACTCCTAACTTTACTACTACTAAACTGATTCCGTCATGCGCATCGGTTGCGCTGTGCGTATGACGGAACCACTCCGTCATGGCCCCGCCCGCGCAATAGAACCTCAGCACAGCGGAAATCCGCGCCGCGCTGAAGGGGTTAAGACCAGGTTTTCCCTGATCTTAATTTTGGTGCTACTTCCCATTTAAGCCACCCTTGTAAATAGGGGGAAGCATCAAAATCAATGGGTGTTGTGGTGGAACGCCTACTACAACACCCATTGCCCGAAAGGGAGCCTTATTTACAAAGCAGCGTAAATTAACTTTAAGTGGCTTAATGCTGCCTTGCAAATAAGACAAAGCCCCTATCGCCACCACAACATCACTAAAAGCAACGTGTGGTGGCGACAGGGGCTTGTAAATATGCCACATTGTTTATTTTTTGGCTAAATTAATAGTGTTGCAAAAGATTTTGTAGATCAAGAAGAAAGGAGTTGGTGGTGCTATGTGAAACTGCCCGTTTTTGGCTCCGCAACAGAGGTACCCAAGCGCCATACATCAGGATATGAGTTTAGATCCTGTATCACAATAATGGGCTCTCATACAGCTGTCCTGGCACTTTAGTTTGGGCAATTCCTTTTAGAATGAGCTCTAGACTTATTTGAATATCATTGGTCCCTGTCCGTGATGGCACAGGTGAACAAAAAATAATGCAATTTAATATCGTTCAGAATAATGCAAGCATTCCACATATCAGTTCTTGTGCTGCACTACAATAATGTTGCATCTTATGTTTTCTTTGGCGGCACTATCAAAAACAAAGTACCTACTTTCTATAAAAACCACCTTTGGAATCAAGCTTTTGCCTTAGAAGACTGTATGTAATCATATTATTACACTGCTTGATAGTAAAAAATTATCATCTTTAAAGGGACACATCGTCTTACATCCCTTCAATTACATTGCAAAGATGTATTGTGTGACACCCATAGTCTGTGAAAAGTATACATCAAGACTAATAACAAATGCCATAGAACAGAAGATGGTAGTTATTTGAATTGATGTTTGTAGCAAGAATAGATTTTGTAAATGTCGTTACAAAACGCATAAAAGTTTATAAGCTCTTCTAAACCAAGAAAAGAAAAATGAGTATCAGTATGATAAAAAGCAACTTTATGTGTCGTGTAGACAAGTAAAGCTTGTAGACATAATCCCTGCAAACTTCAGTGCAAGTAGGCATTCCTAATTGATCCATTTAGGCAAGGAACTATGGGCCAAATGTATCAAAATTGGATTTTGCGAGTCTATAATAGCGAATTTTACCGATTCGCTATGATAGACTCTCAAAATGCAATTAAAGTAGCTTTCAGCAATTTTTTGCGATTCCTACACATTCCTTATTTGCGATCTGCAAATTACGAGTCACAATTAAGGAGTTGCTTCCCATTAATTTCTAGGGGCCTAGAGGCCCATAGGAATGAATGGGAATTGCATGCGCAATTTGGGAGTACCCAAAAGGTACTCGTAAATTGCGCATGCAATTTCAAGGGTGCAAGGGGGCCATATGGCCACCCTGATGCACCCCTGAAATATGCATGTGTGCACATGTGGCACACATACATGCCCTAAGGGCATGTATGTGTGCCACATGGCACTTAGAAAAATTCAAAATTGTGCATTTTTCTAAGGATTTGCAATATACTACCAATTTGAAGTTGGTGGTAAATTGCGATTCCTTAACGCAGGGTCGCAATTTAAAAAGCGCTTCCTGAATTGCATTTAGAGAATTGCAAATCGTGATTCTCTAAATGCATTCGCAAAATAGGTAATGACAAAAATTGTGATCCCCTATTTTGCATTGCCTTTTGGAATGATACATCCCAAAAGGCTTTTTCCCGTTCGCAAACGGGTCGATTCTGCGAATCGGCACGTTTGCGAACAGCAATACACTTGATACATCTGGCCTATGTTTTTGCTATTCGTGTAATATTTTAATGAATCTGTACAGGTTTGGAGTTGTCGTCTTTATTTGTTTCATTTGGACGAGCACACAGTTACAAGAAGGTATTTCTGAAGGGAAAAGCCAGAGATGAATTTGACATACAAGGTGCAATGTTGTAACACCAAGAGTGCCATAAAAAGCTTTAACCCACTCGTCCACAATCCACTCATCTGTCCATTAATCATGTTCTCCTTTCATTCATCTGTGCTCTTATAAATCAATGTGCAATTGCTTGTAAGCTATTCGATTATTTATGCTGTGTGGAACTCTTTCTGAAATTGTTTGTGGGTTGTTTGAGGATGAGGATGTTTAGTTTAACAATGGAGAAACTAGATTTTGCTCATAACCTTATGAAAGTGTGCCAAACATATTTTAACACTGTCAACACGGAGGCAAACCCCAAGCCCTCCGCCTCTTCAAAGTTTCCTGCCTGCGCTGCAGCTGTGCTTCCACCTCGCCATTGTAGCCACAGGAGTCTGGCATCTGTTTTCTAAATCCTGTTTATTCACCTTTGGAACAAACTCAATGAAAACCAGCGAGTGGTAAACCAGAACTAATCCGGTTCTGTTCTGCACTGATATGTTGAAAGGTCCTTCGGTAGAAGATGAAATGTACCCTTCAGATGTTCACATTGATGTCCTAAAGTGACTTAGGTTGCAAATACCCAAACGAATGACACTTTGAAATTGTGCATTGGTTCGATTTCTGAGTGGTTGATAGAAGACATGGGGGCAAAAAAACTATGAGCAACTAGAGAAACCTAAGAGTTATGACGAAACTGAAACTTGTGACATTTTAGGCCAGGCATTAAAGTTTCTTAACATAAGTAGAACTATACCTCTGCTGAATTTCTATGGCTTTGTGTGAGTAAAATGACATCCTAACTATAACTTCCCTGTAACCTTTGATTTTTTAAGTGAATTTCTAGTTTTTTTTTAACGTAAAGTAATATATAATTACTGAACGTTAATACAACCACCGCCACCCTCAAACCCAATTTTGAAAAACTAGAGCGCTCTGATTAGCCTATGGAGCTTTTATTCCATTTGTCCATTTCACTCCAAGGGAATCAGACTCCCGTGGGTGCTTGCAGTCTGATTAGCTACCAGCAACATGAGAAAAATGTTGCTGGCAGCCATTACAGTACTTGGGGGCTTAGGGCTACATGTACTAACATTAGGAATAGCGATTTCATAATAGCGATTCTCTCCAAATCTCAATTAGGGAATCAGTATTCCTAATGTATGAAACTCTTTTGAGTTTCATTAGCGATACACAAATTGACCTAGCTCATGCATATTAATGAGTTAGTTCGCAATTTGCAACCCTTTAGGAATCAACAGACCACCATGTCAGGGCTGCTTTTTGAAAAAGCAATCCTGTTTTTGTGAGACCACTGCCTGCTCTTAAAAAATATTTTTATTTACATTCTCAAAGGAGAAGCCATCCTTTGGGACCCCTTCCCCATTTCAAATGGGTTACCACCAGTTTTAAAGTGGTGGTACATTGTCATTGTTTTGTGACCAGAATTCAGTTACAATACAGTTATACAAACTAAAATGATTCAACATTTGGAAGGGATACCCTAAACATGCCCCTTCCAAATACCAAATCGCAAATGCAAAATGCAATTCAGTAAAAAGTTACCGAATTGCATTTTGCATTTTGTACGTTTAAAAAAAACATTTTCCTGTTGCAAATGGCCCCATTCTGAGTACCGAGCCTTTTGCATCCGGAAATATGCTCTGTACATCTAGCCCTCAGTCTCCTGTCCTGAACTATATAAAAAAAACAATGTATCCCTACTCTACCCCCCTAGTCTCCATCAGGAGGACCCATAGGGCGCCTTCCTGGGATTTAATGATAAAATAAATTTGCAATTTGTGCTAAGATCCTATTGTAGCCTCCTGCAGGAGGCAAGGTTTTAAAATTAAAAAAAACAAAATGGCAGCCTGGCACCGCTTGATTTAATTAAGATGTTTAAATAAGTGGAGGGGGCATGCGGCCCCCCTACCTGAGAAATGAGATGCCCTGGGGAGCCCAACCGTGGGCCCCCTAATTAAAGGGAGGAGATCCTGTGTCTCCCCCTCCCCTAGCAATTGTAGGCCCTGGGGCTGAAATGCCCAAAAAGAGTAGGGGAGCCCACCCCCAGGACATAGCAGTCTGCCTGCCCGCACCTCCACCGCCAAACGTGAGCAAACACAAGGTCCGCGCACAGCTGGTGGGAGTTTTGACAATGCAGGGAGCAGACTTTGGATCTGTTTCCCTGCTCACACTGATGTGGTCAGGGAAGCAGAGCAAGTTATTGCTCCTCCCCGGAGGGAGCAGTATAAATAGCCGCTCGCTCTGGGTGGGAGAGCAATGCTGGTTCCCGCAACACGCAGGGGGCCGCCTGGGGCAGCTCGTGCCCGGCAGCTGCCTGCGGCACCCAACAAGTGTATAGTGGGTGCTCTGGGTGGGCACCAAGGCACCCTCCCCATATTAAACATAGGCCTCGGGAGATCAGAGCCCTTGGGCCAGAATAGGATCAGGGAGGAGATCCGAGGGGCTCACTCCCCTTAAATAACAGGGCCCTAAAGGATGGATTCCCCAGGGCCTTTTAAAGGCTTGGTGAGGGGGGTTGCACAACCTCCTCCCGTTTAAAAAAGAAAAAGAAATATGAGAAGTGCCCATTTGTCCTGTCCTTCCACGTTAGTAGTAGTATGCAAAGGTGTTCATGCCATTTTCCAGGCTGATGGACAGTGTGTTTTCTCAACAATTCCATGCTGAAAAACGATCTGAAATCCCTGATAGAGATGAATGTATTGCTGGTTTATTGGAGCACAATCTGTTCTGTAGTGACTGTCCCAGTTGAATGAGTTCTTTCTTGTCATGTCCTGGTCTGAAAGCAGAGGCCATGGCTCTCCATTTTAATTGCTGCTGAGTACGCAAATGCACAAAATAACCTTCAAGCTCCTCTCGTTAGGCTCCCACCTCATCCATGTTAGTAGTATACAACTATCTTCCTGCCTTTTACCAGGCTGATGGACAGATCAACTTACCAAAAGGCCCCTTGAGCATGTTTCCTGCGTATTTTGAAGCACTTACTTTATTAAGTGGAGGTGCCTTTGTTTGGTGGAGATTATTTCTCTGTCTGTAGTCTCGTAGTCTTCTCTATATTAGGATTAATTTTGTCACAGATTTCTGTATGAAGACGCTCGAGGAGCAGTCACATTGCCAAAATTACATGTACACAAGGTCTCTGTAGACGTTACCTCGTGGACCTTTACGCTGCTGTAGTGTGGAATATGCACTAGACATTCACCTAACGAGGTAGCACATAATGATTAACCTGTCAAAATTACACCAGTTGTGCATGCCCTGTAGACACCCCCTGCCATGCCCGACCATAGGCTGAGCGCAGCTGGAGTTGGCTTTACGTATGGTAATAAAATAATACTCAACGTTAGAAAAACACTATAAATTCACTTAAAAAACAAAAGTTAAAGTAACAATATAGTAAGGTGTAATAAAAAGATCTGTTTCTGTTTTTTTTAAAACCTTCGAAATTCACTGAAAGAAACAAAGATTAAAATAAAGTTATAGTTAGGTGAATATGTCAGTGACAACATTCATGTTTTGAACTAAAAAAAACATAGAACTTCACCAGTTATAGGCACCAATGCTAGCTATGACCTGCCATACACTGCCATACACTGCTAACGACCTCACTTAGTACATCAATCATGACATGTTCTCCAACATCATTTATGACATAATTGATGATATCATTGATTACATCATTGATAACATCACCTTATTAAAAGCATTGGGTCCAGGGGATCCCCGGGGCTGAATACGGCTTGGAGTGAGAGTTGAGCACCTCGCCTCCCTAAAATAACTACATTTTGCCCCTCAGTATGTGGTCCCTGGAGCTGAAAATGGCTCCCCTTAATTGAAAAATGCATTTCGGGGCCAGCATTTTGTTTCTTTTTTTGCCATGGAAGTCTAGCCAATCTGTTTGCGATTTTGACCACGGGGGGCACTCTGGGTATCATTACCCTACCCCTTTACATCATTTTCTTTTCTAATTCAGGACAGGGGATTATGTCTCCAAGTCCTATAAGGGCTGCCAGCAACATTTTGCTGAGGTAAGTAAGTCTGACTCCTGTGGGAGCAAGATGGCCCAAGAGAAAAAATGCTCCCGGCCAATGTGAGTTGAAATGGACACATGATTCAAGGTTAGCATCTGCTGCTGCAGTACCAGTCCTGGTCCCAGCTGCTCCAGGGGGGGAACAATTCTAAAAAGGTTTCAAAGTGTTCATTTTTGTAGGATTTAGGGTCCGAGGAGCATACTCTAACACCAGCCCAAGGTTCAGGATATTGTTGTCAACCTTTGGGAGTTAGGACTTGCTCTCCCAGAAGCCTCAAACAGGGTTCAGTACAAATCCAGTTGGAACTGGTCAGTTTCTGTGACCCTGTAGCTTAACAAGAGGTCAGCCAACTGACCCTTCGCGTCTAATTCTTGGCTCTGGGTGCAAGTGTGAAATGGTCTTGTGCTGGGGGTTCTCTCCACAGGATCAGCAGCAGGTGCAGACCTTCTTCTCTCTTTCACGAGTCTAGATATGCTATAAAGAAGGTATCAAAGGATGCCACATTTATGCCTCTTACAAGCTTGTGGTTAGGGGAAATTCCTGGACCAATAGGGGAAAGGTTGCAGGGCAACCCTACTCACTTTGAGAACACTTTCTGGCCGTTTGGCCTGAGAAGTCCCCACAGTGAAATGCTCTGCCAAAATGCAACATGGAAGCACAGTTCTACCTGTGGGCAGAGATCTGGGCACAACCCTGAGGTGTGTCTAGGAAAATGAGAATCTCCACCTGCAAGCCAGTTCTGAAACAGTTACTTTCTGACTACCTGGACAATGAAAAGGGCAGTCCTGTGAGTGAGTTACATCTGCCTGTGAGAGGGGTTGCCCCTTTTAAGCTTGTGCAGTTAGTGGGCACAACCCAAGCCATCCTGTCGGGGTGGAGGTCACACATCCTCCAACAGAAGGCCCTTTTTTCCTTCTTTGGAGCCATTCACACCTCCTTGCAGGGGTCCAGCAGGCTGCCAGAAGACAGTTGGGGTATATTTCTGAGAAGGCTACCAGAGGCTTTTGGGAGAAAAAAGTGACTTTCTAAAGTCATTATTTCAGAAATAGCTAGATGAATTTCGACTTTGGCAGTAAGTTAGATTTAGTGTAATATAAATACGAGTGTTTGCAGTAATTTCCTAGCTAGTGCCAATCTAATGTTAGCTTTATTAAGGGTAATAAAGTAACCCATTGTTTTCTATGGCCTTCCTACATTGAAAAACAGGTTTGGGGCATTTTTCAGTGTAAGGACATGTAGAAACATTACATAAATATGTCTTACTTTTGAATGTTATGCACCCTGCCAAAGGGTTGGTAGGGTCCATATTAGTGGTGACTTACTACTATTTAAAAGAATGGTTTAGTTCTGTTAAAATGGTTGTTTATCAGGTTGAAATAGCAGTTTTATAACTACCCAGCTAGGCTTGTGTAGCAGGCCAAGAGTCATGTTTTACATTGTCATTTGGTGGCACAATAGGTATTGCTGTCCACTACTGCCATTTAATTTACAGGTCTTGTGCAAACGAGGTGCCTTTTACTAAGGACTTATAGATAGATTAAATGTGCCAATCAGGGATTTTAACCAATCGAACATGTTTTTAGGGTTTGGAGCACATGCACTGTGGCCTGGTTAGTAGGGGCCCAGTGCACAGAATCCAAAAGTCAACAGCATCAGACCCAAAGAAATGGGGGTGATTATGAAAGAAAGGCATTTTCTAACACATGCATCAACTTTAAAGCACTAGCAATTAATACAACACATAGATGAATTTCATTCTATAAACAATAAACATGCATATAAAAAACACAACTACAACAAAGTAGACAAACATTTTTCATTAACACAATGCATTTACCTGAAGACTAAACATATGAAATAACCAGACTAAATGGATTGCATTCAGAGATACAAAGACAAGAGACAATATACAATAAAACACCATACCAGCACAGTCTTTCATCCTCATACAACAATATAATTTTAAATATACTTACAATATTAAGTATTGTAATAAACATCCAAATGCTTCAAATTTAAATAAGGCATGGGCACTCTTTAAAATCCACATTTAAAGTACAGTTATTGCTACAACACATAAAAAATGATTATTCAATCAAATAAATTCTCCAACAGCAGGACAAAGAAAGAAATGTTGTCAAGCAAAATTCTATTAAACGATTAAATCTGATTTAAGTATCCTTTTTGCAATACTATATTGCCATATGGCTATATTGTGACATATAGGAACTAACAACGTTCTCTTTAAATTGGAAAACAACAACCTAAAAAAATGAACTTCTGTTTCCTTCTCGATGTTATGTGCGTACATCTGATTTGAGATTATCATTAAATAATTTGCAGCAAATCTATTAATTGGTAAAATTCCAAGTCTTAATTTCAAATGTAAGGCTTTAGCTGCAGGTGGATTGTTGTCATCCAGAAAGGACTCAAATTTTGAAAGATGTTTAAAATTAAGAAAATGGTCAATAATGCCTCCATGCCTTGAGGCCACTGACCACGTCACCATCACATCTGACCAAACTTTCATTTTTAGATATTTCCAAGTCCCATTACAGACTGAACCAGTGTCATCCCACTTTCTTTAGCAATAAGATGTAGTTCAAAGTTCTAACATACTTTAACCATGGTAAGGTGCTTGTTCTATCTAAATTCACCACTTCCTTTAACGCATTCCTGTATGAAACCAACCCCTCAGTGTGCCAAATGCTCAACTAATAAAGGAGCATTCGTGGATAGGCTCTATGTGCATTGCATGTCAGGCCTGTCTTCAAAATCAGAGGAAGGATTATGGCACTTTGGGGCATATTACCTAAGACCTCTCATCGATCACTCACAAAAAAGTTATCAAGAGGTTAGATGGCATTTTTGCAACCTGGGGTGTTCCTTCAATTCTAAAGTCTGGCAATGGCCCACCTTTCAACAGTCGAGAACTCAGAGATTTTCTTATCATTTCAATTTAAACATCAGAAAAGCACACCTCTTTGGCCACAAGCAAATGGCATTGTCGAGCATGTTATGAGCACACTCAAGAAGACTGTTCAGCGTTCTACAAAAGAGAAGCTTGATCTCAAATCAGATCTTAATTCTGCTCTTAGTAACTACTGGTCAACTCTGCATTCAACAACAGGTGAAAGTCCTGCCACCTTGATGTTCGGGAGAGGCCTGACGACCAAGTCACCACAATGGACCCGTGAAAGATCAACAAATTATGGTGAAGATCGTCAAACAGATTTGTATCACCAGAACAAGATGAAAATCTAGGAGACAAACGCTGATTTGTTAAGAACACTGTGTTTACAGAAGGGGATTGAGTCCTAGTAAGATAAAGGAGAAAACAAACGTCTAATGCTCCATTTGATGCTGAGCCACTTAAAGTTGTGACTAGTAAAGGAAACATAGTGCCTGCTCATCATCCTGGAAAGTCCATTACTTCAGATTCTTTGCATTTAAAAACTCTGCCTCATAATTTGCCAACTCAATATGTCAGAAATTAGACTAGTTCAATTGAGACTTCTGTGACCCCCTTGACTGCACCTGTCGCTGTATCACCAGTGCCTGTCATGGACACTTATCCTATCCAGTCACAGCCTCATATGACATTGTCTGAGCAATTGATTCAAGCTCCAACATGACTTATCAAAGAGTTGTAATGTATATATGTAAAATTTGTAATACTTTTTATTTAACAAAGGTGGAAATGTGGTGCCTTGTGATCTAGAGATGACGGGACCTTTTTGATTCCTGACGGTCTCCTTAGAACTGTGACTTAAGTGTTCAGGTGTGGTTAATAGAATCGATGATTTAGAATGTTGAGTTCATGATTACACGCTGAGGAATAAAGACGGGTAATACTAAGCTCTGTGTTTGGTGCAATCATTTACATGTACAGAGTCTGGGGAGGACGCTACATCTGCGTAAAATTTACATCCTCTGAACGACTTTACAAACATAATATGCACTCCACAAAACAGAATTAGACAGCATGCAAACATTCATTCTGCAAATGATTTGCCACATTTTGTAAACTGCTGAAAATATTTGGTTGCAAGGTTGTGAACATTTGTAAACTAATGTTTTCATGCAATTTGAATACATTTTAAATAGGTCAGTAAGTACTCCTTATTTGTCTTAAGTATTTGCCTGACCCAAAATTATTCACTTATTAGAGGCAGGGCCTGCTATGCTAGACCAGTTTGATTCTCCCCCAATCTGCTTCAACCTACTCATTTGATCACAGTACCATTACTTTTGCACTATTTTATATTACTACTTAAGAAACTGTCTTTAGGCTCCGATGACCTCGCCAACTACCCGACCATCACTCACCCACCATTCATCCTCAAAATCATCGAAAAAACAATGTTAGTTCAATTCCAAGTCAATATCAGTGATAATAAACTCATTCAGGACTACCAGTCTGGCTTCAGATCATGATGCAGCATAGAGAGCACTACCTTACATATCAAAGACAATGTCCTCTTGAGCTCAGTTGAAGATTACCTGTTAGAAATGGGGGTCTCTAGTTGGCAGAGGTATGCACCTTGTCCAAGTTTGGACCCTTCCTTCTAGTTGGAATAAGGGGATTACACATCTAAAATCACCCCTGCTCACCCCCTTTGTAGCTTGGAATGAGCATTCAGGCTTATCTCAGAGGCAATGTGTAAAGCAGTAATACAGTGAAAACACTTCAAAAGGACACCACACCAGTTTTAGAAAGATAGCTAATATTTATCGGTGTAAAACCGCATCAAAACAATAAAAATCCAACATACAGTATTCACAGTACGACTATTGCAAAAATTAACTCAAAATACAGTCCCTTAATTTCGATAGCTCTGTCCGCATTGTGAACAAACAAATCTAACAGTTTAGGCTGAACTGTGGCATCACTTCACAGGCCAACTTTGATGTCGGGAAGACCCACAAACAGTATTTAGGAAACGCAAGGCATTGTAGACCTTGCGATGAGATCCAATGATGCGTCATCAGTAGCTGTTGGCTTCGGAAGTTGGTGCCGGATTTGTCGGGCCCATGAAGTCACAGGCATTACAGATTGAACTCTGTCAGTTTCAACTCAGGAACCCCGGTGTCACAGGCATTGGGGCTGTGGTGCGAAGTGCAGTGGTGTGGTGTGCGGTGCCCTCCGGTCGCGGTGCAGGCAGTGCCTTGGTGACAGCACCCAGCAGAGTAGGTGGGACCAGGGCTGTGATACGAAGCTGGATAATGCTTGTCATGATGCAGGCAGGTCAAGGTACAAGCAACAGTGGTGTTGCCAAACCACTGTAATCAGCAGACTATCAGAAGTCGGTGTTCCCAGCCTCGGTAGGCCAAGGCTGCAGTGGGGGATGGGGCAGTGCATCAAGTAACTTATGAGCGGTGCCTCAGGCCATGGTGCAGGGAGTGGCATCCATGTCTTTGTGTAGTGGCGTCGTTGGGGATACCAGGGCGGCGGTGTGAAGTGAGGTGGTGCAAAGTGCAGTGCCCTCAGGCCATGGTGCAAGCAGTGGTTTAGTGGAGACATCAGACAGTGTTGTCGGTGAGGCCAGGGTTGCAGTGTGAAGGGGGCAATGCTCTCTGTGGTGCCAACAGGTCACGGAGCCGGCAGTGGAGTCGTTGACAGTGTTGGGTTGCCTTTTCTTCTGTAGCAGCACAAAACACACAGTTCCCAGTGATAGTAGCAGATTATCTTGAAGTATTTGCTGTTCCTGAGACTTCTTGAACAGGGACCAAGCTCTACCTCAAGCCCTTGAAGAAAATCAGGAAAATTTGTTGCAGAAAGTTCAGTCCAGTTCTTTCTCTGTCCAAGACAGATGCAGCCACTGCAGGCGAACACAGCGTCCATCATCCCCTTTGGTTTTGCTTTGTTTGCCCTAAGTTAGCAGGGTATGCCCAGACGTGGGTCCCTTGCTCACTTTGCCACTGGATTAAAGCTAGCCTGGCTGATGACGCTGGTTAGCCAGAAACCGGTCCCAGTATGCTTGTTTCCGGTCCAGGGAAGACATGGCCTGGCAGTTTCGGGCTGGACTGTTCCCATGAGGCACAGGGTCAGACTGATTTTCATATGGCCATGTCTGAACTGGGGTGGTGGAGTGAGCTAAAGAATGATGATGGATTAAACCCAGATCAGTTGACTGGGGGTGAGTGCTTGCAATGTTCAACACTCCGTCCATCATCCCCTTTGGTTTTGCTTTGTTCACCCTAAATTGGCAGGGTATGCCCAGACGTGGGTCCCTTGCTCTCTTTGCCACTGGATTCAAGCCAGCCTGGCTGATGACGGCTGATTAGCCAGAAACCAGTCCCAGGATGCTTGTTTCTGATCCAGGGAAGACATGGCTTGGCAGTTTGGGCTGGACTGTTCCCATGAGGCACAGGGTCAGACTGATTTGCATATGGCCATGTCTGAACTGGGGTGGCGGAGTGAGCTAAAGAATGATGATGGATTAAACCCAGATCAGTTGACTGGGGGTGAGTGCTTGCAATGTTCAACACTCCGTCCATCATCCCCTTTGGTTTTGTTTTGAACACAGCAAAGCACACAACAAAGTGGTTGGCAGCTCCTCCTCACAGCTTCTCTAGCTCTTCTTCTTGGCAGGTTTCTTAGTCCCAAAAGAGTTCTCAAGTTCTGGGGCCAGGGCCCCAATATTTATACTACTTTTCTCTTGAAGTTTTAGGCAGAAAGTCTTTGAGGTCAGGGAAAACTAGTTCTATCTTCTCTGGTCCAGCTTCACTACAGGTGAAGACATAATTGTGCAGAGCAGACATAGTCTATTCAGGTACTAGTGAAAACTCCTCCCACCACTCTAAATATAGAAAGGTATATTCAGCCTGGCTATGAGGCACCCAGGAAAAGACAGGACACACCTCAACCCCTCCTTGTGACTGCCTAGTGTTAATGCACATCCCCAAATCCTGTCAATGCAAAGCCAGACATTGAATATAAAAGCAGGCAAAGGCACACAGGATGGTCATGTAAGAAACTTACGACTTTCTATAAGTGGCATTTTCAAACACACAATTTAAAAACCACCTTTACTAAAAGGTGCTTTATTAAATTCTGAGTTCAGAGAGCCTAAGCTCCATATCTTTATCTTGTCCCAATTGAAAGTCACTTAAGTAAAATGTTACAGTACAGCTCCAATGATAGCCTATAGGACATACAGCCTTTCAACAATGAAAAACTGAATACACTGTGTTAGATCTGGGGGTCTCTAGTTGGCAGGGTAGGTACCACTGTCCAAGTAGGGACCCTTCCTTCTAGTCAGGGAAAGGGGGATACACTGTTAAGATAACCCCTGCTCACCCTCTAGGTAGCTTGGCCTGAGCAGTCTAGGCTATCAAAGGCAATGTGTAAAGTATTTGTACCAACACTCACAGTAACACAGTGAAAACACCACAGATTTACTCCACACCAGTTTTAGAAAAATAAGGTATCTTTACTAAAAACTTCACAAGACCAAATATTACAGACAAACCAACATCTACTTCAAAAAGGTTACTTTAAAGATAGTTCAAGAGTTTGCAGAAAGTACTCCAGGATGTAAAAGTCAATGTCCTGCACAATGCGACTCTCAATGCACAAAATGCGACACTTTCGTGCCCAACAGTACCTGTAGTTGCGATAAGGTTCCCAAAAGCTATAACAAGGAAGCTTGCAAAGGCGATGCGATACTCCTGAGATCCTGGGGAGGCTTTGCAGCAGCCCTGCTTCACGCAGCAGAGGTGGATGCGCCGGCTCCGATCTGTAAGGGGAGGATGCGATGACTTTGGCCTTCGTTGCGTAGGTTTCTTAGGGGGAAGCTTCACGCACAGGTTCGATGCGACACTCTTCGATGTGGTGCGATGCGTGGCGCAGCGTTGCCTTCCGGCGCCGCAACTCTCGATGCGCCACGGAACGGGACTCTGCGTCGACGCACGCAGCGATTGGAGACTTTTCACGCACCGGCAGTGGTGCGGCCCGCAAACTGGTTCTGCGACAACCCTCGCAATGGCAGGAAGCTTCACGCTTCGGGACGATGCTCGACGCACTCGGCGATGCGGAGACCCTGCGTGTTGCGATGGTGCCGCGATGAAATTTTCCACGCACTCTCGTCTTGCGACACGCAATCGGATGATGCGTTGGGTACCAGTCACTCTTGTTCACGCTTCTGCTTCCCAGCTCCCAAACACAGCAAAACGACCTCCTGAGGCCCCCAAGACTGGGCAAGCACTCCAAGGCAGGTCAGAACTCCTTCAGCAGAGTTCCAGGGGAGCTGGTGGTGAAGTCCTTTTGTTCCTGGGACTTCTTAACAGGGAGCCAGCTCTTCTCAGGCCCTTGGAGATCAGAATCAAAAGAAGGGGACACAGCAAAGTCCTTCCCCTCTCCTTGGCAGCAAAGCAAAACAGCAAGCAGGCAGTCTTCTCCTCTTCAGTTTCTTCCAGCTTTCTCCTTGGCAGAGGTTTCTTCTTAGTTCCAAAGTGATCTAAAGTTTTAGGTGTCTGGGGTCCTCTTCTTATACCCCTCCAAGTCTTTGTCTCTTGTGTTTCAGTGGGGGGATTCCCCTGCTCAAACCGGTTCCTGGGTGTGCTCTGCTCTGGAGCACCTGGTTCCTTTCAGAGTGAGGGGCAGGGTCGTTAGACGCTCAGCAGGAGGTGGAGCCTTCTTTGTGCCAGCAGAGGCAGAGTCCTCAGCCTGGCCAGCAGGGGGTGGAGCCAGCTTTGTGTTTGTCAGGGGCAGCCCTATTCAGACCCAGGGACTACTCCTCCCACCCATCTAAAGCAGATCTCCCTATTCACCCTGCTGCTGACTCATCCAGGCTCCTGGAGCCACCTAGCACATCACCTGACACCAGTCAGCCAACCAGCACACAGGCACACAGGAAGGTTAAACAGGAGAATAGCTACTTTCTAAAAAGTGCTATTCTCACACAGTGAATTTAAAAACCATCTTGCTAAAAAGATGTATAATTAAATTCTGAACACAGAGATACCAAACTTGGATTTTCTATCTTGCCCCTATGGGAAGATAGGCATGTAAACAGCCTTCCCCATTCTATCCTATGGGCAAGATAGCCTCTCAGCAGTGAAAAACGAAAATGGCTGTAATTCACTACCAGGGCATGTTACACACCTCAGTACATGCCCTACCTTTCAGATACACTGCACCCAGCCCAGGGGGGTACCTAGGGCCACCATAGGGATGCCTGACATGTACAGAAAGGGAAGGATAAGGCCTGGTCAGTGGGTGCACTGGCCAGGTCGACATGGCAGTCCTGGACTGCACATAGGCACTGCAAGCAGGCCTAAGACATCATTTTAGCGCTACTCCTGTGGGTGGCACAATCAGTGCTGCAGCCCACTAGTAGCATTTGAATCACCAGCCCTGGCACACGCAGTGCACTTTACTAGGGGCTAACAGGTGAAACAAATATCCCAATCATGGATAACCAATCAATACAACAATTTACCAAGGGAGCACTTGCACTTTGACACTGATCAGCAGTGGCAAAGTGCCCAAAGCATCTAAACCAGCAAAATCGAAATCCAGCATAGCATCAAAAATACAGGAGGTAGAGGCAAAAAGTCAGGGGTAACCACGCCAAAGATGCCAGGTCTAACACACTGTATTTCACTACCAGGACATGTAAAACACAGCAGTACATATCCTACCATTGACATAAACTGCACCCTCCCCATGGGGGTACATTGAGCCTACCTGAGGGGTGATGTTAGAAATGGGGGTCTGTATTTGGCAGAGGTATTTGCCTTTGTCCAAGTAGGGACCCTTCTTCCTAGTCAGGGTAAGGGGGATACACTTCTAACATAACCCCTGCTACCCCCCTTGGTAGCTTGGCATGTGCAGACAGGCTTATCTCAGAGGCGGTGTGTAAAACATTTATGAACACATAGAGTAATACAGTGAAAACACTAGAAATGGACATCACACCAATTTAGAAAAATGAATAATCTTTATCTAAACCAAAACAAGACCAAATGATAAAAATCCACAATACAGTAATAAAAATATGACTTTCAAATGGTAGAAATTGTTCAGTTCAAAGCAAATTGCAGATGCAACACTTTTCACACAAAGTACCTTGGATGCGTCGTGCACACAAACAAAAAGGGCCGCAGGGAAGGTGATGCGTCGGTTCTTTACACTCAGGGAAGGTGATGCGTCAGTTCCTTGCTCCGGGGGAGGTGATGCGTTGGTTCCTTACTGCTGTGCAGGGAAGGTGATGCTTCGGTTCCTTACTGGAGAGGAGATGATGCATCGGTTTCTTACTGCGTGGGGAGGTGATGCGTTGGTTTATTACTGAATCCCCCAACGATGTGACAGACTTGGTGCCTTGATGTGATGCGACGATGCAGGATGATGCATGGATTCTTGCAGCTGCACAGCAGGGCTTGCATCAGAATTGGTGCAGTGATCTTGGACTTCGGAGACAGTTACACTCGATGCGGCATGCAGCGACTTCTCGAGCTGCGGCAGGTGCTTCGGCAGTTTCTTTGGCGATGCATCAGAAACAGGTACGGATGCGTCACACTTCTTGGTGTTGGTTTGATTTTCAAGTTCCCAGCAGAAAACAGTCTCTAGAGGCCCAAAACAACAGCAGGCACCTCTTTGCAGGTCTGAACTCCCAGCAAGGAAGTTCAGGGGAGCTGGTGGTGATGTCTTTGTGTCCCTGAGACTTCAGAACAGGAGGCAAGCTCAGTTTCAAGCCCTTGGAGATCTTCCTCAAGCAGGGGACACAGCAAACAGCACAGTCCTTTCTCCTTTCCTTGGCAGCAAGTAGCCACTGCAGGCCAACCCCTGTCAGCAAACAGCACAGGGCCAGTATTCCTCCTCAGCTTCTCCGGCTCTTCTCCTTGGCAAAGATTCCTCTTGATTTTCCAAAAGTGATCTAAAGTTCTGGGTCTGGGCCCCAGTATTTATACTACAAAATCCTTTGTTCTCTGGTGGCAGAGAAGCCCTGTGCTTGGTTAAAACCAGTTCTGTCCTCTCTGGTGGAGCTTCCTGGCAGGAGGTGGAGACAGCATTGTGGAAGGAAGACAGGCCCATTCAGGTGAAAGGAAATCTCCTCTCCCTACTCTAAATGCAGCCCAGGTCTATTCAGCCCAGCCCTGACCCATCAGACTCTCTGGAGCCACTGGACCTCCCCAGCCCCTGACACTTCAAACTCAGACAGTGAATCCACTTCCTAGCAGAGGCACACTAGATGGCTAAGCAAGAAAATACCTACTTTCTAAAAGTGGTATTTTCAAACACCGAAAGTAAAAATCACCCTCAGTAAAAGATGCATTTTAACATTCTGTGTTCAGGCATACTAAACTTTAGGTTCCTACCTTTTTCCCAGGGAGTCATGTTTATAAGATGCTATAAGCAAACTCCCCATTCTATCCTATGGGAACAGGTAGCCTTGCAATAGTGAAAAACAAAATTAGCAGTAATTCACTATCAGGACATGCCACACACATCAGGGCATGTCCTACCTTTTACATGCTTTGCACCCTGCCCACAGGTGTGCCTTGGGCTTACCTTAGGGGTGACTAACATGTAAGAAAAGGGAAGGTTAGGGCATGGCAAGTTGGTGCACTTGCCAGTTCGACATCGCAGTAGCAGACTGCACACAGGCTCTGCAATGGCAGGCCTGAGTTACATTTACAGGCTGCTTATGTGGGTGGCACAATCAGTGCTGCAGTCCCCTAGCAGCATGTGATTTACAGGCCCTGGGCACACACAGTGCACTGTACTATGGACTGACTAGTAAACCAAATATGCCAATCATAGAAACAACAATCCATAACAATAATTTACAAAGGGAGCACTTGCACTTTGGCACTGAACATCAGTGGCAAAGTGCCCGAAGCATCTAGACCAGCAAAACGGAGTCCACACACAGCAAAAACACAGGAGGTCAAGGCAAAAAATACAGGGGAAACCCACGCCAATGATGCCAGGTCTAACAGGTGCCTAACACACAAGAAAAGTGAAGGTTAAGATCTGGCAAGTGGATGCATTTGCCAGGTCAACATGGCAGTAAAACTGCACATAGACACTGCTGTGGCAGGACTCAGACACCTTTGATGGGCTACTTTTGTGTTTGGCACAACCACTGCTGCAGGCTCATTAGTCAATACTGATAATTAATGATGAATCCAAGTTAAAACAACGCAAGAACGATAAATCAATTCATATCGTCACTACTTAATAGTGTTTTATTCAATCACCATCATTTTGTTCAATTTTATTTTCTCTCAAAATAGTATTTTATATACAAAAATAGCCTAAAACACTACTACAATAGTACAAAAAAAAGATTTTAGAAGAAGAATTAAAGACCACATCATACAATTTTTTTTATTCCTAACCATCATACATCATTCATACCACATTCCACATTCATCAACAACTAGCAACCTACACAGACTCAAATGTCCATTCCTTGAATCCTTAAATCAATTCCCTAAAATATGGACCAAGGGATTTTAACCAAACAAAGGAAAAATCTACAAAGCAATTAGTTGTGCAGATCATCTAGTCTTCACCAAGAATATCTAGATTCAAAACATCAATTATTTAAGACAGCACAACAACAACAATCCAATTGTTTGGTAAATACAGAAGGTCTACGCATTTCGAACCCCCTTAGTGAAAGGGTTCTCTTCAGGACCAAGACACTATTCGTCACTCATCAAATGAGGCAAGTGCAAACAAGTATTCTGATGCAATTTTATTACTTGCAGGCAATAACGTGATGTTAGAGAAATGTGCTTCTGAAATTATTTACTTTTTCCTTGTTTCCCAGAGCTGGAAAAATGTTTAGGAGCGATCTTTGCTCGGCGTATTATTAGGTTTGCCCTGGTCGCTGATCAAAGGCTATTCCGGCATACGTCACGGGGAGAATAATATTTTCTAACCTCACATTATTGCTGGCGCCCTGGGTCAGAGACCACTTTGCCCAGGCCTTAAAATATCTCTGTTTACATGTCCTGAAGTCTCAACTGGGATTCACTAGTAATGTCCTCCACAGGTTCTCCTTCTAGCTCTCCAACTGACACAAGTTTGTTCTCATGGGAACCTCCAAATCATTGTATGTTGTATGATGCTGTGTGATGCTCTATTCACAGATAACTGCTGCGGCAACAAATGATGGAATGCTGAATACATCAAACATTCTCCTCCAGTCAAGACATCAGGGTTAAATCCATCATTCTTTTGCTCAGTACGCCAACCCAGTATGGATACAGCCATATGCAAATCAGTCTTGACCATGCTACTCAAGGGGTAAGTTTAGCCCGAACTACCAAGCCGGGTCCTCCCTGGACCGGAAACAAGCATTCTTGGACCGGTTTTGGGGCATATCACCCCTCATCAGCAAGGCAAGCTTAAATCCAGTGGCATAGCGAGCAAGGGACGCACGTCTGGGCATACCCATCTCCCTTAGTGTGAAAAGTGCTGCTGCAACAAATGATGGATGGAATACTGAATAAATCAAACATTCTTCCCCAGTAAAGATATCTGGGTTAAATTAATTATTCTTTTGCTCACTTCGCCACCCTTTTGCTGCAGCACTACCCAAAGATAACAGCATCAAGATTCACCAATAGGCCAATGATACACAACTCTGCTTGAAAGTCTACTTTGCTTCAGACGTCCAATGCCTCAACCACTGCTTGCACATATTTCAGAACTTGATGTCTAGTACGTACATGAAGCTCAACTCAACCAAGACACAATTGCTGGTATTTACCAAGAACACCAAGTGAGAAATAGTAGAAACCTAGCTCAATAAAGAAACCTAGCTCAATGACACAAACCTTGATGGCTTTGAAGTCAAAGTTTCATCGAACGGCCAAGTCACTTAGATTCCCCATGGACCCCACCCTCACCCATATGGCCTGGTGCCAGCTGTCTATTCTAAATAACAAGTATTGTCACATCACCGTCATCCTAACTGAACTCCATTGGCTCCCCATCCTGTCCCACACCATCTTCAAAATCAGCTATTTCATTTACAAAGCCATCACAACCAGCTTACAGCAGACAACCTAACAATCTCTAGTGGTTCTCGGCACAACTGCAGCCAGGACACCAGGCTACGGACTAAAGAAGTATAAAAAAAAACATCAAAGCAGCAATGTGCCCGTTATTTGGAACAACATCCCAATATCCATCAGGACAGCCCCAACACTGTCCCGGTTTAGGAAAGTGTTGAAGATACACTTCTTCAGAAAACACTACTTGAAAATGCATGAATCATCCACAGTCCCATCTTCGCCTATCACTACTTAACTTCATGCTTCTCTTTGACTCGTACATCTTTGCGCTTCTTTTTGCCCAGGATTGAAATACCTATACATACACACATAGATGCATACATACAAGAACGGTATCTCTGTGACTTGGTTCTTAAATACATTCAGTTCAGAATACAGCATCTTTTATCAGCAAATTGAACTTTCCTTAAAGAAAACATCTAAAAAATTGGAGTGGGAATTAAGCAAAGAAACAGCCTGTCGTTATGAAAAAAACACGCTTTTCATTACCACAACCGAGTGCTATGGAAATTAAGCTTTAAACCGTCTTTGATTATTTATTCCCAGGTTGCACTTATTATTTTCATTAAATGTTCAGTTATTTAAATCAACATGATGACCTTGTAGGAAAACAAGCTCTGTGAAAAGGGAATCGAGTTTCCTTTTTAATTATCTTTTCTGATTGCATTATAAACTTCGCAGAACTAAAGGCCTCTCGCGGCACTTACGCGAAGGGAGGTTTTCAGCGCTGGCAGGAACACCACAGGACAGGCGAGCGACATCTTTCCCACACGGGGCCTTATTGCATGCACTGCCCGGGTGGTGAGAATTTTAGGCGAGGTGGTGTCTACCGCCATATTGCATGCTGTAATTGTGTGCTATTTTTCTCCATCTTGTGTCGCATCAAAAACAACTTTTTTCTATTTTGACAGAACGTGAATATTGATTTCGGATGCCAGAAAACCTCTGTGTTCGATGTAAAAAGATGGAGCGATGTCTTACAACATTACAGCATGTAAAGCTGTGCTAAATAGGACTTCATAGCAAACTTGCACAATCTAGGCAGCTAATACAAGCTATGACCCGTTTAGCTTTCTAGTGAAACTATTACGGCAGGCCCTCCTCGTTTTATTTTTGTACTGTCTGTGACGCATGTAGTTTGGCTTTTTTCTTCGCTACGTCCCTATGAGGGGCCCAGTGTGGTTTGCAGAAAGCGACACGAGGCAGTGCAGAATCTGTTTGAACTTTGCCCCTAAAATGATGCTTAAATGTGTATTTTGCTACACTGGGCAACTCACTTTGAACAATTTAAGATTTGTCCAATGCATGCAGTGTTCTTCACTTCAATAGTCTAAGGCTCCCGTTTTCAGAGGTTTGCAAATCCCAAACCAGGTGCAAACTCCTGCTTAAACCTGCATCAGGATTACTATTCTAGCACAAACTGCTGTATTTACATGCACAATTTGCCCTTAGCTGTGAAACAGCACACCAGCGCCGGTTGATGTTTTTGTTATGGCGAATAGTGTGTGATATTACCTCGTTATCCCCATGACATGGCATTAATTGGATTTGGCCCAAAATTCTTATCCAGTAAATTCATTGCGGTTTACTTGGTGTGCAGGATGTGCGTGCGAGGCACTGTCAAAACTAGAGCCCATTAGGGCGAATTTTAAAATCACATAAAAGAATTATTTACTTAGAGGCTCATTTAATCATAAATAACATAAAGAACTCAATTGAAAGAACATTGTCATACTGTTACCAATGCCGTCAACTCACGAAGAAAATAGTAACATGGAACCCAAAACGTTCATACGTTCATAAATAAACCCTCAATAGTTTGTAAGCACAATTCCTCCAAGCAAATGCAAGACATTACACATGGTTAAAAAGTCTACCCCTAGTTACCATTTGAAGCATATAAACTTTGATATATTAAAATAAAGATTTGTGATGTACTTTACAATCCAATGCAAATTGCGATTTACGCCGGATTGCTACTAGGGGTTGGTGATAAACTCTGCTCCGCCCGCAGAATTTGCGGAGATTTGCCCACCCTACGTTACGCTTGTAACTCGGAGTTCTGGCAAAACTCCGCCAGCGTGGCAGAGTTTTTTCTCATGTGCGGCTCACCAACGTAAAGTTCTGAAGTGCGGATTTGCATCCCTGAGATTTTCTCAACGCAGGTGGTTGCGGCAGGCCGCTACTTTTCATGTTGAGAAAGCTGCAACTCTAGTAGAATATCTATTCAAGCAGCAGAAAGAAGGAGCGCCCTCAGGCACACCACGTGGGGTGGTTCGCACTGATTATATAGTGCAGGGCAAGCTCCAGGAGCTAAAAATCAGTACAATGTGCCGAATTCCACCCACTCACGGAATGTTGCTGATTTTTATGTAACTCCACAGAATTCAGGAAACTCCGCGAGGTCAGCCCACCCCTAATTGCAACCCAAAGAAATGCAAAGCTGTGTAATTTGTTGCTATGCGTTTCTTTGCTGAAAGGAGAGTTCCATGGTGGTGAATGGGTGCTCCCATACAACCACTCACGAGGTTTGATGGAAATACCTACCTACAAAGAACTGTAAACAGAGATTTGCACCAAAATCCTGCACCTCCTGGAGCCAGGCAGAACATCGAGAAATGTTCTAATTTCTCATCTTTTTTCCACTTTGCTTATGTGCTGTATTGTACAGAACAATTAAAAGATGGGAAATGCCTTGAAGCATAGCTTTTGTACTGCAAAGGACCGCTTCCAGCATAAAACCTATGCTTCCCACAAAGCAAACACCCTTGTTCTATGGTGCCTGGGCCCTGCAATGGCACATGGCAGACAAATGAGCATCAGTACTGGGAGAGAGCTAAACAGTTACGCATCTTAATAGATATACAGCTGTTCTGCTATTACCCTTTCACACAATTTTGTGCAGCAAGTTTACTTGTTCCAAGAAGTGCAAAGCACCATTCAGGGTTTTCCTGTTGCACCAGGCCTTGGGAAAGTCACCTGGTCAGTGTGACTGCGATCGAACCTTCCCAAGTCCTGAGCGAAGAGTTTTATTTGCGTTGGAGTAGGCCACGAGGAGAAGGCATTTGGGGCAAAGAGCAGTTGGGTGTCACAAAGAGCCCAAACTTCAGGATTTTTACCTTTATTTTCCTGGGCAGCTCTCATTGATGACAGTCAAGGGACCATGACTTGGGGGGGGGAGGGGGCGGGGGGGGGGTCTATTGGGAATCAGGATTCGCACCATCAGATGCCAGAATCAGGGCTCAGGCAGGTATGTCCAGTTGCAGCTGGTCAGCTTTGGAACCTTGTTGCCTTGTTGTGTCCCTGTAGGCATTCTGGGTGACTTGGGATAAAGCCAGGCATGGCCTTTCCTTCAGACAGCAAGGTGATCCATTTAGCAAATTGCAGTCCTTCAAGCAGCAGTAGGACAGTCCTTCAGGCAGCAAGACAGACCTTCTGAATCTTCCATAGGTCGAGTGTACTGAAGAGTGGCTTTGGACGTCCAGTATTTAGAACTGGTGGCAGACTTTGTGTCTGTGAAGGTCCCTAAACTACACTCACATCTGGTTCTGTAAAGTTCTTCCTGTTCCTCTGTCAAGGTTCCAAATTATCTGGGGTCACAAAAGGCTTTTGTCAGGTTCCTTTGTGTGTGCTGCGGCAAGCCCTTTGAAGTGTAAGTGGTGCAGGGCACAGCGTTGTCCACAGCCATCCTGGCAGGATGGCCTACATCTACTCCCCTTTGGGTCACTGCTGGGAGGAATCCACAAACCCTAACAGCAGAGCTATTCAGAGACATATGGCCCAGGACAATGGCAGAAGGCACAAATGGTTAGGACAAGAAAATCTCAAAAACATGGAAGGGTTGGAGAGGGAATCGGCAGTCCAGTACACATCCTCCCCTATAGGAATCAATATCCATACAATAGTTTGCTGTTCTGTTGCTTTATCGACTCTAAACTGAGGTAGATGATGTTAAACTGGTCATAGATGGCACCCTTTATTGGATGCATTAGCTGGAATGCACCAGAATGACACTTCATCATCAGGACATGCTCCTTGCTGATTGGGCTCTGCAAAACACAGCAGGTCCATCGAAGTGGCCTCTTTGTCAGAGATCTTCTGATCTCAATGTCTTGTTTTTGCCAAACAGTGGGATGGTGACCTTTCTATGAAGTGTTAAAGAAAGTGGTAGAATGGGTGATTTGTTAAAATTGGCTATAGACAATTTGTTGTGAATTTTTTTTCCAGAAAATGCCCATGTGAAAAGTAAAAACAATGATGTGAATCAATTAGGATAACAATGAACCCTCGTTTCAATGAAGGTCAATATGTTTCTTGCCTAATGTGCCCTGACAGTGTCAGCTGAAATTCTTGGGGACCAGAAGTATTTCCCCGATCAACACAGGTAGCTTAGTTAAAACATAAATTTGAAATTTTTAATCATCAAATATTGATGCGAAGATGCTTTTTGCACTAAAATATAGAGCTAAATGGTGGATTTGCATTTCACATAACTATGCTTAATTTACCATAACTGTCCCCAAATGTTGTGTAATTATATGAAAGCAAATTATGCAAATTTCACACACACCTATTTGTTTATTTGTTCTTGGAATGGCAGTATTGCCAAAGAAAACACATAAAAAGCACATTGAGTTTTTCTCTCTCCTGCAATGGTCATATCTGTTTCCAGGCTTCTTCAGGTCCCTATTATTTGAATAATTGTCTCTCTTTTTGCTATATCACTATTCTGATGTCCTTGGGGTTCTCATGATGATGTTAGGATGGTCCTAGAACAGTCTTCTGTTCCAGAATCTGCTGTGACCTGTTGCAGCTCTCTTTCATCTCCACACTGTGTTGCTGTGATCCAGGGGAAGGGACATTGGACTGTAGCCTCTATCCATGGCTAAAGGGGTACCCGGTACCAGATGCTGTGTGTCTAATTGACTGTGAGCAGCATAGCTCCAGCTTGCAGCACTCCCCATCAGTGACTTATTCTATACCTGCTCCTGATGATTTTGCTGGCTCCGGATTCAAAGATGATCATCTCCAAGGCACTTTTATTGTGGCACACTTGTGCTTCTATCATGGCATACTAAATCAATTTTACTGCTATTAATGTGGAGTCCTATGGTTTAAAGGCTACAAGCACATGGCAAATTGACAGGAAGCCGTGCCTGACTTCAACTGCAGCATAGACCAGCCTTTAGCATACACTGTGTATCTGCGGCACAGCCATGTGCCACAGCTACTACACCTCAAGTATTTTTCTCAGCAGAGTCAAACTGGCCTATAGAGCAATCAGATAGTGCCCGATTGGATGGTCTGACAGGTCAATATGTAGGACATTTTTATTGTGCTATTTCAGGGCCTGTTTTATGGTCTTTTTTTCTATCATTTTCCCTGTAATTGAACAAACATTACTTGTAGCAAGCTCAAATCTATGTAGCCTTCTATTAGTCACAAAACACTTAAACAGCATGTCTTTATAAATTCAAAACTGACCCAATTTGCAAAGAGGGCCACTTTTTTAGCCATCTAATTCTCTAAGCGAGGCCATTTTTATTTTTTTGCCCGGGCTATATTCTGTCACGTTCTGACCCTGTTTCTCAGCCATGTGCCTACAAGTTTTCAAATATGCACACAGCTCACAAGCACAGCGTTAATCCGAAACATAGTGCCTACCTCTGTACAATTCATGGGATTGTTTTCACACACAACTCCCAGATCTGTCACGTTTTCGCTGTCTATTAAGTGTGATTATTTAATCCAATCAAAGTTTGTATGTGGTTTTTGGTTCTGATGATCCTGAATTGACAGGCAGTTGGAAGCAATGGAGCCAGAAGACTCGAACTCTCTGGACTCAACACATCCACAGCAACAATCCAAATGCCCAGCTCGAATGCACAGCTCTTCAATCGTAGCTTTGTCCCTGTCTTAAAGTCAACCATCATTCTTTATCCCTGCACTTTGATACACATTCACATCTCAGGGATTCTATTTTTGCAGCATAGTTACAGCTCTGTGACATGTGGGCGTAACTCACAGGCTCTGTTCTTTAGCACACAGGCCCACAAACAAGCACAGCAATCCAAGCTCAGCTCTCAACATAAACAGCATGTGATGCACAATGCAATGGCAATGGGGTCAGTGAGCATGTGCCTGGCAGTCAAAGGCGTGGCTACAAAAAGCAAAATATTCTGTATCATACTGCTTCCCAAACGTTTTAGAACCACAACCCACTTTTTAGTACGCCAAGCTTTTGCGACCCACATACCTTTAACCCGTTAACCGTGGCGTAAATTCCACCGCGGTACGGGTGATTTATTGCACGGGTGGGGCCGCGTCGGCCAACGGACATGCACAGCACTACCAAGGTAGTGCTCGCAATGGCCGTTGGCCGATGCATGCACATGAGGGGTTAATGAAGCTGAGGCAGGTGATTTTGTTTTATGTAACCAAAGCATCATGTGGTTCCGCATTACCAATTGCAGACAACACATTTTCCATTGAAATGGTTGCTAAATTTGGACAGACATACAGTTTTACTAATCCAACTATATTGCACACAAATGATAATGTGTGGAAATCGAGCAACAGTGAATATTTATTATCTGTGCATCGGCAAGTAAAGGGTTTTGATTTGTACTAATTCTATGAAAATCTTTTATTCCATCACACTTCAGATGATCCTAGTTCACACAACTAATTGACTACGGATGCCCCAAAAGGCTCCTTACAGTCCTTGAGCACTGACCAGACTCCCCATTTGTGCACTTGTACTCTAGCATCCTCAGATTGAAGCTGGCCACCATCAGCATGTGTCCCTTGTTCCATGCATCTAACCTTCCTATAGAATCTGTCCATTCTATGAGGGAATCAAGGTTCACCAGGAAACGAAAATCACCATTGCTTTGAAAAAAAGATGTGCATTCCTGTTTAGGGTCATGTATACAGGTCTTATCAAAGGCTTCTCTCTCCTTCAAGTCTTTTTGAGAGGAAGACTCACAGACTCAGGAAAGAGAGTGACCAGTGCAGAAGAACAATGTACAGAACATGTTCACACGTGTACGTAGTTAGTCAACTCTCTCTCCAAGCGCCGCATCTATTATTTACCAGTGCCAAGGATCCGCAGAGGAGTTCAGGATATGTCAAACATATTGCATTTGTAAATAGTTCTTCATTGTGTTTCTGTGCTCTTCTGTCTTAACCTCTCCATGTGCATGTTGTGCGTAACACCTGCAGACTTAACTGACCTTTGCATTATTGAACTAGAATCTCTCGCTTTTAGAGGACTAGCTGTCTTTTTTCACCTTTGGTGTATTTTCTCACTCATAATTTCACTGTTGATTGGTTTTGTTATCCTTTTTACAGCTTTCACCATTGATCTTTATTTTTACTTCTTATTAGTATATAATAGAGGCCATGTATTTTTGCTATGACTTGGTTTCTTGATAACTCACTTGCTATTTGTTTGTCAGTCAACTG
Source organism: Triturus cristatus (assembly GCF_964204655.1). Taxonomy (NCBI): domain Eukaryota; kingdom Metazoa; phylum Chordata; class Amphibia; order Caudata; family Salamandridae; genus Triturus; species Triturus cristatus. Next base: position 448,921,069 of record NC_140594.1, read on the forward strand.
TTAATTCTTTGATTACTGTTAATTATCTCTCTTCAACTTTCTTTTTTTTTAAATAGCAGTTAGTTTTACTCTTTTTACATCCGCCACTAAAAATGAATAAATCACTTTTGTACTCTTGCTTAAAAAATAAATATTGTGAATAACTGAAACACAATTAAAATAACGGATTCATGATTTGCGGATAAGAAAGTGAAAATGTAACTTATTAAAAATATTATTTGTGTTACACATTATCAGATATCTAGGGCCGAATTTATCAAGATTTTGCATAGCCCCTGAGCCACGCATGGAGATGTAGTGAGACGCAAAACCTAGAACGAGATTTACCAAGCCACACATGACCACCTTGCGTAGCCCTGCATGGATTGGTAAATCCTGAGTAACCAAGACTGCACAAGTCACTTGGCCCCATGATGGAATTCTATGGGTGGAGTGTAGGAACAGCATCCGGCTATGAATTTTGGTGCATTGCCAGATTTACCAAGACAGGTAAATCTGGCAATGCTTCACAATGCTTTGCCTTCCCATGAGAGGTGTAATGAGGAGAAATAGCTTTATATCTCCTCATTGTTTCCTCTTGGAAAGAGAGAATGACTTCTGAGGATTATATTGTGCAGGAAGGTGCCCCTTCCAGCACAAAACAATCCTGGCTACAATGCAGGCACCATTGCGCCATGGTGCAAGGGTGCCTGAATTGGCACAAGGCAGAACATTGTGAGCCAGTGCAAGGAGAGGACAGGAATGCACCACATAATGTTAAATATGGGACATTCCTGCACTTTCCCTTTCATGCTGTGCACCGCAGCAAGGTGTCTTATTGCGTTGTATGAAACTATGATAAATCTGGCACCTAGTGCTTTGTTTGTAGGTACCAAGAAGCTTGGATAATTCCCGGTAATTATTATGCAATATAAATAAAAATAAATACACATGTAGTGAAATTTATACACACCAAGGGCCATATTACAATAAGTGCCACGGGGGCGCAACGGGCATTTGCACCCACTTTGCGTGCCCTCGGGGCACTTTAGTATTATAGAAGGGGACGCAGATGCTTGTGCATCCCCTTCTATAAAACCGATGGTGCTGGTGCACGTAAAGCGCCTGCGCTATCAACAGAGGGTGTCCCTCATTTGCATAGGGCCGTGCCCTATGCAAATCAGGGAATTCCTTTGACTCTACACCCGTGCCAATTTACAGATGTGGATGTAGAGTCAAAGAAGCCCTCAGGAGGCAGACTGACAGTGCGCCATTTAAAAGATGGCGCAATGTAAGTGGCCACCTGACTGCAGCCCTCTGCAGTGGACAAAGGGGGTCCCATGGACCCCTAGACATCCCCTTGCAAGCGGGTGCAGTCACTGACTGAACCTGCCTGCACGGGGATCTCTAAACCCCTCTGAAAGTACAAACGGGTGCTGCCTGCACTGTGAAAACATGAAGCGCATACAACATAATAGGGCACATTGTGATTCTTTGCGCCCGCCGCACCTTTTAAAAGGTGCGCCAGGCTCAAACAATCACAATGCACAATACGGCCCCTAGTGTTATAGGCCTCGGAGTGTCACATAATTTATCATAAAATACACCACAGTCAACTACTTTATATCTATGAAAATATGCTGTATATAAAGTAAGAAACAATAATGGTAGGCAAAATAGAAGCCAGCATAATAAAACAGAAAATCACAAAATGAAAGATGTAACATACAAATCTCTTCACGACAATGACAAATATATATAATGTGCTGTACAGGCTATACATTCCACCCTCGTAGTTTGCTTGGCCATCTTTCTTAGTCAAAATTGAAATGTGTCAAACACATTGTGTCAGATGACCAAAATGAGAATCAAATTAGGAAACAGAAGACGGTACAGACGTTTTATGCAAAGAGGATGCCCTTCTGATAAAGTATCTAGAGTTAAAGAAAGAATTAAGGGTAAACAACAAGATGAATTACGGAAACCAAGTGGAAGATAGATAAAACTGACAGATCTATTTTTTGCATTTAATATTCTAAATAAAGCTAGAATATCTATATTTTAAAATGGTATGTAAACAATAGTGATCTATTTAGGGTGGCAGAGAGATTATTACTTTACTACTGTCAAGAACAGAATATAAAAATGTTTGTATTTGGTGCCTTGTTTATATCTTATGATTAAGTTGGGAATGTATTATAGAAACATGTAATTATACTACTTGTTTCACAGGTACACAATATAGCTGACGGCTATTTTAAAATATCAATTGATTATACAGTTGATTGTTGCTTCTAAAGATATATTACGGTAATCTAAGAGGGCCAGGCCCACAAAAGCTGCAACAGCAGAGCAAATACCAAGCAAAATGAAAAGACGGGTCAATGATAGACTATACATAACAGAACTATCGTGTGGACAGAATATACTGTCAAAAATATCGAGGACCAAAATATTGAGAAGGTAAGTGCAAATAGGTAAGTCTAGATTTACTATTCTTCACTCCACATCTACGAACCTTAAAGATATATATATCGCCAATGTATATAAATGTGGAATTATATATAGTAAGATTTTGCTTACCTATTGAAACTTACCTTTAAGAAAGTTTTGTCGTCGATATTCTTGACACAATATTTAGCCCACACTAATGTTATTTTCCGTCATTTTGTCTAACTATCAATTATAAAAATGCACTGAAACTTGGAAACAATATTTTTAGTCTGAAATATAATTTATCTCCATTCATTCACTAGATAGACTCAACTAGACATGAGCAGTACTAAATTCCTTCACATATCTCTAAACTCAAAACCCTATCACCAGTGTCTTGGCTGTTGACTTTCTCAGGTACAATGCATTCAACTCAGGTGTGCACAAGAAATGCATAATTAACGGCAATGGTAACCGTTGTTAAGGCAAATTGTAACTCTTCTTCAGCTTGCCAGCTTCTAAATACTGTGGCTCATATATGCCAATTTCTGCTCCTCACGTATGATGCTCTTGACAGCTGCAATGATCATGAAGAAAACGATTGTATACAAAGCTATACCTTACAACTTCTCTGTGTCTCCCTTCCTCCTGGTAGATTGCCTTCTGTGGTAGCATTCAGTAACCACAGATTAAAACCTGGACGTCATGGCAAAGGCAGGGATGGCCCAAGCAGGCAAGCCCTGGATACTGCTACCGGCCTTTGAAAGCCCCTACACAGAACTGACGCATAATACCTGAAAGAGTCATTACATCAGTATACACTGCAGCATAATCTCTTTTAAAACATATATAGAGATTCATACTTTACATTTGGGGAACCAGGTTCTAATTCTGGCCTCAGCTCTACATCCTGTAATTCTCAAAAATAAATGTAATCTCCCCTTACCTAAAAGAAAGTACGTTATGTAGGGTTTGACTGAGAGTCTAGCAGACAGATATTCTGGCTGCTTTATCACAAGGGCCTTATATCCTATGACACTTGTAATCAGGGTGAAGGGATATCCATTTCATATATGATGGAGTACCCTTAGTCATGTTCTCATTAAAAGCACTCTAGTGCCCAATGGCCAAGTTTGCTCTATATAAAAACTGGGAAATATAATTTGCTACCATCAAACCTCCAACATTCCTGACTTGAACAACCATTTACAGATGTGGCTGATGGACTACATGGGGATTCAATTTAGCCAAAATATTGACTCTATCCCGTTGAAAATGATGCTTGCAACCTTTAAGCACTATCACGCAGAATGACAAAGAACATAATATAACTTAAAGGGCTTAAAGTAAGGATGACACTAGAACCAGGGGCACAGCTTACAACAGTGCAGCAGATGCAGTGTCACCAGGGCTCCTGGGCTTTGGGGTGCCCACTACACCCTTATTATGGCTGTGTTTTATTTCTCAACTGGGAGGAGGTAGGAGGGGATATATTCTTGTCTTTTCTTGGGGCCCACACACCCTTGCTATAGGAGGTTCACTGATAGACTATCGACCCCCAATATATCCCCATACACAAATATTGAGTTATAAATATCGACATCCTATTTATAATGGTAAGTTCAAAAATATAGAGAAAAAACATTTATGTAAAAAATATATGTTGACAAAATATCGTTTTTAATATATGTATATAAAACAATATTGAATATATTAAATAATAAAATTAACTACAAAAAAATAAAATAGATGTAATAAATCTAATTTAAAAAATGTAAACATACGTATATAAAATGTAATATATATGTGGCAGTCTATAGACATATAATTATGTGAATAAGCTGTGGTTAGCGATTGACGATTAAATGTATATTGTATGGATTCTTTAATTTGAAATATGTTCCATTACTGGAGAAGAGGAGAGGAAGTTCTGAATCAAAGTTGACTTTCTGTAAAGGTGATTAAATCATATAGGCAGATACACTGCAGAAGAAGTATATGAATTAAGGCCAATACATGGCTTAATCACAAATGTATGATGTCACCGAAAAAGAACAAAACAAATACCGTCAAATTTGATATAGGAAACTCTGGTGTTATGTATTCTAGCTATTAATGAAGCGATCGACACGCCGATTTGGCGTTGAATTGTAACAAGGTCTGTGACAAGTAACACAATCTATAATAGGGAACAACTATATGCAATTTGGAGATGCACCAATATGGCGCCCATGTTTGCTAGATAATCTGTTGTCTTTAGTTGTCAGTTGTTACTGTCTAAGTCAATATGTATCATGTGACGAATTGTTGTTTTTATAAAAAATGCACCGTCCTTTTGGCGCGCTACTCAAACACTAGAATATGGCGGATGCCGAAACGCGTCATGTTTGCTCCAAAGTAAAGGAATATGGATGGAGAAAAACCCCCAAGAGTGCTTCTTTCTTGAAAGTATACAAGCAAGAAAATTGAGCGTGGAGATAGATATATATATATATATATATATATATATATATATACTGGAGGGCCTAATTGGCACATATATATATATATATATATATATATATATATATATATAATATTCCCACTCTAGTGAGTACAACAGTGGGGAAAGTGTTGGATAGCGGAGGGGTAAAAATTACTATTCCCACTCCAGTAGGCAACAGATGGATTAGAATGATGTTGCATGCTGGAATCGGTAGTCCGAAATTATTTACTTTTGATAAAGTTACACAGTGCCTGTTCTGTAATTATTTCCTTAGTAGGTTCTGTCCAATTACATCAAAATATTTGTCATTTTCAAAAACCCTCCAGTGGGCCTCATGCATGAGAAATGTTACCTTTCACGCCGGCTGGTTTTCCAAGAAGGGAAACTCCGAACAGTTCAGTGTCTCCATGGCCCCCAGACTTGAGGAGTGGTGCGTTTTCGCGGATGGATTGCCGCCGTAAATTTTATAAACAAAGCATCCTCGATTGAAAGCGCACTCAAAACCAACTCAATTTATTGGCAAAGCAGCATTTCTTCACACAAAGTCCATTTTTTGCCTTGCGCGTTTCGGTAGCTTTTACCCCTCCACTATCCAACACTTTCCCCACTGTTGCACTCACTGGAGTGGGAATATTTATTTTTATTCCTCCGCTATCCAACACTTTCCCTACTGTTGCACTCGCTGGAGTGGGAATAGTAATTTTTACTCCTCTGCTATCCAACATTTTCCCTACCGTTGCATTTACTGGAGTGGGAATAGTATTTTTTACCCCTTTGCTATCCAACACTTGTAAAACATTAAACTATTTAAAAATCTTTCAACTTAAATTTTCCACTTCGGTGAGTGAAACAGTAGGTAAAGTGTTGGATAGCGGAGAGGTTAAAATTATTATTCCCACTCCAGTGAGTACAACAGTAGGGGAAGTGTTGAATAACGGAGGGATAGAAATGAATATTCCCACTCTAGTGAATACAACAGTGGGGAAAGTGTTGGATAGCGGAGGGGTAAAAATTACTATTCCCACTCCAGTAGGCAACAGTAGGGAAAGTGTTGGATAGTGGAAGGGTAAAAATTACTATTCCCACTCCAGTAAGTGCAACAGTAGGGAAAGTGTTGGATAACAGAGAGGTAGAAAATACTATTCCTACTCCAGTTAGTGCAACACTAGGGACAGTGTTGGATAACAGAGGAGTAAAAATACTATTCCCACTCCAGTTAGTGCAACAATAGGGAAAGTGTTGGATAACAGAGGGGTACAAATTAATAGTCCCACTCCAGTTAGTGCAACAATAGGGAAAGTGTTGGATAGCGCAGGGGTACAAATTAACATTTCCACTCCAATCAGTTCAATATTAAAAACAACCAAAATATCACCAAAACAAAATAAAAAATAAAAAAGGTATATATATAAAACATAAAGTAAAAAATCTAAAAAAATTAAAAAACATATTATAATGTTAAAAAGATATGACAAATACCTAGAAATATTATATTAAATAAATGTAAAACTAATTTACTAACAAATAACTATTTTTAATTAGAAAGTATTTATAAACAAAACATAAATTATTACATAAATGTAATCTTTTTTATTTCCTACCCTATAACACCAAAAAATTCACAACATAAATCTAAATATTTCAAAAATGTACCTCCATAATCGACATAGTTAACTATCAATTAAAGAAATATTTTTAATTAAAAAACAAATTAAAACTAATAAAAATTAATTTACTCCACAAATGTTACCCCTACATAACCAAAACTCACACACAAAAAAAACTAAACAATTACCCTAACTCATTATCAATTGATAAATTAATATTAATGATCAACTAATTATTAAATATTTAAACATCAGTTACTTTCCACCCCTATAAACCCCACAACCCACACCTAAAAATCCTTCCACAATATCCATAATTAATTTTAAAGTAATAATCTGGAGCTATGGCAGTGGAGATTCCCGCCTCCACCTAGCCTCAGGTGACTGTTGCTCCTCCCTTCAGTAATGGAGAAACGCCGGACATGCTGGGCACTAACGACTTGATTCTGCACGCCGAGAAGTTCGCTTGTGTGCAAGTGAGCGAAAACTAAGGGGGAGTGCGGTTGTGCATGTCGCAAGTGCACCTGGCGAGTTTTGGAGAAATAGCGAGTTTCGGAAGAGCAAGGTTGTGCGGTGTAGCCGGGCTCACCTAGCGGTTAAAAGTAAAGGCTAAAGGGTGGAGAAGCGAAAAGCAGGATCCCGGGCACCGGATGCTGACATCAAGGTCTGCACAGGGCAATCCAGGAAGCTACTGCTATCGTGACGATGCAGAGGAGGGGAGGAGGCGGGCGATAGAAGCTAGTTGGGAGAACTAGGTGAGCATTGACTGGTGGAGCTAAAACGGTGTAACAGGGAGAACAGGAGAGACGTGGAAAAATTACTGGTGGGGTTTTAAGTCCTGCTGGTTGCTGATTGTAGAAAACCAATTTCCAGCCTAAGAACAGAGATGGGGAAACATTTATTACTCGCGTCAGCTGCTTCCAAAACAGACACGCCGTTGCAGCGAAGGCCAAAAAACGCCTAGTCCAAGCCAGACTCAAACAGGCATAAAAGCGGGGAATAAAACTCTCTGGGTGGAGATGAGCTCTGGTCTCGAAGAGCTCAGAGGTAGATGTGTCTGAATTACAGCAAGGGCTGGAAGATCCCAATGAGTCAATTCCAATCGAGGGCTCAGTAAGGGAGGAGAAGGATAAGGAACAGGAAATAACGGCAGGGATTCTCCCGAGGATGAAGAAACAAGAGTTAAAAAACCCCAGAGACTTTTCACTCTTCGTAAAAATTAATCTCCTACCTATCACCGCCCAAGCCCTTCTGCAACCAAGTCAAGGCTCGGAAGGGGAGGCAACACTTGAGCCATCAGCACATTTAATGCTGTCCTCCAATACTCTATCATCACTACTAATGTCTCCATCACCGCCGCCGTCTTTAGGTGTCTCAGCTCAGGCTTCAGGAGCAGGAGAGATATTGACAGAAGAAGTTTGTCCTGCCCACAGTCAATTAGGTCCATTAATTTTAGCAGCCCGACTCCCACACTAGTCCACCAGTGAAACCATTCTGCAACAACAGACTGAAGGATGCGAAGTGGGTCGCACACCGCTCGTCATACTAGCAAATAGCCCCATAGGATTCTGGAGGATGTAGTGACAGGGGTGGGTACACCTATGCCACGAGTAAAAAGTTTAAAATGCCATCCCTGGACACGTGTTTCGAGGTAATTGCCTCTCTTCAGCAGGGAGCAGGTACGTATGCGGGATGCTGTAGACTGCCAAAAATTATCAGGTATAGTACCTCTCACGGCACGCGGGTGCGGGATCCGGGCTCGTCAACCCATAGCTCAGGGAGCTTTAAATACAAAATGCGAAGTGGGTCGCACACCGCTCGTCATACTAGCAAATAGCCCCATAGGATTCTGGAGGATGTAGTGACAGCGGTGGGTACACCTATGCCACGAGTAAAAAGTTTAAAATGCCATCCCTGGACACGTGTTTCGAGGTAATTGCCTCTCGTCAGCAGGGAGCAGGTACGTATGCGGAGTGCTGTAGACTGCCAAAATTATCAGGTATAGTACCTCTCACGGCGCGCGGGTGCGGGATCCGGGCTCGTCAACCCATAGCTCAGGGAGCTTTAAATACAAAATGCGAAGTGGGTCGCACACCGCTTGTCATACTAGCAAATATCCCCATAGGATTCTGGAGGATGTAGTGACAGCAGTGGGTACACCTATGCCACGAGTAAAAAGTTTAAAATGCCATCCCTGGACACGTGTTTCGAGGTAATTGCCTCTCGTCAGCAGGGAGCAGGTACGTATGCGGGGTGCTGTAGACTGCCAAAAATTATCAGGTATAGTACCTCTCACGGCGCGCGGGTGCGGGATCCGGGCTCGTCAACCCATAACTCAGGGAGCTTTAAATACAAAATGCGAAGTGGGTCGCACACCGCTCGTCATACTAGCAAATAGCCCCATAGGATTCTGGAGGATGTAGTGACAGCGGTGGGTACACCTATGCCACGAGTAAAAAGTTTAAAATGCCATCCCTGGACACGTGTTTCGAGGTAATTGCCTCTCGTCAGCAGGGAGCAGGTACGTATGCGGGGTGCTGTAGACTGCCAAAATTATCAGATACAGTACCTCTCACGGTGCGCGGGTGCGGGATCCGGGCTCGTCAACCCATAGCTCAGGGAGCTTTAAATACAAAATGCGAAGTGGGTCGCACACCGCTCGTCATCACTAGCAAATAGCCCCATAGGATTCTGGAGGATGTAGTGACAGCGGTGGGTACACCTATGCCACGAGTAAAAAGTTTAAAATGCCATCCCTGGACACGTGTTTCGAGGTAATTGCCTCTCGTCAGCAGGGAGCAGGTACGTATGCGGGGTGCTGTAGACTGCCAACAATTATCAGGTATAGTACCTCTCACTGATGGCTTGCTACACTAAAACCTCATGTTTTGTTTATCCCAGAAACTCATTTGAAAACTAACTTACCAAAGCTTTTGATCCCGGGAATGTTTTCTAGAGCCTTTTTTGCCTCGGCCGGGGTGGTGATGAGAGGGGTGGCAATTTATTTCTCTAGAGATATGGATTGGGAATTTGTCAAGAAAAGCGTGATCGCCAGTGTAGGTGGATTTGGGTCATGGTGAAAATGAATGGGAATACTCTGAATTTTATTAATTATTATGGGCCTATTACGGATGATATATCCACATTATCAACAATACATAGGCTCCTTATTGGGATCTCCTGTCAGATTGTTTTAGGTGGTGACATCAATTTTATACAAGATTTGAGAACAGATACCTCAAATAAGAATATTAAACAGTTGAAACCCAAGACAAGAAACGTTTTTGATGCTTTGACCCAGGTTCTGCAATTAATTGATGCCTGGTGAAGGGTTAAACAGGGTGTTCGGGAATATACTTGCTATTCTCGCCAATTTCACACCGCCTCACACATTGATTTCTTATTAACATCACGCTCTTTGGTTCTTACTGCGGCGAATGCTTTTTCGGACCACTCATGTTCAAGTGGATTTAGAAATTGGGGATGCGAGGAGGAGGAGGTCCAGGTGGCAGATGGACCACCTCCTTCTCCAAGATCTTTTGTGGGTGGAGATATTTAAGGAATGGATACTAGATTTTTTTTAATAGAAACGTAGGAACGGCTGAAATCTTCTCAGTTTGGGGTGGATTTAAAGCGGCGGCTCACGGACAAATGATCACAGCGACAGTAGGGAAGGCGAGAAAACGCAGATAAAAAATTGCAGAACTGCAGTTATCCCTTGAAAGCACCTCTAGACTACAAAACTCTCCATTACGTGGTCAGTGGGAAGAAGCAAAGAAGAATTTGCGAGATTATTTCATTCTTGAGAAAATTAATAGCTCTCAGACCTATTTACAATGGGTCTATGAAGAAAGTCAAATGGTGGGGAAAATGCTAGCTTGGTGTACTAAAGCACAACAGGAATTAGCCTGTATCTTGGAGGTAATAGACCCTAAGACTAGTAAAGCAGTAACTGATAGAGCAGACATTGCTCGGGTCTTTGTGAACATTATCAACAACTATACACCACTAAATATATGGCCAGCCAGAAAGCGATTCATGAATATGTTGCAGAGGTAGAACTTCCTAGGTCATCCGTGTATTCAGCTGATCAACTGCAAGACAAAGTAATATCATCAGAGATTTTGGCAGTCATAAAGTCCATGGCTGGGGCAAAAGCCTGTGGGGAAGACGGACTACCCATCAAATTTTATAAAATGTTTGCTAAAGAGCTGGCACCTTTTCTAAAGAAATTATTCAACCATAGAAAAACTGGAGGTGTTGTTCCTTCGGTGTTTAAGAGGGCGATCGTGGTCAGCTTTACGAAAAAGGGTAAGGCACCTAACAACGTGAACTCATATAGACCGATCAGTCTCTTAAATGCCGACTACAAGATCTTGATGATGATATGGGCACAGTGATTTACCCCTTTGGCTCAGGAAGTAATTCATGTCGACCAAACAGGTTTTGTCAGGGGACGGACTATTTCCTCTAATACAGGGTATCTGATCAAACATTAGATTATTTTAACAAGACACCAGCCTGCATCATGATGGTTGATGCGGAAAAAGCCTTCGATCTAGTCAACTGGGACGCTTTATTTTTTGGGCTTCAAAGGTTTTTTGTTCCGGTTCAAGTCATCTCCATGCTGCAAATTATTTATCGGGGGCTCCGGCTCAGTTAGTGATCAGCGATAATCAAGTAGGGTCAGTAGATATTAATCGAGGGACCAGGCAAGGTTGTCCCTTATCACCCTTAATATTCACCTTTTTTATAGAACCCCTAGCGATTAAAATACGAGCTAATATGAACATTCAAGCCACGATGTTAAGCATGGCAAAATTAAAGCTCTTTGCTGAAAACGCCATTTTATATGTGAGTCCCAAAAGGCAGAACAGAGACTGGACCTTGGCCGAATTTAGACAATTTGACCAAATTGGGGGATACAGAATCAATCCAAGTAAAACGTAGATTATAATAATGAATACTGGAGCCAAATTTTTGCCAGATAATTTGAAACAGCAGGCTCTTAACACTGATTCTATACGATATCTTGGGATTTTTGTCACAGGTCAATATGGCCAGCTATTTAAGTTGAATTACGAGACAACTAGCATTAAAATTCAGAAATTGTCGAAAAAATGGGCAAGTCTTCCATTAACCCGGATAGGTCGCGTCGCGCTCATCAAGATGTCCATATTACCCCTTTTAATTTTTCTTTTGTCTAACATTACTATTAAGATCAATGTTAGTTATTTTAAAGGGCTCGATTCTATGATAAGATCATTCATTTGGAATAAGAAGGCTTCTAGAGTTAAACTTTCGGTATTGCAATTAGATACTAATTCAGGTGGGTTAGCATCACCTCATATGCGAACATATTACGAGTCAGCATTTTTTGATTTGGTAGCTTGCTTATTGTCAGGTACAGGACGATTTGATAATTTTTTTATTAACATGATGATTCAAGAAGCAGTAACACAGTTCCCCACATTTCTTAAAAGTTCCAAACTCCCCCAAAAAAACAGGTACAAAACACGTCTGGATTCGTCAAGCAGACTTCATTTTTTTTCAAACAAAGTGGTTTCCCTGGGCTTTACACTCTAAAACTAAGTGAGTGTAAAGGCCTGGGCCTCAATATTCACTCCACTCATTTAAGAATCTGGCAGGATTGTGGTTTGGGGGTATTGAGTAAGTTTTTTATTCGGGAAAGGGTGATCACTTGGGAAGAAGTTCAGACCAGGTGTTACGATCGGAATAAGCCACTCTTTTTTTAATACTTACAAATTGTACATTTTTTAAATAAATATCATTTATTACTTAGTCGGTCCCCTTCCAAGGCAGCTACCGCCTTATTCTCCGCAAATGTTAGAGGGGTGGGGACCTGGTACCACCTGCTGCGAGCCCAGAACGAATCTCCATTGGTGGAAACGTTTTTGGACAAAGCTGCCTTAGAAACCCAATGTTCTTTTTCCAGTCAAGAATGGCAAACTATATCTATAACAGGAAATAGGGCTTTAAGAGCTGCCAACTTTAAAAGAATGGCGTTTCTGTCTCGTTGGTCGGTTTATTACACTCCAAAGGCCTTAAACAGAATTTATCCTGAGCTGGAAAATAGGTGTTTCTGTTGTCTCGCCCCAAATGAAGGGGAATGGAGGCACATATTTTTTACCTGTCCAAAATTGGGATATTTTGGGGGATATAAGTCGGGCAATCCAGAAACCGTACTTTCCAACAGCGGAGGCCGCTCTTTTTGGTATGACGAGTCGGGGGGTTAAGCTGTCTAAATCAGAGGGGTATTTTTTAGCTATATCAACACTAGTGGCTTGTTCTTTAATTTTACAAAATTGGAGATTGGTGGAAGCACCTCCGTATGAGAAATGGCTGAATAAGATGAATCGCACTAAAAGGTTTGAAGAAGCTTATGCTAAGTGTGTGGGGGCAATTAAAAAAAATTCCACAACTTGGAAATATTTTGTAGTCTTTAAAACTTACGTTTGTTGTTAATGGATGACATAAGTAATGTTATTTGTTTAAAGATTAGAATTTCGGTTTAGAAACTTCTTGTATTATGTTAAACAAGCTGAACAATGCGATATATCAAAGGTTGATTTGTTTTTAACTGCATTTAAAGAGATTAATTATCTAATTCTATTGTAATATGTATCTATGAATTGTCTTCCCTGAAAGCTCTGCTCAATAAAAATATTTAAGAAATAATAATAATTTTAAAGTATTAAATTAATATCAATTAACAACTGCTTAGTAATTAATAAAAAATAAATTACTTCCCACCCTTTACCCCTATAAACACCACGCCCGCTCCCCAAAAACATAACGCAATTAACATAATTACCAATTAATTAATTAATAATAATTAACAACCAAATAATAATTACATCATAATAAATTACTTCCTACAATTAGCACTAAAAACCTAAATTAAAGAAATAATAATACATTTTAAAAAATCATAAATTTATGATAATTAAATTACTTCCCACCCTTTACCCCTATAAACCCTACAACCTGCTCCTAAACAAATAACATGATTACCATAATTAATTATCAATTAATTAATTAATGTTTAATAACAAACAATTAATAATCAATTAATAATCCATTGATTCCCACAATTAACACTATAAAATCTGAATTAAATAAATATTACTAAATAAGAAATAATCATGAATATATTAGACATTACTTCCCACCCCTATTCCCCTATAAACCCACAACCTGTTACGGAGCTAAAGACGCTAAGGGGCCGATTGCGATCCTGGAAAAATTTTCTCCGTACGAATCGTATCCGGATTTTTTTTCGTCGGAATCGTACAAGTACCGTACAAACTGGCAAGTACGATTCGCATGGCAAAAAATACATACGAATCGCATTGGGAAAATTCCCCCACATGTCCTCGGGTCGGAAAACATGTCTGACACGTCCCCGGACGATTTTACGTACGAATCGGAAAACTGAAGTCCGAGCGCGCAAGTACTATCCATCCCGTCCGTCCGATTGTACTACCGTATGGAAAAAACACCGCACGGAGCGAACTTCAATAGCAACCATGGAGACATGTGCCCGCATACGCGCCGTCCCCCCCAGCCCCCCATATGTACGCGCCGTCCCCCCCAGCCCCCCGTATGTACGTGCCGTCCCCCTCAGCCCCCCCGCGGATGGACGCGCCGTACCCCCAGCCCCCCTCCGTGTATGTCCGCTGCGGACCCCCACCCCATCCCCCGGATGTACGGTGCGGACCCCCACCCCCGTATGTACGGTGGGTCCGCGCCGTACATACGGGGGTGGAGGTCCGCACCGTACATACGGGGGTGGGGTGAGGGTCCGCACCGTACATACGGGGGTGGGATGGGGGTCCGCACCGTACATACAGGGGTGGGGTGGGGCTCCGCACCGTACATACGGGGGTGGGGGTCCGCACAGTACATACGGGGGTGGGGTGGGGGTCCGCACCGTACATACGGGGGTTGGGGTCCGCACCGTACATACGGGGGTGGGGTGGGGGTCTGCACCATACATATGGGGGTGGGGGTCTGCACCGTACATACGGGGGCGGGGTGTGGGTCCGCACCATACATACGGGGGTGGGGGTCCGCACCGTACATTTGGGGGTGGGGGTCCGCACCGTACATACGGGGGTGGGGTGGGGGTCCGCACCGTACATACGGGGGTGGGGGTCTGCACCGTACATTTGGGGGTGGGGGTCTGCACTGTACATACGGGGGTGGGGATACGCTCCGTACATACACGGGGGGCTGGGGGGATGGCGCGCCCATCCGCGGCCTGGGGGGGCGTTCCGCGCGTACATACGGGGGGCTGGGGGGTGTTCGGTGCGTACATACGGGGGGCTGGGGGGGGGTACGGCGCGTACCGGGCCCCCAATTCCGCTCGCATCGCGGCGTACTTCGCTTTTCCGGCACTTTGTGGGTGCCGTAAAAATATTGCCGTCCGGACTGCTGTCGGTTCGAATCGTACTTCCTGGTTCGTGAAACGCAGCCTGAATGCGTCCCGACGTCACGTCGGCGCTTTCCCGGATCACATTTGTATGTATATTTTCATCGGTCGGTGTTTTTTACGATTCGTACGGAAATGGTGTTTCCGTGCGAATCGTACTTGCATGTTTGTAATGTTTTTTTCACGGGTACGAGTCGGACGGAGAAAACGCTCCGACCGACGGTTCGTACCCGGTTTTTCCAGGATCGGAATCGGCCCCTAAATGTAACTAAAATAAAATTGATAACTACTAAAAATTTAACACATATATCAAAAAAACAAAAAAACAAAAAATAGATCACATACATTTAAAAACATACTAAAATAGATAACATTAATTAAAAAATAGATATTTTAAACAACTATATCTTTGTAAACTATATTAATGACTTCGATATTTCCAACTTGATATTTGTGTAAGCCGACATTTCCAACTCGATATTCTGTCTGCATACCCTATAGAAGTAGCATGAATACTACACAACTTCAACTCAACTCAATGCTGTGGACAGTGAGTGATCAACGATAAACCCTAGACTCCAGAATGCTAAGGCACAGATTCAAACGCAACCAAATAAAGGAACCTGTACTGAAATAAAGTGATGAAATTAACATGGATGATAAAACACATCATCTTTTACAAATGATGTATCAGAGAAAATGACTGTGCATATTATCCCCTTTAATCCTTGTGCTGTGAAATAGAATGTCAGTCATTCTATTTAGGTGCTGATATTAATGGAAGTACACATATGTAGGTATTTTAGTGGAGTGGGTGTATTTTCTATATTTTAGTGGAGTGGGTGTATTTTCTACATTACCTTTATTTCAGTGTGATCTCAATGTGTTTCCATTTTCTTGAGGAAGGGATAGTTTTGGTGCCTTTAAAAGCAATTTGGACTTTGACAGTTTTATTCAAATTTTCACGTGTGACATCCTTGCTTGCAGCTTCTTGGTTTTATGTTAGATCCATTTGGTTTCCAACATCGAGTTTGGTGATCACTAACAGCAAATTAGTAAGGCTGTTTGGGTAGGAACCCCCCCTCAGCCCCCATGCTAGCCTCCCTCTCCCCCGTCCTTTCTGTCTGTAGCATTGTATTTAGGGGCATAAACATAATTGTGTCATACATTATTCCTCAGCTCCCGAATCTCTTTAACAAAAAAAATGCAACCGGCTGTTTCGAGAGTGCATCAGATTTACTAAGACATCTCACACAGCTGGATACAGAACAAGTCTTGCTGCTTGACCGTCCCATCCATCATTGTCTTACTGCCTCCAACCAAATCCAGAAAATGTTCCTACTCTTTTCAATAATGATATTGAACTATTGCGCCAATCTGTACACCAATAAGTTTCTCCTCAGAGTAGCTACTTCACAAGCGAGTTGAGTGGACAGGCTTCTTTCTCCTTCCAACATAGGAAGGCTGCAAGCACGATCCCCTGTCCCTACCTCCTCTCTATACTGCTTCGATCTTAGACTTTTGGTTGGAAAACTATGGGGCATATTATCGAGAACGGCGTTAAAATTATTGCCGCTTTAGCGGCTGAAAACTGCTGCTAAAGCGGCGATAGTAGGCTTGATAATATACCCTTGAGAATTCCAATAGAAGCCCAGGTTGACACCAGAACGATTATTTTAACGCCGTTTCTTGATAATATTCCCCTATATATTCCCCAGCACTGTTTCCACCTCCACACCTTAATTTCATTACTTTCTCGTGGGTCCCCAACTGGCCACAGCGGGCACCGGGCATTTCCCTGGTGGGCTGCCAGTGTTAGGGGCCGGTTTTGGGCCCCTGGTGGCCAATTTTGTTACGGTGCTCTTTTTGCAGCATAGCTGCAATATCAGCCATTATAACGAAATTGGCAGAAACCGGCCCTGGTAAACAGCTCGGCCGCACCCCCAAACCCCTGGGGGGGCTGGCCAAGCACTTTGTGAGGGACGGTTTTGGGTCCAGGTCCGGCACTGTCCTTCGGTCTCCTCTCCCCACCCAATTTACCACTGTTTTGCCCTCTACCAAGCGGGATTGCCTCCATACGTATGTTAGATGACAAATCCAATCAAGTACCAACCCTCCCCCATACAAAATATATCTGCCCCCCTTCCTGCCTTCTTGATGTGGGGGTTACTTGTAATCCTCTTGCTGTTTCTGGCCATTTATTACAAAAATCGTTATTCCTATGATGTATGCTTGTCTGTTAACTGCAAAATCAATAAAAACAAATGAAGATAAAAAATGATGTTGAATGGGACCCTCATTCATGCTCCTAATTCTTGCACAAGCGCACATATGCAAAATCAACTTCCAAACACTACTGCATGTTTTAGAGGGGCCAGAGTGGATCAGGACAAAATTGACACAAAGAAAGCAAAAGTGGTAGAAAATGGATGTAAAAAGAAAGAATGGAGGACTCTGTAAAGGATAAAGGTCAACACCTCTCATGCATGATGGGAAACAGCCTTTGCAGGGCGACATTTACCATTCAATGCCTTTACCTTACTTCCTTTAGCATGCAATGCCTTTACCACTCATTGCCATACCACGCAGATCTTTACAACAAAATGGTAACTGCATCAGGTAAGTCTATCTATCTATCTATCTATCTATCTATCTATCTATCTATCTATCTATCTATCTATCTATCTATCTATCTATCTATCTATCTATCTATCTATCTATCTATCTATCTATCTATCTATCTATCTATCTATCTATCTATCTATCTATCTATCTATCTATCTCTCTATCTATCTATCTATCTATCTATCTATCTATCTATCTATCTATCTATCTATCTATCTATCTGTCTATCTATCTATCTATCTATCTATCTATCTATCTATCTATCTATCTATCTATCTATCAATGCATCGCTCTGCAAACGCACCTCGCGGGGCACTGCTGGTGGGGGGAATGACATCCCCTCTTTCCTGAGGGCCTCAGGTCTAAAGTGGACTTCTTCCCACAAGCAGCAGTGCACCAGCAGGCATGTTTGCAGAATGGTGGAGAAAGGGGGTGTGGCCTCTCATAACATTTCAGCAATTCAGCTGTGTAGGCCTTACTGGAGGTAACAGGAGGGCTAGTTGGCCTCCAAGGACCCTTAAGAGCCAAGGGGACTTCATCCCCCAAATAGTAGTGAGCCAGAATGCGTGTTTGCAGAGTGCTGGAGAAAGGGGCATGGCCTGCTATTATATCTCGACAATGCTGTTGTATGGGACTTATTGAAGGTAATGGGAGGGGTAGGTGGCCCCCAAGGACCCTCATCCCCCTACTAGTAGTGCGCTAGGAGGTGCGTTGGCAGAGGGTTGGAGATAGGGTGCATGGTCTGCTATCAAATCTCAGCTATCCTGTTGTGTGGGACTTACTGGAAGTAATAGGAGGGGTAGTTGGCCCCCAAGGGCATCCTTGGGGGCCAGCTACCCCTCCTGTTACCTCCAGTAAGTTCCACAAAGCAGGATTGCTGAGAAGTTGTCAGAGGCGTTCTCCAATACTCCACAACTCTGCAATCAAGCCTCCTGGCACACTACTACTTGGGAGTCTACAGAGGGACCTTGGGGGCCAAGAAGCCCTCATGGTACCTCCTGTAAGTCCCACACAGCGGAATTCCTGTGAGCTGGTTGGAGGCTCTGACCCCTTTCTCGCCTACTCTACAAACGTGACTACTACTTTAAAAAACATAAAAATTCACTGTAAAACACCAAAGGTTACAGGGACATCATAGTTAGAATATAGCATTTTAAAAAACTTAGAAATTCACTGAAATAATTATAATTAGGAATTAGCTGTTAAAAACATTACAAATTTGTGACGTTATAGTTAGGGTCAGATTTTACTCAAGCGAAACGAGAGAAATTCAGCTGTTATAGTTAGCTGAGTTAACTATAACTCATGCCCCCACAATGCAATGCTTATGATCTCACATATTACATCACTCATGACTTGGTCAGTGACATCACTGATGACATCACTGATGTCGTCAGTGACATCACTGATGACTTCACTGATGTCCAAACTTCTGGAACTTAATCCTGAAGTTCATCTTGCAGGTTCAAAGTGTCCAAAACACAAATCCAGGGGTTCAGAAGTCCTAAGATGGTCCTTGGAAGTTCGGGCTACAGTTTCCACAATGCATCTAGCCAAATCCTTAAAAGTCCTCTGGACGCACTCCAAGCTGAGCACTTCTTGAGGGAGCTGGTGCAGGGAACTCTGTTAATTGCTTGCTTTCTGGGAGTCCACTCCTTAATCCTTTTTGAAGCAAGACAACGCCCTCAGGGCGATAGTTCAAGTGTACAACAGGAACAGCCCTTCAGGGAGCAATCCTGTTTGGTGCAGACAAGGGTTCCAGCAGGGCTGTCCTTCCTTTTGTAGTTTCAGGCTGCAAATATGGGTTTCATTGCAACTCTAATATATTTATTCAGTGATTTGGGGCAAAAATCAGGGGCACACCCCTGTCCAATGAGTTGCAGGGTGCCACCCAAAAAAGCATGACAGCTTCCTCCATAGTATGGTATATTCTTGTCCCACAAAGCACTGCACTTTAAGATTCAAGATGGAGGATTGTCTCTTTTAGAGGAAGAAGAGGCTAAACCAACCTACTAGTGTGGATTATTTCCATTAATACTTTCCCTCCACCTGCTTTCTGGCTTGGGTTACGGGAAGAGTGGGTGGTAGGCCTGGTATTCCATAATGTCCTGCTCTCTCTTTGAAGCCCAGTTTGATTTACACAGACCCTTTTCTGACTGATCCTCTGCAGCTGCAGAGCTCTCCCCATCAGATAACCTCTGCTCTATGTGGCTCCTTATCTCCTCACAAAGCAGCCTGGCTAAGCCTGCTGAGGCTGCCCAATCAGGAGAGACTGCTTGAAATCTGGATTTTGGCTCACAGAAAAGAAAGTTCTATAACTTATTTTCTATACTAGTTATAATAAAATATACAGTGCAAGTTTTTGGAGTTATCACTACCAATCTTTCAAGTCTTTCAATTATATTTTTAGCTCCTTACTAGCCATATTTCTGCTTACATAGGTATTAGAAATGGGGGCCTCAAGTTTGCAATAGTTTGCACTGTTGTCCAAGTAGGGACCCTTCTTGCTAGTCCTGGTAAGGGGGATACACTTTTAAAATAACCCCTGCTCACCCCTTTGGTAGCTTGACACAAGCAGATAGGCTCACCTCAGAGGCAGTGTGTAAAGCATTTGTGAACATATACAGTAATACGATGAAAACACTACAAATGGACACCACACCAGTTTAGAAAAATAAGTAATCTTTATCTAAACCAAACCAACCAAAACGACAAAAATCCACAAAACAGTACTAAAAATATTATTTGCAAATGGTAGAAATAGCTCAGTTCAAAGCAAATTGAAGATGCACCACTTTTCACACAAATTACCTTGGATGCGTTGTACACACAAACAAAAATGGTTGCAGGGAAGGTGATACATCCGTTCCTTACACTCAGGGCAGGTAATGAGTCGGTTTATTGCTCGGGTGAGGATATGAGTCGGTTCCTTACTGCTGCGCAGGGGAGGTGATGCGTTTGTTCCTTACTGGGGAGGAGGTGATGCGTAATTTTTCTTACTGTGTGGGGAGGGGATGCATCGGTTTCTTACTGCGTCCTCTGACAATGCAGCAGACCTGGCACCTCGATGCGATGCGACGAAATGAGGCGATGCGTGGGTTCTTGCAGCCGCATAGCAGGGCCCCCGTCGTAATCGGTGCGGTGACCTCGGACTTCGGAGACCTGTGCACTCGATGCAGCATGTGGTAATTTCTCGAGCCGTGGGTAGGTGCTGTGCCGATTTCTTCGGCGATAAGTCGGAAACAGGCACAGTTGAGTCGCGTTTCTCATTGTTGCATTGCTTTTCCTGCTCCCAACAGCCAGAACAAACTCCAGAGGCCCAGAACAGCTACAGGCACCTCTTGGCAGGACAGAACAGCCAGCAAGGAAGTTCAGGGGAGCTGGGGGTGAAGTCTTTGTGTCCCTGAGACTTCAGAACAGGAGCAGGCTCTTCTTCAAGCCCTTGGAGATCTTCCTCAAGCACGGGACACAGCACACAGCAAAGTCCTTTTCCCGTTCCTTGGCTGAAAGTAGCCACTACAGGCTAAGCCCCGAACAGCAAAGAGCACAGGGGCAGTATTCCTTCTCCCTGGCAAAGTTTCCTCCTTATTTCCCAGAAGTGATCAACATCCTTTGTTCTCTGTGGCAGAGAAACTCTTTGCCCAGCCAAAACAAGTACTGTCCTCTCTGGTGCAGCTTTCTGTCAGGAGGTGGAGACAGCATTGACCTTGGCAGACCAGCTCCATTCAGGTGTGAAAGAAATCTCCTCCCCCTACTCTGAATACAGCCCAGTTCTATTCAGCCCAGCCCTGACTCACCCTAGAAAAGCAGGACACAGCTCAACCCCCAAAGTGGTTGTCTGAACTGAATGCACATCCCAAGCCCGTCACTTCAAAGCCAGACAGTCAATACACAACCTAGCAGAGGCACACTGGATGGTTAGGCAAGAAAATACCTACTTTCTAAAAGTGGTATTTTCAAACCCAGATGTAAAAACTCACCCTCACTAAAGGATGCATCTTAACATTCTCAATTCAGGCATATCAAACTTTATTTTCCTATCTTGTTCCCATGGGCAGCAATGCTCATAAGATAGTTTTTTAACAGTTTTTCATTAATAAAATTAATTTTCTATAATTGTAAGTGGTACATTGAGTCTATTGTTCGTATTATAGGTTTACGGTTGAAAATTCTTACAAGACCATTTAGTTGTCTAGGGATTCTCTAATTAAACGAGTGTCCACATCTGGGTACATCCAGTGCTTAATTTCTGCCGGTGGTTTCCAGTGCTTAGCACTGGCACTTTTTTCTCAGGGCCGGGTCTATCGACATACCTGCCAAGTGCCAAAGCACATGTGATATCATCTCACTTCACACGGTAGCCAGACTCCTGGTGAAGAGCTGATACCACACACAAAGTAAATCTATCCATGCCTATGTTCAATGTTGCCAGATTGTTCGATTTCTTGCACAAATTATCAAAACTTTTCACATATGTGTGCGAAAAAGCACTACAGTGTCACTGATTGGGACGGATATGGTGCTTAGTGCTGAACAGTGCGTAAACATTTTTTAGTTCAATGCCGCAGCTGCCCGCCTTATCATGATGAGGCACAAACTGCCAGAAACTGCCTGGGTGGATCCCTGCCTCAGTAAGTGTAACAGGTCCATCCATCATCAATCATAGTAGCACTAGTGCATTACCAGAGACCACTTGCAAATAATTATTAACCCGTCCCTCCTTAGTGTGGAAGTGTCAAGTGTCCCGAGTTGGACCAATGTGATCAGTTTTCCAACTTTATTTTCACCCACCCAAGCATGGTGCGCAGCCACAGCGATAGGCAGACATGGAAATTGCCTGATCATTTTGTGCCCGGCTAGCATCAAGAGACACTTGGTTAATCAGTGATATGTTGATTTTGAGAGGATGTGGTGTAATGGCCAGAGCTGCAACCTTTGGACCTGGGGAACCGGGTTCGAGTCTCACCATCAGCTCAATATCCTGTGATTCTGGGCAAATCTCTTAGTATCTCTGCACCTTCCAAAAATGAATGTCTCCTTGTATGATGTAACTGGTGCTCATGTAGTGAAGCACTCCAATAAATGTGGGTGGAGTTTGTGCCATACGCAAAAAACTGCAATAAACAAGGTTGGTTGCATTCCAGCAAAGCAATGTAGCCACTCAAGTGAGGCTGCAACAAAGCTTTGTGTCCGATCATCTGTTATGTAGTGTTTTATAGACATTGCCGCCACATAACACTCACTGCATGCCTCAGAGTGTGAGAATCTAAAAAAGACAACAATAAACTTAAACAAGCAGATACCAGAACAGAAATAACACTAACCTTAACTATTAGACCATGTTAGCATATGTATTTTCCAAAATGTAATGCAGTTCCAAGTGTTATCTAACTACCCATGTAGGTGTCACAGGGTTTGAACATAGGAAGAGAGGCTGAGCCACTAGATTGAAAGGGGTTTGTTACCCCATTCCAATGGTGGCTAGGAGGCTGATTTCAGGGAGGGTCTGCCTTTCCAGCCCCGAAAACAACTCACTCAACCCTCCCTCCCTCACATTACACTGTGCATCAGTCAAATCAGGGCTACCCAAACACCCTTGTGCTTAAGGGTCCCCATCACAACCACTTGAGAGCAACCCTGTTAATAAAGCAATTGCGCACACGCACCACTTTTACACATTCAGCAATGTGGGGAACACCACCTACCACCGTTCACTACCTAGGGTTGCAGGATAGATTATTTTGCAGCTATCTGCATTATGAAGCCGAGCTGGACATTTAGGGTGGTACCAGAGCTCATGTGGCTGCAATTGGATTATACATGGTGGTTGTGAGTAGACATTTGGGCTATGCTTGGGCACTAGGGGCTGCGCGTTGGCTGTGAATATGGAGATGCTAGAGTGCATATTATAACTGTGTAAGCCTAATGCACCTGGACATTTGACAGACATGACCCAACATATTTATTTTTATTTTTTAAATACATGACCCAATATATATCATGGAATCCCGGGGTATTACATCTGGCTTTCAGCAGCGCCAGTTGTGGATGTGGGTGGAGCCAATGGAGGATATGTACGGAGCCATTGGAAGAAGTGGGTGGAGCAAGGGTAATGGGTGTGGCATCGGGAAGAAAATTGAGCACCATGCATTAAATATTTTACAACTCAAGCACTGGTTAAATCATTACCCTTTAAAAACGGTGGCAATTCTCGTAATATTGTGGGCATCCTTGGCCGATGTGTGCCCACCACTGTTAAAATGCTGTTCCTGATATGATGGTTATAATTTGTGGCACACTGTGGGCAGCAATAATATGAAGATGCTAACTCCTGGCATCATGCTGGCCTAGAATAATGGAAGAAATCTGTGGCATTTTTCGGACACTCGCATCATGAGATGCTGATGTAAAAAACAAACATTATTGACTATCCACATGTGGTGTACGAAAATGATAAATTGGTGTTACTTACTAAATATAGCAAGCATTTGCAATGCAATAGGTCTCGAATTTAGGCGAGTTTGAGCAATTGACATTGCAAATAACAATGCTTTTAATATTTGTTTTTGTTTTTAAAACATAAATAAAAGGCATTGTCATTTACAATGCCAATAGCTTAAACTTGCGTAAATGCGAGACCTATTGCATTGCAAATTCTTGTTATTTTGTGCCAAACGCTTGCATCGGATTGCAAGGCAGGACCTATAGGGCTTGCCAGTTCTTGTTACAAGATTTTTACAATAAACGGAGGATAACTTGAGGTCCAGCGCTGCAAATGGAGGGCTGTTCCCTTTGCTCCAAATAGTGAGTTGTTTTTGGAATAGAAGTGAGAAAGGAGAAAACAGTACAGAGACCCCAAAGTGTTTTGAAACTTGCATTGTATGCATCAAGTAAAGAGCCCAGCCAGTTTGGCGCTGAGCCCGTTACACTCACGTGTTTTAGTCTGCGCAGCAGGATGTTATGATCCTAATTTGAAATGAATTGCCGCAGAACCGATTGTGAATCTTATTGTATTGTGTCATCCTTCATTAAACAAAACCTATTGCGACATAACTCACTGAATGACTTCTATTGTGACAAAATTTTCAAGATGAACCTAACTAGGACGTTACTCTCTGAATGGATATAATGTTACTTAACTCACTGGCTGACACCTATTATGACATAATACGCTGTATGATACCTGTAACACAGTTCATTGGATGAGACCTATTGTGACATCACTCAGTGGATAAGATCTATTGGAGCATCACTCAATGGATGAGACCTATTGTGACATCACTCAATGGATAAGACCTATTTTGACATCACTCAGTGGATACAATTTATTATGACATCGCTCAATGGATCAGACCTATTGTGACATATCTCCAGGATGAGACCTATTGTGACATCACTCAATCGATGAGAACTATTGTGACATCATTAAATCGATGAATCCTATTGTGACATCACTCAATAGATAAGACTTATTGTGACATTGCTCAATAGATTAGACTTATTGTGACATCGCTCAATGGTTGAGACCTATTGTCACTTCACTCAATGGATGAGGCCTATTGTGACATCACTCAATCGATGAGACCTATTGTGACATCACTCAATGTATGAGACCTATTGTGACATCACTCAATGGATGCGACCTATTGTGACATCATTCAATGGGTGAGAATTATTGTGATGAGACCCTTTTGTGGTATGCCATCGCTCATTGGATAAGGCCTCTTGTGACATCCCTCAATGTATGAGACCTATTGTGACATCACTCAATGGATCAGAACTATTTTGACATCACTCATTGGATAAGACCTATTGTGATGAGACCTATTGTGGTATGCCATCGCTCATTGGCTAAGGCCTATTGTGACAGCACTATTGTGACATCACTCAGTGGGTGGCCCCATTAGATTTTAAACTCTATTCAGTGTAGCTGGCGCTGCTCAAGAGAAGTAAAGATGTCTTCGGGGGCCCCTGCAGCTTCTTCCTCTCCTGGGCACCGCCTCCCTCCTCACCGCATAGCCCTCAAAGGGAGTGAGGGTGGAGAAAAGCGGCAAAGCGGATCAGAATTAAGGGGCCATTTAAGGGTGGTTGGAGAGTACTGATCTCATTGGGAGGATAATTCCCGTGCCATTGTGCGTGCTGGGGATTAGATCGGCCAGGCAGCAGACAAAAGACCCCTCCTGGGAAGGGAGCGGTGGAGGAGGCCTTGGGAAGGATGGGGAGGCCGCCCGCAGCTGAACGCTGGCCAGTTGGGGGAAGGTGGCAAGGAGGCGGGGTAAGGGAGCATTAGAAGGGTGATATGACAAGGGGGGGTCGGATTCTATAGAGATTTGATGCACAACTGAATCAACCATAACTACAAGTCTCAGGATGCATAAGGAGGGTGTGCGAAAGCTCAACCCTGCTCATGGTGCCATGGTGCATAGGAAGCCAACTGTTGGCCCTGTAGAACTACAAGTCCGAGAATGCAAATGGATGTTAGCCAAGATCTGGACTAAAGAAGTTGTTATACAACTGACATGGGTCCACAATGTGCACTATAGACTCCAGGCCTGGTGAGCCTGGACTTCACACACCTGGCACTTTATTCTACTCTATAGAGAAGTATGTCTACGGACGTCCTCAATAAGACATTCTGACTGAAACGTTGAGCCCCAAACGTCCCCCTTCAAGGGCATCTGTGACCCCCTAGTCTCGCAGAGAAGCCCATATATCGTTCCATTCAGCACACAACTTGTGGAAACATCCTTGTCGCCTCAAGACCACCATACCTAACATGGCTGAGGGGAGCGCCTTGAGTGGGCTTTAAGTGGCTTCCAGCCTGGCCCGTGGCCCGTGTAATATAGACGGTGCCTGAGCAGGGCCAGACTGGCCATAGCGGGCACCGAGCGATTCCCCGGTAGGCTGCTAGGGTGGGAGCCGTTTTTGTTACCGGAGGTCGGCAATATCAGACCCTGTAACAAAAAACTGCTCGGCTGCACTATCCCTCACCCCGGGGGGGGGGGGGGCGGCTGAGCAGTTTGCCAGGGCTGGTTTCTGTTCCCAGTCTGGCCCTGTGCCTGAGTGCTGGCCTGGGGTCCCTCGGGCTGAAAACTTCAGTTCAACCCTATCTTGCTGTTCTACGGTTGAACGTAACATAGGTACTTCTGTTGGCAATGTCAGCAGAGAGGTCAAGGCTTGCCAGGGAATGGAGAGGGCACCCTCCTGAGCCAGGCTGCTGCTGGGAACTGTCAGAAGCTGGCACTGCATGGCAGTTTGAGGGGCTTTCCCTGGTAGGCACTGCGAGAGGGTGGCCCCTGTGGAGAGTGTGAGACAAGAGCATGTTCTAGGGGGACGTTAGAGTAGTATAAAGAAGAGACACTGCTGGCCAGCCAAAGAAGTAGTAAGAGTGTGAACAGGTGAAAAAAACGTTTCATTTATTTTACGAATGTAAATCACTGCATTTGATTCACTTATTAAGGAGCTGACTTCATGAATGACATTTTAAATTGATCAGTACACTTGCCTGTTGCATTTAAAAGGGGCTGACTTTTAACACATAAAGCAAATATTCTGCTTGAATATTGCAATGTTTTGGTGCAACATTTATGAGGAGTGAGAGAAGTGGCCTTAAGTGGCAGCCTTGTCTGTCCCTGACATCCCTCCCCAGCCCCATGTCTGACAGTACATGAGCCTCATGCCAAGTCAGATAGTAAACAATGTGTAAGTTCCTTGCCCAAACATTTGGGTGCATCTTTTTGTGCAGATTTCTATAGCGCCAACTTGTCCCAAGGGTATTAGAGCGCTTTGCACCAGCTCCAGATTACATTACACAAGATCACATTCACTTTTTTCGTATTTTTAGGCACAGGGAGATTAAGTGATTTGCCCAAGATCACAAGCTGTTTAGCCAATGCCGGGACTCGGACTTGGTTACCAGTTCAAGAATTAGCAGCTCTGGCCGTTTGGCCACATCTCCTCCAAAAACTATTGGTAGGGCACAGTCAGGTGCCATGCTTGTCGGGCCCCAAGTCTGCCCATATTTCTTCTTTCCTAGGCCCTCCCATCACAAGAAGTGCCGCACCTCTTGACCCCCCCATCCTATTCCCCACAGATAAACTCTTGTGTGTGATCCTCATTAAACCGCGCTGTCTGCCCGTTTCTCCGGACCTTTATTTACACTAATGGTAAGGGCTTAAAAACCGGCTGGACACCGCCTTTAGTACTCTGCAAACAACAAGACATTTATATGGGTACTGGGACCCTCGGCTGCTTTAAAAGCGCCGCAATGAAAGGCTGTTTACTCACTGTGAGCTCATAAACGGGTGAATGGAGAGTGCAGAAACAAACTGATCTATAAACAAGCATTTGCAATGCAATAGGACTCGCATTTACGCGAGACCTATTGCATTGGAAACGGGACTGTGGGCGGGCAAAAATGCATGAATGGGAGTGCAGGGGGTGGGGGGCTGAGAAGTCATGGACTGTTGGAGGGGAGGGGGGGGAGACACAGGAAAAAAGTAGTGTTGAAAGTAAAGGGGCCAGTAGCCATGGAAGGATACAAATGACAACATGTTCATCATACATAGGGACAAACAAGCCTAAAACCAATCAGAAGACAGCATTTAGGACCTAAGCTAATGGAAAAGAGGGGCAGAGAGTGGGCGGAGCTTCCACAAAGCTTCCACACTATACTGAATACTGCATGCCGCGCAAAGCGAGCAGCGCATGGTCTGCAATGGTAGGCTTGAGCTAAAAATGAGTAATTTCAAAATAGAAATATAGTTCTTGTACCATGAACACGGTAGGCATTTCTGTATAGACTTGACAATATTTTTGTCAAATGAAGAGATTTCATATTTGAGGACAAAAAAATCAGCATTTCCAAATTTGCAGACAAACCGGATATTTTATTCCTAATAATGGCTGCCTGTTAAGAGACTGTAGCCTATAATGGGAGTGTAGCCTGCATGCTTTCCAAACCTACAGTGTCTGTGCCAAGAGTAGTAGCACAGCTAGATGAGCCTCTAAAGTACATCAGTCTATTCTGTTGAGTATTGCACGTCAAATCCTCGGCCAGTTCATATGTATTTTTTGTATAGGTCCATCAGGATATATCGAGGGAGACTCAGGGCAATATTTGATGTATATTGTGAATAAACATATATCGTGGATGGCACGTGATAGGATCCACTTTAATGTAGGGATCAAGTCAGAAGCCGCACGTTCCACTCAATTTCCCTCGTCCGTCTCGTCTCCAGCTAAAAAGCTGATACCAAATTGTATGGGCCTGATTCACAGAACTAACTTAAGACAAAATCTTAAACTTACTGCCATTTTCGTATTCACAGAAGGCACTTACTCATTTTGGTATTCACAGAAGACACTTACTAACTTCGGTATTCACAGAAGTTAGGAGTCCTAACTTTAGGACTCCTAAATGCCTTCTGTGAATACCGAAAGTCTTAAAATTAGGATGTTTCTCAGTTTAGGAGTCCTAAAGTTAGGACTCCTAACTTTACTACTACTAAACTGAGAAAAATCCAAATTTTAAGGCTTTCGGTATTCACAGAAGGCATTTAGGAGTCCTAAAGTTAGGAGTCCTAACTATACTACTACTAAACTGAGAAAAATCCTAATTTTAAGGCTTTTGGTATTCACAGAAGGCATTTAGAAGTCCTAAAGTTAGGAGTCCTAACTTTACTACTACTAAATTGAGAAAAATCCTAATTTTAAGACTTTCGGTATTCACAGAAGGCATTTAGGATTCCTAAAGTTAGGAGTCCTAACTATACTACTACTAAACTGAGAAAAATCCTAATTTTAAGGCTTTCGGTATTCACAGAAGGCATTTAGGAGTCCTAAAGTTAGGAGTCCTAACTTTACTACTACTAAATTGAGAAAAATCCTAATTTTAAGACTTTCGGTATTCACAGAAGGCATTTAGGATTCCTAAAGTTAGGAGTCCTAACTATACTACTACTAAACTGAGAAAAATCCTAATTTTGAGACTCGCGGTATTCACAGAAGGTATTTAGAAGTCCTAAAGTTAAGACTCCTAACTTCTGTGAATACCGAAATGAGTAAGTGCCTTCTGTGAATACCAAAATGGTAGTAAGTTTAGGATTTTATCTTAAGTTAGTTCTGTGAATCGGGCCCAGTATGTTTATTCACAACATACATCAAATATTGCCCTGAGTCTCCCTCGATATATCCTGATTGACCTATACAAAAAATATATATGAACTGGCCGAGAATTTGACGTGCAAACATGATTCAACTAAGAGTGGATCTTACGGACCACGTTAATCTATTAAAAAACTTTGGACAAGGGTTAGCTATCAGTCCATCCTCTTCGTTTCCACTCCACTTAAACCATATAAGTTGTGTATACATTTTAATCAATACAGATAGAGAATATTATTGTTTTTGTCCTGATGAAGGTGGGATCTCAATAAGCATTTACCACCAAAATGCATCGATGCTTGTGTTTTCAGAATTGGTTAGATCCAGGAACTCCCTCATGTCGAATTTGATGATAAAACATTACACTGATGGTTCTTTATTAATTGATTCCTACTGGAAATAACCGTTCTTCGATGAATGTAATAATTGCACGTAGTGTTTTTTCTCTCAGGTTTTTTTTTTATAGATACACATTTTTATATGTATTTTATTATTGAGATTGTATAATCTTGTTGATCATTTTTAATGTGATTGTATTCTTTTGATAAACTTTGTATGCATTATATGAATTGAAGTTTCTTATCTTTTTGTTACCTGCGGTTGATTTTTGGGGTTCAAATTCTGGGTTAAGTTTGGATTGGTAATTTACGTAGTGGGTTGCGACACTGCTCGTCATGCTGCAAATAACCCCAAAGGATTCTGGATAGTGTAGTGGCTACGGTGAGTACGCCTACGCCACGAGTATATAGAAATATAATGCCATCCCTGGACACGTGTTTCGAGGTAATTGCCTCTCGTCAGCAGGGAGCAGGTAGGTATGCGGGGTGCCGATGACTGCCATATATATAGGTAAAGTACCTTCCAAGGCGCGCAGGTGCAGACACCGGGCTCGTCAGCCAAAGTCGCTCGAATGAGCTATTAGTAATTTACGTAGTGGGTCGCGACACTGCTCGTCATGCTGCAAATAACCCCAAAGGATTCTGGATAGTGTAGTGGCTACGGTGAGTACGCCTACGCCACGAGTATATAGAAATATAATGCCATCCCTGGACACGTGTTTCGAGGTAATTGCCTCTCGTCAGCAGGGAGCAGGTAGGTATGCGGGGTGCCGATGACTGCCATATATATAGGTAAAGTACCTTCCAAGGCGCGCAGGTGCAGACACCGTGCTCGTCAGCCAAAGTCGCTCGAATGAGCTATTAGTAATTTACGTAGTGGGTCGCGACACTGCTCGTCATGCTGCAAATAACCCCAAAGGATTCTGGATAGTGTAGTGGCTACGGTGAGTACGCCTACGCCACGAGTATATAGAAATATAATGCCATCCCTGGACACGTGTTTCGAGGTAATTGCCTCTCGTCAGCAGGGAGCAGGTAGGTATGCGGGGTGCCGATGACTGCCATATATATAGGTAAAGTACCTTCCAAGGCGCGCAGGTGCAGACACCGGGCTCGTCAGCCAAAGTCGCTCGAATGAGCTATTAGTAATTTACGTAGTGGGTCGCGACACTGCTCGTCATGCTGCAAATAACCCCAAAGGATTCTGGATAGTGTAGTGGCTACGGTGAGTACGCCTACGCCACGAGTATATAGAAATATAATGCCATCCCTGGACACGTGTTTCGAGGTAATTGCCTCTCGTCAGCAGGGAGCAGGTAGGTATGCGGGGTGCCGATGACTGCCATATATATAGGTAAAGTACCTTCCAAGGCGCGCAGGTGCAGACACCGGGCTCGTCAGCCAAAGTCGCTCGAATGAGCTATTAGTAATTTACGTAGTGGGTCGCGACACTGCTCGTCATGCTGCAAATAACCCCAAAGGATTCTGGATAGTGTAGTGGCTACGGTGAGTACGCCTACGCCACGAGTATATAGAAATATAATGCCATCCCTGGACACGTGTTTCGAGGTAATTGCCTCTCGTCAGCAGGGAGCAGGTAGGTATGCGGGGTGCCGATGACTGCCATATATATAGGTAAAGTACCTTCCAAGGCGCGCAGGTGCAGACACCGGGCTCGTCAGCCAAAGTCGCTCGAATGAGCTATTAGTAATTTACGTAGTGGGTCGCGACACTGCTCGTCATGCTGCAAATAACCCCAAAGGATTCTGGATAGTGTAGTGGCTACGGTGAGTACGCCTACGCCACGAGTATATAGAAATATAATGCCATCCCTGGACACGTGTTTCGAGGTAATTGCCTCTCGTCAGCAGGGAGCAGGTAGGTATGCGGGGTGCCGATGACTGTCATATATATAGGTAAAGTACCTTCCAAGGCGCGCAGGTGCAGACACCGGGCTCGTCAGCCAAAGTCGCTCGAATGAGCTATTAGTAATTTACGTAGTGGGTCGCGACACTGCTCGTCATGCTGCAAATAACCCCAAAGGATTCTGGATAGTGTAGTGGCTACGGTGAGTACGCCTACGCCACGAGTATATAGAAATATAATGCCATCCCTGGACACGTGTTTCGAGGTAATTGCCTCTCGTCAGCAGGGAGCAGGTAGGTATGCGGGGTGCCGATGACTGCCATATATATATAGGTAAAGTACCTTCCAAGGCGCGCAGGTGCAGACACCGGGCTCGTCAGCCAAAGTCGCTCGAATGAGCTATTAGTAATTTACGTAGTGGGTCGCGACACTGCTCGTCATGCTGCAAATAACCCCAAAGGATTCTGGATAGTGTAGTGGCTACGGTGAGTACGCCTACGCCACGAGTATATAGAAATATAATGCCATCCCTGGACACGTGTTTCGAGGTAATTGCCTCTCGTCAGCAGGGAGCAGGTAGGTATGCGGGGTGCCGATGACTGCCATATATATAGGTAAAGTACCTTCCAAGGCGCGCAGGTGCAGACACCGGGCTCGTCAGCCAAAGTCGCTCGAATGAGCTATTAGTAATTTACGTAGTGGGTCGCGACACTGCTCGTCATGCTGCAAATGAATGTAATAATTGCACGTAGTGTTTTTTCTCTCAGGTTTTTTTTTTATAGATACACATTTTTATATGTATTTTATTATTGAGATTGTATAATCTTGTTGATCATTTTTAATGTGATTGTATTCTTTTGATAAACTTTGTATGCATTATATGAATTGAAGTTTCTTATCTTTTTGTTACCTGCGGTTGATTTTTGGAGTTCAAATTCTGGGTTAAGTTTGGATTGGTAGTGTGGTGCCCTTCAGTTTGAT
Source organism: Triturus cristatus (assembly GCF_964204655.1). Lineage (NCBI taxonomy): Eukaryota > Metazoa > Chordata > Amphibia > Caudata > Salamandridae > Triturus > Triturus cristatus. The sequence continues at coordinate 448,954,003 of NC_140594.1, forward strand.
TAGTACAAATGTTGGTAGAGGTATGTATGATATAGCAGTACACACTTGATGAAAGGTGGTTTTATGTATACCCAAGATAATTTTCTTTTTTATATCTACAGGTGCTAGGCCTGGGCGACTCGACTCCGGGCCTCCTCCGCTACACGTCCCACCTTCTCCTTACCTGGACATTGAAACCGTGGTGCAATCCACTGCACTCTGCCCAAATCTGTGAATAAGCCAGAAGGAGCATCAGCCAGTTGGGATTTCACAAGCCTTGGTACAGCAGTGGCTGACAAGTCCACTGATGAACCTCCAGATGCAGCTGATGCAGCAGGGCCCCCTTAGGCGTGAAGTTGCAGAGCTCCCACCACACAAGTTCTGCGGAGCTCAGGGGCCTCACCCCCCACAGCATCCGGCCAGCGCAACATCATCTGGCCTGTGATGCAGAGAGACGCTGCCCACCGTTGCTAATCCCCACTGTGCACCCCGGTGTAGTGGTGGATCGTAGAATGAGATGCAGACCTTCCTACATTGGTGCGCAGGAGCGCCTCTACCATTCACAGCTCCAAGGGGCTCAAGGCGGCCTTTTCACACAGGTCAGCAAAGTGTCTCCATACGACCTGCCAGACTTCACCACCAGGTACGGGCGATTGCCGCGCCTCAGTGTCTACCGCCACGACTCATCGACTCCACAGCTCCTCTGCATCCCACTCCAGGCTCCAGACGCAGGTCCAGCGAGGCATCCAGGCTCCAGACGCAGGTTCAGCAAGGCATTCAGGCTCCAAACGCAGGTCCAACGAGGCATCCAGACTCTAGACACAGGTCTGGCGAGGCATTCAGGCTCCAGGCGCAGGTCCTGCGCGGCATTCAGGCTCTCATCCTGGATGTTGGGTGGCTTGAGGGAGTTGTTGATGTGTGCTGCATTTGGCCCTGGCTGCTCCATTCTGCATTTCATTGTTTTTTTTGTCTATTTTCTATTGGAGGTCGACTGATAGGCTATTTTTTCCAATAGAGGCAAAAAAACTCACATTGGGCTGACTAACGTGTGTTTTTTGCCACTAATTGTTGGTTTACGCCCGCTAACGCCGGAATTTTGTATCGCCATCACGCTAATGTTATCGGTAGTTTTCGCTGCCGATCCTTGAAGCTATCCCCATGTAGCGAGGGCTTGTAATTACCAAGGGTGGGCGTAGTGGGCGTAGTGGGGCTACGCGGAGCAGAGCATAGTGTGGCAAAATCTACGCAAACTCGCGCGCTCCGCGTAGCCCCACTACGCACTGCCCGCCTCCCGCCCGCCCTAATTTAAAAATAATTAAAATAAGTTTAAAAGTAAATATAAACCTCTTACCTTAAGCGTGGCGTCCCGGGGCTCCCTCTTCTTGCTGATGGTAACTTCTTCACGCAAATGCGCATGCGCGGACGCCCGCGCATTTCTCGCGAGGAATGCGCTTGCGCGGGCGTCCACGCATACGCATTTGCATATAGAAGTTACCGTCAGCAAGAAGAGGGAGCCCCGGGACACCGCGCTGAAGGTAAGAGGTTTATATTTACTTTAACCTTATTTTAATTATTTTTAAATTAGGGCGGGCGGGAGGCAGGTGGCGGGCAGCTCTGCTTCGCTACGGTGTGTGCGTAGCGCTGCCTGCTTTGCCTACTTCATAAATGGCGAAGCAGGCAGCGCTATGTGCACTCCCTGGGCGAAGCGGAGCACGACGCCCAGGGTTAGTAATTACGTGCTAACATGGCGATAGGTTTCAGGGGTACACTGCGGTAAGAAAACTGCCGCTAAGTAACGTTAGCAATAGTTTTCGCCAGTCCTTGTACATATATATTTAAGGCTGAAGTAAAAATAATAATAAAATATTGTTTTTGTACTTTTGAACATATTGTGCATTGGGGAAACAGGAATAATGACATTATCACATGCTCTACAGAGGAAGCCTTTCTTGCAACACCTATATTATTACTACAATGATCCTATGTCTCTACTCGGAAAATAAGTTGCAATGCAGACAAGCAATTTTTTCTTTTGTTTTAAATTAAAAACGGACAAAGCATAGTCGATAGGAGGGTGACTAAATAACTCCAGGGCAGGTCATTATTGAATTCACAATACACAAAATACAAAATTTACTCATAGCATGACATTTTGATTTTGATAGTCATATGCATAGTTATGCAAATGTGTTCACTGAGCCGTAAACATTTCATTGCATGAGTTACATGGAATAGTTGCAGTTTTCGGAAAATTATACAAGAAGCTAGAATATATGATATGTGGCTAAATTATTGACCATGAAATCTGGGCTTGGCACTGGCCCAGAAATCATTTTTCCTTGAAAAGTATACAAGCTCTCTGTCCTGAAATTGTAAATATGTTTAATTTAATGCAAATATTTGTGTACTGCAAATCTGGCAAATGTAAAAATATCAACTATACAGTGTGCAGTCCAAATTAAATATTCTATCCCATTTTCCGCTTCACTTCCTAGTTTCTACAATCTGCTCTCAACCCAGTGCCAAGCTTTGTACTGATCTATAAATGCAACATCACGTTTGAGATAATTCCTGCTATTATATAAAGTAAAGCTCTGCATAGGAAAGGGTTCTGCTGAACTTTGGAGCTAACTTTACCGTATATGAAATACCTGAAGAAAATATGATATGGATGTTTGCTTTATCATTGTGAAATCATTTCAATTACAGTTCAAACAGTTCTGTTTCTTTGTCTTTCGCCCATTTCAAAGTACTTCCGCTTGGCAGGAGTAAAGTTTAGGGAGAAGTCAAGTTATGCTCCATGAGTGAATGGATTTGAAGACTCATTCTATAGAAGATCTGTTGTGTGAACTTCAAGATTTCCATTTGTTAAGCCTTGTCCAGAGGAGTGGGCTAATGTCATCCATTTGTAACATATGATGAGCAGTTAGCTAGTAGAGTCCTTCGGCATGTGAGCAGCTATTGGGTGTGGAGAGAAATTGCAACAGATTCATTGAATGCAGGCAGAAAAGATATATTCATCTGTGAGCCTCAGATGGTTCAAAAGAGGTTAGTCTATAATTTATTTATTTATTTGAGCGATTTTTAGAGCGCGCAAATACCCGAGGGTGTCTCGGCGCTGTAGTTGTAGAACATCCAATGAATCGGGGAGTATTTAGGCTGGGAACAACCAAGTTTTTAGTTTTTTCCTGAAATTGAGCAGTGTTGGTGCAGATTTAATGTGGAGGGGGAGCGTGTTCCACAACTTGGCTGTGGCGACAGAGAAACGCTTGTCTCCCCAATTCGCTCTTCTTGTTCGAGGGACCCTTAGTAAATGAGCTGTGGATGAGCGTAATGTTCTAAGGTGTTCCAGCGGGCGGAAGGCTTCTTTTAAGAATAAAGGGCCTTGGTTGTGGATAGCTTTGAATGGTATGCATAAAGCCTTAAATTTGATCCGGCTTCTCACCGGCAGCCAATGTAATTGTTTGATATAAGGGGAGATGGATGCATACTTGGGGATAGATAGCAGTGTCCTAGCTGCCGCATTTTCATTCTAGGCATCACAGAAACTCTTCCTCGAGACTTTGTTGTTGTGAAGTTGTGGTATGAAATTTTGAGGGTGGATACATACAAATGGAACAACTTTCCTCAAAACGATTTGTATCAGATTGGGTGGAGCGAAGTTTGAAATTGGTGGTTTGTGAGCAGTGGGTCACTTTTTGACCCAGAATAATTTGTGTAGGTTTTCATTAAACCCAGATTTGACACCTTTGAATAGGTTGTGGGGAATACCCAAGGACATTAGCCAGTTTACAAGAATGTCATGGATTGTCAGCTCAATTGGCAGATTTTCACCACCAAAGAGATGTAACAGAGCCTGTCCTGGGATATGCTCTCTAGTGCTTAAATTGAGCCAATGTTTGCAGGTGGGGCCTGTTGACACTTATTTTTGGGTACCAACACATATTCTTCCCTCATTAGACTTTGACCAATGGCAAGACAGAGTAAAACAAAAAAGAGGGGAAAAAGGAGGAAGGAAAAGATGGGAAAATGGTGGCAAAAAAGAAGACTGGAAGGAAAAAGAATCTGAAAGAATTACATAGAGTAGCAGGGAGTGTCTTGTGGTGAATGAATGCGGCATGAAGAGGAATCAAGACTACTCAGCCTTGGTACTCAGCATCCTCGACATTCAGGAGTGCCAGCTGTGTTCTTTGGAGCACAATGTTAAGCTCTGTCACTTTTTCTTTTCAAAATTAAGCACTGATCCAGTCCTTTCTTTCAAACAAGGGGCCAATTGGTGCTTGTACTATAATCCCCGATCTAGTCCTTTTTATCAAGCAAGCAGGCAATTGGTGCTTTCACTTTGAGACCTCTTGCATCCTGGGATGAACCTGTGGATCACCTGTGTCCATTTAAATCACACAGTTGTGGGTTTCAATGTCAGAATGGTTTCTGACAATGCAATGGTCTAACGGTTGAAGAATCACAGCAATAGTAATTCTCCTTCTGGAACACCACAGTTTATGCTGCATGTTTTGGACAAGAAGGAGCCTGGTTTGTTGGATGCAATTTTGCATAAATGTAGACACGTATGAGAGATGTTCCTCTGATGCCGTCTGACCTTGGTAATCCTTCTATCAATATGCGGAATAATAGGTGCCAGAGTCAGCTAGCAAGTCCACTACAATGAATATGCACGCATGGGCCAATACAGGGCATTTATTAGCAATGCTCTGATAAATAGTAGTGTAGGTTCAAACCCCCTGTGGTGCTGGCATCCAGACAGGAACTGTATGCATAAGCCATCGTTGTCCAGATGTGTCAAGATTTGTGATAGGATCATCACTTTCTTAGTTTTCCCTATGCAGGTCTGACACAAAACAGGCCTGTACTTGACCTTGTTTTCTGATCTTTCATTGGGTTACTTTAAAATGCAGTGACAAGGGCATGAGCAAATGCAGTACTTTACTAAGGACAAAGATGTATTTGTGAACATCATGATAGATATGGCAGGGAATAGGACACGTTACAACGCAAACTTTTACAACGCATGCCTTTACAATGCGGTTTTTAGATCGCAATATCCTTTAAAATGCATGATTTTACAACGCATGCCATCACACCACATTTTTAGAAACTACATTTACAACGCATACCATTACAACGCATAATACTTTTAGGGCAACAGTAGTGTAAGTGTTGGATAATGTAGGGGTAAAAATTACTATTCCCACTCCAGTTAGTGCAAAAGTAGGGTAAGTGTTGGATAGTGTAGGGGTAAAAATTACTATTCCAACTCCAGTGAGTGCAACATTAGGGTAAGCGTTGGTTAGTGAAGGGGTAAAAATTACTATTCCCACTCCAGTGAGTGCAACAGTAATGTGTGTTGGATAGTGTAGGGGTAAAAATTACTGTTTCCCATTACTTACCTTATAATGCGTTGTAATGGCATGCGTTGGAGTGGCATGCTTTGTAATGACATGCGTTGGAGTGACATGTGTTGTAATGGCTGTGTTGTAATGGCATGTGATGCGAAGGATGTTGCGTTGTAATGACTGTGTTGTAAGGGTAGTGCACTGTAATGACTGCATTGTAATGGTTGTTTCCCATAGCAGGTCTATTGGCAATGTTGCAAATATTCATTTTGATGGCAATTCCTTGACACTTGAGATGGTCTTGGTAGTGCAACTCGCACAAGCTTGAGAAAATGTGTGACACAATCAATTCTGTATTAAAAGGGGCTTCTTCGGGCAGATCTAACTGCCTGCGAAGATGGTGGCTTGCAGCTAGAGCCAACACACAGACAAAAGCGATTAATCCCCAGAAACAAGAGATGGAGGAAGAAACACCACATCATCCCCGGAAGTACACAATTCTTGCTAGCGTGCCCCAACCCAGATGCAGCAGCGGAGACAGGAGCAGATGAGGCAGGCTACACCATGGACTCTGGTGCACAAATGTCAGAAATCAAGAGGAGTACCAGCCAGGGATGGAAAGACGTGGAGGAAGAGGGAAAAGTGGCTAGAAGGGGGATGCCAGGACAGTATGGCTAAAAAGGTGGGCAGTGAAGGCACAGGGATATTGCAGAGTGCAATAAAAGGCTCCATCAAAAATAGAAAGAAGACTGAATATGAAAGAATGGTATCCATCTATAAAGGGACAATTATTATATAGAGGAATAAGCCCATATTAATGAACGAAAGACCCTTAAAATCTAGCCTGATCAGTAAATACTCTTTCCCCATATAGCTGCATAGCGTTGCTACCTACATAGAGCACACTGCAGTGGATTTGCAAGGGAAAGACCAAAGTGAAATTATGAAATCTGCTGACCTAAAGCTGAAGGAAATAGCTATCATAATATAAAAAGAGGGAGAGTATAGCAAAATAAAGGTAAAACAACACAGACATTCAATGGTTTAAATGGTCAACAGAACCAAAACTTGGGGAGAGGAGTTGGCTGAACGGCTAGGGCGTTTGACCTCGAATCTTTGGAACTGGGTTCGAGTCTCGGCAATGACACTGAATATCCTGTGCTTCTGGGCAAATCCCTTAATCTCCCCGTGCCTAACAAAAAAAAATGAATGTGTCCTCATGTAACACAACTGGCGCTATGTAAAGCACTCTGATACCCTATTCGGGTCAAGTTCGCACTATGAAAAGAAAAAGTTACAGGTCTACAAAGCTGTGACACATGAATGCCCTTATAGACATACATCTGCCACATATTACAATAAAGATGACAGAGCATTAATGGTGGGCCCCTAAAACAGCAAAAAAAAACAACAAGAGGGACGTATATCCATCACCTCCATCATAATATTCCTAACAAAGACAAACTTGGATGTCTAAGCCAGCACGACAGTGGTTATTTTCAGAAGCAGTGACAGGTAAAGTCCTAAAGACCAAATAGGAGCAGTGGCACAATAGGAGACCACAAATACAATCTTGAAAGTACTGACTTCCCTGAGAACATCAACACCAACAGTAGAAAAAAACACAATGAAGGCAACATTGCAGATCCTATTGATAAGAACAGACATAACTGTCTTAAATAAATGTCTAATTCCGGTGTAGCAACTGAAACCCGAGGTGTCGGGTAAAAGGACCTAGTCAAAGGGTAAGGGTAGGGCATCTGATCAGTGGGATCAGGAATTGCCTCCAGGAAAGAAAAATTTATTTCTTGAGTGCCCTCACTCACCAGGGTTTCCCCAAGGTGACCTGCTTCATCATAGGGGCCATCCCAGCTCTCTACGAACTGGGGCCGTGCTGCGACTTGCGGAAAATACGTAGGAGCACTTATGTGGAAGACTATGTGTAGTGCAAAAAAATGTGGTGGAGTGGGCTACAGTGATTAAAAATACCTTGCTAGTGGGCCAAAATACTTTATTATTGCTCCTAGATTGTTATGTCTAAAATGGGGTGATACAAGGAAAAACTAACTGTAATGGGTTAGAGATTCAGTGTATAGGTCAACATGTTTCGAGCCTACCCCAAGCTCTTTGTCAGGACCACACAGGGACCAGCCCTGTATATGCCACTCCTAATCAACCTGAATATGGAAATGAAGATATTTAAATAAATAAATAAACGCTGCAAATAATAAAGCATGCGTTGGTTATATACATACGATCACAATTGTATCTCGTAGTATTTCTGTGAAAATAGAAATACAATAGACATGGTTAGGGAAACAACAGCTCCCTCTCTCTTGCAGAGTAGGTGGGTATGATTGTAATTCAATACGCTCCCATGCTCTAGAGATGCTCCTTAATGGTGCGTGCAGTCATCCAGCTTAGAGCGTGGTCTTATCCTGTGTAGGGAAAACAGCATGCTGGAAAAACGTGCCGCTTAGTGAATGATCACATTTTAAAAAAATATATAAAACACACTCACCGTGATTAACACACAACACACATGTGGGTACTGCCTGTTGAGTATCACATACTTTATGAGAGCAAAACTGTGCTTCATGGACCGCAGGGGGCGAGGTTTCCCTGAAAATACAGGAACCCAGGGCACACTCAGTCAAAGTACATCAACATTAGGGAAAAAGTGGAGGTAACCATGCAAAAAGGAGCGCTTTCCTACACTGCCTGGACCGGCAACTGTACCTGCCTGATCCCTGTTGCTGGTCTCTGCCTGGGGTGAGACCTGAGCCCCGGGAGGTGTCCCCCGGGTTCTGAAACATTGGCTGACATCAGATTGTATGCCTCCCTGCCTAACTGTGGGTCCATCAAATCTTTGCAGCACAGAGTAGCTTGAAACAAGCCCTCATATCACAGCCCTTGCAGCTCCTCATCAGAACTGATGCAGTGCAATGCAACAAGATGCAGGAGCTCACATCGCAGCTCTCACAGATCTGATCGGATTTTACACAGCACCCCAAAAATTGAAGTAGGACTTTGCATTGCAGCACTGTGCATATCATAATCCGAGCTGACATCACGCAACACAACGCCTCGCATGAAGGATATATGGTTCAGCTCTCAGTGGGACTAACCATGTCCCTGGATCCAGCCTGCACTCGATCTCAGTCAGCCTGAACTTGGGACTGTGTCTCAGTGAGGCGTGACAAGATAACCACAGTTGGTGATGTGTGCTTTTGGTACCATTTTTTCTAACTACTTTTAAATTTCATATCTCTGGTTCTACTGATTGGATTTTTGTCATCTGGTCCCATTGTATTTATTAAAGATTAACCTATCTTTCTAAATTGGATTGGAATTTTTAATATGTTCTACGTTTTCTTTATTGCTGTTTGTGTACTGTATACATGCTTTTACGCATTGCATCTTAATCAAGCCTAACTGATTTGTGCCAAACTTCCAGAGGGTTATGCACAGGTTAATTTAGTGACGTTGTGGTTCACTCTGACAAGGATTGTGGCTGTTGCCTGAGTGGGGCTTCCACCTCTGTAAACCAATAACCCAGTTTCCTATAGAGGGAAAAAACAGGTAGAGTATTAGCCTTACAACTGCATCAACGAGGCCAATAATACTACCCCTGGAATAAGAGACACCCAGGGCTCGATAATGAAACACCTAGCAGATGCACTATCAGTCTTTCAGAATTTGTATGGATAATTATACTCCTCAAAATGTGAGATTACGAACGCGGAGAAAGATTTTTTTAATCATTAATAAGAAGTTGGTCCCTGATCGAGCACAATCTTGGGGTTTGGGGGGTTTACATTTCGGGGGATAAAACTAGGAAAACAATCAATGATCTACTACACAAGAATGCTCGAGGTATAGATGGAATTACTACAAAATAATATAATATCAATAAGAAAATATTAGTATCCCTTCTCAATAAAATCTTGGGTGAGAAGAAAGATGGAAAGATGGCCCAAGCAGGACCGAACAAGGCCAAGATATTCCTAATTCTTAGACTAGACAAAGATCTGTTTGTTTGTTCAAGAGGTCTATAGCGGTAAACAACATAGACATAAAGGTCCTAGCCAGGGTTCTAGTGAACAAATTGAAAATAGTACTTCTCCCACTAGGCCACCCAAATTAGACCGGGTTTATTCCCCAACAATCTTCTGTGACACATTTGTTATTGCTGGCACTTGTGCACTGCCAAATACATGCAGAAATGGAGGAGAAAGTAACAATCTCACTAGGTGCAAAGAAAACCTTTGATAGAGTTGGAACAGAGCTATCTTTTTCAGGTGATGGAGAGAATGGGGATTGGAAGAAGTTTATTTCAAAACTCAGATGGTTATACACAAACTCCAAATGGGTAGGAAGTGGTATATAAGAATCTTAAATAATTAAATAAATGCAACAGCAAAACTGTAAAGGCAGACCATAACAAAACCACAAGAAAATAACAAAAACACAAACACATAGCACAACTAAACAAAACAACACAGTAACAGAACACACATTACCAACAAAACATAACAACAGCCAACATAAGGGCACAACAAAAAGCAATATATATATTATTTGTTTCACAGAGTTTTATATAGCACGAATTTGACCCAAATCGGGTATCAGAGAACTTTACATAGTACCAGTTGCAGTACCTGAGGACACATTAATTTTTGTTAGGCACGGCAAGATTAAGTGATTTGACCAGAATCACAGGATGTTCAACATCATTCCCGAGACTCGAACTCAGTTCCTCAGATTCGAGGTCCACCACCCTAGCCGTTAGGCCAACTCCTCTCCCCAATATGCCAACAGTAACATGTTTGCTCTTTAATATGAAACCTTTAGTTACTTTATGTGAAGAATTCACAGTTGCATTAGTATTGTATTCAAAGCTTTATTCGAGGAATATACTCATAAAAGCACAAACATACATTTAAAATACATCACATTAAAAATGTTCCTATTTATACATACTGTTAACCCCTTCAGTGCCCGCCCCTTTCCCCGCCCAGTGCCGGCCGTTGCATTAGCGGGCGGGGTCTATGACGAGCTGGACTCGTCATGGGCACAGCGCCACCGCGGCCCATGACGAGTCCAGCTCGTCATGGGCACTGAAGGGGTTAAAACAGTTGTGCATACATAAACAATAACAATCTTTGGTGTACATTTACACAGAGATTACTTGTTACCCCAGTTATATTACATTAATAGAAATTGGCCTCCATCTAATGGACCATTCCCACCCCAGATACTTTGCTGTACCCAGAACAATAGGCATATCAGTGGTGGTGCAAATAATTCGTAGCGCCTCAACACCCCTGGTTGTCCCTAGATTTCTACAAACAGGAGCTAACCAAACTCTTCTCGGGGTGGCATAAGCTTTACACAGGAATAGAAAGTGACCTATATTTTCCTCAGTTGCACCACAAACCGGGCAGCACGAGGTGGTTGAACTCCTCCACCTACCCGTCAGTGATCTCAGAGGAAGGGCACCTGATCTGAACTGGAAGAAAAGCTTCCTATCCCCTGGGTTAGTAATTCTGTCCCAGTATAGTTCCAATACAGGACACAGTTTGATTTCTAAGAAACGCCCCGCCATTGTGTCTGATCTCGTTCTACTCCAGAGTCTGCCATCTATCCAGTCCCAATATAAGCTTTTAATTATGTTTTTACTTGGAAAGGGTTCCCCAGATGGATTATCCCATAGATTGGAGAGGCCGAGGTCACCTAGAGCAGTCCTAAGATTTTTTAACCAGACTATTTTATGAAAGGTGTCTGCTTTAATTATGGCAAGGAACCCCTCTGCATAATGCCGAATCTCTGGGATAGTCCAGAGGCGTCTCCAATAGAGAATTGGGCGCAATCGCGCTCGGACACTAACTGATCTTCTCCCTAAATCAAGACCAAGCGGGATTAATGGTGTACTCTGAGGGAGACCCGTGATTCCCCTAAGGAACCTATTCTCCGATATTTGCAAGGGGAGAAGCCTCTTGAAACCCCACAGCTCAGCCCCATATAGGGCAGACCCAATAGCCTTGGCATCATATACTGCCAGGACTGGTTTTATAGGCTTTGATTTAGACGTTTTGTGTTCCACCCGAAGTGCCCCCGAAATCTGTTGATGCCTCAGGACCGCCTTTTCTATATGTTGAGACCATTTTAGATTGTTTGCTATCTGCACCCCAAGGTAGGTAAATACAGTAACCACCTCAAGCTCACAGTTGTTCAGAAGTATTTTAGGCCGGGGTCTACGTTTTGGTGAGAAGGCCATCAGCTTGGTCTTGCCCACGTTAACTTCCAGGCCATATTCCCCACAGAAAAGATCGAAGATGTTTAAAGCTCGCTGCAAGCCAGCCGGTGTTTTAGACAAAATCAGCGTATCGTCGGCGAACATCAGGATCGGAACCCTGAGGCTCGCCAACGAGGGTGCATCGACACTGGCATCCAGCATCCGAGCCACAATTCCGTTAATAAATAGGGAAAAAAGCAGGGGGGCCATAGCACACCCCTGTCTTACTCCGCGTTCAATCGGAAAGTCGGCAGATGATTCACCATTCATACCCCACTGAACTTTGGCGAAATTACACTCATGCAGCCTCATTATCAGAGTGAGTAACTCAGCCGGAAGGCCCATTTCGCTCAGAACTGCCCAGAGCTTTCTCCTTGGTACCAGGTCGAAGGCAGCCCGCAAGTCGACAAAGGCAACATACGGCTGCCCTCGCCGAGCACCACCGTCCCCCACTGCAGCAGAGCAAAGCGAAACACCTGGTCGACTGTGCTTGTAGCCCGCCGAAAACCAGCCTGATAAGTTGCATTAGTGATTCAGTTTGACAACTACTTAAGAATTGTGAAAGATTAGTGATACAAATAATTTAAATCTTTTGAAAATGTAGTTCTGAGAACTGTGAGTCTTGTTTGTATTTCGATTTTGGGACACTCCACACCTAAATGAAACCCATTTTGGAGTCATGTAACACGTTTACTATTAAGGTTGGCTGAGTTACCAATCCTACTGTGTGGAGCATTAAAGAAGTCAATTGACAAGGAAGGTTTGGAACCAATAGTTCTGAGAACTGTGAGTCTTGTTTGTATTTCGATTTTGGGACACTCCACACCTAAATGAAACCCATTTTGGAGTCATGTAACACGTTTACTATTAAGGTTGGCTGAGTTACCAATCCTACTGTGTGGAGCATTAAAGAAGTCAATTGACAAGGAAGGTTTGGAACCAATCAGTTTATTTTACCTGTATAGCATACTCAAGGAAAATACTAAAGGAAAAAGAGAAAATCCAGTGCTGAATTTTGTCATCAAATTATTTTAGCCTTTTTTCACCGCAGGAGTTCACAAGTGGCCAATTCATGATGCCTGTGACCCAGGCCAGATATGTTATTAGTTTAACACTCCCATCCACTCAATGAAGGCACGGAGGCATGGGCCCAGCCTTCAAGGAGGATGCCATAGATCTTTCTAACTACTCTAATCCAAAGGATCCAGTGTTGAGTACTGAAAACAGATTTGGATTGTAATGTAAGAACAGGGCTATGACACTAGGGATGGCAGTCAGAAGGGAGAGGAGGAGCCATCAAGGGGTGTTAAGAGACATTTCAAAGCACATGTTAACTAGAATAGCTGGTCTTTCTGAAGGGTATAATTCCCTGTAATGCTTTGCTTATGCCTTACCCAAAGATTAGGAAGAGACCAAGGAAGAAAGAACGGAGCAGCTAGGAATTACTAGAACACCAAGGATTGGTGGCACCTAGTGAATAGGGAGGAAGGCAGGCAAACCATACTCTTTGCTTGGATGACAATACATGGAGTAGCATGCAATTAGGATTGCATATATTGTGGTTGGCCACTGGTCCCCCAAGCTCAAGATAGGAAAAGGCTTAAATGGCCAAATGCTAAAGATAAAGGCTATTAAATCAAGGCAAATCTAGACCTCCTGAGAGGAGACAGAGGTGTATAAATATAAGAAAGCACACAACCATGCCATGGGTTGGTAGATCGTCAACAGAGCTTGTCGCAAAAATTGTGACAAAAAAGCCAGGTGGTGGATGTAGAAGGAATAATTGTGTGGGAAATATGCTATTGTTTACTAAAATACGAGTCAAGGTGTGCCATTACATTTCTGTAGTCAGTCAATGATTGGGGATCATTTTAAGAAAAGACTAATAAAGGGACATAATCAGGCAGATTTTAGTGACGTCATTATCAAGTAGCCATGCAATCTACCTTGGCTTTAGGGCCCAATTATGATATTGGATGGTCAACTGCCATCCGCTGTTGCAGCAGTCAGGAGACCGCCCAACATGCAGCCGGCAGTTAAACCACCTAATTACAATGTGACCACCTTGGTGGTGGTTGGAAAGTGCTCCTTTACACTGTGGCTTGTGCTGCAGCCCAGGGAAAGGGCGCAGCAAAAGTCGCCATGTTAAGGAGGACTTAGTGTACATCCGTGCACCATGTACCAAACATCATGTGGTGCATGGTGCATAGTGCATGTATGCGACAGATGGGGGCTCTGTCTGGGACCCTTAAAGTCCCCTCCTGCCACCTTTTTGTGGCAGTCAGACAACCATGAAATGGCAATTGTAAACGGACATCTTTATCCGGACGGGGGTGCCTGTATCAGCACCGCCTCCATTCAAGCGATGCAATTCCGACCACTGCCCCGACTGGATCGCAGATCCTGTCTGGGACAGCGGTCTCCCCCCGATGATTTTGGTCCAACGGACTGCATCATAATGCAGTGGTTGGACTGAAGGGCTGTCTGTTGATGGGACTGCCACTGATGGCCTGTCAGTGACAGTCCCACTGTATTGTAATGATGCCTTTAGTTTAACAATTTGCCTTGAGATGCTTTAGGCATTAATTATGTGCAAATTGAAGAGAAGAACTTCCTACATAGTCATCCCTGGCCAAACACAGGAGGAATTTGTCTACCTTTCAGAACTGCTCGCTCCCAGATGAGGGATGGGAATGGTGTTTATGATGAAGAGAGTTCCCACTAAATCCACAATGGTGGTACAGAGGCATGGTTGCAAAATATCACCTCCATGATAGCCAACCTGTGGTTTGAGACTATGGTGCTACATGGTGGAATAGACCAGATGGTAAAAGAAGAGGAAGTTTTGAAAAAAGTATTGTGAGAGTAGGCAGGTGAAGATCAGGGGCAAGAAGAGGAAATTACACTGAAGTCAGAGCTCTATGACCCCTCAAATCAGGAAGAAGAAGAAATTATCTATTCCGGCCAAGGGAAGAATGTTGCAAGAACCAATGAAAATGGAATAAGAAACAAGAAGAAGAAGATATGGAAGGTACTGATTAAAGGCGGAACACAAATCTATGGGCCTGATTATCCTCCGGTCCTCCCTGGACTGGAAAGAAACCTCCGAAGACCAGATTTGGGGTTTCACCCCTTATCAGCCAGGATAGCTTGACTCCAGTGGCATGGAGAGCACAGGACCCACATCTGGGCATACCCATTCCACTCGGGGTGACAGATGCAAAAAGAATAACTAATGGACAAAACGCAGAACAATGTCATACATTCACCCCAGTATAGAGATCTGTGTCTAAATCCATAGTTTTTTGCTCCCCCTGCCATTCCAGTTTGAACCAAGCCATATGCAAATCAGTCTGGACCCTGCCGCCAATGGGAATAGTCCAGCCTGAACTGCCAGGTCAGGTCCTTCCTGGACTGGAAAGAAGCATCCTAGGACTTGTTTCTGAGTTTCAACCATTATCAGCCAGTATAGCTTGACTCCAGTGGCATGGAGAGAGCCGGACCCACGTCTGGGCATACCCATCCCACTCAGGGTGACAAATGCAAATGCATCAGCCAGGATAGCTTGACTCCAGTGGCATGGAGACCACTATTGTTCGAACATGCAACATCTGTATAGCTCTGGTGTCTCCACTTGTGATTGGGGACTTTGTGTATTGTTTCATTTAGCCATATAATCTTCCAACGGTATTGTCTGTAATAAAAATACAATTTAACGCTAAAGAAAAATGCTGTGAAAACAATTATGTGGCATACCAAATTTGATTATCTGAACTAACCGGAAAGCCCATGCATTTGTAGGCAGTTATATAGCTCCACAGTTTTATAAACGTTTATTGAGAAAGGAGAAACCCGAGGCAGGCTTTGTTGCACATCATTATAGTTTTGCCATTCTTCATGAATGCCACTTCATAAAATCTGACTATGCGAAAATTTGTATTGGGTTCAATATTTTTTCAGGAGCGACTGTCACCTGGCTGAGCTTTCCTCTCCAATCATTGAACTATCCAGGAGGCATTTGGGCTCACTAGCAAAGCATGACAGGGGCATAATGTCACACCACGTTCACAATCCACTAGCAACCATGTCTGGGGGCAATGGGGCAGCTCGTGGAGTGTGTTTGTATAGGCGTCTTAATATAAATGGTATTGTATTTTAATTGCATTTCTTTAGCGCTTACTACCCCTGATGAGGCGTCAAAGTGCTTTTTCAACAAGTAGCACGCTACTCCGGAACCCATAAAGTATTAGTGGTAAATTAGTTTAGTGAAAATATGAAAGTAATTTGAGTGGTGGATAATGTAGTCAGTTATTTGGATTGAGAAGGATAGTGGAGGGAAAGAGAAGGGACATAGGTTTGCATTTATACAGCGCTTGCTAACCCCGATGGGGTGTTGAAGTGCTATTTTGGCAAGTAGCACGCTACTCTGGAACCGAAAGGAAAACAGTCTTTACAATGAGGTTTTTACCTCGTTGTGCCTTCACTACGCATTTTTTAGAACACATATTTTTACCACCTGCATGTCTTTACAACGCATGCCTTGACCACGCATTTAAGGTAAGTTGGGGGTGTGAAAGGTATCCCCCCACAAATACATTGTTTTTATATATAAAAACAATGCGCCGTAATGGCATGCGTTGTAAAAGCATGTTCGTGGTAAAAACATGCATGGTAAAAAATGCGTGGTAAAGGCATACAATGTCTTTACCTGCGTTGTATTCTCATACAACCAAACCCAAAAAGTGTTAGTAGTGAATTAATATAGTGAAACATGAAATTAATTTGAGTGGTGGATATGTTAGTCAGTTATTTTGATTGAGGAGAATAGTAAAGGGGTCGAAGAGGTAAAAAAGTTTGGGATTTTTTAGGGATCTCCTAAAATAATTGCTGAGTTAGAGTATTGTTCAGATAAAATGTAAGGTATAAGGTGGGCTACGCATCAGATAATTGAATTGAAATACCATTTCGAACTAATATCTATGTGGGAAGGGTTTGTTTTTAGGAAACGCGGGTCTGAATGAAAAATGGGGGGATAAGGTGGATTTTCACGAAGGGTACCTGAGCACAGTTGAAGGGTTTTTATAGGCTGAACCATGTGGGCCCAGTAATTGAATTGGGTGACTTGGATTTAAGATATTAGGCATTTATAGAGCAACCTCACATTGAACTGCAGAGGTCTTCTGCAACTTCTGGCTGTAAATGTAGAAATCAAAAGACCCACAGCAGGTTCTTGCTATTTGATGTTAAAATTCCTTCTGTCCACCAGGAATTTCACAGGGGCGATGACGGTAATGCAAAATCTCTCCTGAGCATGCACTTGAGTTGAAATATCGGTTCACATTCCACATCTTGCCAATTCAGCAGAACCATCCACGCACAAAATGTCAAGAGTTCTTCGTCTCTGTTCCCTTTAATTTCTCCAACTTGCCAATAAACCGCCAGCATGGGAACGAATCTTTCTTTGATGAAAATTGTTGGCAAGGTAAAACATCTAAACTGCAAATCCCTGTCAAATTTTGGCAAGGCATGTAACATCTGGAGAGACCGGAGCCATCCCTTTTTTTTTTACACCCACATTATTTATGACAAATGTCCTTGTCATTTCTTAGAACTAGTTTCTGAAAACATGCATGATTTAATACAAAATCCACAATCAACTGTGGGCTACATAAAGATTATCCCGCTTCAAAAGCACGCAATATAAATGAAGAGCTACTGGGGACCAGTCACCTGGAAGCATTAAAAAGAGAACGTGCTTTAAGCTCTAATGAAAAGCCATGGAAGAGCATGAATGATGTGTCTCTGTTGTGCTAAATTTGACAGGCAAAGAGAAACACATTATAAAGATGCACAGGCACACTCTTGTAAAAACAAGTTCATCTTTATTCGGGATACATGCTACTCCTCAGCCTCCTACATATCCGCTGTTCTCTTCCTCCAAACTCCTCTCCCATTTTAAATCCTAACGTTCCATAAGAACCCTCCACACACAGTGTTCCACCCACGTAATAGGGTTCTGAACCCTGAGAGGCTTAGAAGGAAGGATACCACATATCTCCCTCCCAATAATACAGAGATGAAGAGTAACATAAACCTAACAAATACGTAAAGAAAACACTAAATAAACCACAAAAATACAGAACAAATAACAGTAAACCTTCAAGTGAGAGAAAGTGCAGGCATACTCGAGCACAATCACATAAATCCTTTGGTCTGATACAATGCCAAGTAAATAAGCTATAAAATTAAAAACAAATAGCAAAAAAAAAACACAGGTGTGAGAAAGTGAAGGGATACTCAAACATAATCACAAAAGTACTTTAGTTTGATACAATGCTGAATATTCATCTTTCGCCCCTCTTTTTGTTATTATGACAATCGCTGATGTAAAATCACTCACTTTATCATGGTCATTGTCCTAATTTTCTTTCAAACCACAAAGCAATTTAGCAACTCTACTGTCTGGTCTTCTGTCCTAATGGCATTTGTAAAGACTGTGATTACTCTCATAAGAGGTAGAAATGTGAACCCTGTAAGGAATGTCCTTTGTGAAGATACCTTTTCCTTACCATGTCACCCACTTCCACTACCATTCTTTTAAATGCTTTCCATACATCATACTTGTTCTTATTCCCAACCATTTTCTTCAATTTTATTTCATTCTTACTTTTAGCATCCCTCTCACAAACCAAACCTTGGGACCTGTCAAACATCCAGAAGGGACACACCATAGTGCATGACTTCCCAGTGCGAAATAAATCAAATGGTGTTTTTCCAGTCATTGAGTGAGAGAGGAACTAGTAGTTCTTGACCTTCTTGAATACTTAAGACCTTCAACACTTTTGATTCGCCAATGCCCTCTGAATGGTCTCCTTCAGACCTCGATTGATCCTTTCCGCCATTCAATTGGCTTCTGGGTGATAAAGAGCTGTTTTCTTATGAATAATGCCCCGATCACCAAGACATTTCTCCATCTCTCTAGAAGTAAATTGAAACCCATTATCTGACAATAGGGTAGGAGTGGAATCCTCCCTGTCAAAAATACACTCTAGAATTGTATAACATCTTTAATCAATGGAATTTGTGATTTCAATACCCAGCCATCTAGAATAAGCATTTATTAGCACAAATAAATATTTGTCAACACTTGAAATTTTGATAGGACCTAAGATGTCAATCAACACCTCCTCTCAAACCTTCTTAGGAAGTTTCCACCTATTCATAGGTTTTCAATATTTTATCACTTCCCCCATTTTTTTTACACACTCTCTTATAGTTTTTTCAACGAAAATGTCAATTCCAGGCCACATATACATTTGTCTCAATTTCTCCTTAGTCATAGATATCCCAGGATATCCACTGTGAGCAAATTCTATTAACTCTTCCCTCAAACTAGTAGGTGGGATAAGCCTTTTCTCTCGCAGCAGCAACCCATTCTGACATGCAAGTTCATTTTCTACCCTAAGAAATGCCTTCAAAGGTTCCCCAACTCTCACATCCTGTCTCCACGCTTCACTGATACCTTTAATTACCACCTGTAATATTTCATCACCTTCCAGTTCTTTTACCCTTTCATCCTCATTGATCATGCTAGCTGTGATGAGGCAAAATGCAAAATCATCACACTCACAAGATTCCTGGTCATCATCCACTATTCTTGTAGCATCCTTGCTAATCAAGCATGAACAACAATCAGCCAGATTGATTGTTCTTTGCCCCTGCCACATACTCACATGAAATTTAAACTCTTGCAATGCAACAACCCATTTCCATATTCTGGAGTAAGACTGAACATTTCCTTAAAGGGCTTATGGTCAGTCATAACCTGAAACTCACGACCACATACCTATTTTCTTTTTTTTGTATTGCCCAGAAGATGGCCATAGCTTCCTTCTCCCCAACAGAGTAATTAAAGTCAGCCCCTATTAAACTCCTAGATATAAACAATATAGTAATATCAACATCATATATCTCTGCAATAAAACAGCTCCTAGACCTGTAGAACTTGCATCCGACATAATGATAAAGTTGGGGCCTGGTTCAAAACTCCTCAAAAACGGTGTTTTGGATAAATACATTTTTATTATTACAAACTCCTTTGGAACTAGTTAGGAATATTAGTATTTAGGCACTAAATAGACACTGAGCATGACAACAATACTATATGATGGTGATGAATTGATTCATTTTAAAGATTCACATATTTTGGCCTTGTTTATTTCATGTTGACCTATGTGATCAATGTTTGCAACTCAGGTGAAACCTATGCCTACCCATGCACACTGACCTTTTACATGCAGGAATTGAAAACATGACGTCTGGCCACAAGCCAAGCCCAATGGCTGTAGTATACCCCCATTGCCAGGAACAGAGCTCACAGACACACCACAATCACTTCTACTTTGTGGGCTGGAAGCAGAAGAGATGCCCCACCTATTAATTTATACCCAATGGTGATGCCTGGCCTCTGGTTTTTGTGCTGATGTGCCTACAGCTTTGGCAAGTCAGGTGGCTCACTGCATGACTTCCAACTTTGTACAGATTACTGCACCATGATGGGCAGAGGGTGGTGAGAGAAAAGGAGTTTACTGCCTGATAGAGAAAGGTAATTAGGCTTAGGTGGTTCTGACAATTTCTTTGTGCCTGAAGCTTGTCAGGAGATAGAGGTGCAGGGAGCACCCATAAATGTAGTGAGACAGCCGACCACTAGCCTGTTTGGGGAGCTGGACTTAGGGTCCTTCAGTCACTGCCCTCAGGTTCATGAAGGGGCTTTGCTTACACTGGTACCGTTGTGATTTACACTACAAAAGTAAATCCTTGGGTCTGGAGATATTACTAGCTTCGCTGGTGAAGGGACAACCACTCAGAAGAGATCATTTTTAGGACGGGTTCCTCTAACCTACCAAAGGTGACATGCTTTATCATTAGGGAACCTCCTCGTCTCATGATGCCTAGTCGTGATATTGGCTGCACCCCCTCAGTGAGATGGAGGAGCTCAGGAATGTTTTTGTACTAAGGGAGGTATATACTAAATACCCAATTGTGGAGCTTGGGGTAGTGAGGGCAGCAGAGCAAAATCATGAAAAAAGTCTGATTACAAAAAACTATGGGTTCACTGCAAAACCTTTAATGGGGCAACCATGGGTTAGCATTAAAAAACAGCATGGTACTGTGGGAACAATAAACCCGCTCATGTATCACAAAGGTTGACATATTTCTGCCAATGACCCAGCTTTTGTTGCAGCTTTCTTCATTAGTGCTGCTGTTCAATTGTACCCAAAACCATGCAACAAATAAACAAAACAGTCAAATACAGAACCATCCAGTGATCCTTTGCAGCATCTGAGGGTTAAGAATTCACTGGCAGTACCCACTGATGTTGGGTATTACACCCCAGCTGTCTTTGGCATAAGGCATAGGGTTTAAGGGGAGGGAGGAGTCTCTATCCTTCTCTAAGAACTCTGACTGCCACTCGCCATGCCAAGGAGAGGGTCTATAAATCTCCTTAAGCCCTCTTTTGTGAAATCAACAACTGTTGGGATTTACTCAGGAGAGCTCCTTCCATGTTTTCCTCCTCTTAATGAGATCATTCAGAAGTTCTTGGTATTTTCCCTCCATGTCCTTAGTTGCCATATGGTAGTGGAACTATTTTAAGCAAGCTACATTTCTTGTTACCACTTTTTCTTCCCTTTTGGGCTATTATCATGGTTCCCTTCATGTTCTTCATGGTCAATGTTCCCTGCTGATAGAGGGAGAGGAACTTTCCTCTGGGGTGTCTGTTCTCATGATGACTTGCTTCCCCACCTGGAATTGAGCCTGGATGGCACTTTGTTGCTGAGTGGCTCTCTCATTGTGCATATTTCTTCTTCTTTGGTGAACTCATGGCACACATTGGCCCACACAATGCAGCATGTTCTATCACACTCAGAAGACGCTATTCAGTACAGAGTCAAGGTCTTTATTTTGTTTAAGGTTGATGCGGAGTAATTTTTTGGGGTGTGCATTAAATGTTCCACATCGCTATTGGCCTGTGACCACCATATGTTATTTTGTGGATTCATATGCCATATACTCCCTAAACTGAAATGGTGGTCTGATGTCCTCCCACATCTCTTCTGTAAGTCCAAAAGTGGTGAAGATCTTCTCCAGTTTTAGGATCACGAAGGAGGAAAATTCCTCTACAGCCTCTTCCACTTGTCAGTTAATTTGGTTAATTCCTGAGAACAAGGTTTTGTAGCACAATTGGGCATTTATAATTGTGAATATCGGGTGGGATTGGTGTGTAAGCACAAAATGTTTTGCTTGAAGTGAGATCTATACCACTAGGCAATGGTCTCTCAGTATGAGACCATCCCATCATCCGGGGTGACACATATTTCTCTTTGGACTCTCCAGAGCTGCCTTAGGTCATCTTTTGAGTGCTCCACATGGGCCCTGATGCCAAGGAGGAGGTCTTGACAGGCACGGTGCTGTGTAGCCTCAGTCACTCATTGGAGATTGCTGTCATGTAGTGTCTCTATTATAATGTCCTCCAGCTCACCTAGGGAATGTCTCAACAAGTATTTGATAAGGTTATTGGCACCCACTGGTATAAATCTCCGACTGGTACTAATGCAGCTGGACTATCCACTTCTCTATGCATGGTGGTGGGTGTCAAGGAACAAGTTCACCAGCTGTCTGTGATCACTTTGTCAGAGCAATCCAGGAACAACAAATGTGCAACATTCTTTTGGGATTCAGTCACTTATTCAAAGAACTAAGATGTCTGAAGGGCAAACTCAGTTTGCTGCATGTCAAAATTATCTAACCTGTCGCACGGCGACACAGAATTCCTTTTCATCTAGATGCTTCATACACAGAGTCAGATTCCTGCAATATAGTTGCACACCACAAGCTGCTGTGCTGCAGGCAGTGGTGTAGCTAGAGATATTGCCACCTGAGGCGGTCCCTGAGTTTGCCGCCCTGCGACGGCTGGTGCAGGTAAGAGCAGGGGAGGCGACAGATGGCTAGGATGGAGAATACAATTTAAAAAAGGAAAAATTCCCTTGGGCTCACTGCCACTCCCCAAAAAGTGCTGCACCCCCTTAGCTACACCATTTGTTGCAGGAGTCGCTGCTCTGTGGCATCAATGCCCAGACTTCCCAGGCACTTTTTGCAACTTCTTAGTGCAACTGTATTGGCTCGAACCACGAGCAGTCCAATGCCTGATTATTTATTAAAGTTAGCTGTGTCCTGATGCCAACTTACATGCTAATATGAGTACAGGTCAAGGGAGTTGAGTGTCTCACTGCAGGAAAGTTTCTAGTCAAGCCAGACTGAACAGCATAAACGTTTAATGGGACAGGTATAAGGGGAATGATTTAGAACCACAATGGAAGATGACAGCCAGAGGTGTAGCTATCAATGGGGAAACAGCAGTGGTAATGGAGCACTTGTTTTGAGGTACTACTGTAGGTAAATTTAGGTTGCATTTTATAACCAATAAGGGGATATAGAAGGCATTGTTTTTGAGTGCATTGGGAGCCATAGAATCCTTTCTATGCAGCCTTTGGTTGCGAGCTAGATTGCACAGAACTGCAAGGACGGTAGAGGGGTAGGCTAGATTTACTGGAAGAGTCCCTAGATGAAACAAAAATTAATTGTGGAATGTGGCTTGATGGGTGAAAGGTTGAATGGAGCAGGGCTGAGCACGAAAGCTACAAACACTGGTTGAACTATTAGGGAAAAACCCCAGACCCAAAAAACAAAGGAGCTTATTTACAAGCCCTTGCGCCAGCGGTGCGTCACTTTTTCCCATATTAATAGTGATGCATCGGCGAAGCAAGGGACTTGAATATAAGCTCCCAAAATTGGAAATGTTGATTGGTCTAACCTTTTATTAGTGAAAGTGCTTGGTTATTGAGGAGCTGAGTGTGATTATGTGATTGCTTGGATGAGTAAGTGGGTGAAAAACGGACTAGTCCAATGATATGAAGAGTGGATGGATGAGTGAGTGTGGATGAAAGAATTGAGAGATACTATCTAACAAAAAAAGTTAGTTATTTGAGGGGATAAGTCAAATGAATAATTACAGGAAAAACATCACGATGAATACCAACTTCAATTGGACTCTATTCAAGAGGAGGAGACCATGAAAATGATAGAAAGGATTAAATCAATTGGGGCTTCAGGTCCAAATCGAATTCCAAATCCGGTGTTCAAGAACAAATCAGATCTGTGCGCAAAATTCCTCACACCCCTTTTAAAAGAAACCATCATGTTCAAAGTAATCCCAGACTCTTGGCAAGGGAGTATTATCCAACCCATGTTCAAGAATGGTCCCTCTGATTATCCTGCTAACTATCGCCTCATATCTCTAACTGATGTGGAGGGGAAAATCTTTGCGACGTGTTTACTTAAGGATTTGGAAGACTGGGCTGACTCACTAAAGATAACTCTGATCTTTCAAACCAGGTAAAGAAGAGGCCAGTCCACGATCACCAATCTAATATCCCTCACACTGCTAGCAGAGAAAGCTAAGCAGAAAAAACGAAAGTTACATATTTTCTTCATAGACTTGAAGGCTGCTTTTGACTCTGCCCCCCATAACAGACTTTGGAAAAAGCTGGCAGCATGGAATATACCAAAAAAAAGACTTGATATGATTGTTCGATTATACTCAAATACTTGGGTCCGAGTGAAAATGGGGGATGGCACTACATGTTAATGTACATCAATAGTTACTGGATGCACTCCAATTCAGTACTATAAATTCAATAATATATCTGTTGCTGCGTGCAGCTTGGTGAGTGCCCTGCCCAAATGACACCAGGGTTAACGTAAACATATGAAATGGGGCTTGTTTCCGCCCCAACCAAACGCACAGCATGAAAATGCCTCGTTGGCAATCATGTATACATAGTTAATCCAATCTTTCTCGTAAATTCTTCTTCCATTGTTTTCAGTTTGTCCTCATTTTTCTCCAATTTAATCCCTACATGGAATCCAAAACGCCATTTCCAAATTTCTTAATGTTTAAACTGTGCTCCTCTGGCCTCTTGTGAAAACATGAACAGATGCGAGGTTCATCAGACAGTGTTTATTCGGTAAAAACCCAATGCATTTCGGGCAACGCAGTGCCCTTCATCAGGGTCACTGTAAAAAACGATAAAATAACCAGTTACTATTAACACTTATTAACATTATGTTCCAGTTGTTATTATAAAATTAATATCCAACACCTCACAGTGAACGTGCTTTATACACCCCTTCAATTATCCCTAACTTCAGTCATCCCTTCATCTAATGTTTTCCTTCATTCTTCCCCCTTACGAGTGATTCGTTCCCAAAATGTATTCCATCAGTTTCTCCACCCCATTAACCTAATCCCTGCACAATTTCTCAACGTTCCAACGATTGAATTTAAGCCTACTGTGACTTCTATTCTTTTTTCTTTCATCTATAAATTATAATTTTTACAAATACTTGATCTACCTGTGTTCACAAGTTAAACTCGTCAAATGTGGGTGCTCATTTCAACAGTTGTTTGCAAATTAAGGTTTTAAAATTTACTTATAGGATTTGCAAAAATATTGGACATGCAAATATCTGATTGGAATTTGGCATGTCAAGCCTCTCACTAGTAAGGTGATCTGCATTCCTATCTTCCTTGTTTTTATCTGATTCCGGCAGCCTTGCAAACCTGTGTAGCAAAGTATTGACTAAATCCTACTATGCAACTGGGTGGAGGTGTTACTTAACTAAGAGTCTAAGGGGCATATTAACAAGCCAGGTGATAAAATTATCGCCGCTTTAGCGGCAGAAAACTGCCGCTAAAGCGGCGATAATGGGCTTGATAATATGCTCTATGGAATTCCAATTGAAGCCCATGTTAGACTCCTTCACATTTAACATGGGTTTCAATTGGAATTCCATAGAGCTTATTATCAAGCCCATTATCGCCGTTTTAGCGGCAGTTTTCTGCCGCTAAAGCGGCGATAATTTTATCACCTGGCTTGTTAATATGCCCCTAAATACTTTTAACCTCCAACCATATAATAATTGGGGCAGAAATAGAAGTATCTTTTAAATTGATCTACGAACATCTTATCTCTGATACTGGATAGGGAGGCTGTCTCAATAAAAAAACATGCCTGGTCGATAATTAATTATTTTAATAAAAAGGAGCCCCAACTTTATCTACTTCTTCTTCTTCAACCATTTATTAGGGAAATATAACAATAAAAATGTGGCTAATATCCGACAAAGGATGGAACCTCAAGATAGATATGCAACTGGCCAGCGCTGTACTGTAGCCTCTGTGGGTTTGTGTGCGAAACACTAACACATATTGTGTGTACTTGCCCTTGCCTATTAAAGAAAAGGCAAGCATTGTTGAAACCCATTTTTAAGGAACAAGGGGTGAGAACTTGTCGTCAAATAATAATCTTATGCCTATCTGGGAAATGAATCCATTTAATCAGACAATTTGTCAAGTATATCTTTATAGCAGAAAAAAAACTGAATTCTGAATTAAATGGAGAGTATGTATTATTAGGACAATCAGAAGAACCTTATGGACATGCTAATCCTGATAGAAATACAGTTTGAGTAGCATCAAGGCAGTGCACGTAAGCACTTTACTGCTTTGAGGTAAATCTGTATAAAAAGTGAGGGGCATTAAGGACTTTTATCCATTTAGTTTAATACTGTTTATAGAACAGCAAAATAAGCATTTAGTCATTTTATGGATGTGGAGTTAAGAAAAAAAAAAGATAATGAGGGCGGGTAAGCATGGAGATATCTTATTAGTAAAGTAATGACCATGGAAACTGTGATAATTATAGGCAACAGACCAACTGCTTTAAGTTGTTTATGTAGTGCGGCATGCTATCCCTAATATCTGTTGAAAATGATGACATTTAAGTGGTCTTTCCTTATTTTATCTATTTATACATGTCATTATAATTAATCTTTTGTGATCACAGCTGTTAATGTTCCAAATATTGTAAGGATTTTTACTAATCAATCAATAAAGATTTTACATTTACATTTACAATTGAGCGATTAGTTTAAAAACACATTGCATTTATCTTTCTTTTTATACAAAAGTAATTTAAAACCATTTATTGTCGTATTGGAACTAGGTTCTTTTCATACATTTTAAAATAGAACATCTTTTATGCAGTGTTGTCCTCGTCCCATTCATTAACATGTTGGGAGATAACGTCTCCCAACAGAAAAAAAGAACATGGTGGCATGCTGGGTCCTTAATACTGCCCCTCCCACCGGGAGTACATAAGCAGTACTTACCCAGCATCCCGTCTGTACAACCAAGCCCAGACAGGAAGGCCGGCCGCCCGGGAGGGAGGGAGGGGCGCATGAATGGGACGAGGACAACGGGACTTGGAGTAATGAAGATTACCGGTAAGTAATAGAACATTACCCCCAGGTCCCTTATGTCCTCGTCCCATTCATTAACATATTGGAGAATACCAAAGCAGAAAACCGGCCTTCCGCACCCACAAGCACACCCAGGAAACCACAACCAAAGCAGCAACCCAAGGGAGCACTGAGAAGGAGAAAAAGGGAACCGCAGGAAACAACCGGCCCGAAACCCAGAACAGGACCGGAGACAACTCAAAAAACAGAAGGCCAGAGCCCCAACAAGTAGGCTGTCAACCAGAGAAACTAGAGACAGTGCAACTGGAACCAAGACCCAAAGGACACGGCCAAGCAACCCTCTAGACAACGCCGCCCAGCCCAGAACCACCGGGAAGGCACATAGGACACACCAGCCACAAAGACACAGAGCAAACCGCGACCGCCCCGAAGAAGGCCAAAGAAAGAAGCCAAGACCGGCCAACAGAGCACAGGCACAAGCACCCAGACCAACAAGGAAGGAGGAGAGTACAGGCCAGAAACCGGCCCATCCCACCAAAACGAACAATCCTGCCTCAGAGAGCCTAGTGCAGCGTCCGAACAGGAGCAAGACCCCAAACAAACAGAAAGACAGGCAAGGGGAAGAAAACCAAAAACCCCAGGAGGCCAAAAAAATAAAAACACCACCGGGAAGGAGGCCACCAGCCCAAACGGGAAGGCCACCAAACCCAGAACAACAGGGAAGAGGAGGCCAACCCATAGACCACAGGCCAGAGATGCCCCCAGAAAGAACCAGCCGACAGCCGACCAGCAAGGAGAGGCCAACAAGACCGGAAACCAACAACGAACAAGCCCAACAAGGGCGGGGACAGAGCCACCGGCCACCACACCCAGAAAACCCCCAACCCCAAAACAGAGGGAGAACAGGGCAGGAAAGAAGGCCAGAACAACCAGGAACACCCAGCAGCCCCCAAACCAGGAAACAACCAGGCAGGAACCCACCGAACCACAGAGGGCAGACAAAAACAGGCGCCAACACGGCAGAGGACCGCTCAGCAACCCATACTCAGGCCAAGCATGAAGCAAGGCCAGGAGCAGCCGAAAAAGAAACATCCCCAGGGCGCACAGCACCCAGACCAAAAGGCCCCAAGGCCCAACCCCAGCCACACCGGAGAGGAGCCAAGAAAACAGCTCAAACCAGGGCAACAAACGCCAAAAGGAGCCAGGAAGCCAGGACAAAGGCCAAACAACCCGATGACGCAGGAGGACCCGCAGGCCCAACCAAACCCCGGAAGGAGCCCAAGCAGCACCCAGGCCAAAGCAAAGGGCAGGGAGGAACAGAGGACCCCCAGCACACCACCACCGGACCACACAAAAGGCCGGAAAAAGAAACAGAGGAGACTGCCAAAGCGGAAGCCGCAAAGAAGCAGAGGGACAAACAGCAGGAAAATACCAGACAACCCGCAGCCAGGAAGGAGGACCCCACAGGGGCAAGAGCACCACAGAACCGCACCCCAACCAGAGAGGGGCGGGAAGGCACCCAAACAGACACACACCGGACACAAAGCCCGGGGAAGCAAGGAGCGAGCCAGGAGACCAGAACCAGGAATGCCCAGCAAAACACACCACAGAGCAGCCCTAAAATGACAGCACAGCCACAAAGCCAAGGAGGCACAGCCCGAGGCCACCCCGAACCAGCAGGAAGCCGGCAAACCCGGAGCCACAGGAACCCACACAGGCCCCAACACAGGCGAAACAAGCCCGGGAAGAGAACCGCCGGCAGGAGAAGGCCCCGAAGACCCACCAGGATGTGACCACAACCGCACAGCGCCCCACCAGGACACAAAAGAGAGCCCAGGCAATGACGCAGATCCAAAAAAGGCGACCAACAGCCACACTAAACCATGCTGGAGCGGAAAGCCCCAGCAGACACACTGCCAGGTACAAACAGTAGCGGCAGGAACCCCAGGAACCAAAAGGGGAACCGCCACCGGAACACAACCCGGGGGGGATGCCAAGGAAAGTAAGAGCAGGCGCCCAACCAAACTAAACAGAGAAGCCCCCACCCGGCACCACCAGCCACAACCAGGAACAAACCAGGCAAAAACAGCGGCAAAACCAGGTGGGCAGGAAACTCCGGAAGCAAGCCAAAAGCAAGCACAGGGAGATCCAGGGCAGGAGCAAACAAAAAACAGAAGCAGCCAGACCCCAGAAGCAACCCAAGCACACAGAAGGCCCCGGGACAAACACCCGAAGCCAGAAAAGCGGGAAAACCCGACGCACGGGCCCCCCCCACATCCGCTCAAGGAGCAGGAACAGCGACCCACCACCAACCAGGGGCAGGGAGCCGCGGAGGAACCCAAAGGAGAGGGGGCCAGAAGCACACCCCAACAGGCCGCCACTGAGGAAGGGAAAGGCGACCCCGACACAGGCGCAGCAGAGGAGAATGAGCACAGACAGAGCCAGCAAAAAAAGGAACCAGCCACCACAGAGGCGACAGGAACCCACGCCAACCCGATACAGGCCCCCAAATAGAGCGAATGCCAACAGCCCAGAGAAGCAGCAAACAAACCCAACAGAGAGGAGAACCCTCCCAACAAGGCCCGAAAAGAAAATGCAGAAGAGCCGGGAAAGAGGAAGAGGCAGTGGCGGGCCACCCTACGCAAGCCACCCGACCTAGGGCTGCCAGCAACCAGGGGAAAAACCGCGACCACCCCAACCCCCAGACCACACACCCCAGGTGGGGGGCGGAACCCGGAGCAACCTCAGGCACAGGGGGGCACAGCCTCAACCAAGGGCGCACGCGAACCGGGCGGTGAGCGAAAGAGCCGGCAGCATGCGAATCAAGACGGAGGAGGAGAGCAGCCCCAACAGGACTCCCCCAGAGAGGAGCGGTGAAAGCAGAACATGTACCCACAGAAGCACAGCCCAAACCAAGGCGCAACTGACCAGGGCAGCAGACGCTGGAGCCCGGAGACCACAGCAAGCCCCCCGCGATGGAGCAGAGCGGCCCCAACAGGACGCACCCTAAGCAGAGCCTGCCGAAGGCACAGAAAGCAGACACCAGGCCCCAACCCGGAAACCCAGCACCAAAACAGGCAGCCAAGCGGCAAGGTGGCAACCACACCCCAAAGAAACCAGCAGACTCAGAGGCAGCAGCCAGAAGGAGTGCCCCACTGTCACAGGCACAAACCCCGGCATCAGGAGAAGGACCCGGACACACAGCAGGCAATCGGGCAGAAGGCGTCGCAAGGAGCCACGCACCCCAAAAACACCGGAGCAGGGCAACCCAAGCGAAGAGCAACAGCACAGCGCCAGCACACAGGGAAGCCGGGAGGGCCCTGACAGGTAGGTAGCTCAGAGGCAGAGTGCATGCACTGGAAGCATGAGGTCCCGGGTTCAAATCCCGGCATCCCCAGGAGCCACCGCAGCCCAACAATGCAACAGGAGGCAAAACAAGACAGTAGCACATAACCATACAAGCGCAGAAACAGACAGACTGAAACAATGCATGACACAACAGAACACCTGTATATGCAAAGCGCACTTATCACCCAGGGGTCTCAAGGCGCTGAATAACAGATGTACCGTGATTACCCAACACAACGGTGCAGGAATACGAACAACAAACCACGTGAAAGAAGGAGCTGGTGGCGGGACACGAACCCCAGCAGCGTAGGGGGCCGTCACACCAAAGCCACATAACGCAGCCACTGAGCCACAGCCACCGGCACCCAAATGCAGAAAGAAATGGCGCGTGGTATCGCCCTAGTCCTTGGGACACTGCACAATGGACGAGGCACCACCTGAGAAAGCACGTCAGGAAGCCATACCATGAGGCCACAGAAACTCTCCATCCAAAGAAAAGGAAGACCGCTATGCGGTACTCACCCGGAGAGGGGGCCGAGATTCCACCAGGAAGACGGTCCCCCTCCAACAGCTGCAGCGATCCGACCTGGTGGGCCCATCAAAACCAGGAACGCCAGGAGACCTGCAAACGCGGCGCGCCTTCCACCCGACCTGGCCCCAGGAAGACGCGCACGTGACCCGGAAGCAACCGGGAGGCCAGCTGCAAAGGGCCGGCTGGAATCGAGCAGCAGAAACCAGCAGACTCCACCAACTGCGAACGCGAGGACGCCCACAGCCCTACCAGGCACAAAGAGCCATAGGAGGCAGATCCGGCCATAAACAGGCCCGCAACCCAGCAAGCCCGGCAGGCCAGGAGGCGGACGAGAAGACCCCCGCCCTCACAGCCAGGCAGCAGGGCGGGGGAGGAGAAAATAAAGACCACTCCAGCCCAGCAGGAGCAGCACCAGCAAAACCACGTCCCTTCTGTCGACAGACAGAAAAAAGAACAGACGGGATGCTGGGTAAGTACTGCTTATGTACTCCCGGTGGGAGGGGCAGTATTAGGGTCCCAGCATGCCTCTGTTCTTTTTTTCTGTCGGGAGATGGTTATCTCCCAATATGTTAATGAATGGGACGAGGATATAAGGGACCTGGGGGCAATTGTTTCTTTTTCCTTAGATTCCTTTTTATGATAAATGTAACTCTTTTTTGGAATTTTCTTGGCTGTAAATAGCCTCTTAGTTATTGTCCAGGCATGTTGGCCATATACTACTTTTCATTTCTAGTTCATATTCTACTCTACATTAACATTTTCGATGGTTTGATGTTTAGAGGAAGGCATGGCACCACCATTTTTTTCTCAAGTTTCTTTTTCTGGAGGATTCGAATCAGCCCTCATGCAAGGCTCAGTTTGGGTGTTAGGGAGTCTAAGGCCAATGTATATGTTTGCGTGTCCAGGCATCTTGGCCAAATACTACTTTTTATTTCTAGTTAGTATTTTACTCAAGATAAACTTTTTGGAGGGGTGTTGTTCAAAGGAAGGGAAACATCACTGTTTCCTTCTTCTGGAGTGTCGGAATCAGGGCTCATGCAGGGCCTATGTGGGGTGTTAAGGATTCTGAGGCCAATATATATTTTTCAGACGTTGGGAACGGGGGATATATTTCCTCATTTTTTTTTTCATCAACGTTTTTATTATACTGTGAGCCTAGTCTTTTGCATGTCACTGACAATTTAAAGTTATTTTTCACATTCTCTCTGCTGCTGTGCAGGTGATATTTTAGAAGCCTGTGAATGTTTTTGAATTTATATCAAATGTTTCATGTGCTGTCCACAATTTTGTAGATGTGTGTGTATTGGGTTTGTTTTTGCGTGTGTGTATGAGTGTGTGTGCGTGCGTGCGTGCATGCATGTATGTGTGCATGAAAGACTATTTAAATACATGAGTTTTTAAGTTGCTGTGCTGGTATTATATTTGATTGTATCTGATTTATTACATTCTGACTGCTGCTTTACTGGTAGTGTAGAGGCCTGTGGATAGGCCTTGGTGCATTTTGGGTATATATTTATGCAATTAGTTTTCCGCAATGGTGGATAGGTTTACTGGCGATGTGGAGAGGAAGAGGCACCAGGACAGGGGAGCACTTTCTGTTTGTACTTTAATCCTCCTCTTTGTTCTCCACAATTTCTTCCTTCTCAAGCAATTTGCTTGTTCAACGTTATGTGAAACCAGTGTGTATAAAATAGGTGGCCATTTTGTCTACATGCTCTACATGTGTTCTTCTCATATGAGCTTTTTTCTTGAACACCACTTTCGGAAACCGCCAGTGGGTGTGTCTGATTGGCCCCTATTTTGTTTTGTTCTATACGCTTTCTTCTTTTGCGAGCCATATGCTCGTCCACCATTTTGTGAAACCAGTATGAGTGTCCAGTCATTGAATATTAAACAATTTCTAGCACATTTAAAAGTTACCATCGGGGAGAATTGTATGTTGTGGCTCTTCGGGAGCTATCGGTTATTCTTGCTCATTTTACCCTTTTTTAAGATGTATAAAAAAAAAATAATGTACATGTGAGCTACTTGTAGTCTCTGTTTTCAATAGTTATTATTTTATGTATTTAATTGATTTTTGCCGGCCTCCTTTTGGCTTGCTCTCATAGGGTTCATATGGACCTTGGAGGGACACCAAATATAAATTCCCATTTCTTTGAATTTCTTTTGACATTTTCTGCCATGTTAAATGGGTCCACTGGGCAATGATTATTATTTTTATTTGATGTCATGCATTTTGCTAGTTTGCCCTTGCTCTAATACAGTGCTAGCTCTGCCACCAAACAAGTCATCTTCACCCTCTCTTCCTCTAAGAAAAAAAAGGAGCACAACTGCTCCATCTTGTTCTGTCCTTCCTTCAAATGAAGGTAAGATGTAGTGGATGACCATGCCCTATCAATAGAGACAAAGCAAAAAAAGTGGTTAGAAAGATAAACCAATCGTTGTTTGTGTTGAGTGTGGTATTGAAGAAGTGTAAATTACACCTATTCTTCTTGCTAATGTATCACCACCACCTACCTCGAACATCTCAGAATTCCATAAACAGCACCAATAACTCCCACTGTGGTCTAGGCCTGCCTGAAGCAAATAAAAACCCTGCCTAGCTCCAAAAAGCGTTTGCTTGGTTTGCCCTTCCTATGGAAATTTTCCTTCCTGTTTCGGGACTTCTTCAGGCCAAATGTGGACAATATAGCAGACTGCACAGTGAGATACAAACAAGTGCCTCAGGGGAGCCCAGTATGACATCTTGATACCAGAGATCAATTGACCTATAGGAAAAATAAATATACAATCCTATGAGAATAGCTTTTAAAAATATGTGTGATGCTGAGACCAAAAAAACACAGAACTGATAGAAGGAGGTAATGATGATGATCATGATGGAGAAGGTATTGTAGTCAGGACAAGGACCCCTGCCACTCTTAGTGTGCATTTAGCACCAGCAGCAGCCTCTCGTGGCACAAGGAAGTGGGAGCTACCATGGTTCATCTGAAAGCTTTCACACAGCTCACCCCCAGTACTGTGACCTGAGGTTGGATTGCTATTATTGTCAGCTTCATCACAAACAAAACAATACACTATCACAGCTGTGTTGAACAAGCATATACCGTGCCACAGAACCAATACTCTGCTTCTTTATTCAAACCGAAGATGGCCAAAATATTGATGATTGAACTCCTACCTGTTTTGGTATAAAGGGTGGAATTTGTGGAAGGTATTTGTCCAATACTGAAGGGTTCAAGACAGGCTCATGTCTTAATATGTGCTGTGCAACACTTCCATAGTAAAGTGCTGGGATTGGTTGGTAAGGCAATGAAGGATGGCACTGCTCAACACATTTATCTTACTACAGATATATGAACCAGAGGTCCATTCACAGTGCTTCACTACACCATACATTTCCTTGGAGGTGGTTAAGGGAAGTCTAATCCTTGATGCCTCTCATTCACCTGCATGTAACAGTTGCAATATTTTCCAAGGAGAAATCACACATATACCCAGGAAGATTTAAATACCAAATTCTATACATAGTTTGGATACAGGCATCTCAAGATTAGACATCTTGCCTTTGACATCGGCAATAACATTGGCATAGCAATGTCAACTGGAAGACACTTTAGATTGTTCTGTATAGCTCAATGCATAATCTTGATTGTGCAAGACTTCCTGAAAAAGAATGAAGTAGTCAACCGCTTACTGGTCATCTGTTGGAGGTGTTACATACCTTTTAGTCTTTCGTTTAAAGCCTGGAATTGCTTCACGACCATTCTGTAAGAAAGTAAAGTCCATGCAAATACCCTAATACAGGAGGTTAATCTCTGTTGGAACTCCACTTTGTACATGCTGCAACATCTGTTTGAGCTGTTCAAGTCTGTAAATGACTGGCTATGAGCTATAAAGTGAAGAAGATGCTTCTACAAAAGCCATGTCATTGGATGCTGACAAATGGGGGTAGAGGGGGTTAATAAAGTGCCTGATCAAAATACCAATGTTAATGAAGAAGATGCAAGTTTGGTCAAAATGGTAATGCCTTATCTAGATACAAATACCAGGCTGCATTTATAGATGGTGTTCTCCCAAAGGGTATTGGGAGAAGACTGCACACAAAAAGAAGCCATAACCTGGTTAGTCCGGACCCAGCTGGAACGATGGGGTAAAGACAATCTAAGCATGCCCTTAGTGTTCTGCACAGGGAACAGAAGACAATGTTCACCTATGAGCCCACCAAAGGTAATGGGGGTCTGGATAAACTAATAAAAGACAACCTACTGTTACACTGCAGTCTGAACAGATCTCCTTGTGACGTGCCACCTGGATGTGGCTCCTGGAGCATATTATTGAAGTAGTCAGTCAAATGGTCTGTAAGAAAACAGTTGACTAGACATGAGCAACAAAATGATGTGCCTGCTGCCACTCAGACACTGTCATTCACATCGCTAATATGCCACTCTCTCATGTATCCCATACTCACATTTTTACACTAACATGTAAAAAATGGCTGTTTAACTGTTTAACTGGATCCATGCTGTTTAACTGGATCCATGCTGTTTAAATGGATCGCAGAGTTATGACTGGAGTTTTGAATTCACTCCAAATTACACCTAAAGTGTAACACTCTTTTCTCCAGGGGTTCTTGATAGGTTCTCAGACCCTTTTGACCTTAGCCAATTCGTATTTAAATACACATTGCACTATTCATCATGCTTACTCCATTCAAGTGCAAGGTTCTAATTCTTACTGCTGACTCAAGGGTAGAGTCTCGAGATCATTCACTTTGATCAGTGTGCATATATTCACAATCCTTAGTTTGCATTAGTAGTATGCCCAATCCTTAGTTTGTTTTGCATGATCAAAATTAGTAATCCTGAGGTTGCATGATTAGAAACCTGGATGCAAAATCACAGTGGATCCACTCCCTTGAGCACAGACCTGCTACGTAGTTTAGTGGTTTTAGTATTATGTCTTGTTATCATATGCATGTGCATGCATTTCTACACTGCCACTTAGCTGACTGCTGATTTTGTTTTCTTTATTTTGCAGGTCTGGGTGGTGTCTGCCGCAATGATCGTGCCAGCAGGGGAAGATGCGGCGATCAAGAGAGGAGTGCAGGAATACGAAGTAAGTTTGAAGTCCCCATGTATCTCAGGAATCAGTATGGGCCGCTTGGCAGAAGGACTGTTTTCTGTTGGGGCAAGAGTGCCTAGCAGGTTGTGCACTAAAAGAGAAAAATTATCCTGTCTCCAAACTGCTTTAATTAACGGAAACCACTTGTCTCTAAATAGTGCTCTCACGAGTCACAGAATGAGCCTAACAGAGTTCAGATTGCTGTATGTATTGTGGATGAAAGTACAATGACTCAGTCAGATAATATACATTCAAATAGATAACATAAAGTAAACAGAAATTATGTTCTTATTTTTATTAATACCAAAATAGTCAATACTAGACATTATACAATCATATCCAGATGATTAATACAATATATTAAAAAATTGATTAATAGAAACAACACCAAGACAAAGAGAGTATCACCATATCTGATCTCACACTACCAGATATACCACATTCATACCACAAACAGTTAGCACATTCTAAAAGTAACACAGAAGATTGATAACTTTAGAAAGACCATCTCAATACAATATTCAAAGCTCAACCCAGGATGAGAAATCTGCTTGTGTAAAGTTGGATCGATCTCAGTGTTTTTCCCTGATATCTAAAGCAAACAGATATTATTCACAAAATAGCTGTTTTGTCACATTAGGGATATTTCAGTGTCCTCAAGAAATACAATTCTGAGTGGCTTGTATGTATTATCACTGCGAAGAGCATATTGTAGAATGTTTCTGCTTAGGGTGGTCTCTTCAGTATGTGCAGACGGGCGTTTCAGTATTGACCTAACAAAGAGGTTCTACCATCTTCAGGGTGCTAAAAACGTGGGCGAATCAGAGTATCTTGATGTCACACTGGAGACAGAATCTAAAAGTAAAACATGAAAAATAGAATAGTGAATGGAGTAGCTAGGCTCATGTATTAATGGACACATTACGCGATAGACAGGGGGAAGGGTAGTGGTCTCGAGGGCGCAGCTTATATGCCCTTGGAATTCAAGATGGGCAACGAGACCTGAAAGTCTAATGTGGTGTCCTTATAAGCCTTAAAAAACCTAGGTACTCTAGGACATAGAGTCCTTTACTTGAGCTTGTGTGCTGGCCTATATATACAGCCTTGGATTACCCTGGAAAGGTACATACAACTCGCTCTACATCTGGAGTGACACATACAATCGCACATCACATTCCCTACGTGTTTGATTAGTTATATTTGGTGGTCACATCATGTGTTATTAATAGTATGGTGAAAGAGTATGGAAATGGGACCATACACAGGTGTATTATGCTTCTGCTGTATGTATGTGCCCACAGCAAGTATATGTTAGATTCTATACTGCATCCAAAATACAAACATGGGCTGTTAACTTTCATTCCTTTTTCAGTGCCAGTTGTATCCATTTATAACAAATAAACTCCGAAGAAAACAGCTGAACATAAAGATTAAAGGCTGTGACTTTTAGGGCAAAAAGAACACAAAGTGCTTTTCTCTCCAACCTCAAGTGAATGGTGCTGCAGCAACACCTTCCGTTGGTATAAAATCACTATTACTAGTCACACCTTCTGCTAAAAAAGCAACAACTGTACCAACACTAAAAACATCCTCTGTGCTGGATTGTTTCTCAGGAGTACCAGGACTTCCATGAAGCATGCAGATGTAAAATAATCCACAGCAGATATGATCAAACAAGAATCCTCGTAGATCCAGACCGATTGATCTATTGGACTGGAAAAAAAGAGCAGTGGTGAGAACTTATCAGGTTTGCAGTCAAATATCTAGTATTCCCAGCAGACTTGGGTGCCGATCACGATCCTGTAAAAAATTTCCCCGTACGACTCGTATCCGGTCTTTTTACTGTACGAATCGTACAAGTGCCGTACAAACTGCCAATTACGATTTTCATGGGAAAAAGACCATACGATTCGCATTCAGAATAATTCCCCACACGTCCTCGGGTCGGAAAATGTGTCCGACACGTCCTCGGACGATTTACCGTACAAATGTGAAAAGTGAAGTCCGACCGCGGAATCACGATCCATCCCGTGCGTCCGATGTTACAACCGTATGGAAAAAACACTGTCCGCACCTACCTCCCATAGCAACCATGGAGACATGTGCACGCATACGCGCCCAACACTCACCCCAGCCCCCGTACGTTCGAGTCGTACCCCCCGTGTATGTACACCCCCACCCGTGTATGTACACCCGTGTACGTGTCGTACCCCCTGTGTACGTTCGTGTCGTACCCCCCCCGTGTATGTACACCCGTGTACGTGTCGTACCCCCGTGTATGTACACCCCTGTACGTGTCGTACCCCCGTGTATGTACACCCGTGTACGTGTCGTACCCCCCCTGTATGTACACCCGTGTACGTGTCGTACCCCTCGTGTATGTACACCCGTGTACGTGTCTTACCCCCGTGTATGTACACCCGTGTACATGTCGTACCCCCCGTGTATGTACACCCCTGTATGTGTCGTACCCCCATGTATGTACACCCGTGTACGTGTCGTACACCCCATGTATGTACACCTGTGTACGTGTCGTACCCCCGTGTATGTACACCCCTGTACGTGTCGTACCCCCCCCTGTATGTACACCCATGTACGTGTCGTACACCCGTGTATGTACACCTGTGTACGTGTCGTACCCCCCGTGTATGTACACCCATGTACATGTCGTACCCCCGTGTATGTACACCCCTGTACGTGTCGTACCCCCCGTGTATGTACACCCGTGTACGTGTCGTACCCCCGTGTATGTATACCCGTGTACGTGTCGTACCCCCCCTGTATGTACACCCGTGTACATG
This sequence comes from Triturus cristatus, assembly GCF_964204655.1. Lineage (NCBI taxonomy): Eukaryota > Metazoa > Chordata > Amphibia > Caudata > Salamandridae > Triturus > Triturus cristatus. The sequence continues at coordinate 448,992,820 of NC_140594.1, forward strand.
TCGTACCCCCCGTGTATGTACACCCGTGTACGTGTCGTACCCCCCGTGTATGTACACCCGTGTACGTGTCGTACCCCCCGTGTATGTACACCCGTGTACGTGTCGTACCCCCCGTGTATGTACACCCCTGTACGTGTCGTACCCCCCCCTGTATGTACACCCGTGTAAGTGTCGTACCCCCGTGTATGTACACCCGTGTACGTGTCATACCCCCCGTGTATGTACACCCGTGTCCGTGTCATACCCCCGTGTATGTACACCCCTGTACGTGTCATACCCCCCGTGTATGTACACCCGTGTACGTGTCTGTTGGACCCGGCCTCGTGGCGTGGTCCTGACTTCCCTGGGGTTGGGCCCGTTCCCCGCCCTGGCCTCCACGGGCCACCCGTTTGAGCCGCACGAGGTCGCATACACCTCGGGGCTCCACCATTTTGTTGCCTGCCACGTGACCCTGCACACCAGTCCACCTGACTCCGCTCAACCCGGCCTCGGCCCCAGCGAGGCCCAGACATTGAGGCACCAAGAACTGGCCAGGGGGTATCACATGAACACCTCATCGCCCTGGCGGAGGGCGGTATCGATGGGACCCCCAACCGTCCCCACACACCTAGGTGCGATCGGCCTCCATCTCTCCTGGGCCCGGCGCCTCTCCTGCTGGGCGTCTGGCCGCTCCCAACCCGGCCTTTCCGCCCCTCCGGGCGCAAGGGTCCGGACTTCATAGGGCTCCAGGCCTATATCTGGGGCGACCCCGCAACAGACCGGCAGTTGTATCCCGGAGTCGAGAGCCCTGCTGATCGAATCGCGGCCGACCCTACGGAGAAGAACTCTTGCTTGAATCCACCACGAGCCCTGCAGACTGCGTCGCGGCTCCTTCTTGCTGAAACCATGAAGCCCCCCGGAACATCGGGGCCCTGCTGACGCTGTCGCGGCCCAACCTCGCTGAATCCTCCCTCGGAGCCCTGCTGACGACGTCGCGGCTCGAGCTGAGCAGAAACCATCTTGCGTGCCCCGCTGACCTGGTCGCGGCTCTCCACGAACTGAACGCCAGAGCCCTGCTGACGCCGTCACGGCTCGACCCTCCGAGATCCGGAGGTCCTCCAGCTTGAGGATAAGAACTGGGCCCCAGGTACCATCGTACTGAGCTCCTGCCAAAGACTGTCCCGCTACCCCTTCCCTTCTAAAGAGACACTGAGACTTTTGTGGATCCCCCGATCCTTTTCGTGTAAATATTGATCCCGTAACCTTTAAGTGCTGATAAAGATTTGCTCGTCTTGAGACAACCTCCTTGAGTCCGGTGTGGTGGTGTTACTGTGCTAGTGCATGATAGGAGAAGGATCTCCCTCGGAGGCTTCTCAGCGGCGCTCGGCTACTTCGTACAGTGTGGGGGCCCCTCTGGGTGGTCTCTCCGACTCCCCGAGGTCCGCCTTCCAACATTTGGTGGCCAGCGACGGGATCCGAGCCGAACGCAGTACGTACAAGCCAGTAACCCACTAGCTACCCCTCCAAACAACCGGAAGTCATGAGCAACCAAGAGAACAACACGACCACGGAGTTCCAGCCCGAACGGTTGGAGGAATACACGCACAAAGAGTTGAAACAGTTCTGCAAAGACAAGGGCATTGCAACCACCGGCCTAGGTACCAAAGAAGAGATGCAGAAAGCCCTGAGGACCTGGCTAGAGGCCGGGGCAGGCCCCTCCCAGGACAAAGGTCCACTGCCCCTGACTGTGGCCACATCAACCGCACCGACTCCGGCAACCGGAGGAAGAAACAGCCTAGAAATCGGCCTCTCCGAAGGGGAGATACGAGAACGGGAGAAGGTCCGGAACCACGAACTAGAGCTCGCACGACTACGGCTGAACGGCGAACTCCAGCTAGCAGAAAAGAAACTGGCCCTAGAGCAGCTACGGCTACAAGAGGAGATAGAAGAGAAGAGATGGCATCGAGAGTTGGAAGAAAAAAGACTGACCCTTGAGCACGAGCGAAGCCTCAAGGAGCTCGAGCTCAAGGCAAAGAAAGAGGGGACCGACACCCCCAGCAATAAAGACTCCCTACCGCCTGCCGAAAACAAGGTACATATCCCTAAAGATGTCGTCAAGGAGTACTACAAAAATGTCGACATCCAACAATGGTTCAAAGTGTACGAGGTGGCCATGACCTCCCATCGGGTGCCCCGGAAGGACTGGGGCGCCAGCCTGTGGGGTCGGTTCCTTAGTGAAGGTCGAGACACACTGCTCCAGCTGCCAGAGGAGGTGATGACCTCCTACGACCACATGAAGGAGGCCCTGCTCACCCGCTACGGGCTAACCGCGGAAATGTACCGCCAGCGGTTCAGAGACTGTAAGAAGATCCCGGGCACTACCTGGGTGGAATATGTGGACTTTTTCAGCCGGGCCCTAGAAGGATGGATCAAGGGTAGCAAGGTCACCACCTACGGGCAGCTGGTCGACCTCATTGTTTGGGAACATCTCTCCAACAATTGCTTCGTGGAGCTAAGGCAACACCTCCTCGACAGCAAGATGACCGACCCACGTAAACTTGCCGTCGAGGCCGATCGATGGGTCAACACCCGCGTCCCCCGGAACTCGATGGGGGAGTACCAGAGGAACCCCACCGGACCTCCACGCCAACGCGGTGGAGGGGGAGGGCCGAACCGGAATCGGGACCCCCCCTGCCGGGGCCCCCAGGAGCCCGCCTCGAGGGCCGCCGCCGCAACACCTCTCCCCGAGCCTAGCACGAAGAGGGGCGACCTCAGCCAGAACCGGACCACGGCCCCCAGTAACCTGCTACGGCTGTCAACAAACCGGACACTATGCCAGCGATCCGGTATGCCCCCTGAACCGAAGAAGCGGGGCCGGCGGGCCCCCGCCCCGACAGCTGGTGGCCGCCGCCCTGGGGGAAGGAGAGGAAGAAGAAGAAATCCTCGACCGAGGAACCACTGAATAGGAGCCGGCGGCCATGTCCCTGGTCTGCCTGGGCAGCCGAGAAATGGTGCCCCGCACACCAATCCCAAGCAACACCCAGAAATACCGGCAGCAGGTCACCATCAATGGCCGACGGGCCGAAGCCCTTCGTGACACCGGCGCCAGTGTCACCGCTGTCCGCTGCCACCTGGTGACCCCCGAACAAATCCTACCCGATGTGCTGTGCCCCGTCCGGACGGCCGATGTTGGACCCGGCCTCGTAGAATGGCCCTCCGTGCCCCCGCACCACCGAAACCTGGTGCCTGCAGCCCAAGCACGCGGCCCAGCCGACCTTTCCCACCAGGACACCTGCACCAACCCCGGACATCCCCGTCCATGGCCTCTCTCCTTTCGGCCACCCCGGGCCCGCGTGCCCACTCCATGCAACAAGATGGCCGCTCGGCTCCAGCGCGACCCGGGCCTCGAGGCGCCACTCCGGCTGGAGGACATCACGCTTCCAGGGGATGAGAGAGGGAGGAGCAGTTTCTATCGCACCTCTGAACTCCCCTGGGACGATGGGTTTCGATCGGCCCTCCGGCCTCCCTGCGGGCTGGCTCCGTGCCTGCTGGGTGTCTCGGACTCCTCCCGACCCGGCCCTGAAAGGATCAAAAGACAATAGCAGGAAACCCCGACAAGCGGCCCCCAGGTGACAAGACCCCTGCCTGCGCAGACTCCGGACATCAAAGCGGGGTCGACCTATAACAAGGGGTGCTCTGAGACTGTCCGGCAGATTCGACGCTGGAACAACGAGAGCCTGCTGACGTGGTCGCGGCTCCTGGAACCTGAACTCGTACCTGAGCCCTGCTGAGTGACTCGCGGCTCCCTGAAGATCGTAAGACCTCCGACTTTGCACCTGAGCCCTGCTGAGTGACTCGCGGCTCCCTGAAGATCATAAGACCGCCGAACTTGTACCTGAGCCCTGCTGAGTGACTCGCGGCTCCCTGAAGATCGTAAGACCTCCGAACTTGTACCTGAGCCCTGCTGAGTGACTCGCGGCTCCCTGAAGATCGTAAGACCTCCGAACTTGTACCTGAGCCCTGCTGAGCGACTCGCGGCTCCTGGAAGATCGTAAGACCTCCGAACCTGTACCTGAGCCCGCTGAGTGACTCGCGGCTCCCCCAGACTCTCACGGTCCCGCCGGACCCCGACTCCGACCACGTATCCCCCAGCTCGAGGATTGTGAGCTGTGCGCCGGATACGTCCCTGCTTTGAACCGTTACCAGAGACAGTCCCGCTACCCCCTACCTTTCCGAGACTCTTGAGCCCGTGCTCGCCGTGTACATATTTGCAGTGATACCTATTTGATAAAGCTTGTTTTCTGAGAATACCCCGTGTGGTCTCTCTGTGTCGTGTGGTGCCAGAAGTACGATCCTAGTTGCGAGATTCCTCCCCCTGGGGAATCTCTCGCCAGTGCCCGGCTACAATACTACACGGGTGGGACTCAGGGAAGTCAGGACCCCCTTTCCGGGCTCCTCTGAGGTCGCCGTCTAACAGCCGACAAAAGCGAAAGCCTGTGCCAGATGGCCCTGGTCCCCTTCGAGTGGGGAGGGGTGACAGGCCTACTGAAAGTGACTGTCCGGGACGACGCACCAGTAGACTGCCTCCTGGGGAACGACCTAGAGAGTTCCCCCTGGGCTCAAGTGGAGCGACGAGAGCACCTCCGAATGCTGGGACTATCTGAATGGGCCTGCGCCATCACCCGGTCCATGGCCGCCCAGGCCCCCCGCTCATCCCAGACCCCCGGTACCGCCCAGCCCGAGGGGCTCGCACCAACCCCCGCCTGCAGCAAGGGGGAGGCGGACACCGACACTGGACCGACTGAACCCTCCCCCGAAGAAATTGCTTCCCTAGGCGCCCTACCAGAACTTACACAATGGCGCCACGAAGGGGGCCCCTCGCGAGAACAGTTCCAGCAAGAACAGCAGTCCTGTCCCTCTCTCGAAGGGGTCCGACGACAAGCGTCCGCACAAGCCAACGGTGACCAGACCGGCACCCACTGGGTCTACTGGGCCGAGGGCCTATTGTACAGTGAACAGAAAGTGGCAGAACTCGGGGCCAGCCGCGTGTTGGTGGTCCCTCTCCGCTTCCGAGAGTTCCTTCTCAACCTGGCACATGACGTGCCCCTCGCCGGGCACCTGGGACAAGACAAAACTTACAGCCGTATGGTGACCCACTTCTACTGGCCCCGGATGCGGAGAGACGTGGACAACCACTGCCGGTCCTGCCAGACCTGCCAAGCCAGCGGGAAGACCGGGGGTCGGGTCAAGGCCCCCCTCCAGCCCTTTCCAGCCGTCAGCACCCCGTTCGAACAGGTCGGGATCGACATTGTGGGGCCCCTGGACCCCCGGACCGCCCTGGGCCACCGCTTCATCCTGGTCCTCGTGGACCACGCCACCAGGTACCCGGAAGCTGTCCCGCTAAGAACTGTAACGGCCCCCGTGGTGGGCCGGGCCTTAATGGGAATCTTCTCCCGAGTGGGATTTCCCCGCGAAGTGGTGAGCGACCGGGGCACAAACTTCATCTCCAAATACATGCGGTCCCTGTGGAAGCAGTGCGGGGTCACGTACAAATTCACAACCCCCTATCACCCCCAGGGGAACGGGCTGGTAGAGCGCTTTAACCGAACCCTAAAGGGGATGATCCAGGGCTTGGAAGAGCCCCTCCGGCGGAGATGGGATGTCCTATTGCCATGCCTCCTGTTCGCCTACCGGGAAGTCCCGCACAAGTCCCTGGGGTTCAGCCCGTTTGAACTATTGTATGGACATCCGGTCCGCGGGCCCCTCAGCCTGGTCAAGGAGGGCTGGCAGACGAAGCTCCAGGGCGCCCCTCCTGACGTCTACCGATACCTCCTGACCCTACGTAACCAGACCCGCAAGTTCCGAGCCCTGACCGAAGCCAACCTCGAAGCCAGCCAGGAGGACATGAAGCGGTGGTACGATCGGAACGCCTCGACAATCGAGTTCGAGCCAGGCCAGCGAGTCTGGGGCATGGCCCCTGTTGAGCCCTGCGCCCTCCAGGACAAGTGGACTGGGCCCTTCAAGGTGGTGGAAAAGAAGAGCCCCGTCACCTACCTAGTTGACCTAGAGTCCCCCCGGAACCCCCTCCGGGTTCTACATGCTAACAGGCTCAAACCCTACTTCGCCCGGACCGAACTGAGCCTGCTGCTGGCGACCGACGAGGGGGGCGAGGACGACTCCGAGCCCCTACCCGACCTCTTGCAGAACGACGTCCACGACGGATCCATCAAAGGTGTCCAGCTCGCCTCCTCCCTGACCCCGGAACAGCGCATCGACTGTCAACAACTGCTGCAGGACTACGCAGCCCTCTTCTCCCTCACCCCGGGGGTGACTCACTGGTGCGTCCACGACGTCGACACCGGGGACAGCCCCCCCGTGCGACACCGAGCCTACAGGGTACCCGACCGAGTACGGGCATGCATCCAGGCCGAAGTAGCGAAGATGTTGGCCCTCGGGGTCAACGAGCCCTCTGACAGCCCGTGGGCCAGCCCTGTCATCCTGGTACCAAAGGCCGCAGCCCCCGGCCATCCCCCGGAGCTGCGATTTTGTGTAGACTACCGGGCCCTGAATGCTGTGACCAAGACGGACGCCCATCCTATACCCCGGGCCGACAAACTCATCGATCGCTTGGGGTCCGCCCGCTACCTGAGCACGCTGGACCTCACCGCCAGGTACTGGCAGATTCAGCTTACCCCCGGCGCCCGAGAAAGATCCGCCTTTTCTACCCCTGATGGGCATTACCACTTTCGGGTGATGCCCTTCGGCATGAAGAATGCCCCGGCCACTTTTTAGAGACTCGTAAACAAGGTCCTGGCCGGGCTCGAGGCCTTCAGCGTGGCCTATTTGGATGACATTGCCGTGTACAGCAACCACTGGGCTGAGCACCTAGTTCACCTCAAAGCCATCCTGGCCGCCCTCCAAAGGGCTGGGCTCACGATTAAGGCCAGCAAATGCCAGGTCAGCCAAGGATCGGTGACCTACCTGGGCCATCAGGTGGGAAGCGGTCAGGTGGCCCCGCTCCAGCCAAAAGTCGATGCCATCCAGGCATGGGAACCTCCCACTACCCAGACCGCTGTGCGGGCCTTCCTTGGCCTCACCGGATACTACCGGCGGTTCATCCGGGACTATGGGAGCATTGTGGGGCCTCTCAAGGAGCTCACCTCGAAGAAGCAGCCCAAGAAGGTGCACTGGACTCCCCGCTGCCAATCAGCTTTCGAGACTCTCAAGGCCGCGATGTGCACTGCCCCTGTGCTCCAGGCCCCTGACTACAGTAAAGAGTTTATCGTACAGACAGACGCCTCCGAATATGGGATCGGGCCGTCCTGTCTCAGGTTGATGAGAAGGGACTCGACTGCCCAGTGGCCTTCATCAGCCGACGGCTGCTGCCCCGGGAGCAACGATGGAGCACCATCGAGCGCGAGGCCTTCGCTGTAGTGTGGGCCCTTAAGAAGCTCCGGCCCTATCTCTTCGGTACCCACTTTCGGGTCCAGACCGACCACCGGCCTTTGCGGTGGTTAATGCAAATGAGAGGCGAGAATCCCAAGCTGCTGCGATGGTCCATTGCCCTGCAAGGGATGGACTTTTCGGTTGAGCACCGACCTGGCAATGACCACGCCAAGGCTGACGGCCTGTACCGCTTCTTCCGCCTTGACGAGGAGAATCCCCAAGAAGATGGGTGACTCTCCCTGCCTTCGGCTGGGGGGGACGCCTGTTGGACCCGGCCTCGTGGCGTGGTCCTGACTTCCCTGGGGTTGGGCCCGTTCCCCGCCCTGGCCTCCACGGGCCACCCGTTCGAGCCGCACGAGGTCGCATACACCTCGGGGCTCCACCATTTTGTTGCCTGCCACGTGACCCTGCACACCAGTCCACCTGACTCCGCTCAACCCGGCCTAGGCCCCAGCGAGGCCCAGACATTGAAGCACCAAGAACTGGCCAGGGGGTATCACGTGAACACCTCATCGCCCTGGCGGAGGGCGGTATCGATGGGACCCCCAACCGTCCCCACACACCTAGGTGCGATCAGCCTCCATCTCTCCTGGGCCCGGCGCCTCTCCTGCTGGGCGTCTGGCCGCTCCCAACCCGGCCTCTCCGCCCCTCCGGGCGCAAGGGTCCGGACTTCAAAGGGCTCCAGGGCTATATCTGGGGCGACCCCGCAACAGACCGGCAGTTGTATCCCGGAGTCGAGAGCCCTGCTGATCGAATCGCGGCCGACCCTACGGAGAAGAACTCTTGCTTGAATCCACCACGAGCCCTGCAGACTGCGTCGCGGCTCCTTCTTGCTGAAACCTTGAAGCCCCCCGGAACATCGGGGCCCTGCTGACGCTGACGCGGCCCAACCTCGCTGAATCCTCCCTCGGAGCCCTGCTGACGACGTCGCGGCTCGAGCTGAGCAGAAACCATCTTGAGTGCCCCGCTGACCTGGTCGCGGCTCTCCACGAACTGAACGCCAAAGCCCTGCTGACGCCGTCACGGCTCGACCCTCCGAGATCCGGAGGTCCTCCAGCTTGAGGATAAGAACTGGGCCCCAGGTACCCTCGTACTGAGCTCCTGCCAAAGACTGTCCCGCTACCCCTTCCCTTCTAAAGAGACACTGAGACTTTTGTGGATCCCCCGATCCTTTTCGTGTAAATATTGATCCTGTAACCTTTAAGTGCTGATAAAGATTTGCTCGTCTTGAGACAACCTCCTTGAGTCCGGTGTGGTGGTGTTACTGTGCTAGTGCATGATAGGAGAAGGATCTCCCTCGGAGGCTTCTCAGCGGCGCTCGGCTACTTCGTACAGTGTGGGGGCCCCTCTGGGTGGTCTCTCCGACTCCCCGAGGTCCGCCTTCCAACAGTGTCGTACCCCCGTGTATGTACACCCGTGTACGTGTCGTACCCCCCCTGTATGTACACCCGTGTACATGTCGTACCCCCGTGTATGTACACCCGTGTACGTGTCGTACCCCCCGTGTATGTACACCCGTGTACGTGTCGTACCCCCCCGTACCCCAGTGTATGTACACCCGTGTACGTGTCGTACCCCCCGTGTATGTACACCCGTGTACGTGTTGTACCCCCGTGTATGTACACCCGTGTACGTGTCGTACCCCCCCTGTATGTACACCCGTGTACGTGTTGTACCCCCCGTGTATGTACACCCGTGTATGTGTCGTACCCCCCCCTGTATGTGTACGTGTCCTACCCCCTGTGTATGTACACCCGTGTACGTGTCGTACCCCCCGACTATGTACACCCGTGTACATGTCGTACCCCCCGTGTATGTACACCCGTGTACGTGTCGTACTCCCCCTGTATGTACACCCGTGTACGTGTCCTACCCCCGTGTATGTACACCTGTGTACGTGTCCTACCCCCCTGTATGTGTACGTGTCCTACCCCCTGTGTATGTACACCCGTGTACGTGTCGTACCCCCGTGTATGTACACCCGTGTACGTGTCGTACCCCCCCCTGTATGTACACCCGTGTACGTGTCGTACCCCCCCTGTATGTACACCCGTGTACGTGTCCTACCCCGTGTATGTACACCCATGTACGTGTCCTACTCCCGTGTATGTACACCCGTGTACGTGTTGTACCCCCATGTATGTACACCCCTGTACGTGTTGTACCCCCCGTGTATGTACCCCCGTGTACGTGTCGTACCCCCATGTATGTACACCCGTGTACGTGTCCTACCCCCCTCTACGTTCGTGTCGTACCCCCGTGTATCTACACCCGTGTACGTTAGAGTCGTACCCCCACCCGCGTATGCATGGAGCGTACCCCCACCACAACATTCTAAGTACGGAGCGCACCCCAGGCCCCAACATCACAACCGCATGTACGAGTCGTACCAAGCCACACACAAGGACAGCACTGTACAACAAAATGGCCCATGTACACACCGTACACACGCAAAAAACGCACGTACACAACCAGGACAAACCAAAACGACACAAGAATACACCATTCGAATGGCACAAAGCCACTAAACATGTCCCCCGTGTATGTACACCCGTGTACGTGTCGTACCCCCCGTGTATGTACACCCGTGTACGTGTCGTAACCCCCGTGTATGTACACCCCTGTACGTGTCGTACCCCCCTATATGTACACCCATGTACGTGTCGTACCCCCGTGTATGTACACCCGTGTACGTGTCATACCCCCTGTGTATGTACACCCGTGTACGTGTCATACCCCCCGTGTATGTACACCCCTGTACGTGTCGTACCCCCGTGTATGTACACCCGTGTACGTGTCGTACCCCCGTGTATGTACACCCGTGTACGTGTCGTACCCCCCTGTATGTACACCCGTGTCCCACCCCGTGTATGTACACCTGTGTACGTGTCCTACCCCCCATGTATGTACACCCGTGTACGTGTTGTACCCCCGTGTATGTACACCCATGTACGTGTCGTACCCCCCCTGTATGTACACCCGTGTACGTGTCGTAACCCCCCTGTATGTGCACCCGTGTACGTGTCGTACCCCCCTGTATGTACACCCGTGTATGTGTCCTACCCCCGTGTATGTACACCCATGTACGTGTCCTACCCCCTGTGTATGTACACCCGTGTACGTGTCGTACCCCCGTGTATGTACACCCCTGTACGTGTTGTACCCCCGTGTATGTACACCCGTGTACGTGTCGTACACCCGTGTACGTGTCCAACCCCCCCTCTACGTTCGTGTCGTACCCCCACCCACGTATGCATGGAGCGTACCCCCACCACAACATTCTAAGTACGGAGCGCACCCCAGGCCCCAACATCACAACTGCATGTACGAGTCGTACCAAGCCACACACAAGGACAGCACTGTACAACAAAATGGCCCATGTACACACCGTACACACACAAAAAACGCACGTACACAACCAGGACAAACCAAAACGACACAAGAATACACCATTCGAATGGCACAAAGCCACTAAACATGTCCAACAACCACTAAAACAACACATTCACTGACCTGCAACTGCCAAAATCCAAAACAGAGGCCCAAAACACAACCACTCCTTATAACACACCCACCCAAAGTTCAAACACAGCCACACCCACCAATGGACCAATAAAAAGGGCCCACACACACAAACCATGAGCCTTTGCAACAGACTCACTGCTGCCAGACCCCACAGACAACCTACAGCACCATACTAGAAGCTTTACCACACCTTACACTTGCACACCTTCACACATACACCTTCACAAACACCCCCACATCACATTCACACACACACCTGCACAACCACACCCACACACCCACAACCATCCACACCCCCCCACCATCCACACCCACACCCCTCACCATGCCCACTAACAAGAATCCAAAGTTCACTAGCCGAGAGTTGGAGGTCCTTGTCGATGAAATCCTCAGAGTTGAGCCACACCTCTTTGGAACATTGGTCAGACAGACCAGCATTTCAGCAAAAACAGCCATGTGGCAGACCATCGTCGATGCTGTGAATGCTGTTGCGGACACCAGAAGGAACAAGCAGGAATGCCAAGCCAGGTGGTACGATCTGCGGAGGAGGGTCCGAGCCAAGATGACGGATCAACACAACCAGGCCAACATCACTGGAGGAGGGCCGTCCCGCAGACCCGTACACTAACATCCCTGGGAGGAGAGGGTGATGGCCATACTGCCGGTGGAGGCAGTGGACGGATTAGGAGGACTCCGAGACCCGGGTGAGTACACAAACAACTCACCTCACATGGGGGGGAACGTCATCCACAACCAAACTCACAAACAGGCACGCAACCACCCCAAGCTATCGCATGATTCAACCACACTCCATGAACACGCACATGCCACTGGCGCCACCATGCCCCATGCACCCAGCTGGACAATGTCAAGTCACAGGCCACAGAAGACACCAACACATGACACGGTAAGCCGGATGGCGGGAGGGTGGGCCCAAAAAATCACATAGTGCAACTCAGAAGCAGACAACAATGCCCCCTGCCCATATGGCCTAGGTCACAGCCAGACAAACAGTGTGTCCCAACACAGGAATGACTTGCCAGCAAATGGCGGACGCCTTGCATCAACACATGGGGGTGACGGCACGTTCTTGCACATGACAGCAGCTAATGAACAGCCAACACTGTGAAAGAGTGGCAGCACACACCACCACAGCAGCAGTGCAGACACAGACACTACACCCAATGGGTGCCTGGAGATCAGAAACAAACTCACATCAACAATCCAAGGGCCATTCAAAGATCTGCTAACAGTGTGTGCACAGTAAGCTGGGCTGAGGTGACAGAGGGTGACACACAGAGGGAGGGAGAGGGGGACAGAGAGGGAGGGAGACACAGGAAGACGGACAGAGGGAGGAGGCCGACACACAGAGGGAGGGAGAGGGGGACAGAGAGGGAGGGAGACACAGGGAGACGGACAGAGGGAGGAGGCTGACACACAGAGGGAGGGAGAGGGGGACAGAGAGGGAGCGAGACACAGGGAGACGGACAGAGGGAGGAGGCCGACACACAGAGGGAGGGAGAGGGGGACAGAGAGGGAGGGACACACAGGGAGACGGACAGAGGGAGGAGGCTGACACACAGAGGGAGGGAGAGGGGGACAGAGAGGGAGCGAGACACAGGGAGAGCAAATCAGCCTTGTGGTGTGTGGGAATGTCTGCTCGTCAGCAGGTGGACTGCGTGCATGTAGACAAGGGTGGCCAGTGCCAGCACCCCCCTCTCCTCCATGGCAAAACACAGGGCCATGTCACAACCTGTGCACGAGCACAACGACAGCTACCTGCATTATCTAAGTGTGTGGAACAACTTCATGTGCCCATGTACAGTGCTACACGGAAGGCGCCAATGCACGGCTCGCCACACCTGCCCACTCCACTGCTGACTGCAGTCACACTTGACGCAGCAAGTAAGACTGTGCCACACATAGGTAAAGTCGCCAAAGCTGTGCCCAAGGGACACACCCATGCACAAGTGCACTGTGAGTGGAATGCAAGACATAACCAAATTCCCAGAGGAAATGTTCCAACTTTGAAACAAATGAAACATGGATGTTGCATGGAACAAAATTAACATTGTCTCTCTCACACACAGGTCAATGTCGTGGATCACCCCCCAACACTGGGGGGGAAGACTCACAGGACCAGGCTCGGCGGGATGAAGAAGCCACCGGCAGCGACGACTCTCACCACTCTGTGGACGAACCCGACCCCGATCAACCTGGCCCCTCTGGTATCCAACGACCTGCAGCACCTGCGTCAGGTACAACGGGGCCAACCACCACCCCCACTCCTGCCACATCCCAGGAGACACCCAGGATCCCTGCCCCACCACCACAAAGCAGCCAGGCTGGCCAGGAGGGACACGGTGTCCCGGGCACCCAGGAGAAGGCAGGCGACAACGCCAATGCCACCCCTCAGGGGTCCCGGAGACCCGATGTGCCCACAAGGGCAGGCCAGGTGCAAGTGGGCAGGGGTGGTGGGAGTGGAGGACGGCGAAGGCGCCAGCCTGACCTGTTGGCTGGGGATCCGGTATATTCCTATGTCCGAAACATCCTGGACACATACCGGCAGGACACCACAGGCATGGCCCAGGTTGTGTCCATCCTCGAGGGGATCAAGACCCAGCAGGCCCAGCAATATGCGGAGCAACATGCCTGTCTACTGCAACACCAATGGAGGATGGAGGACAGACAGGCTGAGCTCGTGACGGTGTTCACGGGAATTCACAGTACACTCCGTCGGATGGCCGACAACATGGGCAACCCTCCCTGTGCCAGAAGGCGTAGAACATCACCACCCACAGGGAGGGATCAGGAGGAGGAGGAGGAAACATCCGATGGAGCATCCCAAACATCGTCACGGCCTGCTTCTGAGGGTCCCCGCAGGAGGGCGGGTCGTCCACGGAAAAGACCGTGAGGGTCGGCGCTACAGCACCATCTCCCAGGACACCTGGCCTGGCACCTGGCCCACTGGAGCAACAGCAGCACAGCATCAAAAGACATTCTCTGCCACATGGCCTTGCTGGTCACTGTCTGACCAATGTTGACAAAGACTGTGGCATGGACTCTGAGGATTTCTAATGGCAAGGACACCAACTCCCCTAGTGAACTTTGGATTCCACACACCCGGAAAGCCCCTCATGTCAAACCCCCCCCCCCACTAAAATAAAAAGTCACACCATGAAGAGAAGATTCCTGCTGGTTGCATTATTACCTTGCATGTGTCTTGTAAAGTCTAAACATGCCTGAGTTCTCATTTGACTTCAACCATCCACACCCTGGGGCCTGAGTCTGGCACAGGACACACGGGTCACAGTGTATTAGGCAAGACAGACATGGAGCACCATACACACCCGTGATGGGCCCAACCAGCTGAGGGGGTGGCCGCACAACCGTGCCGACAGACATATTGAGTACAGCAACAGTCATGCGCAGAGGTCAGGGATCATGTCGAGTGTCCTGGGGGGCACCCAGGTATATGTAGACAGGTGGCAGAACCATGTCCTGCAAGCTTGAGTCAGGTGGATGCAGAGAATGGTGGCCTGGCCAACGTTGGATGCATGGGGATGGCACATGTCACAATACCCACACAGTCATGGACATCATGCACAATACACGGTCTAATCCCACACAAACAGCTTGCATCTTGCTACTCTACACATAGGCACATAGCCACTATCACGGAAAACCATGCCAGACATGCCGGATGCACCGTGGCAACACACCAGCATTGACGGAGAAGAGGCACCTTGGAGGCATAGGGACACCTTTATTAGTCATGTATTTGGGATTGCAGAGGCAAGTCGGAGTACACATGAACGGGTCATGTGGAGTAACATGTGGGTCCAACACTGGCACCCCCTTCTGCAGCACAAATGCGTGATATCCATGGAACTGGTACACAAGTGTCGGCTAATAGCTAAACACCCCCTGCTGCTCACGGAGAGCCTGCCATACACCATTGATCCGCTGATGTGGAAGTCCCACACCATGTCAAGCCAATGCAAACCGTATGTGTCCGAGGGCAGTGTTACACACATTGATGCCATCATCAAATTCCACAATCCCATCACTGATGACTGTCAACAAGTCTGACCATCTATTCAGGTGTACCCATCTGCATGTCATGTGTCCCATGGTGATGCAACATGTCTGCAGAGGAAACAAATATCGACAGGGGCAGTGTGCATACATCATGAACTACTGCCACACCCAATACACCCCTGATGCATCCCTTACCCTAAGGAGACTTCCAAACTTGTCCGTGCGTGTAACGCTAAGTCAGCACACGATGACGTGTCCATGAGGAATAGCAGTGCCACAACAATGCAACCAGCAGACGGCATGCGCAAGTACCTGGGGAAGAGAGACACACAAGAAGTCAGCCACAAAAAGCACAGCCACTTGCATGTGCATGTACTCGACACATGTATGGATGACAACATGCTAGGTCACAATTATGACTGGGGAAATACACTCATCACTGGCACCATCACTCCAGTGACACATCCACACACACCTCTGACTCACGTGCCATACATGCAGATGGAGACACACATCGCAACACATGCCACACGGGGACCAATGCGTGCACACTCAGACACTGGTACTCACCACTAAGCAAAGAAGTCGCGTATGAGCCAAGTCCGGATGTCCTCTTGCGGCTCCACATCCTCCACATCACTAGCCCCATTGCCAAGCCCTTCGTCCTCCACGGGTGGATGGTCCTGGTCATCTTGATCCAGGATGAGTGGCACAGCTTTCTCAACTGCCATGTTGTGCAGCATGCAGCAGACCATGAAGATTTTGCAGACCTTCGCCGGGGCATATGGGAGGGCGCCGCCGGTCTTGTGGAGGCATCGGAATCGGCTCTTCAGGAGGCCAAACGTCCTCTCTATCACTCGCCTTGTTCGGCCATTGACGGTGTTGTAGCGGAGCTGGGCCGGCGTGATGGGGTTGCGGAGAGGTGTGATCAGCCATGGCATGTTGGGATAGCCAGCGTCCCCTACATGGAAACATCATGGACATAAGTAGGACAGGAGAAGCGTTCGTGCTGGAAGTCTACGCAAAATACAGGACAGACAGAGTGTACCCACCAACAACACATGCTCGTTCGTTGCGCAGCTGCGTCATCATTTCAGGCACCCTGCTACGCCTCATGATGTAGGCATCGTGTGCTGATCCTGGAAAACGAGCACAGACATGTGAAATCACCATGTTGGACAGACACACCACAAGGGCATTGATGGAGTGGTAGTGCTTGCGATTCCTGTACGCTACCTCCTGTGCCTGTGGTGGTACCAAAGCCACATCTGTCTCATCTATGGACCCAATGACATTGGGCATCCCTCCCAGGGCATAGAATCCACGCTTGACCCCAGTCAACATTTCAGGGGTTGGGAAATGGATGAAGTCATCCAGGTAAATCAACATGGCCTCTAAGAAATCATGCAGCACACGACAGAACATGCTCTGGGACATGCCACCAACATGAGCTATGGTATTTTGAAAGGTACCCGTGGCTAGAAAATGTAGGGCTGCCATTACCTTCAGCTTGGGTGTCAGTGCCGTAGGATACCTGTGCAGCGGTTGCAGGTGTGGTGCCAGTCTCGCCGTCAACTCCAGAATCAACCGTTGGGGGAAGCGGTAGCACCGGATACAGTCATTCTCCCGCATGGCAGCCAAGTCCGGAATTGGTCGGGGAATAGGCGGCGCTCTGCAGTAATTTGGAAGTGACAAGGAAGAGTGAGTGCACCACAACAACAATTTATTTGTACTGAGCACATGTTAATCTGTCTATACACATATGCTACATACGGAGTCAGGTATGTGCCACATGCCCTGGATACGTATGGCTGCCAGGTGACACTCCTACCAAGACCCAGCTACACACGGAGATTGTGAACCTCCACATGCCATGGCATGGGATTAGCTGTGTCCCAGTGTAAGTGAACAGCCAGATGCAAGACAGGAGTGACATACATCCACACATCAGCAGAAGTAGGATGTCGATTTCAGAGACTGGTAGCGGAACACTAGAGCCACAGGTCACATGACATTACACTAGGACAGCCCACACACCTTGCCAATAAGGTGTACATGTAATGACTCACCACACATTCATAGAGAGGATGCAGACATGTCCTTGTTACGCTACTCCGTGTGCCATGCATACATACGCACCTCACATCCGATACCACATGTGGCCTGGTGTGCGTAACAGTGTGCCATGTCCATCTACACACAGACACATGTTGGTTGCTGCAACAGCTGCAGCTATTGAGGGAGCACCAACATCAAGCTAATGGGAACACCCTACACATACATGACATAGTCACATCATGCACCATGGGTAGTCACATGTCTGGTGTGGTAACCCCTGTACCTGGCTTCAGGGGACACTTCCGTGTGTTGGTGTCCGTGCCATGCCAGTGACGCTCATCCCAAGTGTGCAGTACGACATGCACACATGTCAAAGGAGTCAAGGGCATGCCTGGCACTCATTGCACCATCACACATAACATCTGTACACATCTCATCATACATCTGGTGCCTTCTCGACTCAGGAGTGAGTTGCCACATCACAGCCTTTCACACCTGTGCCCCACACATGTAGTACTGCCCAGACAATGCCTTGATGTCCATCCATGGACAAGTATGTCAGCTCTATTCCTTCCTGTGTGCTGCCTGTCACCACTGTGATGTGTGAAAGGCACCGTACATTCGCTCTGAGGGCTTGTGTACGTTCCCTATCACTATGGGAGTGCTGCCGTATGCGTACCCATAGTGATAGTGAGCGTACGCATGCATGTACGGTCCGTATCACTATGGGTACGCATACGCGAGCACACCCCTAGTGGTACGTCCCGTACACACGCCTGTACGTTCACTATCACTATGGGTGTCCTCACGTATGCGTACTCGTAGTGGTACGGCCCGTACACACGCCTGTACGTTCACTATCACTATGGGTGTCCTCGCGTATGCGTACTCGTAGTGGTATGGCCCGTACACACGGCTGTACGTTCACCATCACTATGGGTGTCCTCGCGTATGCGTACTCGTAGTGGTACGGCCCGTACACACGCCTGTACGTTCACTATCACTATGGGTGTCCTCGCGTATGCGTACTCGTAGTGGTACGGCCCGTACACACGCCTGTACGCTCACTATCACTATGGGTGTCCTCGCGTATGCGTACTCGTAGTGGTACGGCCCGTACACACGCCTGTACGCTCACTATCACTGTGGGTGTTCTCGCGTATGCGTACTCGTAGTGATAGTGAGCGTACAGGCGTGTGTACGGGCCGTACCACTACGAGTACGCATACGCGAGGACACCCATAGTGATAGTGAGCGTACAGGCGTGTGTACGGGCCGTACCACTACGAGTACGCATACGCGAGGACACCTATAGTGATAGTGAACGTACAGGCGTGTGTATGGGCCGTACCACTACGAGTACGCATACGCGAGGACACCCATAGTGATGGTGAACATACAGGCGTGTGTACGGGCCGTACCACTACGAGTACGCATACGCGAGGACACCCATAGTGATAGTGAACGTACGCACGCGTGTACGGTCCGTACCACTATGGGTGTTCTTGCGTATGCGTACTCATAGTGGTACGGCCCGTACACACGCCTGTACGGGCCGTTGCTATGCATTTGGGGTGCCCTAGGGCCCCGGAACGCACCGTAACTGTGTGTGAAGCTCAAAATTACATAGGGGACACATGAGGGACAAGTATTAAGGCCTACATGCATGCTGGTTGTCATGGAGACCAAGTTTAAAGTTTGAATTTGTTCTGGAAGGTGCACAGCAGAAGTCAGTTGGAATGAATCTACTTTGTTGCAATGTGTTTGTGGGGTTGACATCATGCTGGAGAAAAAAACACAATAAGAACCCACTGACTGTGCTAGGTTTGAAGGGATTGGAGGAAACATAGGATGCAAATGTGAGTGACCAATCACTCTGTACTCCTGTGCATGAAACAGGCCAGCAAGGCAGATATAAGGCAGCCAGGTCCCATGAGGGAGCACTTGCCTGCACATCTCTGGATTCCACGACCCAGCTGCTGCTACTGATTCCCTGGAACCATGTCAAGGTCTGTGGAGAGGTCACAGCCCTTCACCCTGGAGGAGAACATGGCTTTGCTGGATGTGATCCTCCCACAGTACCCCATGCTGTATGGGCGATCAGGGTATCAGGTGAGTGCAGAGTCTACTAGCACAGACTGTGTCCCTTTTTTGTGACTGTGACTTCTGGCATTGTGTCCAGGTGTCTCACACATGCTATGTACTGTAGGGGGGGTCCCAGGGGGGGGAATGCCTGATGTCTCCCAGCCAGAGCATGCTGTGGTGCATGTCTGCCGTCCTCACTTGCATTGTGTTTACTGTGACAATCACTGCATGGTGCATGCCACATTCTGCCTGTCTTGTCCTCCTGGGAATGTAGCCTCTACAGTCCTCATGTGATTATGTGGTCAGCCTAGTGTGACAGGTGACTGTACCCACAGATGTGTGTTAGTTCTGTGTACCTGTGCTGAGAGTGTCCACATGATGTGTTCGTACCCTGGACATCGGTGTGTGTGTAAGTCCCCTGTCATGTAGGTGGGTGCATATGTGGAGTGTGGCACCCGGGCTGCATGAGGGATGGATATACCCTGCCCATGTGATGTGAGCAGGGAACAGTGCTGTGTGTCTGACGTGCAGAGCCAGCCCCACACCTGTGAGCCCCCCCCATCTAGTGGCACATGTGCAGAGTGAGGTTGGTCGCTGCATTTGGCAATGGCAGGTGAATGTCCTATGCCTGTGTGCGTCTGTGTACTCTGCTGCGGTAGCGTCAGTGGCCTGTGGCATGTGACTGCTTAGAGGTGCTGCACATTATCCTGGTGCAGCTTGTGATGCACAGTGTGAGCCTGGATCATTGATTGTGTAGTTGCCCTCATTCCACCTGTGTCCTTTCAATGGCACGTACTGCTTTTGCCCTTCCCCAGAGGATCATGTCCCTATGACAAAGGTGCAATGCGTTGGATGCATACTATGCCTTGTTGTAAACAGCAAATGTGTTCTAATATGTGTCTCTGTGACATGTGCCAGGTGTATTGATGTAGTGTCACTTGTTCATCCTCACAGGTAGGCGCCTCTGCCAAGGAGCCGATATGGCTGACCGCCGTCAGCGCCGTGAGGAGTGCGGATGGTCGGAAGCGGCGCCTGTCCCAGGTGAGGAAACGCTGGCAGGATATCCGGTGCTGGACACGGAGGATCGCACAGGTCCTGCTGTGGGACTCACCTGAGAGCCATAAGAACCGCGGGCGCCGCCGACTGAGCCACATCCACAAGCGTGTGCTGCCGGTGGTCTTTCCAGACTTGGAGAGGCGCTTACAGGAGATGCAGCAGCAGGAAGGGGGTAGGTACATGTGTGCTTGTTGTGTTTCACCAGCATTTGTAAGTGCACAGTTGCATGAATACACTGCCAGGGTTTAAAGGGGCTGTGCAGATCCAGTTACCCACTGTATAGCTGTGCTCTTCTGCCTCCCTTCCCCTCCTTGCAATGTGTTCCCTGGTCTGTGTGTAGTCACTCCTTCACAAGGTTATCTAGGCTTGCGCTTTCTCCACGTGAACTATGCATGTAGCATCATGTGTGGGGGTGGTGTGTAACAGGTTTTGGGACCTTGCCTGTGCCCTGTCCAGTTCAGTACATGTGGGTTCCATGTCAGTTGGCACTGATGCAGAGTACAGACATGGGAGTTAGTCTCACAAGTGTCATGCCTTACAGTGCGCATGTCCTATGTTGTGGCCTGTGACATGATGTGCATGAGTGTGCGATACGCATGGTGCAGGGATGGTGGCGTGTGTTGCAGTCATTCCCATTCAGGACCATGGAGCTGTGTGGCCACTACTGTCCCCTGGGGCATATTTTCCTAGGTGTCATGTGTGTCATCACAAAACGTGGACACTCTCAGTGTCTACAGCATAGGTTGTGCTCTGTGCCATTGTCCCCTGGCACCATGTATCTTGACGTGAAATGTAGTACAAGTGTCCACTGTACAGCCTGACCTGATTTTCCTTGTTCATAGTCACAGTGGCCAGTGCCTGTGTGTCTTGTTACAATCATCTGATGCTGGCCATTTGTATATGATTATTTAGACAGGCGCACCTCTGGTATTTGGCGTCCAATCTTGCATTTATGCAGCCCCTGTGTATTTCACCCAGACTAAGAGATGTAAGTGCCACCTGTGACTCAACAAATTGTCTCATGTAGGGGGTGGTTGGTGTGGGGCAAGCCTACATGTCAAAACCTGAAATCTCCTTGCTAGTTCTGGCCAGTGTGGGATGTTTGGCTGGACATACACTCAAGGTGCAGTGAGCCAGTCATGGTGGGCATGTTTTCAGTATTACCTATGCAGCATGTGCCTCAAGCTCATGGATTTGGTCCCTCCTCATCCCTATTGTCGGCAACGCTGTGTGTTGCAGATGCAGTGCTGGATTGTCCCCAGGGCCTGGCTCCTATGTCAAACTCCATTTCATTTCATTTGCTATTGTGTCATGCTCTCCATGGATTTTCATTGGCATGGTGGGTCAACCAACTGTGTGTTGCATGCCCTACATCTGTACCTTGTTTTGTAGATGTTACTGATCTTTCTTTTCAGGCTGTGCACTGTAACCTATGTAGATTGGACTCATGTGACATATGTATACAGGTGTGTGATTAATTGCTGTCTCTTCACCTTGCCCACAGCATCGTTGGGGGACACGGAGGGAGACATGAGCACAGACGGAGCGGAGGGACCGAGCACCAGTGCCAGCGTTGACATCGTGGCTAGCACATTGAGTGGTACAGAGGCGGAGGAGAGTGAGGCCGAGGACCTGTCTACTGGCACCACCGAATATGAAGCCGACGGGTCCGAGGATGATCTCTCCGAGTGGGCGGAGGCTGCACCACCAGCTCACAGCGGCACAACATCGCACCCCGCCCCCTCCATTGCCATCAGCTGCGTCCCACTTGCTCGTGTCCCTTCCCAGCGTGCCCGGTCACCACATGTCTCCTTCCTGCCAGGCACCGCACCCCCTGCCCCTGTCTCCACTGCTGCCGCCAATGCCGAGTCTGTGGACATCCAGCGGCAGTTGCAGATTGGTCAGGCTGCGATCCTTAATGTCCTCCATGGCCACAGCCAGGTCCTCAACAACATGGAGGCATACGTGGAGGGCATTCACTCATCGCAGGCTGACCAACGCAGCTTGCTGAGGTCGATAGACTCGACACTGACTGCAGCAGTGGGTCTCCTGCAGCGCTACGTCCAACCCCCTACCCCTGCCCCATCCACACCTCCCACTCCCATGCCTGTCCCACGTACACCCAGACGTCAGCATGCACCCACCACGACGGACACAGGCACCACACCAGCAGGGAAGGTCACCCGCACACCTCGTGGCACGCACACACAGGGTGAAGTAGGCACACCCACTGGGTCGGGGGGCAAATGTAAGACACGCAGCCAGAGTGGGAGTCCGCATTCCACCAAATCCACTCCCTCCAAATCCCCTCCCCTCAGCTCTCCTGGCCACATATCACACAAAGACTCCTTCATGGCCGCTCTGTCCCTGAGCCCCACAGTGACACCACCCTGCAAGCAGTTAAGGGAGTCCCCGGTCAGGGTGGTTGAGTCCCCCCCCCCTGTCTACACCCTCCCCCAGTGGCGCTGCGACCCATCCCTCTGACCGACCCCCCCCTCCTTGGGGCCTGTGGTTCCTTCGGGTGCAGGGGATTCCCTGGAGGACCTTGCTAAGGTGTGCAGCGAGATCCTGGCCTCCGCCTTTGGCCCTGCCCCACCCCCTGTGGTGGAGTCCTCCATCCCTGCACCCACAACGCCTACCCTTCGCCCTCCTGTCCCTGCGGTGCCTGGTTCTTCCCCCCCACATGATGCCCTCACCCCTGTGGAAGACGACGGAATCTAACTGTGCAGGCAAGCTAGGGGACACGCATCCCACTGTGTCCCCCATCCAGCTGTGACTTCTGAACTGCCCTATGGGCTTTGTAAATATTGAACTTCCTACAAACTAGATTTTTTGGTTCATGCTGAATAAAGCAATTTATTTTTTTCCACTTGGAACACTACTGCTTTGCTGGTATTGCTGTTGGTGGGGCTGCTACATGGTTTTGGGTGGTGTTCATGTGTTGGGTGTGTGGGAAATGTAGTAGTGTGCTGGTCATAGGGGGGACCCTGGGATCTGTGTGCCATCACACGGTGTTAGCTAGGTTTCTCTGTTCATGTAAGCAGTTGCTGCATGGTCAAATTGTCCAAAGGTGTATTCCTTCCTCTGTGTACCCTGACATCTTCCCTGCAGGGTGTTCCCAATATTTAGCGCTGAGCTGTGTGTACATTAGCTGGGTGTGTGACGGACTCCTTCTACTTTGCACATGCATGCTGAGCAATGTCTCCACCTGCATCATTCGTGGCATCCTTGGTAGTCATTGTACTTGTGTATGTGGACTATTGACATGACTTCATGTGGACATGTTTTCTTTTCTGCGCTATGCATGCGTATACTCCCAGCCTCGCACACATGTGGTACATGTACTGCAGGGTCTATGTGCACCTGACTGACAATTGTGGCCATTGGATCTGTGGGTACTCCACCCTTTTTCTTTCCATGGGCACTGCTGGGGGCCTCTGCACCCACCCCTCCTGTCTCTGGGCACTGCTGGGAGGACTCTGCACCCACCCCTCCTGTGTCTGGGCACTGCTGGGAGGACTCTGCACCCACCCCTCCTGTGTCTGGGCACTGCTGGGAGGACTCTGCACCCACCCCTCCTGCATCTGGGCACTGCTGGGAGGAATCTGCACCCACCCCTCCTCTGTCTGGGCACTGCTGGGAGTGATAGGCACACACCCCTCCTGTGTCTGGGCACTGCTGGGAGGACTCTGCACACACCCCTCCCCTACTGGGCACTGCTGGGAGGACTCTGCACACACCCCTCCTGTGGTGTCTGGGCACTGCTGGGAGGCCTCTGCACACACCCCTCCTGTGTCTGGGCACTGCTGTGAGTGTTAGGCACCCACCCCTCCTGTGTCTGGGCACTGCTGGGAGTGTTAGGCACCCACCCCTCCTGTGTCTGGGCACTGCTGGGAGGCCTCTGCACACACCCCTCCTGTGTCTGGGCACTGCTGGGAGTGATAGGCACCCACCCCTCCTATGTCTGGGCACTGCTGGGAGGACTCTGCACCCACCCCTCCTGTGTCTGGGCACTGCTGGGAGGACTCTGCACCCACCCCTCCTCTGTCTGGGCACTGCTGGGAGTGATAGGCACACACCCCTCCTGTGTCTGGGCACTGCTGGGAGGACTCTGCACCCACCCCTCCTGTGTCTGGGCACTGCTGGGAGGACTCTGCACCCACCCCTCCTGCATCTGGGCACTGCTGGGAGGACTCTGCACCCACCCCTCCTGCGTGTGGGCACTGCTGGGAGTGATAGGCACACACCCCTCATGTGTCTGGGCACTGCTGGGAGGACTCTGCACCCATCCCTCCTGTGTCTGGGCACTGCTGGGAGGACTTTGCACCCACCCCTCCTGTCTCTGGGCACTGCTGGGAGGACTCTGCACCCACCCCTCCTCTCTCTGGGCACTGCTGGGAGTGATAGGCACACACCCCTCCTGTGTCTGGGCACTGCTGGGAGGACTCTGCACACACCCCTCCTGTCTCTGGGCACTGCTGGGAGTGTTAGGCACCCACCCCTCCTGTGTCTGGGCACTGCTGGGAGGACTCTGCACACACCCCTCCTGTGTCTGGGCACTGCTGGGAGGACTCTGCACACACCCCTCCTGTCTCTGGGCACTGCTGGGAGTGTTAGGCACCCACCCCTCCTGTGTCTGGGCACTGCTGGGAGGACTCTGCACCCACCCCTCCTGTGTCTGGGCACTGCTGGGACGACTCTGCACACACCCCTCCTATTTAACAATATGTACGCTTAGAACATACACGTGTGTGGGTTCGCTCCATGGGGGTACGGGTCGTACTTACACTGTTGGGGTGGGAGTACGCTCCATACGTACGCGGGTGAGGGTACGGGTCGTACTTACACTGTTGGGGTGGGACGTATACGTATGCGGGTGAGGGTACGTGTCGTACATACACGGTTGGGGTGGGGGTACGCTCCATACATCCGCGGGTGAGGGTACGGGTCGTACTTACACTGTTGGGGTGGGGGTACGCTCCATACGTCCGCGGGTGAGGGTACGGGTCGTACTTACACTGTTGGGGTGGGGGTACGCTCCATACATCCGCGGGTGAGGGTACGGGTCGTACTTACACTGTTGGGGTGGGAGTATGCTCCATACGTACGCGGGTGGGGTACAGGTCGTACTTACACTGTTGGGGTTGGGGTACGCTCCATGCATACGAGGTGGGGGTACGTGTCGTACATACACGGTTGGGGTGGGGGTATGCTCCATGCATACGCGGGTGGGGGTACGGGTCGTACTTACACTGTTGGGGTGGGAGTACGCTCCATACGTCCGCGGGTGGGGTACGGGTCATACTTACACTGCTGGGGTGGGAGTACGCTCCATACGTACGCGGGTGGGGTACGGGTCGTACTTACACTGTTGGGGTTGGGGTACGCTCCATGCATACGAGGTGGGGGTACGGGTCGTACATACACGGTTGGGGTGGGGGAACGGTACGTACATACGCAGTTGGGGTGGGGGTACGCTCCATGCATACGCTGGTGAGGGTACGGGTCGTACTTACACTGTTGGGGTTGCGGTACGCTCCATGCATATGAGGTGGGGGTATGGGTCGTACATACATGGTTGGGGTGGGGTACGGTACGTACATACACGGTTGGGGTGGGGGTACGCTCCATGCATACGCTGGTGAGGGTACGGGTCGTACTTACACTGTTGGGGTTGGGGTACGCTCCATGCATACGAGGTGGGGGTACGGGTCGTACATACACGGTTGGGGTGGGGGTACGGTACATACATACACGGTTCGGGTGGGGGTACGCTCCATGCATACGCTGGTGAGGGTATGGGTCGTACTTACACTGTTGGGGTTGGGGTACGCTCCATGCATACGAGGTGGGGGTACGGGTCGTACATACACGGTTGGGGTGGGGGTACGGTACGTACATACACGGTTGGGGTGGGGGTACGCTCCATGCATACGCTGGTGAGGGTACGGGTCGTACTTACACTGTTGGGGTGGGGGGTATGCTCCATACGTACGCGGGTGAGGGTACGGGTCGTACATACACGGTTGGGGTGGTGGGTATGCTCCATGCATACGCGGGTGGGGATACGGTCCGTACATATCCGTACCCACGCTGTGGAATGCTTGTGCGGGCCGTACACAGGCCTTTGCCACGTGGGTACAGCCGTCCCGCCATTGTTGGGGTGACGTAGGTGTGGGCGTGGTACGACTCGTACCCACGCTCTTAAGGCGTGGGTATGGGACGTACCTGTATTGTTGTGTTGCCGGTTCGCGTCGTCAGGCACTTCCGTTGTGGCGGACGCTGGCTTTGCTGGACACGCCCCCACCCCCTCGTAGTGACCAGGGCCTGGGGGTCAGGTATGTCCAGGGCATGTGTGCTGTGTGACTTTGGTGGGGGTTTTGTGGCCTGCCCCTGGTCCTGCCCCCCCCCTTCCCCCCTCCCTTTGTTGTTCTGACCTTCTGCGGCGTCTGCGTCGTAACCTGTAGAGGAGGTCGACTGCTATGAGGGCCGGGATGACACGTAGGTTCGGGTCCATGTCTGTCCGTCGCGTACAGGTACTCCTTGTTCGCGTCGTACTGATTTCCCGGCAGTTTTTGGCAGCCGGAAAATATTGTCCGTGCGGGATGACGTCGGTGCGAATCGTAATTCCTGGTTCGTGAATGGCAGGCTGCGTGCGTCCCGACGTCACGTCGGCGCTTTCCCGGATCGCATTTGTATGTTTATTTTCGTCGGTCGGGGTTTTGTACGATTCGTACGGAAATTGAGTTTCCGTGCGAATCGTAATTCCATGTTTGTATATTGTTCCGACCGGGTATGCGTCGGACGGAGAATATGCTCCGTCCGACGGTTCGTACCCGGTTTTTACAGGATTGTAATCGGCACCAGAGTATTCTATGGGCTTGTTTTCAGTGCAGCTGGGGAAATCCAGTGTCAGAAATACTAGCCATTCTCAAAACAGAAAATGAATCACATAGAGCAAAATTAATAGACATTACTAAAAATTATGTGGCTTCATAAAACACAATGGTAGATGAAGGTAATTCCTCAGACCTAACAGTTATGGCAGGTTATTCTCGAGATGAATGTAGTGAGTGTGAAGATGAAATGTAAATACTGGAATAAAAACTAAAACATAGCATCACAATTCTGTAGCTAAACTCATTTGTATTATGCATTGTGAGAAATTCGGTTACTGGTTGAGGGGGGTGAAACACTACTCAAGCAGCAACCGTAATCCTTGCCAGGCTAAAGTCACAAACAAACCTCAACTTTCCATGTGTTCAACACTCTGGTAGTTTGGCACAAAGTAGTCAGGCTTACCCTAAAGGCAATGTTAAAGTATTTATGCAGTACACAAACAGTAATAAAATGAAAACACAACGCATAAAAAAAATCCCAAACCAACTTAGAACACTAGACTACAGGTTACTACATAAAATGATACCAGAATGACTAAAACGCAATGAGTAGAACAAGAGATACTGAGGGTCATATTTATAAGAAATTAATGCTGATGTAGCATCTATTTTTTGACATTACGGTGGCTTTTTTTATTGGCGTATTTACAACTAACCGTGGCGTTAACTCCAGTTAGCGGCAATTTTTCCGGAGTAAACGTGAATTTTCCAGATCGCCACTTCTGTTAGCGGCACATAATGAAAATGAAATGCAAGGTAGGCGTTTCTGTATGAAAACTGCCGCTAAGCACACAATGCAACATTTATAAGGAAACCCCAGTACATCGATGACCCCCAAAACTGCAGCTAAGTCAAATTACTGGCAGTTTTATAACATCAATACTTACCTGGTCCTAAAAATGGTGCAACCACACCTGTATATAAGAAAGACAATCCCAGATCCTCATTGGCAACCTCAGAGGTTCCATGGAGCAATTACTGCTGCAATTTGGAGCCCCAAGAAGACCACCACCACCACAGAGGCAGCACTGCAGACAAGAGCAGGTCTACCGCCAAAGGATCACCCTCATACACTTGCATCTGGATGAGATGGTAGCCCATTACAGGCTAAAAAGGTTTTCCATTCTACTCATTCTCAGCCAGATAGCGCCAAGGCTGTAGGCCACATCCCAGTGCAGCACTAGTATCTCTCCACAGACCAAGGTACTTGCTGTGCTGCACTTGTTGGCCTCAGGCACCTTCCAAACTACCATTGCCAGAGTGTCCAGAGTCTCCCAAGCATCCTTTCCAGGTTTCTCGCCACTGTCTTAGATGCCATAATCAGCCTGATTCCTCAGCATCTACACTTTCTGACCACTTCTCAAGAACAACTCACCAACAAGCAAGGCTTCTATGCCATTGCTGGTTTCCTCATGTGTTGGGGGCAATGGACAGCACCCATGTGCAACTTGTGCCTCCTGCGGCCACTGCACACATCTACAGGAACAGGAAGCAGACATACTCAATGAATGTGCAGGCAATTGTTGACCATCTTGGAGTGTTCCTCAATGTTGTCGCCAAGTATCGAGGCAGTGTCATGATTCGTACATCTTCTGCCAATCGGTCATTAACCAGCCTTTCCAGAATGGCATCTATGAAAATGGACTGTCTGTTTGTAAGAACAAGCTGAACACACCACACATCTCAAGTCACCCAATCATGTAACACAACTATGTTTGAATGCACATGTAGCAAATTGCATTGTACATACATTGTTACTTGGCCAACTACTATACACAAACACCTAATGGCAGATAACTACATATATGTAATTGGTTCCACAAGGGAGTAGGCTAGAAAAACTCTCACAAACTACCAAGGGCCACATGCATCAACGAGAAAACTGGTCGCAAACGGGCAGATTAGCAGAATCTGCCCCTTTGCGACCGGTATTTTTGCATTTGGGATGCATCATCCCAAAAGCAAAAATCGCAATTTAAGGAATCTCCAAATAGCGATTCCTTAAATTGCGATTGCATTTAAGGAATCCCAAATTGAGATTCCTTAAATGCAAAGCATTAAAGTTAAAAAATTCGCGATTTCGCTAATAGGGGGAGCAAATTACCATGAAGTTGAAATTCATGGTAATTTGCAAAAACTTAGAAAAATTCACTTTTATGCATTTTTCAAAGTTTCATGTTGCGCATACACATGCCCTTAGAGCATGTGTGTGTGCAACATATGTGCATAGATCAATTTCAGGGGTGCAATAGGGTGTCATTTTGACACCCTCGCACCCTTGAAATTGCATGAGCAATTTTGCTCATGCAATCTCCAATTCATGGGACGGCATTCCTTAATTGCGAGTCGCACTTTGCGAGTCGCAATTAAGGAATTTGTAGGAATCGCTATTTTTATAGCGATTCCTACATGCATAGGCTTTTGCAATTCCTTAATTGCGATTCCTTAAAAATCGCAATTAAGGAATCGCAAAAGTCTTTGTTGATGCATGTGCCAGCAAGTCACTCAAGGAATACAGATCTTGAAGAACTAATCAGACAAGAATTGCAAGGAATCAATGCAGCAGACATATGCTTGTGCTGTGCTGCATTAATTCTGAAACAAAGGCATGTGTCATATGTACAACAAGATGACAGATCACTCTGCTATTCCCTGCGCAGGTGCACAATTAGCTGACATGCACCAACACAGGCACCCATGCACTATGGAGCAAGGGTGCCTGCAGCATGGGGAGAAAAGTATTTCTGCATGAAGGGACACTTATTTGCACAGAAAGAATCATGAAAGTTGATTTCTTCTTCCTATGTGTTGTGTCAGAATGCAGCATGCATAGGAAGAGCGTACAAATAAGAGAAATGTAAATATTATTCCATGTTGCGCATCCCTACTCCTCCACTGGTGAGGCATATCTATCTGATGTATTTCTAGAGGTAAACGTTTTACCAAAGGCGGAAATGTAGCCAACTAAATTTGTGTTGTGTGGGAACACTCAAGTAAACCCCCATGGCTCGCCCCCAACACGCAATCAGTTGGCTTCAAAGTTACCATATGCCAAAAAACATGAATGGATGTGTTTTAGCTTAACATGTCCCAATGAGTAGAGTGCACCAGGTAGCAAGGCTGCTGCGTCTCAGTGACCCACCTGGGGTGCAAGGGGGATGTAACTAAGTCACATTGAGTGCAACGTTAAGCATTAAAGTTAATCTGTTGGCAGCTACCCTCAGTACAATATCTCACAATGATGGACATTGCAGATGTAATGTGGAAAAAGTCAAGATATTAAGGTACCCATACATAAAGACAGTTACAACATGGGGGTATTACACAGGACCGGGCCAATGGCATAATAGTGATGTGTGGGCTGTAAAGTATAGGCAATTCAATGGCATCAATGCAGGTCGTTTGTAGGTATCACACCATGTGGAAGGAGAAAGTAGAAAGCTGCACAATGGACACAAAGTCAGAAATCCTACTCTGCAAACACATACTAATCAACACTTTTCTCCATTTTCTGTTTCAGCTGATCAAGGTTATGTGCTGTCACCATGGGTGAGGACGCCCATCAAAGTGCCCCACACACAGGCTCAGAGACACTGTAATGTGGCACTGGGCCGCACAAGGGCCATTGTGGAATGAACCTTTGGAGTCCTCAATTTCAGATTCCATTGCCTGGACATTTTGGGGGAAAGACTCCTCTAGAGGCACAAATTGGTCTGAAAAATAATACTGGTCTGTTGCATATTGCACAATATCTGCGTGAGGACTAATACACCTATGCCAGAAGACCAGGCAGAGCTGCACAATCCAGAGGATGGGCAGGATGAAGAAGTTGATGCAATCCACAGTACACCTTCAGCAGCTGCAACATCAAGGAGGGATGCCATAATCTGTAACTTCTTTTTATAATGGCAACACACAAATGTCTAGTATCACCAATAGCTTTGAACCAAAGGTTCCATCTTGTGATGTAGCACAGTAAAATATCACTACACCAATATCTTGTATGCTTGGTTTGTGACTTCAGAAGGGGAACAATTATGTAAAGTTATGTTACCAAAACAACAGTGTCACACAGGTCACTCACCAAGCAGTGGATATGACACCAACTAAAGTAAGACTGGGAATGGGCAAATGTTTTGGGCATCTGCAAATCTGACTGCATATGGTTTTTCATTGAGAAATAAAAAGTGTGTGGAAGTGTAGGCTGGCCCTGTATCATCTGCAGCTTTTGAATAATGAATATACATGTTTAATGGTGTATAGATACATTTCAACAGAAGTTGTTTAAAGAAACTTGGGGGCCGATTACAATTGTGGAAGGCCCGTCACCACCAGCCATGCGGTGGCGGTCCTTCCGCAATAATACCGCGCTTCACCCGCCACATTACGATGGCGGAAGGAATCGTGCTAGGACAGTGGCAGGCGCAAAGACCATCCGCCACCGGTCCGCCTAAAGCAATCTCACAGATTGCCTGGTGGATGGTCCTCAAGGCCAGA
Source organism: Triturus cristatus (assembly GCF_964204655.1). Classification (NCBI taxonomy): domain Eukaryota; kingdom Metazoa; phylum Chordata; class Amphibia; order Caudata; family Salamandridae; genus Triturus; species Triturus cristatus. Next base: position 449,024,406 of record NC_140594.1, read on the forward strand.
TATGGTGGTGGTGCCTAGCAGGTACCGTACACCAAATCATGGTGCAGGCTACAGCCGGCAATTCCATGGAGGCGATGCTGCCATGGAAAGGCTAGTGGGGATTGGTGACGGGGGACAGTTGTGGGCCCCCATGTGTAGGGGGGAGGTGTGGGTGGACTTGGGAGTACCCAAGGTACCCCCTTACACTTCACAGCACCACGTGGCAGGCATTGTGTGGTGCCTGCCGCGTAGTGCAGTGAAATGCAACACCCGCCATTTTCGCATTGCGGCCAGACCCTGCAATTTAACATTGTGGCGGGTGCTGCTGACAGCAGCACCCGCCACAATGTTAAATTGCAGGGTCTGTCCGTCATGGTGGAGGACGCATCCCGATCCGGTGTGTGTGTACGGCATGCATGGCGGACGGTCCCAGTTTACTCATGGATGGCGGATGGACTCTAGTCCGTCCACCATCCTAATGAGCCCCTTAGTTGGGAAATTCCTTTTATTTACTTGTTAATGCCACTTTTATTGAATTTACTGTTACCATTACACCATGCACCGGTCACTCGTTTTATGGTTTTACTCAATCCCTACTGAATTGTTTCTCAATACCTTGGTATTATGAGGATCCTTTGTTATTGATCCAAGTCCCTATCCCCACCTGAAAGTAGGGAAATATAAAGTTCCAGTGACAATGTTGGATTGGAAACTTGATCCACTGTGTAATTCACACATGTCTTGTAATCTCACTGCCTGTCAGGGACACACACTTAGTAGGCCACATATTTTAGAAGTTCTTCTGGATTAGTTGTGCTGGCTTTGTTGGCAAATTTTATGATCACTGGCAACACACATCTTTGTCATTTTAGTCCTTTTATTTATAAGTGCATTTAAGAAATTGACCCACTGGACCTGTTCTTTTGACAACAACAGACACATTGTGTACATTGCCAGTGGAGTCCTTGTGGGGGAACATGTGTAGATAAATCAGATAACTTCAGTCAGGAGGGTGATTGCAGTGTCATTGGGGATCAATAGCCAAAGTGACAGTCCATTAAGTGTTCAAGCTGAACGTAACATATTCAATCTGAGGACAGTGGCAGGTGATGTGCAGAGGCATGATGGTAAGCACAGGGTCAAGCCGAACCTAGCCATTTTACGCATAAGAATGCTACCGCAGGGTTTTTCTTAGATTAGATATGCCCTCCTCATCTTCTTCCTCTGACGTGTCTGGTGCCTCCTGTGAGGGTGATGGTGGATTGGTGGCAGCACAGGGAGACGCCGAAACATCAGGGGTAGAATAGGTGGATGGTGTAAGTGCAGCAGCATTCTTCTGTGCCACCAGATGAGGCATAGCTGCAGTGAGGATAAGCTGCAGGGCTTGCAGGACTCCAACAATATCACGATGGCAGGCAGCCATGGCAGCCACGTGGGAATCCTGCTTCGACTTCATGTTCTCCAGGATCTTGCGCATTGCCCCCAACTCTTTGGCCACATCGCTGGTGCCACTTTAACAGGACAGCTGTTGTTGACTCTGAGTCATGATACCAACGATGTCACCCGTGGACTGCTGGAGGGCACGGAGAAGACTGTGGGTCCCTTTGATGGCATCTAGATGGTCCCCAACGGGACTGAGGCAGCCACGGATCCCATCCAGTTTGGCTGACAGGCTCTTTAACCCCACCCACACCTGGTCTGCCATCTCATGCCTGACTCCTACCGCATTATGTTGAAATGTTGTCTGTGGGTCCCCAGGGTCCAGATTTGTGGCTATGGTGGTAGGTGGTGTCTGTTGTATGTTTTGTGTAGGCCTGGGCGGTAAATTCCGTTCCGCTCGCGGAATTTGGGTAATTTTGCATTCCGCGGAGAACGCAAAATTGCCCAAAATTCTGCGATCCATGGCTTTGTGGAATTTTTTGCTTGTTCGCGCTTTCAAAATGTGTGTTCGCAAGATATTTCTCCCCGAGCACGCAAACAGCGTTCACGAACAAGAAAAAAGCATCGCAAAGGGGCGGAAAAGTAATTCCGCATGTTTGCGGAACTTTTGCATGGTCGCGTAGATTTTTTACCGTTTCGCGGAGCATTGCGGAGCATTGCAAAGCGCGACTTCGCAAATTCCGCACACCCCTGGTTTTGTGGGGCATGTGGACATGCCACAACACTGCTGGATCTCCCCGCTTCCTGAGATGGGCTGCCTATGGAGTTGAGCAGTTCTTGGAGGGTGTCCTGGCTGATGGTCGTGAGCTCTCCTTCATCTTCATCATTGAAGAGTGGGACTGGCTGCTGAGCAGGAGGTAATGTTTCATCCTCTGCAAAGTAAAGGGCAGATACTGTTGTATGTGTATGTCCAATGATAGCATGCATTTTAGCATTTGACAGTCAGAGTGCATGACACATTCCATTCTCCTGTGTTTCATGGTACACCTGTTTCACGCAGCTTTGTACGTCAATGTAAAAAGTCCATGACTTTTACATTTAGGTTGGCCATTGATTTAGACAGTTGCCTTGTATGCCAACAATGAGGGTCATAATTATAAGCCCCTGCTGCACCTGTTACATCTTCATTTCAGATATTCCTGTGGTGCTGGCTGTTTCACCTTATTTACAATACAGGACTAATCTACTTCATGTGGCTTAGCACTGCATTGTGGATAAGGCACACTTACATGATCAAGTTAGAGTATGACTCTTGTTCACTAGATTTTGGGATGGACATTCAACTGATCCCCCATTGATGTTGGCACTGCCAACTATTTTGTAATGTGGAATGCCACACAATTATGGGACCATGTTGATGATTTTTTTTCATGTAGTTACTATTCTTTGCTTATTGGCTTGCTACAACCGAAAGATGTTGCAATGTGTTAGACAGTGACACGTATCATGCAGCACACCAGGGAATGCCTTTCTTGTCTTGATGGTGTGATATTAGTACATATACTCCTTAGACCAGATTTTGAATGGACATGTTGCTGCAAATAGCTTAAAGTATTCATGGCAGCATGTGTCTAAAGACACAGGACTCGGCCAGAGTTAAGATGCGCGTGCCCTCTCCTTGTGTTTTTCACTGCAGTGACAATGAACACTTAAAGCAAGCAGGAGGACATAGTACTTTGAGGCAGGCTTCTGAGCTTGGTGCGTTGTTGCACAGCAGACCTTAGTTGTACATCACAGGTATTGGCACATGGATGATACATACTGTCGGGGTCATGTTAATTCTATGCATTTGTTACTGGAAGGAAGTTTTCAGGCATAATTTGATATGCATTTTCTCACTAACACTGTTGACTTTACCTAAGGCCCAGTTTCCATGCATGTCAATATGTGTCTTGGACCTACAACGCCAGGGCCATGATGGCAATAACATAGTGTCAACGAATCATCATGATAATTTTCTTTAATGTGAATAACTGCATTTTGATTTATTATTGCTAGGCGATGTGTGGAAAAATGGAATGCATTATTGCAACCTTGTGAATGAGGTCCATTCTCACCCTCTACTTACCATGAACATAAGGAGAAATGTGTGGTTTAAGGAGCATTGCAACCAGAACACGAATGTTGATATTTTATGGTACCCATTCCTGCACTTCTGGGTCCTTGCACTACTTAACAATCCTGGACAATTTTACAAACAATAAACAGCACCATACCCCTTCAGTATGTATATTCTGTTCATTATGGGATGTGCCCAACATCAAGGCAAGGTGCTTGCAAGAGATGTGCAGCTTTTCATGTAGTCAACAAGGGTGATTTAAATTGTAAACTTTCCGTCCAACATTTTTCAATTTTTTGGCTGCACACTTTATGACAGCAGTTGACCCATTACAATTGCTTGTGGCATGGTATTAAGGCACTATCGCAACAGGACCATCCCTATTTTTTAGTTTACTGAGGGAAACCATGCTTCACAATATTTACAAGGCAGTGCTGACCCACTTGATGTTGATTAGCAACAACTTGTAAATGAGGCACACTTTCCTTATGTCCTTGGGGGTCATATGTACAAGCCGGTGATGGCATTTAGCGTTAGCCTTCTTGGATTGACAGGGCGCTCTGCCGCGGGGCTCAGACCTATTTACTACATTAAGTTGCACCATGGTCTTTCAGCTGCCACATGTGCTAAATGTAGCTACCTAGCACCAACGCAGACAATCTTGCACCATTGTGCAAGAGTGTTTGCGTTGGTGCTAGACTGCTGCATTTATAAACAGTGCATGTTGTGACACACAACTGAGCCACATTGTTCTACATACAGTGCAGTGCTGCATTTCTTAAGTGTCTCAGCGCTGCATTGAGGCAAGTAGGCTAGCTCAATGCTCAGTCACTTTGCTTGTTAATATGGGCCAGAGTTAGGAGATAACATCTTATAACAAGTACGCAGACTTGGATGCCGTGTGCACTGTTCACTTTGAACCAAATTAGAAAATGTGAAGATTTGTTAGTCACAATATAAAACACAGTCTGTTATTTACTTCATGCTAATGCATTTATTTGTTCAAATAGTATTTTTTAGTACTTATTTTAGTACTTTTTCATTGTGTTCTGTACCATAATGTTGGTACCCATATTTATTCCAAACAACAACATCTTTGTGACATGGATTACTTGGATGTGTGATTAAATATAAATGGAAAATCAAAGCATTTTACACAATGCACAATATTTTTGTCCTGTTCATTTTCATTCCCGATGCATTTCGGGACATAAATGTCCCTTCCTCAGGGGCATATCTGAAAACTCAAACACATTTTTTATTGTTTAAACAATTGTAGAAAACGCGGAAATACTCAAACGCCCAAACAACCTTTAGCGTGCTAAAGGTTCACATAAAACCTTAGGGAGACACATGTCTGTTCATTTGTCATTGTATATACGCATGTGTGCTGAATTAGAAGTCCCTTGCACCACCATTATGTGTATTTCTCTGTACTGCCAATGATACCAACAGCTATAGGGACATTTGAATTAACCCCCAAGTACCTATGTAGCTGGCATTTGTTCTGCACACAGAGTGGGTAGGCACTGAGACATAGATGGACGGAAGCAACATTTCTCCCCCCCGTCCCTGGTTCTTCTTACCCTGTTGCTGATGTAGCTGGTCATATTCAGCACTGTCCTGTACCTCTACTCAAAACACTGACTCCTCCTCACAGAGGACTGTACACACCTGCTCCCCCAAGGCATCAAGCGCCTCATGTGGCGCTTGACTCCCACCTCCGTTCTGCAGTGCTGCCACTCGGTTGCTGGCCAGTTTCTGCTTAGTCTTGCACTTTGCATCATGCCAGCGCTTCTTGCAGTCGGCCACTGTCCACTTGACTTCTGCTACTGTGTTCACCTTGCTGACAAAAAACGACCAAATGGGATTTTTGGTCCCCAATGACACCCTTGAGCTGACAAAGAGTTGGTGTTGATTTTCTGTCAGCTCCGCAATCAGCATTTCATTTTTTTCCTGACTGAATCTTATTTTCCTCTTCCTCTTCCGCTGGGACAATGGTTGGTCATCCTGGCTAATATGAGGGTTAGGGGGTAGGGGAGTTGTTGTCTGCTGCTGAACACGGTCCAGGCTGCTCCATTTAGCTTTCAGGTGGTAGTATTCTTATTTTGCTGGCTCTTTTTATTTTACCTGCGAAACGCATAAAAGTGATGTGCGGCTGACTAATATGAGTTTTCTGGCCACTACTTGGCTGGCTGTCACTTTTTTACATGTTAGCGTCAGGATTTTTATCACCATGATGTTAGTTTTTGCGGCAACAATCGTCACCGCTAGCTGATCCTATCGCCATGCTCCGCACTAGTTATCAATAATACATGGTGTAAAGAAAATAGCTGATAAGTTTTCTTAGCGGCAATTCTTGTAAATATACCCCTGAGTTTTAAAGGTTTAAGTGAAAATAGAGATAAGAACCATAAACTACAACTTGGGGTAACTGGTCCGGCTAAACCAGGTAAAGTCACAATTTCTGACTTATCACATTGGAGTGCAAGTCAGAAACAGGGACCAGGTTAATCCTGCTCAAGTGTAACCTTCACAAGTCTGGCGTAAAGAGTGAGATGATGCGACTTTCAGTGTGAAGAGCAGGTGGACGAAGAGCAGGTCATCGCTGGAGTTTCAGGTTAGAGATCACTGCACGCTGTCATTGTTGTAGTGTGAAGTGCAGTTCTCAAATTGTTGGTCATTGCAGACAGACACTGTCAGTGCCAAGAGTAGGACTCACCAGAGATTTTCATTGGCGGTCGGCACAGGCAGAAAGATTTTGGTGCGAATGGGCTTGGTCACGGTCATTCAGTGCCTAAACCTCAGGATTTTCAGCTTTATCTTTAGGATGAGCTCTCGCTGACACCAACCAAGGGTCCAGGACCTGGAAATCATCACTTGGGGATTAGAACTCAGTCCAGCAGAGGCCAGGAGCAGGGCTCAGGCAGGCCCAGGCAGGTACAGGCATGCCCACGCAGTTCCAGTTGCAGCTGGTCAGCTGGGACTTTGCAGGTGTGCCTCTGGAAGCCTGCTGTTTCCCTGTAGGTCACACAAGAAATCAGACAATAGACCGATGGAGTCCTTTTAGGTAGACCTGGATCAAGGCAAGCAGGTATAATCTTCCTTTTTCAGACACTTAGGCAGTTCTTCAATTAGAATGGCAGCCCTTCTGGCAGCAGGGCAGTCCTTCTTCTGAACCAACCACAGATCTCAGAGTGTTGTGATGAGAGATTCTAAAGGTCTCAATTTATAACTGGTGCCAGCCTTTACCTCGGGGGATTCCTTGACCTACTCTGAAAACTGGTTCTGGTTAGTTCTTCTTTTCTGTTACCCGAAATCGAACCTGTCCAAACAATCTAGGGGGAAAAGGCAAGGGGAGGCTCGGTGTTAGCTTCCTTTGAGTGTGCTGTGGGCAATGCCTTTTGAAATATAATCAAGGCAGGGTACAACTCCTTCTAAGGCATCCAGCCAGTAAGCCCCCTTCCAGCTCCACCTAGGTCCCATTGTTCACTGTCTGGGCCCACAACACATTCTTGATGGGAGAACCATTAACAGGCCGATGCAGCTGGAAACCCATGCCAAATTCCTTAAAGTGATACCAAAGGGGATGATGGTCGGAGCGTTTGAGCAAATCAAACACTCTCCACCAATCAACTGATCTGGGTTTAATCCATCATGATTCTTTAGCTCACTCCACCACCCCAGTTCAGACATCGCCATATGCAAATCAGTCTGACCCTGTGCTTCATGGGAACAGTCCAGCCCAAACTGCTAAGCCATGTCTTCCCTGGACCGGAAACAAGCATCCTGAGACCGGTTTCAGGTTCATAACCCTCATCAGCCAGGCTATCTTGAATCCAGTGGCAAAGTGAGCAAGGGACCCAGGTCTGGATATACCCTGCCAACTTAGGGCGAACAAAGCGATACCGAAGGGGATGATGGACGGAGCGTTTGAGCAAATCAAACACTCTCCCCCAATCAACTGATCTGGGTTTAATCCATCATTATTCTTTAGCTCACTCCACCACCCCAGTTCAGACATGGCCATATGCAAATCAGTCTGACCCTGTGCCTCATGGGAACAGTCCAGCCAAAACAGCTAAGCCATGTCTTCCCTGGACCGGAAACAAGCCTCCTGAGACCGTTTTCAGGTTCATAACCCTCATCAGCCAGGCTATCTTGAGTCCAATGGCAAAGTGAGCATGGGACCCACGTCTGGGCATACTCTGCCAACTTAGGGCGAACAAAGCGATACCAGCTGGACTGTTCCCATGAGGCACAGGGTCAGACTGATTTGCATATGGCCATATGGTGAAGTGAGCTAAAGAATGATGATGGATTAAACCCAGATCAGTTGACTGGGGGTGAGTGTTTGATTAGCTCAAACGCTCCGTCCATCATCCCCTTTGGTATCGCTTTGTTCTCCCTATGGTGGCAGGGTATGCCCAGACGTGGGTCCCTTGCTCACTTTGCCAGACGTGGGTCCCTTGCTCACTTTGCCACTGGATTGAAGATAGCCTGGCTGAAGAGGGTAATGAACCCGAAACCGGTCCCAGGATGCTTGTTTCCGGTCCAGGGAAGACATGTCTTGGCAGTTCGGGCTGGACTGTTCCCATGAAGCACAGGGTCAGACTGATTTGCATATGGCCATGTCTGAACTGGGATGGTGAAGTGAGCTAAAGAATGATGATGGATTAAACCCAGATCAGTTGACTGGGGGTGATTGTTTGATTAGCTCAAATGCTCCGTCCATCATCCCCTTTGGTATCGCTTTGTTTGCCCTAAGTTAGCAGGGTATGCCCAGACGTGGGTCCCTTGCTCACTTTGCCACTGGATTCAAGATAGCCTGGATGAAGAGGGTATGAACCCGAAGCCGGTCCCAGGATGCTTGTTTCCTGTCCAGGGAAGACATGTCTTGGCAGTTCGGGCTGGACTGTTCCCATGAGGCACAGGGTCAGACTGATTTGCATATGGCCATGTCTGAACTGGGGTGGTGAAGTGAGCTAAAGAACGATGATGGATTAAACCCAGATCAGTTGACTGGAGGTGAGTGTTTGATTAGCTCAAACGCTTCGTCCATCATCCCCTTTGGTATCGCTTTGTTTGCCCTAAGTTGGCAGGGTATGCCCAGATGTGGGTCCCTTGCTCACTTTGCCACCGGATTCAAGATAGCCTGGCTGAAGAGGGTTATGAACCCGAAACCGGTCCCAGGATGCTTGTTTCCGGTCCAGAGAAGACATGTCTTGGCAGTTTGGGCTGGACTGTTCCCAAGAGGCACAGGGTCAGACTGATTTGCATATGGCCATGTCTGAACTGGGGTGGTGAAGTGAGCTAAAGAATGATGATGGATTAAACCCAGATCAGTTGACTGGGGGTGAGTGTTTGATTAGCTCAAACGCTCCGTCCATCATCCCCTTTGGTATAGCTTTGTTCGCCCTAAGTTGGCAGGGTATGCCCAGACGTGGGTCCCTTGCTCACTTTGCCACTGGATTCAAGATAGTCTGGCTGAAGAGGGCCCGAAAATGGTCCCAGGATGCTTGTTTCCGGTCCAGGGATGACATGTCTTGGCAGTTCGGGCTGGACTGTTCCCATTTGGCACAGGGTCAGACTGATTTGCATATGGCCATGTCTAATCTGGGGTGGTGAAGTGAGCTAAAGAATGATGATGGATTAAACCCAGATCAGTTGACTTGGGGTGAGTGTTTGATTAGCTCAAACGCTCCGTCCATCATCCCCTTTGGTATCGTAAATTCCTTAAAGTAGCATTTTCATATTTATCTAAAATCCTAATTTATCATTAAAGAGGTTTTTAAATTATAGTTCATTTGAGTGTAGGGATCCAGGAAGAGAGAATCCTTATACAAGTGAGACACATCTTTAGGTGATTTTAACTGTTAAGACATACAACACATAAACGCGCTTGTTCTTCTTTTGAAATGCCATGCACCCTGACCTAGGAGCCTTTCGGGCTTACTTTAGAGACTTAGTGGTGACTTATAAGTTTTAGAAAAGAAGGTTTGGATTTGGCAAAATTTGTATTTTGCCAGGCTGCAGTGGCAATTTAAAACTGCACTACAGGCTGCAGCGGCACGCCTGAGACATGTTTTAAAAGGCTACTTTAGTCAGTGACACAATGAGCGCTGCTACCCATAAATAGCATTAAAATGACAGGTCATGGGTATATGTAGTACAATTTACTAGAGACATGCAAGTAAATTAACTGTACCAATCAGGTGTAGACTACTTTTACCATGTTTTAAAGGGAGAGCATCACCACTTTACAACTACTTTGGAAGGAAAAGGTGCCCAGAGTTCTAAAAGCCAACAACAACGTGTTTTGCAAAGGAAGGCAAACATTTGTGGGGACCCTGGCCCGTTCCAAAAGATGATTCTGGAAACATAAGTGAACTGTTACTATGTTGACATAAAGTGCTCTTTAAAGAGGTCAGTCTTTAGATTTGTCCTAAATTGAAGTGGTTGAGGCTGTTCTGATCGATATGGGGACATCATTACAGATCCTAGATGCACTGATGAAGAAGGCCTTCATTTTTGTTTTCTCTTTGTTAGAGTCCTAGACTATATTCTGATGGTTTCCTAGCTGCAGATGTGCTGAGAGTCACCAAAGTTAATGAATTTGTCAGCAAGGTAAGCAAGGGTGCTATTTATGATGGCTTTTAAAATGACACAGCTGCTTAAAGATGGCGCAGATTGGCAAGGGAAGCAAATGGAGTTCCATTCGGAAGATTTAATGTGATCATATTTTTCCAAGCTGCTACATGTAGGATGTCAGTCAGGGGGTCCAAAAAAGAGTCTGAGAGGCCCTGGAAGAGGATGTTACGACCATACAGAAATGCGGTATGATGGCTTGAACTGCAGTTCGGAAGTCCCTCTCTAAAATTAACAGTTTCACTTTCTTTAGAAGAGAGGGGTGGTACAAGGATGTCTTCGTGTATTTCTGCAATACATTCCTTGAGTGAGAGTTTGGTGTCCAGGGTGACTCCAAATGACTTGACATTCAGTGAAAGTTGGTGTTTAAAGCTACCAAATCTTATTTCATAGCTTGATGAGGTTAGCTTCAGGTAGGCGCTGGAACTCTTGGTATAGATGAGTTGCGTACACAATGTGAGGTGTTGGGTGTCTGCAGCAATGTAAATATTCAAGTAAAGTTGTGTACCATTGGCATATTGGTGAGTTTTGATACTGTTATCTGTGAATAAAGCCTCAAGGGGCTCTCTGTAGATTTTGAAAATGACAAAGGTGCCCACATAAAGTAACTGGGATAGATTATATTTAGTGTGTGGTGTTTAGTTTCGATTTCACACTGACACTATTTCCTTCATGTTGCAGGATCCATTAGCTGGTAAACCTGTCCCACTTGAATTAGAAAATCTAATTTCCTTTGTCATCTACCCTGTTTGGACCTCTTAGTCCCCTGAGGAAAACCTTTGCACCAAAGGCTGCTCACATGTTTTGACCAATTTACCACTTTATCTGCCAGTTGAGGGAAAAGAAAAGGTTTGGGTTAGTGGCAGGGGCCGGGGCATAATGTGGCATATATGCTACAGATACTACTATATAGTAGTGACTTCAGAGTGAGGGCCCTACTCAGCTTTTATAAATGGACGAGCCTTAAGTGACAAGTCAGGAAGGGGGACACAGTGACATAGTCAGATTTCCATACTTGATTTTAGGAGGATGAAGGTCTTGCAAGAAGTTTATGAAGTGCACATTACAGAGAGAGAGATGTAACCTCTTTGTTATTTTAGAGGGCCATATTTGGGAATTTTTCTGGTACAGAGTGTGGAGCCAAATTTACGAATCCCAAAATTAACAGTATTGGGTCCAGCCCCACACATGGCCAACCAATGGTATTGCAAAACTCTCCCAGCCAAAATTGAGATAGGGACTTAAAATAAAACCCTATAAGAAATAATGTTCAATTAAATTGAAATATGTTAACCAGTTATATATATAAATAAATAAATACAATGTCACTAAAAAATCAGAAATACAAAACATATTTATAATTCAATCATTAGATATTTCAGCAACCTTTTTAGGATTTATAAATTAATGTATTACTAATTTAATCATAGTATATCTAAACTAATTTTAAATATTTCTGTACATCTTTTCACATTTTTATTAATGCATAATAGCAAATGTATTGTTTCACTTTATGCGGGAATTTATTTTTTAATCTAATCTTCAGAAGAATAAAACTATTTTTTGTTTAATATTAATGTAAATTCATTTTGTACATTTGTTTTACATGTAGAAAATATAAACAAAAGTATTAACCTAATTATGAATGGACTCTTTAATTATTTTAAATATTACAGCAGTATTGAGTACAGTGCCTGGCATTAGCCAGGCCCTACATTCAGCTGCTTTGCATAGTAAAGGACCGTGCTCTGTGTGGTGGTGACTAGGGGTGGGTGGAACTCCCGGAATTCAACTCAGTGGAAATTCTACAGAGTTACATAAAAACTTTATTTCACAGAGTTTTGTCAATGGGCCAAAATAGGCATGTCGCAAAGCACCATGTGTTGCGCCAGAAGGAGCTGCTACTTTGGTTGATTTTGCTGCAACTCGAGTAGATTTTCTACATGAGCAGCAGCCTTCTGAACAAGAATGGTGGCAATTGCCCATGTCCGCCCACGTTTGAAAAATCTCACCGTAAGTCTTTATAGTGATGGGAAATTGTGCTAGGCGATGCCAAATCTTGATTGTCAACTTACCATTCTGCAGCCACATGTGTGAATAAATTCCAACACGTGTTGATTGGCAGAATTTAGTTTAAACTCCCCACTTCCTGAGTAACACAGATTCACCAAAATTCCACCAATACCAAGGATGGAAAGGAATATTCTGCTTAGCTCTGTTGTTGACCACTAATATCAGGGTTGAGAGCAGGATCTTATATATGGCAATAAGATCTTACCTTATGTTAAAAACAGAAATTCATTGAAAAGAATTAGGTAAAATTGAAGTTATAGTTAGATTTTGTAAAAGGAGCTAGCTCATGTTAAAAAAAACTCTATTAATTCACTGAAAAAAACCATAAGTCAATGTGATGTTATAATTATATGTTGAAATAAGATAAAAACTAGCGTTTGAAAAATGAATCAATAAAATTCACCAGTTACAATTTCCCTAGGCTAAATATAACTTGCACCCCCAGGATCTACTGCTTATGACCTCAAATTTGACATCACTCATGACATGATAATTTACATCATTAATGACATTACTAATGACATTTCAAATGAGATCATTGATAACATCAATGATAATATCATAGTCATAAAGAGCATACAGTTACTGAGTGTACACGCTTGGGTCCATAACATGGAAATAGTGTAGTTGTTGGCAAATATAATTGTGCATCTTGAAAGATGCATGTTACCCTTTGTCAAATATGTATAAAACAGAAGATTCCTGCAGTGTGCTCACACAAATACTTTTTGGACCACCAATATGTAACTCTGCCCCTTCTTGATGGATTTGCATTAAAATCATATAAAGATTGAGCTAAACATGAAAATGGCCTGCCTAATTTTGATCAGACTTAGGATAAGGCACCAAAGTTCTTATGGAAAGAAGGATTTCGTAGCCCTCTTTGCATTTTCTCCTCTTCAAATGAGCTGCATAAAACTTGACAAACCAGGAGAACAACAAACATACTGAACATTTGCAACCGTGCTTGCTGATTCACGAAGGCTGAAGACCATGCAGAGCTGGGGATGGCTACCTGGGGAGGGCTAGGCACAGGACTGGGCCTCTGCTATGCCCTGCAGCTATCACCCACTGCACAACTGTAAAGGCCATGCACAGTGGAGCCTAGCCACTTGTGCAAATTTGAGCACATGGATCTTTTGGATGTTCAAAACATTCATTAAGAAAAACATAAGTTAAAGCAGAGTTATGGTTGGCTTTGTCATGTTATAAAAAACCTCACGATTCACCTAAAAACAAAGTTAAAGTGCAGCTATGTATTTTAAATTAGAAACACAATCCATAAATCACACAACAGCCAGGCAAACCCTCACAGCTGATTAATGAAATGCTTATGATATTGTAGACAGTTGCTTTGTGCCCTTATGACTAGAACCCACCAAAGTCTTAAGATTTGGATCCTATTTGTAGAGCAAAGATTTGTATGTTCTGTACTGATGGTAGTGATTCATGGATATGCCATTTCCTCTGTATAATTTTCTGCTTCATAGAATGTTGAATGTTAGTATGCATTCTAGACATGTGGTAACAAGATTCCACATGGACAGAATCTGGGTTTAGAATGACCATTTTAGTAATCTCTCTCAGGTATTCTCTATTTTGCAAACTAGTAATCATCGTTCGAGGAACAATTGTGTCTAATTCAAAACTGAAAACAAGCTAGATTATCACGTAATTCTGTGTATGGAACCTGCCGTCCTACAGTAGACTGTGTTTTTGTTATTCCTTGCACAAATAAGGACATTTATTTCACTGCTTCAATATTTATGATGATGAGATCAGGAAAGTGTAACAATTTCTTATCATAATTCAATCCAAATTGAATACCAATGGTTCAAGAAATGTAAATGGCTAAACTGTTGAGATTGAAAAAGAAGCAAACACAGATCACATTACACAGAGAAATCCAGCTAGAATACACAATTCAACAGTGGATAATAGGAAGTAATGTTCCAGTGACATTTATCAAAAAGAGGTCTATAACTTTTGTGTTAGAAAGATTAATTGATATGCTCTATTGAAACTGCTGAATAAACTGTTAATGGATTGTTCACTTCAGTTTTTCAGTTTATGTTACTGGAAACACATCCATTTTTCAAAGACTATGGTCACCATGCTACCTCCTTAGTGTATTCTTCTGTGTAGATCAAAGGGGCCAAGTGGATATACACCATTGTTATTTTAGCAATGGCTGCTATAAAAGGGCTTATACCTTCATGATCTGGACAACTTTGTGCCATCTCTCCCTTTTCACCCTCAACTGGGGCAGCAATTAACCGCAGTTTTACAAATTTGAAGTTCCCTTAAAGCAATATGTGTTTCTTCTAGAAATTGCAGAAGTATCTTTTAACGGGATGAGTAGTAATGAAAATATGAAAATGGAAATACACAGTTTTTACAATTTTTATACATTTGATACAAATTGACACTTAATTATCAATGGTTTAGAAATTTGCACATTGGTGTTGGTATTTTCCATACTACAGTTGTTAGAAAGTCTAAGGTCTTCTTTACAATAAAGGTGTTATGTATCGCACCTGATCAATAATGCTGCCACAGGCTACATTAGTTATTGGTGCGTTAAATAGAACCTTTTATGAGTTTATGAGGAATAACATATGCATGATTACATAAATACCACATTCTTTCCCCCTGTAAACTTTCAGTTAGGCCTGCTGAAATTTAATGAAGGTTGAGATGTTCAACACATCTAATAATTATCGGACGAGTTAAATGCCTTCAAACTCGTAATTTAAATTGAATTAAAAGCTTTACATGATGAGATGAAGCTTAGGTTTAAGAAATTTCAAGAAATTGTCTTAGGAAATGATATTAGAATTAGTTCCAGGCATATTGCTTCATTACCAAGTAACCAACTTAATCTATAGTCAAACAGGGATTTTTTTTTTGCTTTCTTTGAAAGCAAATGTATGTGTATATTAAGATACTTAGATACGTGTGAATTTAATATTTTGTTTGAAAAGAGTGTTTTTACAGTGTAAATCTGGCCTGAGCTACAGTTGAGTAATGCATGTGCAATGAAGGGCTTTTAGGTTTAATATCCTCTCATGAGATTGATTACCTCAAACATAGAGATATAAGTGGCAATGCACGGCATCATGTGTAGAACTTGCATAGCTAAGTCTACAGAAGAGATCAACTGCATAGTAATAGATTACAGATGAGGGTAGATTCAATGGATTATCGGTGCTGTCAAAGTTTTAAGGTGCTAGATATTATGACATTGAGGCACACCCAGCATGGCTAACACTCAGAATGTGGCTGAGAGCTATTAGGTTTCCTGCAACAGTCTTCTATAACAAAAACCTCCACAATGGAACCATGATAGATACCTATAAGGCCCATTCTCCTAAACTTGCTAGCATAAAAAGAAGGCTGATTTTAAACCATCCTTCCTACTTCCCATTGTCCCATTGACCTTTGTGATATGTTTAAAGGTTATCAATTGGTTCATCATCTAGGTGCAGATTTACAATCAGTTTTTCCAGCGTTAGCACATAGCAAAGCAGTGCAAATAGCAACATCATTTAACTTTCTTGTGGAAATGGAATTTGGTTCTAAACAGTTGAAACAAGTTCACTACTAAATGATTTTGGGTGGTGACAAACCCCTATTTATGAATGCAAAGAGTGAAGCATAGGGCGGGGGCAGCGTAAACACCTCCAGAATTGCACTCAAAGACAGATTTACTATGTTAGCGTGACATGGCTTTGTGTGAAATCCAGGTCAAAATGAAATAAGCAATGGGCAAAAAGGAAACTCACAAGATTTTCCTACTTATGCATTACACATATTGCACAATTTACTGATTCTATTGTATAGCCTTCCATAGCAAGCAGCATTGTGCTTTGAAGCACTTTTTATGTTGATGAACGATGAAAGAGCATGAATGCAGGGAAGGTCGGTCAAACAAACGCTGACCTTATGGAGTTGGATGCTCTCTGGGTTTGCAGCCAATGCTAACAACGCGGATCCTCTGCTGCATACCATCTACATAGATTTTGAGCCTTAATTTCTCAAAAACTACAGAAAAGATTTACACCAAATCATAACAAGCACACTTTCCAGATCAAGATCTAGCTTTCTGGAAAGTTTTGTGTAATTCCGCTTAGTTCTTTTTGTAACACTGTTTAACTTTCCTAACGGAAATTGCATGAGGAAAATGTGTTTTGGAACCCCCTCTTTTTCTTACCCCCGCTTGACAGATCACTGCTTGAGCCACTGGCTAACTTCACTTTGAGTGTCTGCATTTAGAGCTTTCACAAGGAGCATATCCACATACAAGGTAGTCCGCTTGATTGCCAGTTTTTTTTTTTAACGTTATTATAACTTTATTGTTGCCTTGTTTAGTACAGCAGGATGTGATAGCTGGACAGATTCTACAAAATGTGAGCACAGGGCATATTCCAGCTTATTAGTTCGGGTGCGTGGAGAACACGGTACAAAGAATCACTTGCCTAAACCTTCGCTGTGAGGAGCCTAGTTCACCAGGAGGACTGCTGCTGATCCCAAAATTCACCTCCATTCCTGGCCGCACCCGCTTCGCCGGTGCCGCTTCGCGGGTGCTGCTTCACTGCGTGTCGACAGAGACAGTGGAATCCGCCTGAAGGAGTGGTGGTCTGTGGTCAGAGGTTGCACCAGGGCTGTGAGCGTGTTAGCAGGGACTCCATCTCCCAGGAGTCCCTGCCCGACCGACATCTAACACCTGGTCCGCTCTCCCTGTTGCTCCGCCCACAGCCCGCCCGAGGGGATTTCAAACACCTGCCTGCCCTGCTATTGTGGGATCACTTGCCTAAACCTTCGCTGTGAGGAGCCTAGTTCACCAGGAGGACTGCTGCTGATCCCAAATCTCACCTCCATTCCTCGCCGCACCCGCTTTGCGGGTGCCGCTTCGCTGCGTGGGGACAGAGACAGTGGAATCCGCCTGAAGGAGTGGTGGTCTGTGGTCAGAGGTTGCACCAGGGCTGCGAGCTTGTTAGCAGGGACTCCATCTCCCAGGAGTCCCTGCCCGAGCGACATCTAACACCTGGTCCGCTCTCCCTGTTGCTCCGCCCACGGCCCGCCCGAGGGGATTTCAAACACCTGCCAGTCCTGCTATTGTGGGATCACTTCCCTAAACCTTCGCTGTGAGGAGCCTAGTTCACCAGGAGGACTGCTGCTGATCCCAAAACTCACCTCCATTCCTCGCCGCACCCGCTTTGCGGGTGCCGCTTTGCTGCGTGAGGACAGAGACAGTGGAATCCGTCTGAAGGAGTGGTGGTCTGTGGTCAGAGGTTGCACCAGGGCTGCGAGCGTGTTAGCAGGGACTCCATCTCCCAGGAGTCCCTGCCCGACCGACATCTAACACCTGGTCCGCTCTCCCTGTTGCTCTGCCCGTAACCCCGCCCTATATAATCAATCTAGCTTTCCGCTGCGCGGGAGCGCCCAGGGCTAATCCCGGGCAAAGGGTGGGCCGTTTGAGGCCGTTAGAGAACGGAAGAGACCGGGACCGGGCCACCCCCCTTGGTGCTTGAGCTTCAGATCTATCCTCACCGTGATACTTGGGGATAATGATCGCCAGAGAGACTCGTAGCAAAACCACGCTGGCCGCCGGACCAGCCAAAGGTACTTTGGACACATATTTTGCCAAAGCTGGCTCCCTGTTAATTGATGAAATCACTGTCCTAGAAAGACGTATCTCTCAAGAAATAGAGTGGGTTAGGAGATCATCTATGGGAACAATAGCACAGGCACGGACCCCAGAGAATAGACTTGAACGTATACTCTCAGTCACTCGGGAAATTGGGGATGGTGGAGTAACCGGGAGCCCTAACACATTAAATCCAAATAGCTCTACTGCCAATATGAGGGAGGAAGGAACTAGTATAGAAGAATCCCAGACTCGACTCACTTTATGTAGTTCCCGGCTACAATCCGCCCAACCCCCTATTCCAGCCATTGAGGAAGATAATACCCCTGTCACTGATAAGGAAAGCCGTGTAACACAGGGACAACGGGAGGGAGCTATTTCAAAGAGAAAAAGAGGGGCTCATAATCCAGGGGGACGCAAGGCTAAACTTGCGAAGCATAACCAGGGACCTGGGAATAATACGAGAGATGTACCCACAATAAGTTGTTCCGTGCAAGATAAATCCCATGAGGTATTTGCTGTAAATCCAGATCCGCAGCTAATATACCTAGAGAACCCCTGCCCTAGCATAAACACAGAGGAGGATATAACCTTGCATAATATTGGCGCTCTTATGAGGGCTTTACTAAGCCCCATTGAGGTTCGAATGATAAAGATTGAGGCAAGGTTAGTGATTATAGAAAAAGCTACTGCTCAACTAGCTGACACACTTAAGTCCGGTAATAGGACAGACAAGGGTAGAGGGGGAACCATGACTAACGAGGGAATATTTCTACCCCCCTAGAGGGAGCAAATCCACAAGTGATACCCCCACAACCACAGCTTGTGGTCTTACCTCCAGTAGCCTCACAGTCCACCGTGGGGACATCTACCATTACTCTGGTAGAGACCAAAAGCACACCCATACAACTTCTCCCCCAGAAAATTAAAAAGCCTAGGCCAGTGCATCTACCCCCACAGGCGGCCCCTTACACAGTCATCTTAGCAGGGGTGCCAGAGCTTAAGCAGGATTCCAAAGAACCAGTGGCAGCACTAAGAAACAAGGTTGTTAATTGGCTTACCACTAATAGACCTCTCCCGCGAGGAGTATTTGCTGATGTACGCATGATAAGAAGGGTTCCATTGCTGGGCAATTCAAGAAAAACCATTAATGGTGACTGTGTGCTGATTAACTTTAGGGATCCTAGGTCAGTTTCCCACATATGCTCCTGGCCGCATCATGACCAAGGCACGTCAATCCAGCCGCTACCATTGTCATTCTTCTATCCACCGCAGACTTTCGGTGGTGAGGGGGATGGATGGCAAACTGTTCCTAGGAGAGGTGGGGGATGGGGTGCTAGAGAGTGTGGGGATCCTTACTCTCATGGCGTCCAGCAGCCTGTTTATTTTCCGACATTTAACAGGTTCAGTTCGCTGGACATGGTGGATTGACAAAGCAAGGAGAGTGGGGGGTTGGTCACCAGCTCACCTAAGGGTCCTAAGAGGAGAAAGGGTACCCCAGTTGGTCAAACGTCAAATTCCGCCAAGGTAGTTCAGTCCGAGGTGCTCAGTGTTGTTAAGGACCTCGAGTCACGGCCAATAGGCCCCCCACCTTGTATTAAAATACCTATAGCTGATAGTGAGGAACCCCGACAAAACATTAGATCCATGGCCACCTTGGGTGAAAATACCCCCACAGTTCCCAATGAAATAAGCAGTCCTTTACATCTAAAGATACTGTCCTGGAACGTGGCCGGTCTCGGGAACAAGCTGGATTCCCCAGAATGGGTCTCCTTTGTGGAAGATAATGATATCTGTATGTTCCAAGAAACCTGGGCGAGAGAGGAGTACTCCCGCCCGTGTTTTGCAGCATTCTCAGTGGGAGCCAGGTGGGGGGGTCGTAGTCGTCCATCAGGAGGCCTTATCATCTGGGTGGCAAAGGATCTGGGGTGCTCTGCTACACGAATCATCACCCATTCTGAGGACATCCTCAGCGTGATACTGGAATGGTCAAATTCTTCCAGGCTCGCCTTGGTTAATGTCTATTCAAGGCCGGTTAATATCACTCAAGAATCGAGGACGATGGATGAACTTTCAGCCTTCCTCGATAACATTTCCCCGGATATACCCTTCGTGGTGGGGGGACCTGAACTCTCAATTTGAGCCTCTACCGGGCTTAGTGGATGGACCCTCTTTAGACGAGGATGCCGTTTGGTTGGTTCCTCCCATACATGCTACCCCACCTAGAGCTTGGGCACCCCTTGCGGTCCATGTCACCGCCTTAACATTTAAGTATGGTCTTCGGGCCTGTAATGGCCGTGTAAACTCTGATATCCCTCCAAAGTGGACGTATAATAAACAGGGTAGGGAATCAAGAATAGATTATATTTTGGTCCAACTCTCCCAGTGGTCGCTAATTATTGACTTCAAGGTAATTACAAGGGAGGATAGTGACCACAATGCGCTCCAGTTACAATATAAGATCCCGGGTTTAACGGGAACAAGGGTCATTGCAGGTTCTCGGTCCACGGGGTTGGTCCTTACGTCTAATAGAAGGAGAATTAGATGGGAAAAGCTTGCCACTAATCAAAGGAAAATCGCAGAGTTATACTCCAGGGTAATCCCCATAGATGACGTAGTGAGTACTTTAACGGGAAATCCCATCGCCAAAGACCATCATGAGTTATTGCGTTTGGCGCATGATGACTTGATAAAGTCTCTGGCTGAAGTCCTCTTCTGTCTACTTAAGAAGGGGGGGGGGTCCACAAATCGCCAGACCTGGTACAATGTTGCTTGCCGTATGGCGAAATTAGACCTTTTAATCGCCATTAAGGAAGGCAATAGCCGAGCTGAGATCAAGGCTAGGAGAAGGGAGTATAAGCGTTTGATCTTTAATGCTAAGATCGAGTGGGATCAGGAGAAGTGGGAGGACCTTACTAAATCACTAGCCAATAGGGACTCTCGCAAATTCTGGAGAATTGTAAACACTGGTTCAGAAGATATTCCATCGGCCATAGAACCTAACATCTCAGCTGAAGCTTGCAAGGAGCATTTCTGGTCCCTTTATAGGGTAGAGGCTGGGGACCCCGGCGAATTACTACCCGCTGTAACATCATGTCATTCTGGAGACCATTTTACGGTGACTGAAATTAGAGCAGCGATTTCTGCCCTACCCCTTGGCAAGGCTCCGGGTTTGGACGGCCTCCCCGGGGATCTCTTTAAACAGGAACCAGATGTTTGGGCACCATATCTAGTGTCCATATTTAATGCTATTCTAGGGGGCATGGAGGTGCCTAGTACTTGGCTGGGCGCAGAGATTGTGCCAGTCTTTAAAAAGGGGTCACCTCTGCTCCCAGCCAACTACAGGCCCATTAGCCTTATAGATGTCTCCCAAAAGCTCTTTGGTAGGCTGATTCTTGATCGCCTCCAAACTTGGATTGATGATTTCTCCATCCTTAGCCCCTACCAGGCAGGTTTTAGGAAGGGAGTTTCGACTACGGACCAGGTGTTCCGCTTGAACCTTATTTACTGGAAGACCGCAATAATCGAGGGTGGCAGCTTGTACACGGTTTTCGTGGACTTGCGTGCTGCCTTCGACTTAGTTCCAAGAGTAAGACTCTGGTCCGTCTTGGCGGACCTGGCCATACCGCAAGACATCCTTTCAATTTTGATAAGATTGCATTCGGGAAATTTCGCACGTGTGAGGTGCGGTAGGAATGGGGTACTCACGGATAGATTCCCGGTTGACAGGGGGGTAAGACAGGGTTGTGTCCTCGCTCCGACCCTGTTTTGCCTCTTTGTCAACGGGGTTATCGACCACCTGTTGAGGGTGGCCGATACTGATGCACCAAAACTCAATGGCAGCAGGGTGCCCGCTATCATGTTTGCGGATGACACCCTGCTGCTGTCCAAGTCCCCCATGGGAATCCAACAAATTTTAGATGGATTTTTGACCTTCTGCACTGAGAGGGGTCTGGAGATTAATGCAACGAAGACGAAATATATGATTTTCAATCCCCCAAATTCCACCCGGCCCAACCCCACCATAGGTACTCAGAAGTTGGAGAGGGTATCTACATTTGAGTATTTGGGGGTCACCATTAATCAAACAATGTCCTGGGACACCCACCGCAACAAGGCCAATATGAGACTGGTTCAATTAACTGGAGGTATCTGTAGGTTGAGGAATACTTCGTCCTTCAAACCCTTGACACCAGCCCTACAAATTTATAAAATGCAAGCGCGTGGAGCAGTATTATACGGCGGGGAACTGTGGGGCCACACCTCCACCCAGAACTTACTAGTTACTGAAAACAATTTTATTAGGCAGCTTGCAGCCCTTCCAACAAGTACACCCCTTTTGCCATTGAGGTTGGACCTGGGACTGAGACCCATTAGTGAAGAGCTGGCACTTAAACCGCTGACCTTCTGGCGTTGTTTGTGGGCTAGGCCAGAACTTGCAACATACAGGTCTGAACTACAAGAGATTCTAACTCTGCCAAAAGCCGATATTATCCCATGGCTAACCTATGTGAAAAAAACATGTGAGAATCTGGGACGGCCGGACCTTTGGCTAGATCCAGAGAGTGCGTGCTGTAGGATTCCTAGGAAACTCCTGGTAAAAGAATTTTATGAATTTAAATTATCAAAACTTATAGGGGCTATAAAGGAGGGGTCTCTTACTAACTCATTTGTTAAAACAAAAGATGTGTACCACCAAGAGAGAGTTCTTGACAATATTAGTCCGGTCTTGACCAGAAAATTGTTCCTTCAGCGGAGACACAGCTCACTCCCACTTAGATCATACACAAAGCAGTGGTCCAATCCCCCCTCATCAGAGCAATGCTCTCTATGCACCCAATCCCGGGAGGATGACCTACATATGATCTTTTTCTGTAAAGCATACCGTAGACCCAGAAATTACTGGCTTGTTCCCCTTCTTAAGAACCTGGGTCTTAGGCATTATCTACATGCATACAGAGTGTTAAAAACAGATCTTTCGCCCCCGGTTGTGTTTACGGTAGCTACATTTTTAAGTGCAATGTGGCACATTTGAGCAAGTCATATAAAGCAGATTGAGGCTGGGGATAACAGAACTATTGAATGAATTGTATTTTGTAACTCGTTGTTATTTATACCTCTGCTCAAAATGTTATGTGTTATTTTTTATCTGAATGTTAATTCTTTTTTAAATGTTTTTATTGTTGTATATCTTTTATGATCTAAATGGTCGAAATAAAGATTATAAAAGAAAAAAAAAAGTTTCAGTCCCCTGCCAATGCTGTTGCAAAGTACTTTTGAGGTTACATTTGTGTATCTAACTGCTGATTATTATCCCCATACCAGAAGCTCACATGAACTCTGAATGTCAGCTCATGAGGGTGCTCTATCTTTGCAACCTTAACTATCTGTCTAATATACTTTATGTCTTTCTTTTTCTTGCCTTCCTCTTTCTTGCCTTTATTCCCTCTTTCCATTTTCTTTTTTCCTGCCTCTTTCTTGTTTTCCTTGTTTCTTTCCTTCTTTCCTTTTTGTTTCTTGCCTTTCTCTTTCTTTCTTGCCTTCCTCTTTCATTTATATTTCTTTCCTATTTCTTTCTTTTCTCTTTCTTCCCTGCTTGCCTTCCTCTTTCTTTGTTGCATTCCTTTTTCTTTCTTACTTTCTTTCTTTCTTACTTTCTTTCTTTCTTTCTTTCTTTCTTTCTTTCTTTCTTTCTTTCTTTCTTTCTTTCTTTCTTTCTACCTGCGGCAAACATTGAGCAATTGGCTTTTTTATATTTTAGGAAGCCAAGCTTTTTGATTTTACGAAAATGATATGGATAATATAGTTACTTATACTGGTTTTCAGACAGACTTTATTCTGTGGTTGTTTCGTTCACATTTTTTTCCACCCCTCCAGCATGCATCAAGTGGCAATGTGTCAGTCAACTTCAGCCATGGCTGACTTCGCTATGAGTTACAGATTGAGGCCCCTATATAGGAGCACATTCACACGCGAAGTTGTTTCCTATAGTGTCAGGGAGTATCTATGGCAATGTGTGCCTATTTGAGACCAAAACAAAATTTTTGCCTTTAACCAATGTTTTTTCTTTTAGATTGATGAGGGCCTGACAGCTTCCCAAAAAATAAAGCTTTGCAAATACCATAACAAAACAAAACAAGAACAGCCAAAAGGCTAGCGGGCAAATTTCAGATCTATTGACTTTGCCATTGTTTGTTTAGAGGTTGGTATCTGCAGTTATCCGAGTTATGAAATCCACAGCAACACAACAGATCTGTTTGTTTCCCCTATATATTTTAGCTGTTGAAATTCCTTAGTGAAACTATAGAGAGAAATTAGGTATTACCAGGGTAAATCAGACCAAGGATTAACAATTCCCCAGTAATTCCTCATTCTCCTGGTAATTTCACTCTCCCCAGTTACCGGTTCCCCCTTGATAAGGCATTTCGGAGTTTCTAGGAGGATTGCTAAACCGCATGTAATATGGGCAGAGTGACTAGGCTCTTGAAAAGTGCAATTATATTTAAATTACACTCAAATTCAATGCTAACTTTCTAGGAACCATTCACAAAACGACATGCAGTTACCCAAGTATAAAAGAGGAAATTTATCAAATCCCCTCAGCAATATTAAAACATATCCCTTCTGCTTATACAATTTCGCACAAATAGGTTCCATTTTAACTGACATGCACGAAATAAAAGTAAGAGGTTTATTTAGATTAAAGATGCAATGCGACCAGCACAGACTGCCAAATTACTAACTGTCACCTGGTCTCTCCGCTGCAAGGAGTTGGCAATATATGTCAGTAACAAATTAAGTTGCACAGAGGTACAGTTCTCCACAGAAATCAATTTTTGGCTCAAAATGCCTTATTTGCAGTTTTATGGCATAAAACCTCTGACAAGAAGTGATTTATTGTTTGCAGAAGAAAACAAATAATGAATTGAAGGTATTATTCTTGGCGCTGACTTCATGACTTTGCTTGGCGCGGTTTTGCTTAAAGAGCTTTAATGTAATATAGTGCTTGATTTAAAGCGTTCCTCTCCCTGCCCGCCTGACCCGTCTCGTCTTTGTCAAAATCATGGGAAGGAGGGCAAGGAAGCCGTCTCCTGCCTTTCAAGTGGAAAAAAAAGATTGGGTTTTCTTTTACTTGCAAATTTTTCGGGCCTGCTGTTTGTTCCCTTGGAGGACTTAGGGGCAGATTTATGTTTCCTGGCGCATCCCTGCAAATCAGCAAGGATGCGCCAGGAATGATGCGTCACGCAAGTTTACCCTTGCGCCACACATGATGCGCCGCATTTACAATGCGGCGCATCATGGCGCAGGAATAAACAGATGCGTGACGCATCCGATGGCGTAAGGTTGGCACAGTGCTTCAGTTGCGTCGCAAGCGCGACGCAACTCCAGCACTGTTCCAACCTACCCTATCCCTAACATGGTGCGTCAAGCCTTACGCCTGCTTCAAGCAGGCGCAGGGTTTTGGCGCATCAGCGTTGGGAAAGTGACTCAGTCAAATCTTATAGATTTGACTGAGTCACTTTTCAGGGGCGTTCCTGCGACGGAACGCCCCCCCCCTCTGTCGACACGCCCACGTGAAACCTGACGCAGGTTTTACGTGGCGCAGGGCTTTACATCGTGACGCATCTCCATAGATGCGTCACGATGTAAATATAGCGCAACGTGGCGCAGGGTTTACACCGCCGCTGCGTCACAAAAGTGACGCAACGGCGGCGTAAAAGTGGCGCATCTCCAATATAGATCTGCCCCTTTATGAGGATGCTTGCCACGTGACCCAAGTTTGGACCCAGCCATATGCAAATCAGTCTTGACACTGTTCCTTCTGGGAACAGTCCAGCCCAATCTGCCAAGTCAGGTCCTCTCTGGACCGGAAACAAGCATCTCGGAAACGGTTTCGGGGTATCTCCCCATATCAGCCAGGCTAGCTTGAATCCAGTGGCGCAGTGAGCAAAGGACCAACCTCGGGGCATACCCTTACTCACTTAGGATGCACATAACAACATCACAAAATACAATGATGGACGGAGAGTTGAAACTTTTCAAACACTCAACCCAGTCACATATATGGATTTAATCTATTGTTATTTTCCTCTCTAAGTCACCCCAGTTTGGATCCAGACATGAGCAAATCAGTCTTGACCCTACTCCCCATGGGAACAGTCCAGCGCCAACTCCTAGGATGCTTGTTTCCAGGCCATGGTGGACCTAGCCTGGCAGTTTGGGCTAGACTGTTTCCATGGGTAGCAGGATCAAGACTGATTTGCATATGGCTGGGTTAAAACTGATATGGCATGGTGGGCGAAAAAAGATGGACTTAGGCCCAGATCTCTGTACTTGGGATGAATGTTTGACATTGTTCAGCATTCTGTCCATCAATTGTTTTTTTTGCATTTGTATTTGTCAGATACAGCACATTTCTGTCCCCTTTCCCTGTGCTGGTGCTCAATCCGCTGTCATGTGCCAACGCAGGCACCCTTGTACCATGGTGTAGGGGTGTCTTCATTGTAGGGATGATTGTTCTTGTGAATAAAAAGGGACACCTTCCTGCACAAAAATAATTAGTGGAGGGGATTTCAGCATTCAGCAGCACACAGACAAAGAGGGAAAAAAACGAGGAGAAATGTTATTTCTCCTTGTTGTGCCACCTCTATGCCTTCCCTAGCAGGAGTAAAATTTTGAAGCACTCCCACATTTACAACTTGTTGCAAATCTGGGAATGTGTCAAATGCCATGGGTGTTAGGTTGAAACTCCCACTGTATCGCCCATGGCATGCCCGCCCATCATAGTGTGAAGTGACGCAGTGACTTGTGCTGCATTGCCTTACTCCATATCTACAAGGACATAAAAAGCCATGCAGGGTGTCTTTACATTGCCTTGTAGGTATGGCTAAGACCTGTGCACTACCAGAACATCACAAAAGGTCACGCTCCAGCGGCACACCGTTTTTGTAAATGAGCCCCAATGTTTTTAAGTTCTGCCTTAGCAAGTGGTGCATGTCACATTGTCAATCCAGGTAACAGGTAATTATCATGTATGAGCTACACAGAAGGAGGCCATAGCTACTGGTAGCTTGTGATAAACGGTTTGGAGCTTTTTGCACTAACAGCTTTGTTTACATATCAAAATGACATTGTGATGGACTTGGAACCCCTATGCCATAACAGCCATGTCAGAGCAGCCTCACATAAGCTTGCCCACTATTGTTTTTTCACTACCACCCATCTCCTGTGAGCATGGCAGGAGCCAATTTAGCTGGAAATAGTCTGTGACAGCCAGTCCATCAGGCCAATCCAGAATGTATTACCTGCCAACTCTTTTGTTGCTTCATGAGGCACATTTTCAAAGTAGGGGGTCGGGTATATGATTAAGGCAACTAATGTCCCCCTAGATGCTAGAGGTTTTCTCCAGTCTGTTGAAGAAATGTCAATACTTTTTCTCTCTTGGACCACCATGGTCCATTCTATCATCCTGTCTGACAATTGTGTTACCATCTGTGTGAAAGAAGAGTAAGAGACAATTGTACTCTAAAGCATACCATAGTCTCTCAGTTTAAGTGATTGAATATTTTTTATGTGATTAAGTATGCAGCTGTTGAGCAGAATTCCTCTTTGGTGAGGAATAGGGGGCTAATGCAAATAAATAGTTTGGCCTTTTCCCTAATAGGCCAGTGCACAGGATAGAGGACGTAGGGCCTGGTTATGATTTTTGGTGGTGTTGGAGTGGGCGGCACACCACCGAAATGCTCCCACACCACCAAGAGCTGCGGCTGCCTGCCTGCCGTAATACAAGTAATTGTGTGGTCTGTTGGGCTGGCGAGGTGGCAGTCCCACAGCGGTGCTGTGTAAAGGCTCATAGCGAGTCTTAAACAGCACCGCCAGGGGACTGGCAGTTCACGTTTCTGAATGGGAAGGAATGTAGCATGTTGTGCATTCCTTCCATGTGGGAACTGGGGGTGCAAAATGACAGGGGGGTTAACATGTGCCCCCCTGCGTTCACCCCCATGCACAGGGGCAATAGGGAACCCTATAGGGCCCCCTTTCTTCCTCACCAAGGAAAGAACCACCATGTAAATGCTGACAGTAAGGAAAGTGGCAACATGCTTGGCGGTGCCTCCGCTCACCACCAAGCATATTGCATATTGCAGTTGTGGTGGTGCAATGGTGTTCCTAATAGGGTGGTCTGACTGCTGGACCAGCACCACCGTGCCCCATGAGCATGGTGGTCCTCGGACAGCCAGACTCGTAATCAGCCCCTTAATCTTAATCCTTGCTTCCAATGGTGGCCAATGAAGGGCTTTAAGTTGGTCAGATGTTGATACATTTGGACAGGGTTTAGGGCATTCTGACTGCCTGTTTTTTAACCTTTGGAAGTGGTCAATTGTGTTTTTGGGAGCCTCCTAGTGGATGACATTACATTATTCATGAAATACCATGCACTTGATTAAATGATTGTTTTGTTGAAGAGGTAATATTTTAGAAGCCGGGGAGATTCATATCAACCCCTCTAACCACTTCATTTATTTGAGGAAGGAAAGAGAACTCGTTGTTGAAAATGGGTGCTAAGTTCCTTACTGTTGAAAAATTTATTGTGAGTGTTTCAATGAAGGAGATCTCAAAGTAAGGTTCATCAGTTACTGTATGGACCAGGTAAATTGAATGCATTCATATTAAAAAACGCCAGCACCTTTCTTGTGTTTCTGTTACTCTTATAGAAAAGTTATTTCGCACAGAAATTAAATGTAAAGTACAACTCGTGTCTGTCATAGATTAAAGGCCATATTGTGTCTGCACATGGAAATGCACAAATAATGTCTGAGTTGCAGAGCCTATATTAAGCTGTGTAACCATGACAACCAATCATCAAAAAGTTTTCGGAATTCTGCTGCTCTGGACTTTCCACAGATATGCATTTTAACCTGAAGTATTTTTTGTTATCAGGAATTTACACATGAGTGGCAAAAGGCTGTGCAGCAGGGCAGTCAACATGGTATTTATACTCTACCAAGCTTTTGCTTCTGAATACATGAACTTCTGAGGTAAGCCATTAGAGCAACCAACCAGCATTAGCTTGAACATGATTAGAATTAGCAACAGAAAACAAAATCCCTGGCACACATTTGAGGCACTAAGGAGGCTACTATTAACAAACTACAGCAGGGCCTTGGGTGGGACTGGGGCACCCAGGAAGAAGTGGTACGGACCCAGGGATGGAGTCCGCAGGGCCAAAATTGGCTCGGGGAGGGAGCTGCATGGACCTTCACCCCATTGAGTTTTGACTGGGTCCCAGGGGAGGGTGTTTCCGGGCTGAAACTTGCCAGGGGAGTGGGGCTGCATGGCCCCCATCCCTGTTTTATTCAGTAGTATGGAAAGGTCTTCCTGCCTGTTCCCACGTTGATGAACAGCATATCAAAAGGTCTGCGAGCGCGTTTCCAGATGATTTTGATGATGCGTTATTGATGCAGAAGAAAACAAGGACATCTCCACCAAATAAAGAAGCACTTCCTTCATGTAGTCAAGAGAAAGTACCGCTCTTTGGTGGAGATTTACATCTTTGTAGCCTTGCCGTCTTCACTTGACAAGGATTCGCATTATCATAGGGATGAAGATGCTTGAGGAAAAATCGCATTATTGAAATTGAATGCACTCAAGGTCACTGGAGACATTACCCCGTGGTCCTTTACGCAGCTGTAGGGCAGCACTTACCAATTAACCAGATGTAAGTACTCCAACTGGGTAGACCTTTATGGCAACAATGGTGACTCTTCAGGGGAAAAATTAGGTTCCAGTCTGGCCCTGGTGCACATTTCACAGAAATTAACTTCAACGGAAAGCACTTACAAATAAAAATATAGCTGATGCCCGAGTTGAAGTTCCACCTGAGGAAAGCACAAACGTTCATAACTTCTTGGGCTTAGTAAAGGCAAATCAAGTGTTTTTCCTCTTGAATTCCATGTTAAAAAACAATCATTAATGGAGGTGAATGCATTATTGAGCTAAAGGAGTGCAATCTGATCTGTAGTGATTGTGACGAGTGGTTTCTTTCTTGTTGTTTCGCAAAGTCCATGGATCTCCCTTTAAAATACCCTAAGTGTGCAAATGCCCAAAATCTATACTCATACACCCACTCACAGACACACTCAGGCACTCATATAGCCACTCAGAGACCCACACAGACACTCACACAACTACACACATACCTATTAGTGCCACTCAAACCCAGTCACAGACCCACATAGGTACTCACACCCCATACAAACACTCATACACCCACTAACAGAGCCATGGCATCATACACATACCCACTCACAGACACACAAACAGGCACTCACACACCCACTCACAGACCCACACAGCCACTCACACACCCATAGCGTCACTCACAGTCCCAGTCACAGACCCACACAGGCACTAACACACCCACTCACAGACCCACACAGGTACTCGTACACCAACTCACAAACCCACAGAGATACTCACACACCCACTCACAGACCCAGAACACCACTAAGACACTTACTCACAGACAAAAACACATGGAACTCCCACACCCATTCACAGACCCACACAGTCACTCACACACTCTCTCTCAGACCTATATAGCCACTCACACATCCACTCACATAACCATACAGCCACTCACACACCCACTAACAGCTCATACAGCCACTGATAAACCCACTCAACTACCTACACAGCCACTCACACACACATTCTCAAAGTTAACAGGTTACAGTTAGGAAATAAAATGAAAAAGTAGACATTCACTGAAGAAACAAAGGTTACAGGAGCATTATTGTTAAGAAAAATAATTAAAAAGTCCTTAGAAATTCAATGGAAAATCATAAAGGTGACAGGGACGCTACAGGTAGGCTCGGATCAGTGGATTTCTAATATTTTTTTAAATTTTACTTCCCAACTATAACTCCCTATAACCTTTGTTTTTTCCAGTGAATGTACAATATGTAACCGTGTAGTCAGATCACCTACTGACACATAATAGTAACACATTCCAGTAACCTTAACTCAACACTCGGATGACCGACCACACGGTAACAGGAAGGCACTTTGCCGATGGAAATGTGAGGCCGCAACTTTGCAGCCCGTCCTCCAACGTAGGACTTAGCGCTGTTACACACGCACTATTAGAAAGATCATCATCTGGATCTATCCAGTCAGAAGATGTAGTGAGAGTCTGCCACGTATCTACACGTACACCCTAGATAGCGAACATTGAGGTTCCGTAAGAATCAGAACGGCATTTTTGATATGTTCGAATATGGACGAGTTTGGTATCTACGAACCGCAAATGACGAGTTTAGTAGGTGTACGCGTTTTCGCTACGCTACTATGTATGGTTCGTCTCATTTGTGGGTATGTCCATCTGAGTCCTTGGGTTCCATTTTAGATACGGCGTCCATTTTGTCTCTTGCCCTCAAGTAGCCAGCGAACAGACACTGTCCGCTTCGTGACCCTGGGATTCCCAAGCTTTCGTGGAGGACACATGTTCCTTTGAAGGTGTCTTTATGATGAGGGGGATGACACGGCAAGGGCAGATGGCCCCGCTCGAGGCTCATCTTCCCGTGCTAGTTTATTGTTTCAGTCGTGCATACATTAGGCACGAGGTCTTTGATCCTGCAATCAAGTTTCCGATATTGCTCTCTACATTGTTTTCTAAACTGTTATGCATCCTTGTTTTTTCCTTTGCATCTGTCTCTGTCCCTTCCTCTAATTCGTTACGGTCAGAATGGAATGTTCTTAATGTGCTTTTACAGTTGGGAACCGGCAATGCTGCTGTAATTATGTTTCGGGTTTCTGAAAACATGAATGCGACCTTTTTGAAGTTTACTATGGGAACTGAGTTATAACCTTTTGTCCGCCATGTTGTGCAATGACCAAAATGTGTATAAAAGGAGCGATCCACTTGTGCAATTTGAAGCAGTCTCTCAGAACCTACACGCTGTGTACTTCTTGCGATTTCTGTATCCCTGCAGTAAATAAATGCTGATCTCTGACGCCGCAGGAAGTGTCCCGTGTCTCTGTGTTTTGAACGCCGGAGCAGGTAACCCACGAAGGTTTCAGGTGTTGTCCCCTGGCACCGCTGGGCCTTAGTATAGCCCAGTCCTTCAGTTGGCGCCCAACGGAGGGCGACATCAGCGGTACCGGTCCAAAGCCCGACGATCGTGAGGAACTTCGTGTGAAATCTCCGAGGGAAGGTGCACCCCGCTTCATCGATCCAGTTGTCGAAATAAGTGGCCCGAAGACTTTTCCCGCGAAGATTCCTGCCTCCTGACGGCTGCAACGGACTGATGCCCTGACTGTCGACCTGTTTTGGCGCCTGGCGTAGTCCTTTGTACGGCGAGACGATAGACGGGCCTTCCTGGTGACGCCATTGCTCTTTCAGTTAAGTATTTGTGGGTCGCTCCCAGAGTAGACTTGGTTGTTTGCATGGTTCCATTGCATTTGTGGTTCTTAGTCGTTGGTTCTTAGTTGTTGGGTTTTATTTGACAATTGCAATTGCCAAAAACCGAGGGTCTTGCATTTTTGCGAGGACATCGTAATTCGATAGCCCTTGAAGTTTGTAGACTCGGTTAGTGTGCACGATGCCTGGCCGTAGTACTTTGTTGGGTTTCCTTACATGTTGCAGCACGGATTCCCGACTGGAGGATTCATGTCCGATACCTCCCGTTGGAACTCCAATTTATGAACTCTATAGTCGCCATGGAGTAGGTCCTATCGTATATAATGAATGTTGGATTCGATATACTAAAAAAGATGGCGTTCTTAGTTGGCCACCTCATGGTAGTTTCGAAACTGCAATATTGAATAATCTTGAAACTAAATTATTTAAAAAGAAGGCTAGGCTGGCCATGTTTGATTCCTTTCGGTTATGGCGTAAAGAGGCCAGGCAGAAAGAAATTAAACAGTCTAAGAAAAATAAGAGAGAAAGTGTTATTGCGGTAATGTGAAATGCTGAACAGTATCAGCGAGACAAGGATGAGAAGGAGCAGGAAGTTTCTGCTAGATTGCATCATATGGCGGTGGATAAATGTTATCCGGTTCTACCGTCTAGTCCTGATAAGATGGGAGAAGAAACGGTCGAGGATCCCTTATTGTCTTATCTATTAAAATCACCACCTCCCTATGCACCAGATACTGTGGGTCCTGTGATTCCTCCTGCTCCCCAACCTGCTGTCTTGGCGGCTGCTGGACAGCCTGTTGTTCCTCCTGTTCTTCCGAATCCCCTTGTGCCGCAAATTGTTCATCCTCCGCTACCCGCTGTTTTCCCTATTGCTCCTTTGCCTGTACCTTTTCAGCCTATTGTTGCTACTACTCCTGCTATCTCGACTACTTCTGCTATTTCTACGGTTACCCCTAATGTAGTTACTCCTGTACCTCCTCCTTCTTCCCCTTCTGTTCGTAGTCGTATATTTAGTGCTGTCGCTAATCTCTATTCTCCGCTTTTTGGGCCGATACTTGGGTCCGATCTTTCTGATGTCTCTCAGAGGCGTAGTCAAATTCCCGATGGTAGAGAACGTGAGTCGTTAGTGAAACTGGCGCGTAAATGGATTAGTTATCCTGCAAAGTACGCTTCGCGTATAGTTTTCGAGACGTTTTCTCAGTTTAATGAGCCCACACAAAGATTTGTGTACGAGGAAATGTGTAAATTTTTGAGAGAAGAGTTGGACAATGATGCGGTAGACAATGTACCGCCCGAGATTACTGAACTTCAGAATCAATTCTCGAGTGGTATGATTGTGGGTGCTAATGTTCGACATGCTTTAGAGCGTCTGTTATCTTTTCGATCTATGGTATCACCTCGATCATTGTTTAGGGGTGAAGCTGAGGAGCGGATGGCACAACCTGGTCAGTACCCTATGCGGGAAGTTCCCCCAGTGTGGATGCCAGGTGATGCTGCTGCTAACCCTGTTATTTTACCACACTTTCAGAGAGTTTGGATACACCTCCCATGGAAGCGATCAGAAGTTTTGCAGGTGAAGTAAACTTTGCCTGACCCCCGCAAAAATCCGGCAGGTTATTATAAGGAGTTATCCCAATTAGTGGATGCTACTATTATGAACCTTGCCGACATCGACATGTTGTTCGGTAATGTAGTACCTCAACCGATTTGGGCGAAAATCCGCCAAGAGAATCACGTAGCCGAGTTAGGCGGTGATTGGGCTGCTCTTGCTGCGGCTGACGCACGGCAAGTCGGTGGGGCTAAGCCTGAACAGCTCATTGAGAATCTGCCCCAGAGGATAATTACACTTATGAAGACGCTTATGCCAGCAATGAGAGTTAACTGGGACAAACTGTCCGCGTGCAAACAAAAGAAGGACGAGAGTGTCTCCGATTTCTTTACGAGATTTGAGGAGGCATTCATCGATCACAGTGGTCAGGATATGAGCACTGAGGGAGGTCAGCGACTGTTTGTTGATAAATTTGTATCGAATCTGCTGCCTGAACTAAGCAACAAATTGAAGAACTCTGAAAGTTCGTGGGCTGTTTCTACCACTGCTCAAATATTAGCTACGGCCCAATACTACGAAAATAGAGAGAAAGAGGAAAGCGAACGTGCAGATAAGAAAACGAAAGATCTTAAAACTAAGGTCTTATTGCCGCAAGCGTATCCCCCGCGCCCGAATCAAAATGACTCGCAACAGCAAAATCGATTACAGCCACAGTTTACTAGGTCGCAGCCGCGTACTGCCTCCTCTACACCACGAACTATGTTGGGGTATAATCAATGTGCATATTGTAGGGGTGAGGGCCATCTGAAGTTTAATTGTCCAGTCTTGCGTGACCGAAACAATGGCGTTTCGGCTCGAGGAGGTCGTAGTGGTCCTCAACAAGCATCAAGTGGTAGAGGTCGCGGTGTTACTCAGAATCAGGATGAGCGTTTTGCCGCTTCAGCAGATTCGCAAAATTGCTTTGATCGACGCGATTTATTGGCTGGTAGATCTACACAGTATCATGTGGATGACTATTATGCCGAGCATGATGTTGCTGCTGATGGTAATTATTAGGACAGCCATAGACAAAGAAAGGGAGTGGTATCAGTTCCGGTTGATCAGAGAGGGCCTTACGTCGCAGTTGCCACAATGGGCGTAGTTGAACCTTTTCTGCTGGATACTGGTGCAGCGAAAAGCTCCATCATGCATTCGAAACTCCCTGGCGCGCCTTTGTCTGGCTTAACGAATGTTTCCGTTGGATTCTCTGGCGCCCCTGTTAGCAATCCAGTTTCTTGTCCGTTGCCCCTTACGATTGGGTCTCGTGAGTTAGAAGCTCCTTTGCTTTTGACTACTGGTTGTGGTGAGAATCTTTTGGGCCTGGATTTGTTGAAGCGGTTACACGCGACTTTGTACTGTTCTCCTGCGGGAGTGGAGCTTACGTTGGGTCAGAAAGTGATCTCGCCTATGTATTTGTCGACTGATAAGCTCCCACCGGAATTGAGTTCTCTTAGTCTTTGTGGGCGACGGGTCCCAACGACGTGGGCCTGTTGGAGATACCGCCTTATGTTGTTCAATTGAAGTCAAATGTGCGACTGCCACGCATTCCCCAGTATCGTATCTCTCTTGATGGAGAGCGAGCAATATTAGCGATCATTTACGATTTGATCGATAAGGATGTCATCGAAGAAACTCGGGGTAACGTGTGTAATAGTCCTATGTTACCTATTTTGAAACGAACTGATCCATCCAAGCCTCCTGTGTATCGTTTTGTTATTGATTTGAGGGAGGTAAATAAAATTGTGATTCCACAGTTTCCCGTGGTGCCTGACATTACGGCTTTGCTGACTCTGATTCCAGCTTCTGCATCTTGGTTCTCGGTAATTGATCTGAAGAATGCCTTCTTTAGCATTCCGATTGCTGAGGAAAGCAGAGATTTATTTGGTTTCTCATTAGGTGGTCGCAGTTTCAGGTTTAAACGCGCCCCTCAGGGCTACTGTGAGAGTCCATCGATCTACTGCCAAGCGCTTAAGAGCCAACTTGATGCGTTTGTGTTACCGGCTGGTGCGGCTTTGATTCAGTACGTTGATGATCTGTTGGTAGCTGCTGACACTGAACAGATTTGCAAAACTGCTACAGTATCACTGTTACAGCATCTATGTGATTTACATCACAAGGTGTCACCTTCTAAATTGCAATATTGTTGTCAAGAAGTAACCTATTTAGGTCACTTATTGTCAAAGGAGGGAAGAAGGTTGACCCCAGAAAGAATTGCAGCAATCGCTCAAATGACTGTGCCAACAACTCAGAGAGATGTGCGTGCCTTTCTAGGTATCACGTCATACTGCAGACAGTGGATCCCAAACTTTTCACTGTTAGCGAAGCCATTGATAGCTCTTACGTGCAAGGATGTTTCGACTCCTTTGCCATGGACGGAAGAATGTCAGAAAAGTTTTTCTGAACTGCGTGATGCGTTGTGTTCGGCTCCTGTGTTAGGTACTCCTGATTACAGTAAGTCATTTACACTATACGTTCACGAGAGAGAAGGTTGTGCGTTGAGTGTTTTGACGCAACAATTTGGTGGTAAGCAGCGTCCATGTGCATATTTTTCCTCGACCTTAGACCCGGTAGCTAGAGCGTTGCCGAGTTGCTTGAGAGCGACAGCGACAGCTGCGGTGTCTATTCGACAATCCGCAGGTCTGGTTATGGATAATATGCTCACAGTGATGGTTCCGCATGCAGTTGACACTCTCCTGAATCGTACAAAAACTCAACATCTGACGAGTGCAAGGTTGTCCGGTTACGAGTTAACACTTTTGGCAAGTCATATACAGATCAAGCGTTGTAATGTGCTGAATCCGGCGACATTGTTGCCGACTAATGTGGAATCAAATGATGTACCACCACATGATTGCTATTTACGAACTGAAGAAGAAACGAAGGGTCGTGTGGACCTGAAAAACACTCCATTGATAGACCCTGATGGCACTTTGTATGTTGATGGTTCATGTTTTAAGTTGCCGAATGGTGATGTGATGACTGCGTATGCTGTAGTGACGTTGAGTACGGTTGTGGAAACTGCGAGATTGAGTCAGAGTTCAGCGCAAGCGGCAGAGTTGATTGCGTTGACGAGAGCGTGTGTCTTGTCTAAGGGAAAGCGAGTGAATGTATTTACCGACAGTCAGTATGCGTTTGGTGTTGCACATAGCTTTGGCCGATTGTGGAAAGAGAGAGGATTTATGACATCGCATGGTACGAAGATCCAACACGGACAGCTTGTGAATGATCTTTTGGATGCACTTACATTGCCTAAACAGGTGGCAATCATTAAATGTAGTGCGCATCGGAAAGTTACGGATGATGTTGGTCGCGGTAATGCATTTGCGGATGAGATTGCTAAGGAAACGGCTAAGAATCTTGCGTCCCGAATGTATGTTACGAGTTCAGTGAGATGGCCGACGGAGACTGGTATATGTGAAGACACTGTTGAGAGCGTGAAAGCAATTCAGAATGAGGCCGCTAAAATTGAAAAGACCAAGTGGAAAGAAAGTACCTGAAAGTTAGACACCCATGGATGTTGGGTTGACTTGTCGGAATGTCAGAGGTGGATGTTACCAGATGCATATGTGCTAGCCGTTGTGACTATGGCTCACGGTTTGTCACGTATTAGCGCGAAAGGTATATGTAAGTTATTATCTCCTGTATGGAAGAATGATGGTATCGCTAAATGTGCTGAGAGGGTGGTTAAGAATTGTATGGTGTGTTTGATGTATAATCCTGGCAAGGGCACTCCCACTCCACCTGGCCATTTTGCCCCTCCTACATGTCCTTTTGAGGTTATCCAGCTGGACTTCATCCATATGGAGAGATGCAATAACCTGAAGTACGTTTTAGTTGTGGTTTGTGCGTTCTCCAGATGGATAGAGGCTTATCCTCTTAAGGATAATACTGCCCTATCCACAGCGAAAGTCCTACTGAAGGAATACTTTCCTCGGTATGGAATGCCACGGATTGTGTGGTCAGATAACGGAAGTGAGTTTGTGGGAAGTGTGATGCAGAGTGTGTGTAAGGGCCTTGGAATTCGACAGAAATTCCATAGCGCCAATCATCCTCAGGCAGCAGGTTTGGTTGAAGGGTACAATGGTACTCTGAAACTGAAACTTGCAAAGATACAAGCTACGACTGGTTTGTCGTGGCCTGATGCTTTGCCTCTGGCTCTCTTGTCAACCAGGGCGACTGTGCACTCTCGAGTAGGGCTTAGCCCATATGAGATTGTGTTCGGCCGCCCTGCGAACATTTGGGGAGTCCCGAGGCTTAAGGCCTTTGATAGCCTTGAGTATCCAATGTTAATTGATTATCTTCATGATCTGACTGCTAAACTGAGGTTAATTCATCAACAGGTCTTTGAAGCTTTACCGGCACAGACAGAGGGTCCTGGACATCGGCTCCAACCTGGTGACTGGGTTGTTACCCGCAATTTTGGCAGAAAACGCAATCTGGAGCCAAGATTTGTGGGCCCCTTTCAAGTGCTGTTAGCTACAAGGACTGCAGTTCGGTTGGAAGGCAGAAAGAACTGGGTGCATGCCACCCATACCAAAAAGGTTTTGATCCCTTCACCAGCAGATAATTGGGTGAGAACTGGTATTGCGACAGCGGAAACCGAGACTCCTCTACGTTATGTGCCGTTTAGCGATGCTCAACCTGTGGTAGACAATTCATTGCAGCCAGACACATCTGTTGAGTCATCAGTTTTGGAGAACTCAAGGTCTGAATTGTCATCTGATCGATTGAACACTGTTTCACCAGCTGAGCAATTATTTGAAGAACAGACTCGACCTGGAAGAAGTCGATATTTTCTTCGTTCACACGACAAAGACTAATACATTTTTTTTGTATTTTCCTTTACTGTTGCCACGAACATTAAGCCCGATTACATCCTTTGCTGATTGTTGCATTCTTTTTATGTGTACTTTACAGCTAAGAGATTTTTATTAAGTTGAATGTTTGTTTAAGAAAACCTATCATCCGGGTTAACCGTAGGGCCAGGCGGGTACTTCCTTCTGTTTAGCAGGTTCTGGACACTAGGTCAGTTACCCTTTGTCGATTCCTGGGAACTCCTGGGAATTGATAATCGCTACTCAGAACGAAGTGCGTCAAGAACGTACAGACGGTTTTTAGAGGATGGCATTCTCTAAGCTGTTGGAAGTAGAAGGGATGTCGGCGCAAAGATCAAAATTGCATAAGATTGTGCGAACAAAATGTTTTTTGTTTCAGGTATTTCTACTGTTTCTGACTGTTTCTATGCTATTGGTGGGCGGAGTGTATTTTGGGATACAGTCGTTATTGCCTTCCATTTCGCCTACTTTTCCTCCTAAACTGAGTACTATTACTACTGTTTCCCCACATTCCTTTCATCCTCTGCCCCAACATGAACAGGTTAGACGTGCGGAGTTCATGAATAACTCCTTTGTTCAACTCCTACATCAGCATCAGTTGGTGATGAATACTACCAACTGTTGGGTGTGTGGATTAATGCCACATACCATGGATAGGGGCATCCCGTATTTGGTTCTTCCTTACAGTTCCCAAGGGTCAGCGCGAGCATTCCAAACTATGTTTCGTAGTGCACTAGATTCCTACCCCAGTCGAGAGCCACGTTCCGCAAACTTTGGTCCTGGTCAGTACCACAAGCCTTTGGCGATAGCGATTGCTGATCTAGATCGAGATATTTTCGATGCATCGCTTATTCCAGATGAAGAGGTACGAGCATATCAAGATCTGAGTGAGACTGAGTATAGTATGTCAGTGGGTGATAGACAGCTCAAGAGCTCGTCTCCAATATGGATAGTACCCCACCTCGGTAATTTCTGCTTGAAAGGTCTTGGTCGAAATCCGAGAGCCCAGCTTGGGGAGAGTGCTTGTACTGACACGTACGTTCTACCGATGCTCTCTTCCCCTGTTTTCCTGACTGCCAAGGGTACCTATTTCGTATGTTATGAGCGTGCATATACATGGTTGCCCCGTGACTTCTCGGGTACCTGTTATATTGCGAATCTTTTGCCACCGACTTTTACGGTTGCCTCAGACTATCACAAAACTAGAGTTGTGAGAGGCGTTGTCAGCAAAGAGGACACTGCGGGTCAAGAAGCAGGAGACTTCTTTAAGGGTTTCTTGCCGTTTTGGGGACCTATGGTTAATAGTAGGAACCTGAGACAGTTGACCCGCGTGGTAGAATTGACTGCTAACATAACTGCGAGTGCTCTTTGTAATTTGACAGCGGAAATTCAGGCGGATAGACTTATGACGTTGCAGAACCGTATGGTTCTAGACGTTGTTCTTGCAGACAGAGGTGGTGTGTGCAAAGTGATTCATTCGAGCTGTTGCATTTTCATTCCTGACAACGCTCCAATCGTTTACCAAGCCATCTCGAAGTTGCATAAAATGTCCGGACGAGGGTAATTGGACGCTTCTAGGATGGTTTTGGGGCTTGATATCAACTTGGGGTTGGAAGATTCTGATGATCGTAGGGGTTGTTGTAACGTTTCTGTTCACGTGTTGTCTTTGCGTACAGTGTGGTCCGGCCTTATGTGGCCTCTGTGCTACAGCGTGTATAAGACGGCCATCAGTTACCAAAGAGACGTTGATGGATAGAATGATGTTCCAGCAACAACTGAACGATTTGATGAATATCGAAATCGATTCTGATCTCGACTAGTGCTTGCCTACATGAGGGAAAAAGGAGCGTCTGAGGTTCCGTAAGAATCAGAACGGCATTTTTGATATGTTCGAATATGGACGAGTTTGGTATCTACGAACCGCAAATGACGAGTTTAGTGGGTGTATGCGTTTTCGCTACGCTACTATGTATGGTTCGTCTCATTTGTGGGTATGTCCATCTGAGTCCTTGGGTTCCATTTTAGATACGGCGTCCATTTTGTCTCTTGCCCTCAAGTAGCCAGCGAACAGACACTGTCCGCTTCGTGACCCTGGGATTCCCAAGCTTTCGTGGAGGACACATGTTCCTTTGAAGGTGTCTTTATGATGAGGGGGATGACACGGCAAGGGCAGATGGCCCCGCTCGAGGCTCATCTTCCCGTGCTAGTTTATTGTTTCAGTCGTGCATACATTAGGCACGAGGTCTTTGATCCTGCAATCAAGTTTCCGATATTGCTCTCTACATTGTTTTCTAAACTGTTATGCATCCTTGTTTTTTCCTTTGCATCTGTCTCTGTCCCTTCCTCTAATTCGTTACGGTCAGAATGGAATGTGCTTAATGTGCTTTTACAGTTGGGAACCGGCAATGCTGCTGTAATTATGTTTCGGGTTTCTGAAAACATGAATGCAACCTTTTTGAAGTTTACTATGGGAACTGAGTTGTAACCTTTTGTCCGCCATGTTGTGCAATGACCAAAATGTGTATAAAAGGAGCGATCCACTTGTGCAATTTGAAGCAGTCTCTCAGAACCTACACGCTGTGTACTTCTTGCGATTTCTGTATCCCTGCAGTAAATAAATGCTGATCTCTGACGCCGCAGGAAGTGTCCCGTGTCTCTGTGTTTTGTACGCCGGAGCAGGTAACCCACGAAGGTTTCAGGTGTTGTCCCCTGGCACCGCTGGGCCTTAGAATAGCCCAGTCCTTCAACATTATCTCACTTTATGGGTGAAATAGTAAGATCCTTACTCAGGTCATGAGCATAGGGTATAGGCTAGCCCACTAATACTGGTCTAGACCACCTACTCTTTTCTGCGACATACATCCAGTCTAATATGGCCGCTGTGCTTACTGAGGTCTGCCGTTCTGAGAGGGAAGAGACACTCCGCACTCGGGGAATTCCCTTGACCTATGTACATCGATTCTAGTCGAAACAGGAGTATGACGCAATACCCTTTTCGTACAAGAAAATT
Organism: Triturus cristatus; assembly: GCF_964204655.1. Classification (NCBI taxonomy): domain Eukaryota; kingdom Metazoa; phylum Chordata; class Amphibia; order Caudata; family Salamandridae; genus Triturus; species Triturus cristatus. The sequence continues at coordinate 449,066,107 of NC_140594.1, forward strand.
CTACTGTACTTACTGAGGTATTTAGAATTACCTGGCTCCGTAATTGCACTTGCAACAGGAACTGACAATTTAAGATTTGTATCCTTGGATATGTGAGGAGCTGTGCAAAATATTTGAAAACATAGTATGATGGAATACACACGTTTTATTTGCTAAACCCATTGTAACCATTGGGGGTGAAAGAACCAGTATGTATGTACACTACACAATGGATGCCACTGTAACTAGGAAATGTTGGTCCTATTTCTGTTTCCACACTGCCTATGTATTGCATTCTTTTCCGGTGACTCACTGTGTGACCAAGCTTGCTTGTCAAGCGAAACGCGTAACCTGGAATAAACAACCACTGGTGTCAGCTAAACTCTGAGTGATCGCCTTACGTGTATTTAAAAAAATTATCCTGTTTGGCATGCTCCGCCAACTCTCAGCGATCCTCTGCATAGTGAGGGGGAAGGCAGAAGGAGCCAGCACTACTGCAATATATATATATATATATATATATATATATATATATATATATATATATATATATAATCGCAAAACACCTCCAAGTGAAGACGCCAACCAAGGTAAGTTTTACTCCTTCATTTGAGGACTATGCAGAATCCGCTCTCCTGCCACAGATGTAATCAATTCTGCCAGACGCCTTTCGGGCACTCACACCGCCCTTGTTCACAGGCATTGCAGAAAGGAAACAGCGGCCATATCGTGAAAAACCTGCATGTCATTATCAAACACCCGCTACTGGAAAGTTCCGCCCCAATGGGCGTGTGCACCATTGCACTATGGTATTTGCAGTCCACGATATAAAATGAATCCCTGGTGGGTGCCGCTGCACCTTAAACTTTATGTAAATCCTTCCCCAGTGAGTCACTTGTGGCAGGTAAGACTGGAACCCTGCAATACTCAATGTCACTCCAAAATGGGCTCACCTTTCCACATCGAGCACTGCATGTTCACGGCGCTATGGACCCACTACCTCTGCGGTGGAGCGTCTTCGCGGCTAAGGCAGCCACTTAAATCAAATCGCAAAACACCTCCAAGTGAAGACGCCAACCAAGGTAAGTTTTACTCCTTTATTTGAGGAATATGCAGAATCCGCTCTCTTGCCACAAATGTGATCAATTCTGCCAGGCGCGTTTCGGGCACTCACACCGCCCTTGTTCACAGGCATTGCAGAAAGGAAACAGCGTCCAAATCGTGAAACACCTGCATGTCATTATCAAACTCCCGCTGCTGGAAAGTTCCACCCCAATGGGCGTGTGCACCATTGCACTATGGTATTTGCAGTCCACGATATAAAATGAATCCCTGGTGGGTGCCGCTGCACCTTAAACTTTATGCAAATCCTTCCCCAGTGGGACACTTGTGGCAGGTAAGACTGGGACCCTGCAATACTCAATGTCACTCCAAAACGGGCTCACCTTTCCACATCGAGCGCCACATGTTCACGGCACTATGGACCCGCTACCTCTGCGATGGCGCGTCTTCGCGGCTAAGGCAGCCGCTTCAATCATATCGCAAAACACCTCCAAGTGAAGACGCCAACCAAGGCAAGTTTTACTAGTTTATTTGAGGACTATGCAGAATCCACTCTCCTGCCACAGATGTAAACAATTCTGCCAGACGCGTTTCGGACACTCACACCGCCCTTGTTAACAGGCATTGCAGAAAGGAAACAGCGGCAATATCGTGAAACACCTGCATGTCATTATCAAACTCCCACTACTGGAAAGTTCTGCCCGAATGGGCGTGTGCACCATTGCACTATGGTATTTGCAGTCCACGATATAAAATGAATCCCTGGTGGGTGCTGCTGCACCTTAAACTTTATGCAAGTCCTTCCCCATATATATATATATATATATATATATATATATATATATATATATATATATATATATATATATACACGTATACATATATACATATATACATATATATATGTATATATGTATCTATTTATGTTCACTGAAAAAACTAAGGTTACAGGGACATTATTGTTAGAAAATATAATCACCTTGTAAGTTGCAGCGGGGCAAAGATGGCGTCTGACTAGTGGCAGTAGAGAACGCTCCCGATGCCAAAACGGAAAATGAGGCTTTAACGGTGTATTAAGGATACATACCCCATGGAAGCAACCCTCAGCACAGGCGATTTTGTGTCAGCGGCCGAGGGATTGATTTATGAATTTCTGGCGGCAGCAGCGGCATTGTTTGCGGAGCTCCGAGAATGGAGAGCCGGGTTGAGAGCCAGGCTGAAACCGGACGCAGGTAAAGGGACAAGCGCAGCGAGCGGTGGAGAGAGCAGAGTCAGCGGGAAAGCCGAGAACGGCGAGAACGGCAAGAGAGACGACGGGACTGCTGCCATCGCGGGAGGAGCCAGGTGGGCAAGCAGAGCACCGAGAGATCGGCAACACAGCTCTCGGAGCGCGTTTCCAGGAGAGGAGCTCACACTCGAGTCAGTGGTTTCTCGGGGAAATTCAAGAATAGCCAGCGGCACCCTCAGCAACACTTTCAGGATGCCGCCAAAAGCGACGCGAGGAGGGAAAGGAAGAGTCCTGGATGCTGAGCAGACAAGCAACAAACTACTTGCATCCCAGAAGGACGTGGAGAAAGCCAAGATTAGTGAGGATGCTGAAAATGGTGAGAAACCTCCAGGTGAGAGCGGGGGTGCAGCATCAAACATGGGGGCCTGGAGTAACATTAGGGGAAAGAAAGTTTGGGTGCCAAGCTCAGTCTCAGGCTCGGAGACCCTGACAGGCACTAATTCTTTGGTTCGGGCTGCAAATCCTGGTGGAAATATAGGAGGCACTAAATCCATCACGGGGTATTTTTCCCCTGTCAGCCAGGACACTACAGTTAATATAGCCAAAACAGCTAATGGAGGTAACACAAATGACAAATCTGTGCCGGCCCTGGAAAAGAGAAAGAGGGATAAAAACATGACTGTACGCAAAGGTAAAGTAGATACGCAAGAGAATGCACGAAAGACTCCTGAGACACAGGACATTAACTCTGAGACGCAGTGGGGAGAGATTATGGAGGGTCGTGAAATTGAAATTGAAGAGATTCAAGAAGAGCTCGATAAGGGAAGCACAGAGTCGAATCTAATGGTTTCTTTAAATCAAGTACAAGGCCAAGTAGGCCCCCCTGAAGCTGAGGCAGCAGGATTAGAGGTGATAAGTGTGGAAAGTACAGCAGGCACGCCAAATATAGAAGCATTATTGACTAAGAATCTGATTCTGGGAGCTGCCGCAAGTAGTGGCCCCAGTGGCACAGAGGATAATATAGACGCAGCTGACAATTTTTTCTCAGTGACTGACGGGTCTGAAGAAATTCTATCTGAGTTAGAAAGAAGCGATGAGGAGGCCTCTACAGACGCCAGTCTTGGTCTTAGCTCAGGGAGTAGCAGAATCTCCCTTAAAGAAAGGGACATAGCCGTTAGAAAAAAGAGGCTTTCAAAACGACAAAGAGACACCCAGTCACAGGAAAAAGCGCTTAGCGGGCAAAGGCGTGTAAGCGGAGGGGGTAGCGCAATAAATCTAAAATGGGATTATTCAGCTACCCAGGAGGTTTACCCGGAACCACTGGTACAGGGGGGTGTTGGAGAGCCAGAAATGGAAGCTCCTCCGCTGCAGCTGATATTAAATTCGATAAAACAACTCCAAGAGGCAACAAAGAGTGAGGGGAGGAAAAATCGGCTCGCAACCAGGAGTCTGCAAGGCTCAATTAAAAGAGTAGCCAAAATCTGCTCAGATACAAAAACGAAAGTATCCCATCTAGAGGACCGTATCAGTACCATGGAAGACCGACATGCAGAAGATACAGCCAAGGTGAAAACACATGATCAACAACTCTCTGACATCCAATGGAAATTGGAAGAATTAGAAAACCGCCAACGCCGGAATAATCTAAGAATCTTGGGTATCGAAGAGGGAAAGGAAGGGAATGATGTGAGAGCCTACGTACTGAAGATGTTGAAAGGAGCCTTTCCTGAGCTGAGCCACTGGGACTGGGAGAAGGAAGTTCAAAGAGTTCATCGATTCCCATTGATGATGAAGAAGAAAGAGACACAGGCTCAGGCTCAGGGCGGAACTCAGAGACCACAGAGGCCAAGAGCTATACTGATTTTTTTTGGAAACTTCTTATTAAGGGAGGAAGTGTATGCCAAAGCCCGTCCCAACTCTAAATGCTCGTTCGATGGCCAAACTTTTTTTACAACCCCTGATTATTGTCATACAACAGTGGAAAGGAGATGGAGACTGAGAGAGCTGCTAGATCCATGCCATCAAATGGGATTGCAGGCTTATTTGATGAACCCTGCCAGGTTGAAGATTATATATAAAAATACGGTTAGAGTATTTACCTCTGAAGTACAAGCCAAGGTGTATATGGACACATTAAAAAAAGATTAGTACCATTGCCTGAAGGAGGAAATATAAGAAATATATGGGCCATGTAGATCTACTTTAGATATTGGCGATAGGGGGAGGGAAAAAAAAAAGGGGGGGGTAGAAAATGAAGGAGGGGTATGACAACAGAAGAAGAAGAAATGGACGATATGGTCGTATAATACACCGGAAAAAAAAAAAAAAAAAAATTTTAAAGGATTTTTGGCTTAGGGAGGCTGACAGTCAGACTCCATCACAGAGACCTATCGGTCTGCTTGCCTCACAGGGTGGAGGGAAGGGAGGGAGGGGAGGGGAGGGAGGGGCCTGTAGGAAGGGTGGGATAGGGGGGGGTCTAGGGGGAGAAAAGAGAGAGAAAATGACATCATCATCATATAGAAGGAAGAAGGAAGGGATTAAGTGGGAAAAGGGGAGAAAAACTCGAACTCTATGCGGATAGTCACAATCAACATAAGCGGATTGAACGATGCTAAAAAACGGAGAGAGCTGAAAGAATATCTTAGGGCAATACACGCTGACATAGTATGTGTACAGGAGACACATATTGAGATATCTCAAAAATTCTTATTAGAGCAATTAGGGTATCAACTCCTAATATGTACAACGCAAGGGTCTAGGACACGGGGGGTGGCGGTATTGGCACGGGGCGGCATGGTGACAGTAAAAAAAAAGAAGGCAGATCCTCAAGGTCGATGGGTCATAATAGAATGCAAGGTGCAAGAGTTTGTCTTTACATTATGCTCCATCTATGCTCCAACAGTCGATGATCCAGAGGCCTTAGATCAGATCAACGCACAATTGACAAACTGGCCTATGCCGATTATAGTCTGTGGAGACTTGAACATCAATGGCTTATATGGTCTGTGGAAAAATGATCCAATTAGATTTACAGGTCGAAAAAAGAAAAGCCATAGGGCACTAATACAGATGATGCAGGATAACGGGCTGACGGATATATGGGAACAGCAAAATACTGGGGGAGGGGGAAGCACCTATTATTCTGCGCCACACAAATCTTTAGCTAGATTGGACTATTTTCTGGTATCAGCAGTATTGACGACGATCTCTAAGGTTAGAAAATTGCCACGGGTGGTATCAGACCATAGCCCTTTGATATTAGATATTGCTATCTCAAATCAACAAAAAGAGAGATCTAGCTGGACCTTCGAGAGAGCTCTGTTGTTTGATCCTAAGTATGTTACCCAGATGGATAGCTGGCTAAAAGAATATTTAAAGGTAAACAGAGGATCTGCTTCCCCCAGAATAGTTTGGGATGCTATGAAGGCGGGCATAAGGGGGGAGACTATCAGCTTTACATTAAAACGAAATAAACTAGAGAAAGAAGAAATGGAGGGAAAACAGAGATCAGTCGCTGCTGTCGAAGAAGAATTAATTAAAGCAATAGAGGCCAGGCAAGAGGTCGCTGGAATATTACAAAGGGTGGCAATAGCAAAGGCAGCAGTGAGTGAGTCGCTTGCAGTCAAAGCGGCTGGGAAATATATGGCGTGGAAACAGGACCAATATGAATTCAGCGAACAGATAGGGCGTATCTTAGCTATTAGGACACGACAGGCGGCCACTAAAGGAGAAATTTTACAGGTTAATTCCGTGGCAGGGATAGCGGCGACAACACCAAGGGGGATATGCTCTGTTTTCCAAGAGTTTTACCAGAATTTATATAATCCTGAAAGTGGCGCTGCAGATGGTGAAATAGAGAAATACTTAGAAAGCGCGCTAGTAGAGAAAATAACAATGGAGGATAGAGCGGAGTTGGAGACTAATTTCTCGATAGAAGAGGTACGGGCAGCAATTAAGGATTTACCTGCCGGGAAAGCTGTGGGTCCTGATCTTATACCGCTCGAATTCTATAAAAAATTCCTCCCTAGCATAGAAGAGGATCTTTATCAACTAATGGTAGCTACACAAAGAGGGGAGATACCTCCTGAATCATGGGGGGAAGCAACTATGGTGGTATTCCTAAAAAAGAACAAAATTTCAACCGACCCCGGGTCATATAGACCCATAAGCCTGATGAACAGTGACACTAAGGTTTACTCTAAGATATTAGCTAATCGCCTTAGTGCAGTCATAGGCAAGATTATTTCTCCCCGACAGCATGGGTTCATCCCAGGAAGGGGCACAGCGGACCATATCAGAAGGGTGTGTGCATTGTTTGACGGGACGGCAGCCTCACGAGACCCTATGGCCTTAATTTTGTTAGATGCTGAAAAAGCGTTTGATAGGGTCTCGTGGGGCTTCCTTTGGGCGGCTTTAGGGAAGGCAAACATAGGAGATGTCTGTATTGGGGCTTTGAGAGCTCTATATAAGAATCCCACGATAAGATTAAGGATTATGAGAGAGCAGAGCGAGATAATAAAGATTGGACGGGGCACCAGGCAAGGGTGCCCCTGCTCCCCGCTACTCTTTGCCTTCTATATAGATGCTTTCATAAGAAAGATTGAGTTAAATGAAAATATCAAACCTGTTGTCTTGAATGGATTTGAAACAAAAATTTTAGGGTATGCTGACGACCTAGCCATAACATCTACGGACCCGGCTGCAGCGCTGCTAGAAATAGAAAGGGAAGCAACGGTTTACGGGGCGCTCTCGGGGTATAAATTAAACCAGAGCAAAACTCAAATAGTAATTAATAAAAAGGTAACGATGGTGGATCAAAGAATTACAGACTCAGCTACTTATCTAGGGATAACAATAACTTCAGATCTCTCGAAGGTAGTGGAAATGAATTTGGGGCCGGTTATAAAAAAGGCTAAAGGGGACTTAGATAGACTAAATAATCTACACTTAACAATAATTGGCAGATGCAATTTAGTAAAAATGATCTTTTTGCCCAAAGTACTATATCTGTTCCGCACCATCCCACTAAAATTTAATAACAGTTGGTTCTGTGAAATAGAAGGACTCACAAATCGTTTTATCTGGGCCAAAGGCAAAACACGGCGAGCATTGAAATTTCTGTCGTTACTGAGAGAGCGAGGGGGCCTGGCGGCACCTGATTATAGGGCTTATTATTGGGCGACTGTCCTGCAATATATCAGAGGATTAGTGGGTGGAAGTATGGAGGATCGGTGGAGAGTAGGAGAGAGCGTCCCTGATATATATGAGCTATTGATCAAGGACTCTAATAAGTGGCTTCTCTCGTTTAATGAAGGTAGCTATTACAAAAAAGTCAAGTTCAAGACTCTAGGCGCGGCAATGGCTGTATGGTCAACTGCCAGGAAGAAAATGAAAATGGGGAGGATGAATTATTACACCCCGTTATTTAATAATCAGCTATTGCCAGAGGTCTTTCACGATCCAGTTATGAGGAGGTGGGATATGATGGGGGTAAAAACGATCGGCGACCTTATGGGTGCAACAGGTCTCATAACATTCGATCAAGCACAGCAGCTATATAGCTTAGACCGTAGGGAGTTTTTCAAATACCTTCAAATAAGATCAGCTTTGTTAAAAAAACAGGGAGGGGATATCAACTATCGGAGAGTAGAAATCATGGAAATCTTAAGAGATAAGAAGGGCTGCTCAATATCCCAGGTATACGGGGAACTGACCAGGCACAAGGAGGACGATAGTGCAAAGGTTATAGAAAAATGGAATATAAAATTGAATTTATCTGGGAATGAGGTTGAAAAAGCTTTCAAGTTATTAAATTCAGTGTTAAGAGTAGCCACCCTACAAGTCCAGCAATACAAGACCATGTTCGAGCTCTATTACACCCCACATAGAATTGCTCAATGGGGTGGAACGACGGGAGTGGTTTGCCCAAGATGTCAGGCAACACAGGCAGATACTATACATATGTTTGCTGCATGCCCCGCCTTGGATTTGTTTAAGAACTCAATAGAGCAATTTTTGGATAGAGCACTAGGGATCAAAATTACTATAACTAGCGAAGTCATGGTTCTGGGGGTAACTAGGGATGGAGTAGAAATACCCCAATTTGAGTTTATATATATAGCGATGATTCTGAGTCGACTTTGTGTCGCAACAATGTGGAAAGATCCAAATCCGCCAACGTTCCAACAATGGCTATCACGATTATTAGCGGTATATGCATTAGAAAAAGCCTTGTACGATAAAAAAGGATGGAAGACAAGACAAATGGGGAATCGGATATGGGCCCCTATTGCCAACTGGAAAGAGAGGCTTGAAAAAGATTAAAATATTGGCACTCTCCGTTTTTGATTGGGGGCAATCGGCTAGCCCTCCATACTTTCTTTCTTGTCATGTTTTGTTTTTCTTACTTTTAATTTTTTGTGTTTTTATTTTCTTCTTTTTGACGAAACTGCATAATGAAATGTATCATTAAATAAATATAATTCTTGATGATGATGAATAAAAAAAAAAAAAAAAAAAAAAAAAAAGAAAATATAATTTAAGAATCCTTAGAAATTCACAGAAAAAAACGCAAATGTTACAGGTATGTTACAGGTAGACTTATATCAGTGAATTTCTAATGTTTTTTTTTTAATTTTACTTCCTAACTATAACTCCCTGGAACCTTTTTTTTCTAGTGGAAAGAAATATATATATCCATATATATAATCATGTATGTGTATATATATATATATATATATATATACACCACCACAGTCGCGGGTCTCCTTGCCTCTTTCTGGCAGCGGGCTTGAGATGAGGTCGCGACCCTTGGTCCTTTGTACTATGTGTACAGAATCCACTCAAGCCCAAATATTCTTGAAGCGTGTAAATTTATTTAAACATGCAGCAAGTAAACGCCCGACGTTAGTACAAACGACCAAGGCGAGTATAAATATATATGCATATATATATCTAAATATATATATATATATATATAAATATTGCACTTTTTCATGACAAATGACCACCAGTAACACTGTGTCTTTTTTTTTGCAATCTACTATATAAGCGCATTTATGCGGATATCATGTGCCATTTTCAATGCTCACTGACAATAATTGTCTGATATAAAATTTACAAAATATATAGCATGGCAACTCACAATGGAATGTTAACACAAATTTGGGCAACAAAATGTAAATATTGTAATTATACCTCCCGTTATTCGATTTATATATATCAAATTGTGATTTAGAAAACAGACTATCTATGTTAGCTATATGTAGTGTGTCCTCAGTTTTCAGTTTCTAATCACATGGTGTTGCAAAAAGAAAAAAATCACTAATTAAATTCGTTCAATGTACCCTTTAAAAGGGATGTTCTTTCATTTGCCTGACGATCTGTGACCAAGGGCGGACGCCCGAAACGCGTCAGATTTGGTGAACTTGCCTTTTTAAATAAACTTGCCGAAAGAAGACTGGGACTTGCGTGGTTTTTCCTCGTTGCTGCCTGCCTGGTGGTTCTGTGGTGAAAGACTTCTGTTTGCGCATATATAAATATATATAAACATTTTGAAATCCAATGAAAATCATTAAACATCATAGCTTTAGAGATAAGTTATAGATTTTATAAAACCTTTGAAATTCACTGAAAAAACCATAGGTTTCATGCACATTATAGTTAGGAATTGGCATTTAAAAACCTTAGAAATTCACTAAACAAAACATAGGTTTCAGGGGCGTTATAGTAAGCTGGACATTTCCCTCATACAAAACCCTAGAAATTCCCCCGTTATAGTTAGTTCAGCTAACTATAATGCCCCTGAAACCTATGTTTTTTTTAGTGAATTTCTAAGGTTTTTTATATGCCAATTCCTAACTATAACGTGCATGAAACCTATGGTTTTTTCAGTGAATTTCAAAGGTTTTTTAAATGCTAATTCCTATCTATAACTTATCTCCAAAGCTATGATGTTTCATGATTTTCATTGGATTTATAAATTTTTCTATTTCAGTGTGTCAATTCCTTTAATTATGTTTTTTTGAAATACTTTTTTGTCACCATTTTCTAAACTTATTTTTTCAATTAATTCTTTTAAAAATTAAAAAATATTATTTGTTTTTTAAGAACATTTTTTAAATATTTTTTATATTTTTTAAAATATTCTTTAACTATAGTTTCAAAACTTTACTTTTTATTTATTTTTTCAATTTTTTGGGGGATTTGCGCACCCTATTCGCACCGTTCTCGATCCCTGCGCGAAAGCATCCGCGTACGGTATGCGTTGGGTACGTGTTTGGTGCGCGATTGCAATGCAACCGGTACGCGAATCCAAGCCTATACGTGACACGTACGATGCTTGATACGGGAAGCTTGCACGCTTCCGCGATACGTCATATGCGTATATGACGCGGTTGGTGCGCGAATCCCGTGAAATATTTTACATTTAAAAAAACACATATATATGTATTTCATGTGAGACGAACTCTAAACTACTCATAAAAGTAATATATTTTTACTTCTAATCCTATTTTTTTTTTTTATTCAATTTCGCGGATGTGCGCTGGGTGCGTGCTGCGTATGCGCATGGTGCGTGGATCCCATGTGACCTGAAAAAAAGAGATTTGATTGGTTCACTACACTTCCTATTCTTACTATTGTAAGACCCCAACCATTTCAATCATTCTTCTTTGACCTTCTTTGGAGGAGCATCTCTCTGCAGAGAAGAACTTTTTTTGGGAGATTTCCACAGCTGCTATTCTTTTCATTCTAAAGAAAATGGCTTCTGGACAGCAAGCACCATCTGATTCAGACCATTCTTCAGATGATGGGTTTCTTCCAGAAGCTCCTCGCCATCAACGATATAGTTCAGTGGTATGGAAATTTTTTACCTTTGCTGATGGAGAAACAAAGACAAATGCAACTAAGGTGATGTGCAAAATTTGCCAGAGAGTCCTATCAAGAGGAGATCCAACTAAAAAATGCTCTTGCGGGACCGCAAGCATGATGAAACACCTCAGGACTCTCCACCCCATCAACCTGGCAAGGGAAGAATGCAGAAGAATGCATCACAACCCTCCGCCAGCAGTGGAAAGTACACCTACAACACCGCCAACTGTTGTTCATACGTCCCGAATTTGGACAACTTAAAATTAGTTGCATTAAATGCCACAAACTCCTGTGTTACGGTGAGCAGTCCGTTGAGCTTATCTGCAGGGCGCAGAGAAACCATCACTGTTAATATTTGAATTTTTTCGTAAAGTTCACTTTTTTGTTCTTCATGTTCCCTTTTTTTGTATAAAAAAAATTAAATCACAAAATCGTTGAAAAAACTACAAAAAAAATATAAAAGAAAAAAGAAGAAAAAAAAAAGTACTTTCCTGGTTTAAAAAAAGTGCTATATTTGTTAGTTAGTGTGTGAAAGTATAGATGAATGTATGTGTAGTACGTAATTGACTGAACAAATGCATTAGTAGTGTATGGTGAATGTATAAGTGCAGAACTATGAGGAAGTGCTGCAGCATCACATAGTAAGCTCTTGAACTGCAGTGTGTTGTGGTACTTCCGAAGCACAGGGATGCAACATATGTACGTAAAGATGTTGCAAATCTATTCTTCTCTCTGCACGGCTGCTTAAACTGCAGCCATGTGGTGACACAGGCACCCTTGCACCATAGTGCAAGGATATCTGTGTCATGTGCTGTTTGTTTTTGTGCAGGAATACACACCTTCCTGCACAAAAACAATCAGGAAACGCATTTTTCTCCTTCAATGTATGCTGAACATTTTAGCATGCATAGAAGATTAAAAAATGAGGAGAAATGAAAACAATTCTCCTTGTTGTGCTTTCCTACACCAATTGGAGAATGGTGCAGCATTCGCACACATATCGAGATTTATGATTTCTGATAAATCTGGAGATGTGTCTTGTTCTATGAGTATTCAGTGCAATCACGCACAACAACACTTATAGAACACCCTTTCAACACAAAGTGGTGTGTATGATGAGGTTGTATTTACATGGAGTAGACAAAGTACACAGAGTGCCTTTTCTCTCTTTGTAAATATGAAAGAGTATCTGCCGCAGTAACTATGTTACAAAAAGTGACATATTTCAGTTTTTAAAATTGCTTGCGAATGATAGAAGGTGAGCACAGATTTTGTCTGCAAAGATGCTCAAAGAAGAATGATTGAAATGATTGCGGTCCTTCAATAGGTACAATGGTTAATATTATGAACCACTCAAATCTGTTTTTTTGGACGTCACATGATATCCGATAACAGGGAGATTTCAAAACTACATAGGTATAAACAGAGTGTTTTTTAAAACGTGTTGAAACTTTGTAGCTTCTTGCAGAACTGCCCATTCTGCATATTAATACTTAGTTAAACTTACCTTCACAGTAATAGAAATTAAAAATGGAACACATTTTTTTCAGATTTTTTTTGTAATGTAATTTGAGGTAAATTGCTTATTTTAGAATTAGGATCTGTGAAAGAAAAGAAAAAATAGTTATAACATGTAATAATAAATTTTTACAACACATCATAATTTCAACAAAGTAATTTGTTTGCCTTTTTTGCTGTTCTTAGAATATATTAAATTTCACTAGAAATAGTGATTTCAATCGTACTCATCACTTAACAGCGGGCAAAAAAAACCAATCAAAAAGATTGTTTAAAAAAAAACAACATGCTATTCTCAGTAAAATACCAGAAAATACAGATCACACATATATGAAATGCTTATGGCTAACACAATTTTATAACTTTAACTTATAAAAACTGCAAATGCTGTCGCTTTAAAATATTCACCGAGTCAATGAGCACAAAAAAGTCCATAATTCAAACATATTCCTTTCCTTGAGGCCAAATGGTATTTTTGCACTCCTTTTTATGTAAATTGCCCAATGGTAGTCCTATTAAATTATAATAATAAATTCTTCAGAGAGTGAATTATCTTCCTAAAACTTTGACTTTAAAAATATTAGGTAGGAATTTGGTAATTACCTAGGCAAACTTTGTTTGAAAAACAACTGGGAATCATTACAAAGTGTCCAGCCTTTGTCACATTTTAGATAGGCAGTGTAATGTCCACATGTTGTGGAAGGACCATCATGGAAAATTATTGCAATTGCTCCAAAAGTCGTTCCTGATATTGATAGTTGTGTTTCTACAAATTGCTTTATTAAAGTATCCTATTTTCTTCCATCAGCTGTACAACGTTGCATCATTAAAATTATGTATTGTCCATATTTTGTTAAAAATAATGTGGATAACATTTCTGAATTACATTGGCTACACTCCATGTGTTGATTTGCACCTTTAACTAATTTATTGAAAGACACTGATTTACAGTCTGGTAATGTTAAATGCAGAAATCTTTCAGTGTCTACATTAGTGGTACATGTATACATGCAATTTTCACAATGATGTTCCCATTTGTAAGAAAGGCCAAAAATATTTTCTATTTCTACACCTTCATTTTAAAAAATGGTAAGCCTATACATTAAAAATTCCTGAGCATCTTGTTGGATATTTTGTGTAAATTGTGTAGAACCAGAACACACATCCAAAAGATTACGAACATCTGAAACAGATTGTATTTTATTTGTGTCTGTTGTCAATTTTTCATAAACAGAGAACAAAATCTTTTTTGCATATTCTGCATAATTTGTTCTTGCAAACCTTCAAGATAAAAAACAACATTGAGCACTACATTAGCATGGCAGTTGACACCTGAACTATTTTCAAACTGATAACCAACAATCTCTTCAATAGTGTCCTTTTTCTTTTTACTTGCAATCACAACATTATCTTGTTCTTTTCCCTTCTCTACACCTTCAGAACCGATATTCTCAAACCTTTTTCGACCAACCACACGCTTTTCAAATACAGGATATTGACCTAAATTTGGAGCATACACCCTTCTTAACCGATTATACTCTTTTACACAGTTTGCATCTGCAGTAACCTTTGTCTCATCAAGATCAATCAAAAACAAACCAGATAATGTTCTGACTCGCGACAAAGCAACATATGCCATACCCTCTTTAAATACGGTAGATCCAATGTTCACCAATGCACTGTCTACACTTAATCCTTGAGCTTTATGAATAGTCACTGCATATGCCAGAGAAAATGGAAATTGTTTCCTACAGACATATAAACCTTTAACAAGCAAAAAACAAACTGAACAACGACCAATTTCTTTAACTTCTTCCATCTGATCAAATTTAATTTTTAAAAATTCAATTCCTTATTTTTTCTGATAATTAACAAAATCCACTGCTTTACCCATTGCTCCATTAACTAAACCTTTCTCTACATCCAAATTACGCCTTAAAATTACCCGACAGTTTACACATGCATATAGTGTCTTTTCTAAACTAGCTGTTTTAGATATTTTTTTTCTAAAGAATCCAGTTTTTTTTGCAACTTTCCCGTCAAAATAATAGTGATTCCTTCATGCTCTATTTTATCGATAGCTTCCATTTTTATAATTTCTTCATTTTCCAGTTTCAATAGTTCTTCGTTGAATATGGAACACTCGCACAGTTTTGCCATTAAGCAGATCACTGATTTATTTTCTACAATGTTCATGTACACTTTCTCAGGAACTACATTATCATTTGGATACAAATTGCAAAGTAATCGACTCTCCAAAGCGTGTTTGCCATGTTCTGTCAGAATTCCAATTCTTATATCTTGAAGAATACTTCAATATTCAGCATCATTTGCCTGTCGCATATTTGTTGTCAGTTCTTTGTATTCAAAATATGTTCAAATGTTCATGTTACCAACACTATTGAGAGACTTTCTGGTATCTTCATGTGCAGGTGTTTTAAATACCGGTTGTCCTTTTACCAGAGTCCGTTGCAGTAGATCTCCAAAAACTATGACGTATTTTCCTCCAAATAACACGTCATACTCTGTTTTAAGAATTTGCTGCATTCTTAAATGCACAATGGCAAGCATCAAGTTTGAGACCATGCTTACCTCATCAATAATGAGAAGTTTAATTTTCTTTAGGACTCTTGAAACTTCACAACAAGCTTCTCCAGATAGCTTGTGGTATTCCAATTTGTTCTCATGCTCTACTGGTAGCATTAGTAAACGATGTAAAGTAATTTCTTTAATGTTATGTGCCGCCAACCCCGTTTGGAGCAGTGACAACACAAAGACAAATGCGACTCAGTTGTTTTCTGCAGATAACTTGTAATTACTTTAATTAAGACCCTTTTTCCTGTTCCAGCTTGACCACTCACATACATTCGGATAGGTTGAAATGATGTACAGGAGCACCCTTTCTTTTCATGAAGTAATCCATGGTTAATCTGCTCTTTCACTTGTTGATATATTTGTTTCTGTTCAACATTTAGTTGTTCATCCAAGTTTCCTAACTGTATTACATCTTCTTGAGCTTGATACATTGCTGTTTCCACCTCATTCATGGCAGTCACTGCTTCATTTTCAACAATTGGTTGTCCTAGTGGATCTTGACTCAGTGCAGTAGAACTTTGACTGTCTTGAGAACTGTCTCTAGCAATCTCAGCTGCAATTGTAGCTTCTTGATCAATTTCATCATTCAACATTTTCACATAATTTGCAAAAGCACTGCATTGTATGGTATCTTTACAAGCATTAAATGAATCTTCATGGCTCTGAAAATCTCCAAGTAATTCCAGTTCTGAACGCCATGGTTTGAACATTTGAAAAAGGGCTAAATAGTAAAATTCCCTTTTGTCAGCAGTGTCGCAACTCAGTTTCCTGTGATTAATTAAATTTACTTTCCTTTGTTTCACCAGACATCCTTCGGAACCAATCACTGCATATTTTCCATCATTGATGTTCTCTGTAGTATTCCGTTTAAAACTGTAGTTTTGCAGCACTTCATAGAGACACATATTCTCAAGATGATGACCTCTGTTTGGGTAATATGTGTCCAACATATTCGTTTTCAAAATATCTGTACTTTCTGGTTCTTTTTCCGCTAAATATTCAATTTCTTGAACAGATTTCAGTACCCGATTTTGCATTCCTGCAAGACCTAGACTCACCCAAATGATTCTTCTACTTTTGGAATATAGACTTGCAGATGATAACCGATCTGAACATTCATATGCTCCAATTTCACGATGCGATAACATCTTCAAACTGAAACTGTATAATTTCTTACTTATAGTCTTCTCATGAGAAATCTCTTCCCACATTTCTTTCAATTCTGTCTTTTCTGATTTAGTAATGTAGGACATTACATATCGAGCAAAAGCAATGGAATTGTCTGCAACATACTGAATATCCACGTTAGCGTTCCACATGGATAAAATAACTGGATTGTAGTCATTTATGTATTTTGATTCTTCACTTCTTCTTAAGTTGTAGGTATTTTTCGGAGACTTTCTTGTGATGGTATGCCGCATAGCTGACATAAAACTGTTCACTCTTCCTTTGGATAATACAGGACGTGGAAATCCAAAACGACATTTGGTATAGAACTTATCCTTTGACTTGTACTTTCGTCTACAGTGTTTTCCACACTTGTGCCTTTGGAATCGTAAGACTTGTTGTTTTAAGTTTTTATCTTCTCTGCTATTGGGTACAGCACATGTGGCATAATCTTCAATGAAAGACAAAACAGTTTCATCTGAATCTGTTCCAAATTTGGGGGCGTCCTTGATCCATAACAACATATGTATATGAGGAGCACGTCTTGCTTGATACTCCTTTCTCCAAAAGAAATCCACAACTTCTCCAAGAGGAGAATTCTTTTTATTGCAGATGAAAGACATCATAGCGTCAAATCTATGATTGAAATATCTGCATACATTAACAGCATCCAAAGAGCACAATTCTCCAGGTGTCTTGTATTCAATATTTTTTATATTGGAATTTGCCTCTTGAAGAGATTCAAGTAAATCATCCCAAGCATACTCAGCACAGCTTAGTGTAACAAACCATGTAGGAGTTCCCAAGTTCCGTAGAATACATTTCAGTTCTCCATGACGACGGTACCAATATTCATTAGTCCCACGCTGACATGCCATCAGATTAATCAACTGAGATTCTGAATGATCATCTCTCTGATGCACTTTATCCATAAAATCCTTTGCAGTTACATTTTGCAGATGCATTCCAGTTTTTAAAATGTGATTTACTGCATATGAAAGTCCAGACAGGTCACTTTCAAACAGAAGATGAAACATATAAGGGATACATTGTCGAAATCTTGGCTCTTCTGCATATTATCTTGTTGTCCGATATTCAGATGCAGGAATCCGCACAGGACGTTCATCATATCGTCCACCTTTTCCTGTTGGAAACAACTGCGGGAAACAACGAGCTTCCAAGCTCTCTTCCCATACACTCATGGGACTTCCTCTTGCTTTTTTCATTTGGAACAACTCAATCGTATTCCCCATCACCTCTTTGGAATGAAGTGGATGTACACTGTAATGTTCATAGATTTTCTTCACATCTGTAAAAATGTCCACTTTTTCAATTTGTCCACTTAATGTTTCAGTATCTTCTGCTAAATCTATTTCTTCTTCTCCTACAAACACATTTCTATAGTACTCATTATTTTTTATCAGATACAATGATGCCTTTTGCACTTTTCTAACATCCACTAACTCTTGCCAGATTTTCTTATTCTTAGTAGGAACACCATTAACTAGAATTACTAGTGGTTCATTTTCTGCATGGTCTACACCAATAGTTTCAATATTTTTCTTTAAATCTAACGATAAATACACAACTCTTCCTTTCAATCCTCTTTGTAACTCTGATGGAGGTAATTTACCTGTTTTAGGCTCCATACGAACAATAGCCTGAAACGGGTGAACACATTGAATGAAAATAGATTCATACGTATTTAAATCTATCAGCTCTGGAGGAATAGCAACCAACTCTAGATTATTATGAACAGCTCTAGCAGGCATTTTATTGTCATCTAATTTGTTATAACAATATTTGCAAATACGCTGCTCAGATCCCAAATCAAAACAATCCTCTACCAACAAATAAGTTGCAAATTCCATCCACTTATCTTTATCTTCTATTTCACTTTTTAAATACAGATTGACACCCCTAGTCTAATTTTTATAGTGACTTCACCGGCAACAAATACAAGAAACATTTGGTCTTTCACCTGAAATTACCTTAAACTTTGTGATTTCATCCACAAAATGTTTTGTAATTACGGATTCTACATTGTTTTCAACATTTTGTTTTACTACTGTGTCAGTTTCTGCACTCTCTTGCTGAGAACCAAAGTAACAAAACTCAATATCATCACAAACATTCTTCACATCTGAAACTGACCCACGCAAAAGAGCACTGTTCCACTCATTTAACTTTAGTGCTGGACTTTTTGCATAATACAATCTTCTCACTAACTTCTGCATTTGAGTATGATGTACTGCCAGCATCCTGAAATGGTGAAAAACACTTTGACAAACTTTCCTAGAAAGACAAGCCAGAGAATGACCTTCCAAACCAGTATTTTTTCTCACTCTGCAAGGGTCTAGTCCTTGCAACACCTTAATCTTTTGTTTAACACTTTTTTTACTATATGCTCGTAAAAAACTACATAATGTATCAATAGATTCTTGTCGTACACTACAAATACTACTGCAATCCCATGTGTACACAGGGTGTTTAGGACGTCTCCCTAGAACTTCATCAGCTATCACTTCTTCTGCATTTCTTTCAACCATTTTCTCTTTCTCAATTGGACAACCATCTCTAACCTCATAACCTCTACCACTGGTGTCAACTGCATACAATAATTGTTTGCTCTGTAAATAACTCTCTTCATTAAAGAAAGGCTCTGAACTGGAACTGTGTTTCCATTCTCCCAAAAAAAATCACAATTTGTTTTCTATTATTTACTCTTTCCCTCCTACTTTTGGCCTTCATTAAATGGATTGGTTTGTCTAGTGATCGAATTCTGTTTAATACTAAAATGAATAGTTTCCTTTTTACTTCAAAAGCCTTTTCAACAATGTTTTCAATATGCTTCTTCTTTTTATAAAATAGAGTTCTCTTTTTATATTTCTTCACATATTTCAACAAATTATGTACTACTCTCTTGTAAAATATTTTTTTGCGTAATTCCTTATACTGATTTTACCTTCTTTTACCATACTTTGTCTCCTTTGACTGTCCATTTGCTTTTTTGCTTTTCCTCTTATTTTGATTTTTTTTTCTAGTTGAAGCATTCTCAGAGGTTTCAGCATTCTGTACATTCTGTTTGGTCCTACAAACATTTTTAATAAATTGCTTTGTGATCTTACCAGAAGATTTTTTCTTTTTAGCAACATTATCTTGTTCATTCAATACTTGTGGTTGATGTTTCTTCAAGTAATTCTCCTGTCTATGTTTTATTCTTTTTCTTTTTTTTCAGGCATGATTTCTCTATTTTAACGTTGAAGAACAGTATCTGTAAAAAAGAATCACAAATAAATATATATATTTAAAACTTTCAAATGTATACTATTCTATTACTGTAAAAACACATTTTATATAAATACTGACTAAGTAACTATAGCCCTGAAGCACAAGTGTGATGATGTTTAAAACACTACATACATAGTGCATACTACTTTGAAGTAGTTCATGCCCGAAAGTCTACCTCACTAAAAGACTACATGCTAACTGACTGATTGATTACAGTACTATAAGGAGACACACTGGGTGAGTGACAGGGTATTTGCTAGAAGTGTATGAATACTGACATGGATATTGATGGTGTGAAAGACAAGTGTGTAGGTGATTAGAGACCTACATGCATAGTGGATATGTGTTTGAATCCATCCATATGTTAAGGCCTGTCTCAGTCCAATAGTACTTGGATACGGACTGAATGTTCTCAGTATTGCAAGGAGTGCCAGGATGAATTTATAAGTATTTGTATTTTGGTGCAATAGATATATTACTACATGATGCTGAATAAGTCACTGGAGAAGTATAAGGGGAGTGACAGGGTGTTTGCGGAAACTGTATGAATTCTGTCCGGGATATTGAAGGTGTGAAAAGCAAGTGTGTAGCTCACTACAGAACTACATGCATAGTGGATAGACATTTGAAACAGTCCATAGAGTAACACTTGGATCACTGCAAAACTACCTGAGTTCTGACTGAATCATTAGAGTACTACAAACAGAGTGACTGGGTAAATCTTTTTAAGTTTTTGGGTTCTAGTGCAGCGAATAGATTAGTACTTAGTGCCAAATGAGTCAGTGGAGGTGTGCAATTAAAGTGACAGAGAGTTTATTGGAGTTTATAGATACTGACAGAGAAATTGAAGGTCTGAAAGACAATTGTGTTGGTACTTAGAGACCTCCATGCATAGTGGAAAAACATTTGAATCAATCCATGTGCTAAGGCCTGTCTCACTCCATTAGCACTTAGGTACTGACTGAATAATTAGACTATTGCAAGAAGAGTGCCTGGGAGAATTTATAAGTGTTTCAGTTTTGGCGCAGTGAATGCATTAATCAATGGTGCTGAATAAGTCACTGGAAGAGTGCTAGAAGAGTGACAGGGTGTTTGCTGGAAGTACATGCATACTGACTGGAGAATCCAAGCTGTTAAAGACAAGTGTATAGTAGGTTAGAAGCCTGCATGCATACTGGATAGACCTTTGGAAGCAGTCCATGTGGTAATGCACAGTTCACTGCATGAGTACCTGCGTACTGACTGAATCATTAAACTACTGCTAGGAGACCGCCAGGATGAAACTTTTAAGTTTTTCGGTTTTGGCGCAGTGAATAGATTAGTACATGGTACTGGATCAGTCACTGGAGGTGTACAAGATGAGTGACAGAGTGGTTATTGAAGTATATAGATACAGACTAGTTAATTAAAGAAGTCAAAGACAAGTGTGTAGGTGACTAGAGGCCTGCATGCAAAGTGGATAGACATTTAAACAGTCCATGAGCTAAGACCTCAGACACTGCATGATTACCTGGGTACTGACTGAATCAATACACTACTGCAAGGAGAGTGCCTGGGTTAATCTTTTTAAGTTATTGTGTTTTGGTGCAGTGAATAGATTATTACATAGTGCCAGATGAGTCAGCAGAGGTGTGGAAGTGGACTGAAAAAGTGTTTACTGGAGTTTATAGATACTGACTAGTTAATTGAAAAAATGAAAGACAAATGTGTAGGTGACTAGAGGCCTGCATGCATACTGGACAGACGTTTGAAGCACTCCATGGGCTAAGGCATGGGTCACTGCATGAGTACCTGGGTACTGACTGAATCATTAGAGTACTGCAAGGAGAGTGTCTGGATAAATCTTTTAAGTTTTTGGGTTTTGGCGCAGTGAATAGATTAGTACATGCTGCTGAATGAGTCACTGAAGGTGTGCAAGGGGAGTGACAGGATGTTTATTGAAGTATATAGATACTGACTGGGCAAATGAAGGTGTGAAAGACAATTGTGTTGGTGGTTAGAGGCCTGCATGCATAATGTATAGTCATTTGAAGTAGTCCATGTGCTAAAACCGAGATCACTACATAAGTACCTGGATACTGACTGAATCATTAGAGAAGTACAAGGAGAGTGCCTCAGCGAATTTATAAGTGTTTGGCTTTTAGCGCAGTAAATGGATTAGTACATGGTGCTGAATGGGTCACTGGAGACGTGTAAGGGGAATGACAGGGTGCTTGCGGAAACTGTATAAATACTGACTGGGATATTGAAGGTGTGAAAGACAAGTGTGTAGGTGGTTAGAGACCTGCATGCATACTAGACAGACATTTGAAGCAGTCCATAATCTAAGGCCTGGGTAATTGCATCAGTACCTGAGTACTGACTGAATCATTAGAGTACTGAAAGGAGAGTGCCTGCATGAATCTTTTAAGTTTCTGTATTTTGGCGCAGTGAATAGATTAGTACATGTTGCTGGATGAATCACTGGAGGTGTGCAAGGGGAGTGACAGGATGTTTATTAGAATATATAGATACTGACTGGGCAATTGAAGGTGTGAAAGACAATTGTATAGGTGATTTGAGGCAAGCATGCATACTGGATAGATGTTTCAAGTAGTCCATGTGCTAAGTCCGGGTTCACTACATAAGTACCTGGGTACTAACTGAATCATTAGAGTACTACAAGGAGAGTGCCTCAGTGAATTTATAAGTGTTTGGGTTTTGGCGCAGTGAATGGATTAGTACATGGTGCTGAATGGGTCACTAGAGGAGTACAAGGGGAGTGACAGGGTGTTTGCTGGAAGTGTATGGTGACTGACTGTGGAATTAAAGTTGTGAAAGAGAACTGTGTAGATGGTTAGAGAACTGCATGTATAGTGGATAAGCATTTGAATCAATGCATGTGCTAAGGTCTGCCTCACTCCGTTACTACTTGGATATTAACTGAATGTTTACAGTATTGCAAGGACAGTTACTGGGTGAATACATAAGCAATGACTGCCTTCTAATTCTACCAAAACTTGAGAACAGGAAAGGTTTTTAAGCAGTTATGCATATGCAAAGATATGAAGTACCCACATGCTTCTCTCACAATGGTTCCCAAATGCACACAGACTCACAGTGTGATTCTAGACAAGAAACACTATCCCTAGGAGTTTAACAAAACTCATTCACTACTGTGGAAGAGGTAAGGGGACTGCACACAATCTACATATTTCAGTACTGCACTTTAGTGTCAAAGCCTGACTCATTTTATCAATGCATAAGCAAAGACTGGCTTGTTATGCTACTAAAACTTGACAACATGACAGGTTTTAAAACAGTTATCTGTCAGCAAATACACAATGTTACCAAATGCTTCTCTCACAATCCTTACCCAAATGCACACAGACTCACAGTGTGATTTTAGACAAGCAACACTATCCTAGGAGTTTACCAAAACTCATTCACTAGTCTGGAAGGGGTAAGGGTACTGCACACAATCTACATATTTCAGTACTGCACTTTAGTGTCAACGCCTGACTCACTTTATCAATACATAAGCAATGACTGGCTTCTAATGCTACTAAAATTTGACAACATGACAGATTTTAAAACAGTTATCTGTCAGCAAATACACAATGTTATCAAATGCTTCTCTCACAATCCTTACCCAAATGCACACAGACTCACAGTGTGATTTTAGACAAGCAACACTATCCTAGGAGTTTACCAAAACTCATTCACTACTCTGAAAAGGGTAAGGATACTGCACACAATCTAAATATTTCAGTACTGCACTTTAGTGTCAAAGCCTGGCTCATTTTATCAATGCATAAGCAAAGACTGGCTTCTAATGCTACTAAAACTTGACAACATGTAAATGTAAATGTGTTTGTACTTATATAGTGCACAGCTACCCCGGACCGGGGTCTCCCGGCGCTGTATTCATACCGCTAGGGAAGCCTTCCTGGCTTTTTCCCTGTGAAATGTCCACTCCTGGGCATCCCAGGGTGAAGCCAGGCATCCCCAGCGCTGTGGGGCCATTGTGGAGATTAAGCAAGCTATTGCCCAGAGTTGCAGCGTGGGACCCATGATTAGAATAGGCACTGAGGCAAGAATATCCGGTCCGCAGAATTTATAGCCCGAGACCCTGCCGCGACGGGAAACGAACCCTGGTCCCGGACCAGTGCTCTGCATCGAGGTCTGCCGCTCTAACCATTGAGCCACACTTCTCCACTGACCGGTTTAAAACAGTTATCTGTCAGCAAATACACGATGTTACCAAATACTTCTCTCACAATCCTTACCCAAATGCACACAGACTTACAGTGAGATTTTAGACAAGCAACGCTATCCTAGGAGTTTACCAAAACTCATTCACTAGTCTGAAAGGGGTAAGGGTACCGCACACAATCTACATATTTCAGTACTGCACTTTAGTGTCAAAGCCTGACTCATTTTATCAATGCATAAGCAAAGACTGGCTTTTATTGCTACTAAAACTTGACAACATGACAGGTTTTAAAACACTTATCTGTCAGCAAATACATGATGTTACCAAATGCTTCTCTCACAATGGTTACCCAAATGCACACAAACTCACAGTGTGATTCTAGACAAGCAACACTATCCCTAGGAGTTTACCAAAACGCATTCACTACTCTGAATCGGGTAAGGGTACTGCACACAATCTACATATTTAAGTACTACACTTTAGTGTCAAAGCCTGACGCATTTTATCAATGCACAAGCAAAGACTGGCTTTTATTGCTACTAAAACTTGACAACATGACAGTTTTTAAAACAATTATCTGCAAGCAAATACATGATTTTACCAAATGCTTCTCTCACAATGCTTACCCAAATACACACAGACTCACAGTGTGATTGTAGACAGCCAACTATCCCTTGTACAAAATACATTTACTAGTCTAAAAGATCTACACACATTGCAGAAAATCTTCTACTACAGATTAGTACCAAAATGTTTCTCTCAAAATGATTCCTAAGTGGACACAGACTCACTGTGTGATTCTAGATGAACAACACTATCCCTTGCACTATACCAAAACACATTTCTTAATCTACGAATACTACATTTTAGTGTAGAAACATGACTCATTTTGCAAATTCATAAACAATGACTGGTTTCTAATTCTACCAAAATATAAAAACAGCACAGTTATCTGTCTGCAAACACATGAAAAACACAAATGCTTATCACAGAATGGTTTCTAAATGCACATACACTGTCAATAAGATTGTAGACAAACAAAAGTACTCCCTGCACTTTAGCAGGAGAAACACATTCGTTTGATTAAAATCAAAATAGACCACATACATCCTCTCAAAATTAAATAACTCACCTTTCAAGTTGTTTTGTAGAATAAGAAGTATATCAGTCACACACCAGATTTTCTTATACAGAATCTCTGCACTGTGCACCTGTCAGCAAAACCAAAGAATGGCAAAGTTTCCCTCTCATTTTCCACACATATACATGTAAACATCAAATCACATTCCTTCCAACATAAATTCAAAAGCTAACACACATTTCTATTGGTTAAACATTTCAACCCTTTCAAAATGACATAAATTTGAACCCTACCCCCAATCTGCCTTCTGCGTGTTACCATAGAAACAGGTCATGGAACACTGAACTGAGCACAAAGGTTACAAGTTCAGCACACAATGTTGCTAATCAAAACATCAAGTGTGCTTGACTTTTCAACATATCAGCTTATCATATATAATGTTCCTTTCAATCAGTTTTTGTTAACCAATAAGAATCATGCGTTTAAAAAACATGCACCCTACCTTTCAGTGTAGAAGGTTGTCAAACAACCAAAGATTTTTTGTCTTTTTTCAAAACTGCATCTTAGCCACCATTTTAGAAAAATCTTACTTTTCAAACTGCTATTTCATTTACAGAAACCATCTGAGTGCATCCAGACCTCCCTTCAAGATGCTTAGAGTGTGGATTGTGGGACACAGCTATATTTTCTGAAGCCAGAGGTATGCAGAAAACAAAGGCATTCACAAAGACCTAGGTTTGCCAAATGTAGACATTAAATGGATTGGACAGAGAGGGTTAAAGTGGCACCAATTGATGCCATTGGTAAAATCCTTTATGTATATCCAACACCATGACCTCATAATAGTGCATTGTGGTGGCAATGACCTAGGCACTTTGACTGGGGTAGGTCTGGAAATGCTTATGAAGGACACCTTTGCAGAATTTATTTCACTTTTTCCCAAAACTGCCTTTGTGTATTCTAACATATGCCAAAGGCAGAAATGGAACTGGTCCAATCATTTTTGTCCACAAATTGAGAAAGCTTGGAAACGTGAATAAATCTGTTTCTGCTTTTCTCCGAGACTATATAATGGGGTCCATTTCCAATAACAATCTGCGCTTTCATATGCAAGAGATGTATAGGAGAGATGGAGTACACTTTACTGATGAAGGAAACAGAGTCTCCCTCAACAACTTTAGACTCTGTATAGGTACTTACTTATAAGTACCAAAAACTCTCGATGAACACAACGGCTCTTTTTAGAGTCACTTAAGAACAAAACACTTAAGCTTGATGTTTATCTCCCAAAAATTTCAGTTTTTTTTCCCTTGGATCCGCGCACCCAACGCGTTAGGAACCGCGCAGCCAATGCGAGAGAAACCATGCACCCAACGCGTTAGGATGTGCTACTCCTAATTTTACCGTAAAAAAAAAATAGCCCCTATCACTAATTTTTATTATCCCCGGGGACCCCATCCCCCGGTGTTTATTAAAAAACGTTGGGGATCGTAGGGGGGATCCCCAACGCCCCCATGGTCCCAGCCGGCTCCCCGTGTCCTTCGGGAGCCGGCTTTGCTTTTCCACATGGGGAGCTGCTAACATGCAGCTCCCCGTGTGGAAAAGCACTATCGTTTGGATTTTGAAAGAGAGAGGAGGTTTCCCTGCTCTCTCTTTCAAAATCCAAACGAAGTTTGCTATGGGAGGGCGGGAGACTCCCCCCCTCTCATAGCAAACAACAGTGTCCTGGGGGTGGGCACCCCAGAACACTGTAGGAGCCGGACCTGGGGGGTGGCGGTCCCCAGGGCCCTCTAGGGCTCCAGGAGGGGGGCCACGCAGCCCCCCTCCCCCATTCATTTGTAAAGATTTTGCCCCCAGGATTTGGCCCCCCGGGGGCTAATTATTAACGAAGCACGGAAGCCCGCGCTTCGGGGTTTTGTTTTTTTTCCGTCCGGATCCGCGCACCCTGCGCGCATCTCGCCGTTTAAAAACACAAAAAAAGGGGGCCCCAGGCAACACTAGAGGGTCAGAGTATTTATACCCTGCCCCCTTTACATCTTTCACACACTTATTTCCCTTACTTAATCAGCCTCGCTTCTACTGAGGCACAAAATGGCTTCCAACAGTTCCTGGTTTCGAATGTAGACAGACACTTGACAGCCAATTAGCATTCAGCGCGTGATCGGGAGGGTGCGTGCTCGGTTCGCAGAGGGTGCACATATGGTGTGCGGATCCTCTGAGGCCATAGATATATCTATCTTTTTTAGTCTAATTTTCTCAGGAACTACTGAATAGATTTACACCATTTATGCAAAAGGCGTGAGTCTGATCTGAGGACTACCTCTTTGCCAAATTTGGTGTAATTCCGTTCAGCAGTTCGGGCTGTAGCTGCGTCCACAGGTCCTATGGGAAATTGCATGGGGAAAACGTGTTTTGGGACCCCGTTTTTTCTCGGCCCCCGCTTGATGAATCACCACAAAACTTTCAGGATAGGAGCGGACCGGAGCTGGCCAAAAGTTTGGAAAGTTTCCTGAAGATTCGTCAACAGGCGCCAGACTTATTGGGAATAGAATGTTGCGGATTTCCTATGGAAAATAGGTCCTAACTATAACTACCTACTGGTGACCGCCAGTAGGTAATATATATATATATCGTGAGCAAGGAATCAGGCATTCCGAAACGCATAGATCTTGCCTAAACAGCCCGTTATTGTGAAGGTTTCAAAATAAAAAGTGCAAAAGGAAAAGAATACAAGAGTTCGTCCCGTTTTTATCTCTCCGGCTGGAGGGATTGTGTGTGCATATATATATATATATATATATTTCTCAATTGATTTAAATTTTCATTTACTTGTAAATAATATATCTCGATCTACGATGCGATGTATGTCCAGTATGTTTTCAGTTTCTATTATTAATTTGAAAATGTTGCTTTAAAAGAGACATTCTGGACGACAGGACTCTATGGTCCAGTTGAAGGCTGAGTGCCGAAACGCGTCGACCGTCCTTTTGTGCGTGTCCTTGAAGATTTATGTTCAATAAATTCCAACGGTGAAATTCTCTGTGGTGCCGTGCTTTTCCTTTGCTGCGACGAACCCTGGGACTCGGGGTGAAGCCTGAGAGAAGTTTTGTCTCATATCGAGCGATGGCTGCCTGTGCTCTACGTGCACCCGGGAAGTGAAACGGCATGGTGAATTAGCAGCCTCTTGATACCGGAAGGAGAAATCGTTCGCCGGCTGTTTCTGATCGCTGCTTGCTGTTTTTGGAGACTCCGCGACAGGAATCCGTTTACGGAGGAGCAACTGGAGAGCTTCGGGTGAGTGAGGCTACGGGGAACGGTTGGTGGTGCCTAGAGACTGCGGTGCGGTTTCCGAGCTGCCCCCTCCTTGTACCCGATACATTCGGTAACCCCTCGCTTTCTTATTATTGCTCCAGTGTGGAGGAACTGTCTGTGAATTGTTACGCTCAGAGCCTCGTCACACTCTCCCTTACAATTGGAATACAATTCATATTGATACATTTTTACGGCAAACTACGACCATATTTCCGGAATTGACCAATACGAACCATTGGTCAAGTAACAGAGATTCCGTTTCACAAGACCAATCATTGGACAATACGCACTTTAAGAATCACCATATTTGCATCGCGTAATTAACAGAACCACAATACCCAGAATCCACCATGGCTGAAAGAGTAAAAAATCGCGCACAGAGAGCATGTGATCTCCTTAACGACGACTCCAGTTCCTCTTACAAAACTGTTGATGGTGCATCTAGTGGAGACAAAAACAAGAGAACTCTTTCTTGTATCCTAAAAGAATTACAAGCCGCTCGCATCCAAGAAATAAATAAATGGTGGGAGAAAACGACGCTAGAAAAATACATTGAATTTAAAAGAATTCCCAGAGGTTTGAGGATTCTCATTATGCCCACATTAAATGACTTGGATGCTGATTTAATTAAACAATGGCAAACAGACACTAATGAATGTTCTTTTAGACTAATGACCACATTGATTGCCCACGCTGAAAGAAAACTTACAACTCTTGCTACAACTATCAAAGAATTGGAGAGTGAATCAAATCAAATCCCTACTGATGAGGACACTACCAAATTAATTGAGTTAATGGAAAAGAAAATCAACAAACACGAAGATGATGTGGAAAAACAAAAAGCTAACAAATTTAACAGGGACAGACTTGACTACACATATGGCAGAATTTATACCTTCGCCAGGAAATATGACACACTTAGAAACCGTGTAGTAATGGATAAAATCAGTGGATAAGCAACTCCTGTCTCAGAAGAGAGCTCGGAATTAAGTTCAGCGGATGAGGACCAACTTACCTCCAGTCTGGATTTTTCCGGGGAAATGCGCCTCATGCAGATGACAACGCGACAGAGGGGACGCGGCCAAGGACCATCACGGGGGAGGGGACGTCCACAACCCCGAAACGGAGAACAAGGAGAGGTGGCCAGACCCAAAAGAGGAAGAGGAAGAACAAAACAAAATTAAAACCACAAGATCTCAACTTAATTGTTAATCTCTCCAACAAAATCCTCACTAAAGCACAAACTTCACTGCTTAATAAAGGTTTATCCTTCTGTCCCAACAAAGATATGGACCTAGCCAACATACGCATTGATTTGTATAAATTTTGCTGCAAAATTAAACTTAAAAAATACTTTGAAGAGAAACCCTCTCAATCATCTTCTACATTCTCACCAAGCCCTACTACTCAACCCTTGAGTATCAAAGACATTCCAGCATTAAGAACAGCTACCTTATTACAAACTGAGTCATCCACACAAGCTGATGCCAGCAATCACTCTTCCATGTCGGATTTACAATATTGTCATGACACTGGCATTGAGACCAACAGAGGAGGTAACAGTGGTGCTAAAAATCGATCAACGTTCTGTCCACAACTCCCTCCTGGTAATAAAATTGATCTCTTCCAAGAAATCATGGTAGAGGAGATCAATAAAATGTCCACCAATTGTCCGATGTCATCCACCAAAAAGGATAAAGTTACTACTAAACACATGAATAAGAGTAAAACATGGAACCTCACTTTTGAAGAACACAATGCCCTAAAAGAATTACGCAATGATCAAAATATCATCATTAAAGCCTCTGACAAAGGCGGCAACATAGTTATTCAAAATTGTGAGGATTACATTAAAGAAGCTGTCAGACAACTTAGCAACAAGGATCACTATGAAAGGTTAACAAAGAATCCAATCAAGGACTGGACAGATGAATATCATTTGAAACTCAAGGCTTGGAAAGAGAGAGAACTTATTGATCTGGATGAATATCTATATCTCAAAACCAATCATCCTATCACAGCAACAATTTATTTCTTACCAAAGATTCACAAATCTACAATCAATCCACCTGGTAGACCCATTGTTAGCTCCATCGGTTCTCTACTGGAATCCACATCTCGTTTTATTGATATCTTTTTAATGAATTATGTTACAGCTCTCCCATCATATTTAAGGGACACAATGGATTTTCTGCAAAAAATTGATCAATTACAGTGGAAACAAAACTACATCATGACCTCCATTGATGTTTCTTCACTTTACACCTCCATCCGTCATACTGATGGCATCGCAGCAGTAAAAGAATTCCTCAATACTAGAGCAATTTGTTTTTTGGAACACTCCGCTATGTTGATTGAAATGTTGACTTACTGTCTGACACATAATGCCTTCCTGTTCAGAGGTGAGCTGTTCCTACAAAAACAAGGGACTGCGATGGGCACATCTTTTGCCCCCACATATGCCAACCTTCTGATGGCAACATGGGAAACTGAAGTCTTAAATGATGACCGCGCTAAGAACATCAAATTTTGGTCAAGATACATTGATGACCTGTTCATCATTTGGGAAGGCGACTCTGAGCTCTTCAAGAATTTTCTGGATTCCCTTAACATCAACAGATACCAATTGACTTTTACATCTACTATCAGTACTTCCAACATTATATTTTTGGATGTCGAAGTATACATACTTAATGGCAAATTTTGTACCAAAATGCACAGAAAACCGACGGCCAGTAACAGCATACTTCACGCCAACAGTGGGCATCCAGCAAAACTCAAATGGAGCATCCCCTATGGAGAAATGTTAAGAGCCAGAAGGAATTGCTCAGAACTGTCAGACTTCAACCTACAAATTGAGGAGATGAGTCAACGTTTCCTACAACGAGGTTACCCCTTGGAGGTGATTCTAACAGCAGTAAACAGAGTTCAGAACAAAAATAGAGAAGAATTACTCCAAGTGGGTCGGCACAAAGAAGATACTGCCAATATTACGAGACTCATTATTGATTTCAACAACCAAAGCAATGCACTACAAAAAATGATCTCTAAACATTGGGGAGTACTACTGCTAGATGAAACCTTAAAGAAAACTTTGCCTCCCGGCCTAAGAATTACCTATCGAAAGACAGCCTCCCTGGGAGACATTCTAACACAAAGTCATTTTGAAGTTAAACCACCAATCACCAAGTCCTGGTTAACCACACCTGGATTTTGGAAATGCTCAAAATGCAAGGCATGTGAACAGGGTAAAAACATCACCTCTTACCAACTTCAGAATGGCCATCATGAAATAATTCGAGATCACATCACATGTGAATCAAAATATGTAGTCTATAGACTGGAATGCCCTTGCCAGAAATATTATATAGGGAGCACGATTAACAAACTCAAACTTCGCATCCTACAGCATTTGCGTGCGATCAAGAACAAGGATTTCACATACCCTATGGCAAAACATTTTTATGACTTCCACTCAAGTGACTCCTGTCAGCTCAGATACTCTGGCATCAAAATTGTCAAGCAGAAGGAAAGGGGTGGAAATCGCATGCTTGACTTAAGAAGAGCAGAGTCAAGAATGATACTACTAATGGGTACTGAAAACCCATTGGGACATAACTTGGATGCTGAATTACATGTGCACCTCTAATGGCTCTCAATCTGAAAATTTATGATGGGCATCTTTCAGTCTTTTTCGTCTTTTTTGCACTTGTACATATTTCCACGTTTGATCAATAATTGTCAGTTACTCATCATCTTCACTGCATCTCTTCTAAATCATTTACTCTTTGATTGCTACTGATATAGATATATGTAAATTACTTTGCATAAACTTGTAATAACCCTTCTTTGATTCTAGATTGGGAACGTTATGAATTTTGACAACAATACGTACTTTGATCGTTGATAACATACTTGATGGAAATAATCACCTCAATGGTACTTCACCTTGATTGTTATTTTTTAATTTTTAAATTCGTAACTCCCTGAAATCAATTGCAATGATTTTTTCCAAATAACTTTATTTGTATCAACAAACAACCACCATGGTGGCATGAACTATTGTGTTTCTCAATTGATTTAAATTTTCATTTACTTGTAAATAATATATCTCGATCTACGATGCGATGTATGTCCAGTATGTTTTCAGTTTCTATTATTAATTTGAAAATGTTGCTTTAAAAGAGACATTCTGGACGACAGGACTCTATGGTCCAGTTGAAGGCTGAGTGCCGAAACGCGTCGACCGTCCTTTTGTGCGTGTCCTTGAAGATTTATGTTCAATAAATTCCAACGGTGAAATTCTCTGTGGTGCCGTGCTTTTCCTTTGCTGCGACGAACCCTGGGACTCGGGGTGAAGCCTGAGAGAAGTTTTGTCTCATATATATATATATATATATATATCAAAATAACCACCTCCACCAGCTTCAATACTCCTGCTGCCGCTTGCGAAGTAGTACACGAACCAGTTTAAGGTGCAATTTCTCATTTATTTGCCCAGAGCGACGGCCATAACGTTTCGGCTCTCCCAGAGCCTTGATCACATGACAGCGTTGTGCTCGTAGAGCCACATATTTAAAGTGCTAGTGCTTGCTATGTTCGACATCACATGGGGAGGTCACATGAGGGTTTTTTTTTTCTTTTCCATAGACATAGTAGAAACAAAATAATGACTTCATGCAATCAAAGCTCTTGTTGTCACTGAGATAACACATTAAAGAGTTAATAACAAGAACAATTGTAGATAGTACAAATGTATCTTTGCATTGCTCAAAAGTAAATCATGTTATAAAATAGCAGCATAAATGCCCAAACATTCTAATACTCGATTGTATACCATTATTGCCAATTTTACTGCAGACATCAAAATTTAGAGACAAACTATTGTTTCAAATACTATAAATTATCTAAGGTAAGAACCATATATTTGGTATGATTTTTACTATGACAGAACGATAAATATGTACTAATACCCCATAACAGATGTACCTGATGGAACAGAGTAGCTATGTAAATAAAGTGCATATGTGCCAGTGTAAATAAAAAACAAATGAGTGAAAAAATGTTCTATATAGCAATGATTTGAAACCGGACACACCCGCCAGTGTGTCACAATTGGGACATTATCACATCTAGTGACTGCGAACAATCAAGTTATATAGGAGTAGCTATGCAATAAAATTGACGGTTCAATTGCATACGGGATGGCGGGATACGGTTAAGGGACGTTACATAGCGTCTGAGGCTTGAGCAGTGTCTCCAAGGATAGTATTGTACAGGAATGATGGACGAATTCAGATGTGCAAATACGCAAGAATTACCAATACAGTGCAATATGTCAAAATAAGATAAATAGTAAAATACTAAATAAATAATTGCATGGTTAAAACAATTAAATAGATTAAGACAAATGAATAAAAAAGTTAAAAATTGCCTACTATACATCTGATTCAAATTCCATATGAATACATAAATAAGACACAGGGTAAAATACGAGAGGGCGAACAGAAATGTATCGTCATCACCAAATGGAAACCGTAGCTCATTTGAATTAGGGTTGGACAATAGATGATTTTAAAAGCTCAGTTATACGGGTCGAATTAGCCCAAGCATGTGTGCAGATCCTCAGTCATGGTTAAACCTGTTGGGGTCTTAGTATTTAATTGCAGGATACAGCGTGTTTCTAGTCGGCGCAACTTGATCTCCCGATCCCCTCCCCTTCTGCTAGGTTCAATGGAGTCAATAACAAAATAACTGAGTCCCTTGATGTCACTTCTGTGGGTTTCGTTAAAGTGCCTAGCTACGGGGTAGGTGTTATCTTGGTTGGAGATCACGCGTAAATGTTGCAGGACTCGCTTGTGAATCGCTAGTTTCGTGCCCCCCACATAACTGAGATTGCATGGGCAGGTAAGGACATAGATCGCATATTCAATTTTACAAGTTAGCAACTTGTTAATCTTGTGCTGTTTGTTACTGAATGGGTCTATGTATGTTTTTGTGTTGATGCCATGGACACATGCTTTACAGGTTTTACACTTGTAAAATCCACTATTTAGTTGCAGCCAGGAAGTTTTATTGATAGTTTCAGGACTCGTATTGACCAATGCTTCTCTCATTGAAGGGGCCCTACTGTAGGTGATCAAAGCTCGTTGTGGGAGCAAAGGGCCAATTATTGGATCACTCCGTGCAGTGGGCCAATTCCTGTTAATTATTCTCCGTATTTCCATTTGCTGCTTGCTGTAACCCATAATGAATCTAAAGGCATCAGATGAACTGCTGTCCTTCCTCCCCTGATTAGTCTGAGTTGTGGCCATACCAGTGACACTGATAGTGGATGTTAGTAATTCATCACGGCTACGGGCATTGGATCTAGCAATGGCACTATCAATAATGCTCGCAGAGTAGCCTCTCTCCCTAAACCTTTACCTGCTTAGTGACTGAGCTGCTTTAAGGTCCTTTTCATTGCTACAAATACGTTTGAGCTGCAGTATTTCACCATAAGGTATACTTCTAATCAGGTGGGGCGGGTGGGCACTGGATGCATGAAGGGTAGAGTTGCCAGCAGTCAATTTGCGGAACAATCTAGTTTCAAGTTGGCCTTCCTGTATATATACTTCAGTATCTAGAAATGTAACACTGGATTGACTGCAGGTTGCTGTGAAATGGAGGTTCAAGTTATTAACATTAAGATTCTCAATAAAATTGTGTGCCTCTTCCAAAGACCCGTTCCATATAACAAAGAGGTCGTCTATGAAACGCAACCAGACTATCACATTATCTTTAAGACATTTGGCATGATCCCTCTGAAGTATCATTTCCTCCCAGTAACCCATGTGGAGGCAGGCATAGCTTGGGGAAAAGCTAGCCCCCATAGCTACGCCCCTCAGTTGACGGTACAGAAGGCTATTAAAAATGAAATTATTGTTTAGCAGGCAAAATTCAAGCATCACGATCAGCATCTCATTATGAGTTTCAAATAGAGCGGGTTTCCTTGATAAAAAGTGTTTGATGGCATGAATGCCATCATTATGCCCAATACTCGTGTAGAGTGAAGTCACATCAAGTGCCAGCATCCAGTATTCATCTTTCCATTCAACCTTATTAATCTTGCGCAGAAAGTCCCCTGTGTCCTGTACATAAGAATCAAGTGATTTTACAAAGTCTTGTAAGAAAAAATCAATATATTGTGATGTTTTTTCATACATGCCTTTCCGGGCTGAAATGATGGGTCTGCCCGGGGGTTTGCTGGAATCTTTGTGCACTTTCGGAATAAAATACAGGGTGGGGATGACTGGATTGTCATTTTTCAAGTAATTGTACTCCGTTTCAGATATGAGCTTATGTCTCCTCCAGCTCGCCAATTTGCTCCCAAATTCATTGTTAGATGCCTGAATGACTGCCGCAGTTGTGCGGGTGTAACAGACCCTGTCATTGAGTTGGTCGAAGGCATCATGATCATAATACTCCTTAGTTAACAAGACAATATTGCCCCCTTTGTCACTTTGACGGACAACAACTGTCTGCCGATTATATCGGCGTAGTTTATTTAGAGTTTGCATATGCAGTGTCTTGATTCCTGCAATTACATTTTCATTGAAAATATCAAGGGCATCTCGTGGCATAATAGGGTTATATGTCGATTTGGGTCTGAACGGGGTAACCAGCCCCAGCAGATTGATACCAGTCCGAAGATTAGCTTCATTGCTTCCGCCTGTACCCTCAGTGTCCCATAGATCCTGTGTGGCCTCCTGAAGGGATGTTTCATGTGCAATGTCAACAGTATTGCGTCGATTATTTTGAAGTGCAAAAGATTTTTTGAGCTTCATCTTGCGTACTGCTTTATATAGATCGAGGCGCGTGGCGGCATAATCAAAATATACATATATATATTCACTGAAAACTAAGGTTACAGGGACATTGTAGTTCGGAAATATAATTTTTTTTTTTAATCTTAGAAATTCACTGAAAGAACCAAAGGTTACAGGCATGTTACAGTTAGGCTCAGATTTCAGTAATAACAAAACCACAGAAATTCAGCAGTTATAGTTAACTGAGCTAACTATAATTTACTCAATGCACTGCTTATGACCTCACATATTAAATCTCTCATGACATGGTTAGTGACATCCCTGATGACATCTCAAATGGCATCACTGATGATATCATCTAGTGTTTGTGAGTGTTTTTAAACGTTTATGAGTGTTAAACATATATACCAAGGTACCACAAAAGTTATATTAGTATACTTTGTGTACTACTAATGAGTGATACTATTTCTTAAACATATTATGCGAGTGGCTATATGACTGTTTGTATCCATGTGTGAGTGGGTGTGTGAGTGGCTGTATGAGTATGTGAGTGGGTGGGTGACTGCCTGTATTGGTGAATACTTGGGTGTGTGATTAGCTGCATGGTTGAATAACTAGGTGTCTGAGTAGCTGTAAGGGGGAATGAGTGGGTGTGTGAGTATCTGTATGGATGAGTGAGTGGCTGTACTGGTGAGTGGGTTTGTGTGTGAGTGGCTGTATAGGCTGGTGACTGACTGTAAGGGTGGCTCTATAAATGGGTGAGTGGGTGTCTGAGTGGCTGAATCAGTGACTGAGTGACTGTGTGAGTGGCTGTATGTGTTGGTGAGTGGGTGTGTGAATAGCTATATGGATGAGTGAGTGGGTGTATGACTGGCTGTATGGGTGAGTGTTTGGCTGTTTGAGTGGGTGCTTGGTTAAGTGAGTTGCTGTAAAAGTGGCTGCACTTCTTTTTAAATATGTCCCATTTTACATTAAGAAAAAAGAAAAATAAGCTGCTTTTTGAAAGAAAACAAATTGCTTTTTTAAAGAGCAATCACAGGTATGGTGGTCTGCTGAACCCAGCAGGGCACCATCCCTGTGATGACTGCTTCTCCTAAAGGATCGCAAATTGCAACCTACCTCATTAATACTCATAAGGTAGATAAATGTACAGCCGACTCTGAATCACTATTGGGTTCATATATCAGGAAAACCAATTTCCCAATTGTGATTTGGAGATAATCACAATTAGGAAATCTCTATTCCTAATGCTCTTACATCTGGCCCTAGAACTCTGCTCTAAAGTAACTCTAACTTACATCTTGGCCATGCACTGCTAATTACCTCCCATATTACATCACTCCTGACATGCTCTATGACATCATTGGTAACATCACTGTGACATCCTAAATTACATAAATGATGACCATTACATCACTGATGACAGCACAGTGCATGGCTTGGGCGCGACTTATAAATCTATTACAAAACCAACTTGAGAGTGGGTATTTTGGTGGCTCCTCTGCTAAAGCGGAGAATCGTCACCCCACTGCTCTGCAAGCATTGTAAAAGAAACAAAAATAATAATAGCTAATGTTATGATTTTTGTTTTCCTTCCTGCTTAACCCCTTCCATGCGGGGCGGATTCCCCCGCTGTGCTGAGCGCTGCTTGCGCGGGCGTGGTCATGACGGAACGGTTCCGTCATGAGCACAGCTCAACCGACGCTCATGACGGAACCGTTCCGTCATGAGCGCCGAAGGGGTTAAGTGTGGGGCAGGGCAGTTGGGGCTGAGCTGGTCAGTGCAGGGGGAAAGGGAAGGAGTGTTAAGCACACTCCCTTAGTTAAGTGTGCAGAACTGCTTGGCCGGCTCTCCTGTGCACTTTGCATCTTTCCCACAGGCTGCATTACACAGCCTGATGGGGAACATGCCAGTCGTCTTAACCACTCTCTGAGTGCAGAACCATGGCGCTCAGCCCAATCACAACGCTGTTGTAGGGCAGAGTTGTGATAGGACAGGGAATTCTGAGAGAATGTGTGCTTCATGGTGCTGCGCCAGAAGACAACGAAGAAAAGGCGGCGGAACCCAGGTAAATCCATTTATTTTTGTATTCTTCCATCCGCTCGCCCCGCCACACCACACGCGCTCAGTAGCAGCTGCTACTGATCTTTTCAGGACTCTATGATCGCAATTGCAATCACAAACCATTGAGACATTGCATCCTGGTACTCAAGTGGCGACGTCCACTTCACACCCTTTCCTCACTGCAATTCGTGATGAATTACAAAAGACATTTTGAGATTGGCTTTTTCAACTTGTAAATACCTTCGAAATATTACATCATTGCACTCTTCAGTCGTACAGCCCGTAATTTTGCAAGTCGCATCGTTTGCAACTACAAAATGCAATGATGCAATAACCCCAGGGCTCGAGTCGGGATACCACGCGGGTGGACGGCGTCACCCCACTTATTTTACCGGGAGCTCGATAACTGGAGCAAATGGAGCCACACATTCACTCTTTGGCCTCTCTGGGGCGAGATTGGAGCTCATTCACAACGCAGCAAACGCGCTGGCTTCTCTGATGCAATCGCATCTAAGGGGCGAGCGAGGGGAGGCAATGAGTCTGATGGTGCAAGCCACCTTTTGTGACGTCACTTCCAGTGTCCCCCCACTTCTTTTTTTAGGACTTGCGCCCTGAATAACCCCATAGTTACTTCCAAGAGCTAGTTGTTATTATCCCAGAATACAAAAATCATAAACCTAGATTATGTGCACTGCCCTTAGCAATGTGAAAAGCCTCTTCTGCCCAGCGTACAGATCTTTATCTTTTCCTGGCTCTGCTTGCATACATGCTAAAGCAAAACTCATCCCACATTAAAATAAATACCAAGAAAACACATAAAACCACAGGGCGAAGCTCGGCCATAAACAAATCTAGCGTGGGTATTATATGCACTTGGAGACATTTTCCCGATAGCATGGGAATGTGAGATCTGAGGAAGTATCCATAATGGCGCCTACGCTGCACGTCGTGGTGGCAGGTGCAGTTGAAAAGACGCAACGGCAGCACGCCAGAGAGTTTGTCTTGGAGCTGCACTTAAAAGGCGAGCAGTCAGTTACTGCGGTGCCTAGTTGGGGGGTGGGGAGCAAAAGACAGAGAAGGAGGTGCGTGGGATGTTTCTGATGAGATCCTGCCAGAGACTGCTGCAGAGAATGTAATGCACTGAGACAGGTTACTATAGAGAAACTGGAAGGATGTGTTTCTAGGATACGTGTAGGACTCGTGTCAGAGAAACGTCTGCAGTCAATATAAAATCTGGAAAAATATTATGTCACATTCTTCTAATTAGCAGAGAGCAGGTGAGGAAAACAAAATAACTTCAGTCAATTCTCAAAGCAGTAAACATTACATTTCGCAAATAGGGCCATGTTGTCTAGCATTCACTGACGGAAACGCATCTCTCAAACTGAATTCACTGACAGCACTGGTGATTTATACGGGGCCTGATTCACAAGGGTAAGCTTATACTTTTCGCGTAAGTTTACACTGTTTTCCTATTCACCAATGTATCTTACGAGCAGTATCTTTATGTATGGCTGCGGAGTCTTCACACTGTGGCAGTCTCCAGACGTGTGGCGGAGACGCCGCGCGTACAAAATAGGACAGTCCTATCTTTTTATGTGCAGAGACGTGAGTGACCATCAACTCTTATAGCCTTGATCAAAATTGCAGTTCACCCCAAGCTCCTTTACCTTTTCCTCAACATCCTTGTCCGTAACGTGTCACTTTTTTAATAACATGAAATCACTCACGATTGAACTTGCTTGAACAGGGAAACAACACTGCATCTAATGGCATTATCTTAGCAGCTAGGTGGATATACATCGGATCTCGACCCATCCTACCTATTGGTTCCAATCCCTCCCACTTGTATGCCCCAATTACGAGTTGTGCATCACTGGCACGACGCAAGCTCAGCATGGTGGCTTGAAATCAGATGAAGCCCGCCCCCCCTCCCCCCCGCAGAATGTGATATGGGGCCTCTTTCCCCCTATGCCTTAGAGATATACATTGGCCTTCAGATTCATGGTGGGAGGGTTAGGGGACTCTCTGAGCTCCAGGTGCTGCAGGGACCTGTGTTACGCCCTTGACTCAGCACCCGTAATTACTGGTACTGTGCAGTAATGCTCTATTACTGCCACGCAGTTATGAGTGAAACCGCTCACAATTGGCAATGACTGTGTGGATCCACACCTACCTGACAGAACTCCGCACAAAATTCGCCATTTTGAAGTGTTTAGTGCACATCTGTACTACCTGCGTTGAGCAGGTGGTAAATGTGAGGAGGCTAATGTGAGGTGGGTTCGGGAAGGGCAGAGGAGGGAATGGTAACAAGTCTTATGGCAGAGAGTGGCATTGCATTATTCCATGCCCCCTAAGCTGTTGAAAGAGGCGGAGTGGGTGTGGGACGAGGCCAGCTTCTGCTGCAGTCCAAGCCTATAGCAAATTAACTGGACAGTTTTTCCGTCTGGCAAAAATCAGGTCTGGTGTTTTGCACCTGGCAAAACAGGGCGTGGAAACAC
This sequence comes from Triturus cristatus, assembly GCF_964204655.1. Classification (NCBI taxonomy): domain Eukaryota; kingdom Metazoa; phylum Chordata; class Amphibia; order Caudata; family Salamandridae; genus Triturus; species Triturus cristatus. The sequence goes on from NC_140594.1 coordinate 449,106,779, forward strand.
CAGGCCAATCGTGATCAGTAGGAATAGAATCCAACATAGAATTGGGCATTAATTGTTGAGATTAAAGTAATGCACTGCTGCCCTCTAACAACAATCTAATGCCAACCTGAATCCTAAACTTCAATTAATTCAGCAGCCTATACCAGCTGGGCCTGGCAAAGACTGTATAAGCTTGTAGGTGATACACTATTATACTATCTGCTCTGCCTCTTCTAAATTCTCTTTGGATTCTGCCCACGATGGACCCCAATCCTCAAGCTCGGGTATCAAAATTGGAATAAGTCTTAAAGGGTGACATATTTACTGAAGCAAATTTTATTTCATTGTAGTCACATAAATTAAACCCAGCTACTACTGTTTGACATTTTCCTTTACTATAGCCTCTATGCTGCAAGTCAAACTATATATCCATCACTACATCAGGACCCCCACAGTTGCGTACTCTTTCACAGATAATTGTAAACCCTGATTTAGGACATTTGACTTCCAAACTCTGCAAGTCAATAGAGAGCGAGACTATCGATGATTTGATGGCAGTTGGTTAGGTGGCCTGGGCTTGCTAGTCACGGATGAACAATGTGGGGCACATTTATGAAAAGGTGGTGCATTGTAGCACAGCAAGTCGCCTTGGTGTGCTGCCTTGCATCACTGGGAAAGGGCAGGAATGCACTTTATTGAAAGAATAAGGTGCATTCCTGACATACAGCACATTCCTGACTTTTCCCCAAGCTCTGGCACACATCGGGCTGCCTAGCGCCAACCCAGACACCATTGCACATTGGCTACCTGCATTGCTTGCAGGATTGCATTGTGTAGGAAGGGACACCTTCCTGTACAAAAACAATCCTGAGATGCTTCTTCCTCTTTCTATGTGTGCCGCAGAATGATTTGCGCTACTCCAGATTTATGTCAGAGCCACACAAAGCGGCTTATGGTGGCTTCATAAATCTGACTTCAAAGTTTATGTTGCGCATGTACAACATTGCGTGGTGCAAACACGATGCAAGCCTCCCATAAAATGCTCCAGGGTATATTGCTACACTCAAACTTACAAGGTGTCATCTAATATTAGACATAGACTAATGCATTTTAAATTCCTATATTGAATCGATCACAGCCCCATGGGATTTGCTGTAAGAAGATTTGAGGTATATTTCGGATTCTGAAGCTGTCATAACGTGGAATTGAGATTCTAGCATCAATCTTGAATGTGCCCAGAGTTGGTGAAATATTGGTATGCCATCTTGAACTCATTTTCTCATATGATAGGCATGACCCTAGTGGCCCTTCTTGGGCACAGGATAAACCTGCAATGGTGTCCAAATATAAAGCTGCTAGCAAAGCGGCAAATGGCTATGACCTTGGAAAATGGTCTTTTGCCCTAGGCCCTTTAACTGGCTGAAAGGTGTAACCTACAAGTTTAAACGTAAACTTATAAGATTTGTTCCCAAAATGTGCACGGTCAAGAAAAATCTGAGCCACTTTAAATTTACAAGTAGTATGCTATCATTCTACAGCATTCACACAAGAACACTCATGGATCCCTTGATTCAGTGTGCCATTACTATATCCTCATAATGACAGCAATTAAAAAAACATGATGGATACTTTTTGGCTCTTTGCCCACTTAAATAAGTATGGAGATCTTTATAGATGCTGACTGGGGCCTGATTTAGCACTCGGCGGACGGGATAGTGTCTGTCGGGGTAGAGGAGAACAGTGCCTTCATATTCTTCTCAGTACTTCACCCACCACATTTTTAAATGACCATTAGCAGTCATCTCTGTACCCCCTTTACATTGGTTCCTTACGAGTATTAAAAGTTTGTTGGATGGCTGCCTTTGGTTTTAATGGCCATCCACCAGACTTTTAACTTTTTTATATTTTAAAAAACAAATTCCCAAAGAGGGAGTTTGTTTTTAAAAAACAACAAGCTAATGACTGCCACACCCTGGGAGTTTTCTCTCCAGAGTGTGGGGGTCATTAGAGTTTTTTATGTCCCTCACCTACAGGATTTTCTGGCAGAGATAGAGAGAAAAAAAAATATTATAACATTCACCCTAAATAGGGCGGGTGGTGTAATGTTCTGCCTCTGATGGCCCCTGCTCCATTGGGCCATCTTTGTCGATGGTATATTTATAGTCCGTCCGTTTCTTAATGTGGTAGGTGAACAGAGAGATTGCCAGGAAGGGTACTACATTGCATTTGAGAGGGAGTGCTATGCTGCCAAACACTAAATCATTTGTCTGTTTAGCATTCTGAACTGACTAACTAATCTTTTTTATACTTCTGAGCTGGCTCCATTGTACAATTGTACTTAAATATTGCAAATATTGAATGGAGGATATTTCTGACGGAATTTCATTTGTGGATTTTTCTACTGTGTGAAACAAACAAAAAATTAACCTTCAAAAATGGCGAAATGCAAAAACAGCCAAAAGTTCAAACTGTCCCCAGCTCCGAGAGATGAAGAAGATGTAGAATGGAGTTGGAGCAAAAATGAGTTAGAGAAATAAGTGAGTTAGTGAAAGGCATAAGGTAAAGAAAGAACGGCGAGGAACCCATTAAGAAAGATGCAAAGAGGAATAAAAAGGAAGTAGTAAGTAGAAAAATAAAGCTGGATAGATAGGTAATGTTTAGGCTTGAGGCATCAAGCTAAAGTTAGGGAAAGGGAAAGCCTGAAAGATGGATAGGAATGGTATCTGCTAATGGACATCCTGATTACTTTACCACAACACCCCTTAGAAGGTCGGGCCCGTGCAATTACCAACCTTGTCCATGCTTTAAAATGACTCTGTTTCCCCCAATCATTGGGAGAGACAGATTTATATAATTTATGTGCCTGGAGCAACAGTTTCCCGGTGAAAGTGGCATGACAATCTGTTGATGAATTAGGTTACTTGGGGGCTGATATATAGTTTGGTGGAGAGGGTTCTCAATTGCAACTGCGACAGAGTACCTTCTCTGAAAAACTGAGGGTCCACCTACCTGATTTACAGACAGCTGGACCTTAAGTAATTCAGGGAAGGAGGGCCACTTTGTCTACATTGCTGACATACTTCCCCAATGGCCCAAAGGTGAAAGTGCGTTCAGAGCAGCAGCTGCCTGCACAGGTAAGAGCTCTGGGGCAGTGGGGATTTCAACAGACGATGACAAGGGAAAATTAAATAAATAATTACTTTTCCCTCGCCATTGTCCGCTGAAATCCCTCCTCAGCTGGCCCCACTGCCCCAACGCTCTTACCTGCACGGACCTGGCTGGTTCAGAGATATGGTGATTCAACCCCTCACCCAATTTAGAGTGGGCAGCCGAATGGCAAATATTTGCTGCCCTTACCTGGTGGTAAGGAGCAGTGGAAACTTCAAAATCAATATAACTCCCACCCCATGGAGACAACCACTATGGTACGGGCGCGATTCGTTTTTGTATTTTTGAATACAAAGTTCCTAAATCTGATTTTAGCTGGTCTCTCAGAGAATCAGATTGTTTCAAAATGTTTACATTATCAAAGTATTCCTATATAGTCTCTTCCCCCACCAGATATTCCGTAGTGTAGAACTGCTGGAAATGTTCCAAAAAGATCTGTAGAATCTCATCATTGTTACTTCTACTCTGGTCTTGGGGTTGATCACCTTTGTAACTAAAACCGCTTCTTCGGTTTCAAAGATATCGTCCTGGCAAGTGCTTGAGATCTGCAAGTAAGAACCAGGATATAGTTGCCAGGGTTAGGAAAGCCAGGTGGGGGGGGGCTTTCTCTTTGATAGCGACTAATCTGTGAAATTCCCTTCCTTCCCTTATTTCCACTTTGGAAACCCATTCAGTTTTTCGAAAGTCCTTGAAGACCTGGCTTTTTACCTGTCCTAATTCTTTTTCCAACCTTAACCTTTAAGCTCTGAATTTGTTAGACATCTCCTACTATGATCCCGTTCCGCAGTGCCTTGACGCCCCTGGGCTATGTTCGCGCTCAATAAAACTTTCTTGTTTAGTTTTTGTAGAGCTGGCTAGCAGTTTGCCAACCATCTAGCTATCTTTGTAAACCTTTTGTTGGTAGGATCGGGAGCTGCTAACCTCTTGTAAAACAAAGAAGTCTCTCAGGGCCTTTCTAACACTGTCCTCGAGCAGCGGCCTTAAACCCCCCCAAACCGCAAAGGGTCCAGCCGTCTCCTCATTGATCCTGAAGTACTGAGAGATCTATGCTCTAAAACTCTCGACCTATTTTTGATCTTGGAGAAGTAGGCGATCCAAATGCCACCTTGGTCGCTCCCTTCTCGCTTTGCCAATCTTTAGCTCAAGCCCAATATAAGAGTGGTCGGAGAAGGGGTTGATCCCAATATCTGCCTTTAGGACAACAAGGGATCTCGGTGTTAAAAAGAAGTCAATTAGGGATGCTGTCTGATATCGGTGCGAGTGACAAGTGTAGCTATTTTTATCAGTATTAGCTTTCCGCCAGGGATCTATTAGTTGGTAATCATACCTCATAACCTCGAAGATTCTTTTAGTATTTGGTTTCAATTGTTTTTGTTTTTATTTGAGGTATCCTTCTTTAGATCCTGGATATAATTGAAATCTCCCCCAATAATAATCTGACCAGGGGCCTCCCTCAAGAACTCATTGATTTTGACCAGCCGTGAGGCATCATCCATAACCGGGCCATAATAGTTTACAAAATTTAAAATCCTCCCCTTCAACTTCGCCACTACCCATAACCATGTCCCCTGTGGATCCCTAAAAATCTGTTCAAATTCCCATGGCAAGTTCTTAGAGAAATAAATAGCAACCTCTCTCATAGCTAGGCTGCTGACGCAAAGAAAGTGTCCGAAAATACCCTCGGTAAATACAGCTTAGGTGAATTAGATTTTAAATGTGTCTCTTGAAAAAACAAGACATGGGGATTGAAAGAGGTGAGCCTCCTAATAAGCCCACCATATTTTTGTTTGTTGAGCATGCCATTGGCATTGACTGACAAGATCCTACATTTACTAGCGATTTCTATTTCTTGAATAAGCTTGTTTGCTCAAATACAAATACCTGTATTTACCACTCTTTGTTCCTTTTGCTACTGCTCTTTTTACTGCTAATAGTCCCCCCAACAACCCACCCTTCCCGGAAAAAGAAAAAAAACCCCACAGAAATGTGGAAAAACCACACTAGCCATGCTAGCCACATATCTATCCTCCCTACTGACCTCATGGGTGTCATGGAATCACAGCCTAGGTGACCCTACCGCCCCCAGCAAAAAATGAAACAAAAGTTCTTTAGTATAGAATCATTTTCCACTTCCAGAAGAGATTTCTTTCAATAAACACTGGGCATCTTCCAAATTTGAAAAAAGATGGAACTTCCCCTTGACTAGAACCCGAAGCTGTGATTGTTGCGCTATTGAGGCTTGGGCACCCTGAGCTTTAAACAAATATAACATCTTTACAAACTCCTTTCGCCTACGCGCTGCCAAAGCTGTCATGTCAGAAAATATATGACATTTAGAGGTTTCATTTATAAAAAACTGTCTTTGCTGAATCGCCTTTGTCAGAATGCGCTCCTTAACACGGAAGTCTGCGAAATTCAGCAAAATTGTTTGTAGTATCTTTGAGTTCAGGAAAGGATGAGCGGGAACTCGATGTGCCCTTGTGATGGTTAAATCTCTGTCAAATTCGGGAAGAACCTTTTGTTTAATAAACGTGTTGAACCATTAAAGAGTTTGAGTCCCCTCGATTCCATCGGGGACCCCCACTATTCAAAGGTTCGACCTCCGGGAATGATTCTTGTGTTCCTCTAATTTGTTCTCCAGGGAATTTTTGTCTTTTACTGCTTCATTCACCTTCCAGAGCATCTCGTTTATCTGATCTTCCAGCAGCTTGATTCTTCTTTCAGCTTCCTGCAGTTTTATTGGGAAACATGTCACTGCCTCTTCAATTTTTCCTAGCCGCTGATGTAGGGAGGCAATCTCAAGCTTTTGTGATTTTTTCATTTCCCTGATCTCCTCCAGAATAAGGTTCAACATGTCTCTTATGTCCATCTGTTGCATAAAGGGCCCTTCTACCACAATACTGCAGTTGATTTGTGGTGCCATCCTGTCCTGGTTCAGATTCTCAGTGGATGAATTTTCAATTCCCTGGATGATTTGACCCGGCAGTACCCCTCGTGGCAGAGGCAGGGACCGAGGCTGAGACTGGAGCTGGACCGGATCCTGTAGTAGTGGAAGATTTTGCGCCTCTCTTGATGGCGTCTTATTGACTTCGAGCGGACACATCACTAACTGGGTGAGGTTATGAGCTGTCTCTTCTGCCAAAGCTGATAGTTCTGGTGAACCATCCTGGTCTTGGACTTCCGAACTCTTTTTTGGGGAAGGAGATGGAACCTGTCGGGGCATCTGGGCACGTTGTGATGTTATCGGGCCTTGTGCGGTGTCTTTAGGTAAATCCCCTGGCACATCTTGTGCTTTTGTAATCGATTTGGGAGGAGCTGGTAGGGATGCTTTTTTCAAAAAAAGAGGAAATTCCTTTGCACCTTTTAGCTCCTTTTTATGTCCATCAATTATTGGAGCGTCTTGTTGTTCCTTAGCCGTCGATGATGTTCCTCCGTCAAATTAGGTGCAACTATTATCTCTTCTTCTACCAGTTCCTGGGACAGAGAGTGAGACGGCTCTTCTTCTGAACTTTCAAAGCTGACATCTGAGCCGTGAGAATTGGTGCTGTGCTCCCTTCTAGCTACCAGTGCGGTTGCCTTTGCCTGGTCTAAACGAGATTTGGCTTTCAGCCCGGCCGCTGAGTCAACCTTGGCAACTGCGCTAGAGTGTCTAAAATGCTTTCCCATTTTTCACCACCCTGTTTTTCCACTCAAGTCTGTCCAGGTGCCCCCCTAACCGCAAAAACTGCTCCCAGATTTCCACAAAACCCTGTATGATAGGGCTACTTTCGTATAATGGTGCACACAGGGCAATGTTCCTCCCACCTCCCTCCACCTCCTTCCACCTATTTACAGTTCTGTACCTCTGAGCCGCAATGCCTCTTCAGCCTCCGCCACCTGCAGCCTCCATTAAAATCTCTACTGTTATTCCAGGCTTTGGAGATATTCCTGGTGTTCTGGGGCCCTGGCGTCTTCCACCAAAAAAGAAAATCACTGGCGCCTACTTCCAGCCCCAGTGCCTCGTAAGCCCCGGTGCTGGCAGGTCCGATGCTCAGAAAGAGACCCCGAGAAAAACTATGGCAAAATCCGAAGCCATGCAAAGCCGTACAGCTTCCCTGCTATCCTTCTGCGGGGAAACCAACAAAGAAGAGGCCAGCGGGAGCTCCGTACTTCCGCGCGTTCTTTCCCCATTTTCCAAAATCCAGCAGCTTTCCCTCCCGCGTTCAGACGAGGAACGCCGAACTCCGATTCTCCATTACTGGGGGCGGAGCGGGGCAGTGTCACCTGAGGCTACTCGGAGGTGTGGTTCTCCGTAGAAAGTTTAGAGATTTTGGCAGCCATTAAATCTACAGCCGGAGCTAAAACGAGTGGGGAGGACGGGTTTCCTATAGAATTTTATAAGGCTTTCTCAGAAGAATTTATTCCACCCTTGAAAAACCTCTTCAATTATATTAAAAACAGAGGCCAGGTTCCATCGTTTTTCAAAAGAGGCAATTGTTGTCTGCTTTGTAAAAAAGGACAAGAACCCGAAGGATGTTAATTCTTATAGGCCCAATAGCCTCCTCAACTCAGATTATAAGATTTTAATGAAGGTGTGGGCCCAGCATTTTTTACCTGCTGCACAGGAAACAATTCACAAAGATCAGGCCGGCTTCATAGCAGGAAGATCTATGACAGCAAATATGGAATTTTTAATACAGGCATTTGACTATTGTAATACTAACTCTACCCCGGCCTGTATTATTATGGTCGATGCGGAAAAAGTGTTCGACCTGGTGAACTAGAACAATTTGTTTCAGTATCCCTCCCCAGGTCATTTTAATGTTGTGAAACATTTATCAGGGGGCACAGGCTCAGGTGGTAATTAATACAAAATGGGCTGGTACAGTAAAAATTAATCGGGGGACAAGACAAGGATGTCCGCTCTCCCCATTGCTTTTTACTTTTTATATAGAACCTTTAGCCATTAGAGTACAAGATAATGCAGCAATTAAGGCCCCAATTAAGGCCTCAATCTTGGGTATGGCTAAATTGAAGCTTTTGGCAGACGATATTATTTTATATCTGAAGCCTAAAAATCACAATTTGGAAGTGGTGATGAGGGAATTTAGTAAATTTAAATTAATTGGGGGCTATAAAATACATCAAAACAAAACTGAAGTTCTCGTTTTGAATACAGATATACACTTTCTCCCAGCCAACCTCAAGGTGCAAGCTGTAAAGCCAGACCCTATTAGATATTTGGGGATTTATGTGACTAACCAATATCAACAGATATATAATCTGAACTATGTAAGAATGCAAAGTAAAATTAAGAGATTGTTAGAGCAGTGGCTTTTACTCCCTCTGACATTGGTGGGACATGTATCTCTTATTAAGATGTCCATACTTCCTTTACTTATTTTCCTTTTTATCAACCTACCCATTAAAATTAATATGGTCTTTTTTAAAGAGAGGGAAACTCTGATTATACAGTTTGTCTGGGGGAAAAAGGCACCAAGAGTCAAGCTCCCATCACTACAGCTAACGATTGAACAGGGCTGGCTTTACTGCATATACAAACGTATTATGATGCTGCTTTTTTAGATTTACTAGCTGGTTTATTGGTTTCTAATGGGTTAAAAGATCATTTATTTGTGGATAAAATGGGGCAGGAAACTTCAGAAAAAAACAAGATATAAGACACTGAAGGACTACACCGCCAGAGTTCAATCCTTTTTCAAGGGAACGGGCTCCTCTGGGTTGCACTACTTAAAATTGAGGGAATGCAAGAATCTTGACCTTCAAATTCAATTATGCCACTTGAAAAATTGGGAGGGCTGTGGGCTAGGATACTTTTAAATTCAGAATAGGGTAATCACGTGGCAGGAGGTGTTGCCGAGGAGTGGAAATCAGAGGAAGACAGTATTTTTTAATATTTACAAATCGTCCATTTCTTTAAAAAACTGAATTTTGATTTTGATACGACAAATAAACTTGTGATAGCCCTTTTCGGGGCAAAATTAAGTGGAGCAGTGAATTGGTATCGTCTGCTACGAAAACAGGGCCAACTCCCATTGATAGAGAACCATTTGGAAAGGGTGACCCGTGAAACACAATGTATCTTTTCTAATAATGAATGGGCCCTGAAAGCAGCCAATTTAAAAAGAATGGCTTTTTTATCCCAGTGGCTGGCATACTTCATTCCGAAAGCACTTAATAAAAGGTACCCGGAAGTCGAAAATAGATGCTTTCGATGCCAGGCGGAAGGGGAAGGGGGCTGGCTTCATATTTTTTTTACATGCCCTAGATTGGGGCCTTTCTGGGGGGGCGATCTTCTCGGCTTGAAATCGGACATTTAAAAAGAGGATATTGCCGGATGTCGCGCTGGCCCTGTTTGGAATTTGTAAAAATAGGACAGATTTAAGGAAAGCTGAAGAAATTATTCTTTTATTGCCTCTTTGGTAGCCCGCTCCTTATTTCTACAGAATTGGAGGTCTAGGGAAGTTCCCACTTACGATAAATAGTTCAATAAAATGAAATGGGTGCAGGCTTTTGAAGACACCTATGCGAGCCGGGTGGGAGCCTCCAAGAAGTTTCATATGAATTGGAAGTTTTTAAGTAATTTGGAAAACCTGACAGAGGGGTAGTACCACCCTGAAGTTGGAGTCTAGTTGCTGTTCTATCATTTTTAAAATGTTTGGAGGAAAAAGAAATATCTTCTTTTAGAACTTTAGTCTAGAAGTTTTGCACTCTTGCACTTTTGCACTATGGTACTTCAGAATCTTTTATTACTCAGCTACAGATATATACGATAGCTTTGGTTAAAATGGTTTCTCTGCTTCTATTTTGCCATCGGTTGCAGTTTGGAAAGATGAATGAGTTAATGTTAATGTTAATTGCATTTGTAGAGTGCAACTGTTACCCGAAGGTGTCCTGGCGGTAGGTGAAGGCCTACAGGTGAATCAAGCGATTGGTGAATTGAGCAACCTCATTTGTGAAAAGCCAGGTTTTTAGTGCCTTCCTGAAGGCCGAAGTTGATCTTATTTAATATTTAGCCGCTTCGTGTGCCTAGGGGTCAGAATCTGTATCGGAGTCCCGTAATCCACTGACTGCATCGTCCAGAGGGCAAAGCGACGCTGTAATTGAGCGCATCTGACCGGAGAGAGGCTCTACAAAAGACATTGCCGCTCCCGCTGCGCGGGACGCGCGCGGACGCGTGCCGGGCGAAGCCCGGGCCAAGGGCGGGCCCGTATGAGCCCGTCAGAGGCCGGACGAGGCTGGGATGGGACACCCCCCGTACTCTCAAGACAAAGGTCAGTGACATTGTATCACATCGGTGCCTTGAACATCTGCGGGAGTGAACTGTTAGTGGCCGCTGGTAACTTATTGCATTGTTAAACCATTTTGCTACAAAATGACGGCTACGAAATCAATTGTGGGAACGCTCGACCAATTTTTGGTGAGAGTATCTTCAATTCTAGACAAAGAAATTGACCAGACCGAGAAACGACTATCTCTGGGCTCAGTGGTAGATAAACGCTCCTCCATGGGTCATCTAATTAATGCCAAATCCCCGGTGCCCACTACAATAGTGAGATTAGGAAATGAGGTTACCTCGGTGTCCAGTGAGATTATAAACACCTCTGTTCACGACGAAGAATTTTCCCGCTGTCTACCTCAATCTGAAGGACTAGACTTAAATTCAAGACCAAGAATAGGTCAAGCTAATCCCAGCCAAAATGATAGTGTCCCCTCCTGTGTCAAGACTCGTTCCGCTAAGAACTCCACAGATAAAAACTCAATGTCAACCAATAGGGGAATTAACAAGAACCAGAGATCCAAGAGGAAATGTGGTGACCCGCCAAATGGTGGTCAAAAATCGAAGAACAGGCGGACAATTCCTGATGCTAACTGCAGGGAGAGCCAAGCTCCCACTGGAAAATCTATCCCCGCTACAGAAGATAGAGAAATTGCACATCCTTTTCCGATTCCATCTTCACATTTGCCGCAAGATCGTGATGCAGACTTTTGGGGGAAAATTGAATCGATTTTTTATAAAACCTGTCTCCCAATCTATGATAGGCTGGACGCTATAGAAAACAGACTGGTTTGTTTAGAGTTGTCTTATGCTTCAGCACTGCCTAAGCAATAAAATGTTAGTAATTGCCAAGAGTCTGTTACAGTGCCTGATAAATTGCCAACTAGATGCTCTACTACAGTGAATGCCGCTTCCATCCCCATCCCGATTTTAACTAACTCCATTCCATTAACATCAGGGCAGGAAGTTCGGGATTTTAGTAGGGATATTGCCTGTAATCCGCTGAACGCTAGGGGGACAGCAGCTAATAAAAGCCCAATAGGCACGCTTGCAAGGAGGGACTTATCGAGTAAGTCGGTAAAAAAATCCATCAAACTACACCTCCCTCCAGAGTCGTCTCCCTATTTAGTGATCCTGGCGGGGGTTAAACCACTAGGTCTAGATAGAGGGGAGGACTACTGGGAACTGAAAAACAAGTGCATCTATTGGCTTAATCTAAATCGCCCCCTACCTCAGAATGTTTCAACGGAGATACTTTTTGCTAGAAGAGTGGATTGGGTAGGCCCTAAGAGTAAAACGATTAAGGGAGATTGTATTGTTATAAATTTCAGAGACAAGAGGGCAGTCGATTATATCTGCAATTGGCAGAGGTCGAACCTTAATACACCTATTCTCTCACTACCCCTGTCCTTTTTTTATTGTGGTCGCTTACAGTCCACCTTAGATACATGCGGCCAATTTGATTGAGATAATGAAGATAGGTCATATAGTCATCAGAATGTACAGCATGGACCTGTTAGGTCCTCCGGATTGGAGGACTGTGATTGACGATGTCTCTGGGTTGGGAAAAAGCCATCTAGGCTAGGCCATGCTTTCCCTATGAAAGACAATAGATGTAATTGTATAAACACAAACGTACATGTTAGTGATTGCTGCTCTGGTAATGAATTAAACTTGCAAATTGGACCTTTATTATCTGACATGTACCAGTCGGGGGTGGCATGCCAAAAATCTATAGGGGATAAACTTGGGTGTTTGACATACTCCTCAAGCGGTGTAAGTGCTTTAGGAAGAGTTGATAAAGAGAACTCTAAGCCCTGTAGGGGGACTAGTACGAATGATAGCCTGGATTACTCTGAGAAAGGTAGCATAAATACTCCAGCCCAGTTGGTTACTTGGGGGAAAGTAGAGAGAATGGCATTTTGTCAATTTTGTCGTGGAATATTGCTGGACTGTGCCCCAAAATGGAAAACCCAGATTGGATGGGCTTTCTGACAAAACATGATGTTTGCCTCTTTCAAGAGACCTGGTCAACCGACCCTATACATTGTAATGGTTACCTTAATTTTTATGCTCCCGCGCTAAAAAGCAAAAGAGGCCGCCCTTCGGGTGGACTAACCATATGGGTAAAGCAGGACATGGGGTGCCATATAAAAGTAGGTCTTAGATCCAGCAATGATATACTATCAATACGAATAACCTCACAGTTCGGTCCCAAAGTGGAAATCTTTAACGTGTATGCACGTGGTCTTCCGGGGGGAAAAAAATCTCCAGTAGTACAAGAACTTGAAGACATCTTGGATCTCCTGCCACCTAATATATTACCAGTAGTAGCAGGTGATTTCAATACCACCTATGAGCCCCTTGGCCACGACATATCACAGCTTACTGCAGAGGAAGATTCTAGCTGGGGAATCCCTCCCCTAGAGATTGCCCCCATAAAAAGATGGAAGAGGCAGCAATCCAACTAAAAGGTCTGTGCCTTGCCAATCATCTGAGGGCAGCAAATGGCAGAAGTAAGTCAGATAAACTTGCAAAGAATACTTTCGACAATGGTCACAGGGTGAGTCGTATAGACTACTTATTTGTCCATGTAAAACTTTGGGCATACCTCATTGATATGGATGTTATCAGTCGAATTGAGAGCGACCATCACCCACTAGTAGCACTATTTGACTTACCCTCTCAAGGTGGACAACTAGCTCAGCAAGAGACCCATGTGGCGGGTCAATTTCTGTCCAATAATCAGCGCTACTTAAAATGGGATAGGATCATAGAAGACCCAACAACCTTGATTGCAATAAATAAAGAAGTTACTGATGCTCTACAACCCCCTGTAACAATGGTAGTAGACACGAGTTCCCACCAGTCTGTGGTGGTAGCACATAACAAACTCTTTGATGGTTTGAAGAAATACTTTGTTAAAACCACTTCTAATAGATGTTCCAAGCAAGGTAACACTGCGGGTTGGTATAACACTGATTGCAAGAAAGCTCGAGCTGAACTTGGCAGCGCCCTAAGGATGAAAGATGTACCTCTGGCAAGACTGGCGAGGATACATTATAGGAAGACACTGAAAGATGCAAAAGGAATGTGGGATAACGAAAAGTGGAAAGACCTCCTAGATGCTAGTAAGTGTAGGAACAGCAAGCAATTCTGGGACATATATAAATGGGATAGGGGGGGCTACCAGAGCGCCCCCAGAATAATGTGGCTAAGAATGCATGGGTTGACCATTTCAAACCACAATATGCAGCTCCCAGTGACGAAGAAAACTCTGGTGCCATCTACTGCCATGCCCACTATGAAGAAGCAATATTTCTTCCAAAAGATGTGGAACAGGCTCTAGATAAAGTGATTAAGGGTAAAGCTCCCGGCATGGATGGAATCCCTGCAGACGTGTTTATTGGCGATAGACACCTATGGTGCAGGTACATTATGCGCCTTGCAAATGCAATCGCTCAGGGTGCTGACATCCCTGACTCGTGGAAGGGTGCAGAAATAGTCCCCGTATTTAAAAAGGGGGACAAGTCCATTGCGGCCAACTATAGGCCAATTAGCTTAATAGACTCAATACAGAAGATTGTGGCCCGCTTATTCCTACACAAGATTCTATTATGGACTGAAGAGCAGGATATTCTAAGTCCTATGCAGGCAGGCTTTCGCCGGAAAACAAGCACAATTGATCAAATCTTCCGTTTCGTCATCTTATACTGGAAGACGGTGATCTTAGGCAAGGGCGCATTATATGCGGTATTTGTGGACCTTAAAGCGGCGTTCGATTTGTTCCCACGAATTAAACTCTGGGAAGGTATGCGGGAAATGGGACTTAAACCTGAACTCCTTTCTGTAGTCATTCGCTTGCATGAGGGTAATGTAGCCCGGGTCCGTTGGGGGGATGTGGGAGAGGTGACGGAAGACTTCCCGGTTGGCAGGGGTGTGAGGCAGGGTTGTGTCCTGGCTCCAACCCTGTTCTCGCTCTTTGTCAACGGGGTGGTCGACTTTCTCTCGCAGACCCCCACTGATGCACCTGTTTTGGCTGGATCACGCGTTCCCATCCTCATGTTCGCGGATGACACGTTGATTATTTCCAAGACCCCAAGTGGTCTACAGAAGGCACTAGGACGCTTTGAAGAGTTCTGTAAACTGAGGGGATTGGTGGTCAACACCGAAAAAACCAAGTTTATGTCTTTTAACGCACACAAATCATTCAGGGGGAAAATTCTTATGAATGATTTGCCCTTGGAGGAGGTGACCTCCTTCACATATTTGGGCATTACAATACAGAAGGATATGCGTTGGGATTCCCAATTGGACCGCGCTGCATTACTTCATAAACAAAAATCAGGTGCCCTCCTAACTAGATTTAAAAGCTCACATACAAAACCAATCTCACCAGTCCTTGAAGTATATGGGACAATGGTATTGAGTTCATGCGTATACGGGTCTGAGCTCTGGGGCTTTAGTAACTCAAACAAATTGACGTTGCTTGAAAATGCATTTTTACGTAAAATTACAAGTCTTCCAGCTAGCACCCCACTGCGCCCTTTATTGCTAGATTTAGGGAAAAAGCCACTAGTCCATCTTGTAAAGCTTCGTCCACTTCTTTACTGGCACCGACTCTGGTGCACTGACGAACTTGTACACTACCAGAGTGGCTTTAGTGACATACTAAAAACTGATTCATCACATAAAATACTTTGGCTGCATAGTATTAAGCTCCTCTTGGGCAGTATAGGTGTGATCGAATTATGGAATGACCCACCAAACGCTTTTTTCCCTTCTAAGGATAAGCTGAAAGCTATATACTGGGAATGGGTTTTCATGATAGAAACTACGCAAGGACTTTCCTCTCACTTAACAGGTCGTTTTCTCGATCTAAAAGCTAGTCCATTGCTAGAGAGGTATTGGGATTTAATAGAGAGGCCCTCGGATCGTAAGCTATACTTCCAGCTACGGGTGGGTACCCTACCGGTTGCTGAATTTACTGCTAGTTGGGGGAGCCCCCAAAACAAAAGTGACAAATGCTATAGATGTACTGAGGATTGTGAATCCGTAGAACACTTGTTATTTTTCTGCCCAATGTACATGATACCCTGGAAAACCTGGATTAAACCTGTCTGTAAGTTACTGGGCACCAGGAACTATCGTACAGCCCTTCGTATTTTGAGTACTGATACTGCTCCTCTTATTTGTATAGCAGTGGCCAAGTTCTTAGGGTGGGCCTGGGGCATACGGACCAAAGCCCTGAGTTATGATGGCAACCTATAGTAATCAACTGCAAATGTACACGTTTTACCCAATGCTCGCCTAAAGGTCGGGTACACAAACAGTAATTCTAATATATGTGATATTTTAAATTGAGAATATTTGTATGGGTTTTAGACCGATTTTAGCTTCCGCGACGGTTGAAATATGAATTTAATCTTAGTCTTAAAAATTTTAGATAATTTATATGTTTTCTGTGATATGATTGTAATGTGCTTTTATGACTCAACTGTCGAATAAAGCTTTATTGATTGAATATTTAAACTCATGGTTGATTCATGCCAATGTATATGTTATTTATATGTTCTCGATGCTCTGCTCAATAAAAATGTTAATAAAAATAAAAAAATACAAAGTTCCACTTTGGGAATTTGTTTTTGAAAATACAAAAAAACATGTTAAAAGTTTGACGGATGGTACCGTCATTTTAATGGTATCCTTTATCAAAATTTTAATACATTGACAGAAACCACTGTGATATTGGTTCCTGCCAATGGTAAGAGATGTCCACTGGGATGGAGGACATCACTAAATTCTGAGTATGCTTACTCTGGAGTATAAATCGGGACCTTCGTGACCCTTTGCTTGGAGAGAACACTTTGTAGCAAGCCTGGACGCTTGGTTATCTTTTGCTGGGCAAGGTAGTTTTGCAGGCAATATATTGTAATGGGATCCTGCATAGACACCATTGGTTAATCTCTCACATTGTTATGGGCAGAACAAAAGTTGCATGCGCAGTTTCGGTTTTGGAAAATACTCCCTAATAAGCAACACATCTTTTGACAATAAGCACGCAACCAAATATCATATGGCCCTCTAACTCTAAACCCTTACAGGCACTTAGTAAGGGAAAATGGAGAGGTACTATGGCAAGTACACATGTTTCAGGTAACGTCTACTAATAATAATGTAATTGTGTAATTGGGTGTGCCATTAGAAATAACAGAGAAAATAGAAAAGAAATGTCTCCCAAGAGTTGAAATAAACACCTTAAAGTCAGTTCTACTCTGAGTAATACAATCCCCTCCCGCGACATCGTTACTCCCTTACAACCAAGAAATACACAGAATAATACAGGTCCAAGAATCCTCTGCTGCAATGCAACCACTACACCATAACATCAAAGTAGTCTACTTAGCTTCCTCTCCTTATCCATACACCATCATGAGCACTGCCCGGGAACCCCTGGGGAGGCAAGACCATCTTGTTAAAGCATCAAATTAAGCCAGGAACTCAGATTTAGACCACCATTCAATGGACCAGAATCCCGAGAGAGATGTGACTACTTCTACAAAATCATCAATTGCCAAAGAAACAGCACTCAAAGATACCAAATTGATCAGAACTTCAGGCCCCAGAACTGCGATTACCATAATGACAAACACTGCAGGAACAAAAATTACTGCTGGTAACAAGAACATTTTGTCAGGACTATTGATCTCCTGGATTGGTACAGCTACTACTTCATGCAAAATCAACCACTGCTGATATGGCTTTTGTGTGAGACATGGTCACCAATCCAGGACACAAAAGCATTCAAGAACCACCCTGGGTGATATGTCTCCCACGACAGAGCCAGGGGACACCCATGGACATATACCCTCCGAAATACATGACCGAAAATATATCTGGATACCTGACCAGCACTCATGCACCAACAATCATTTTGGGTAATAAAAACACAATTTCTCAAAGAACATATATGTGGATGTAGATGTAATAATTTTTGTGATTCAGTAACATTCCCAAAAATGTGTATGGAAAGCTGAATTAGAAGCGGGTTTCCTTATGGATCCTTGGGAAGGTCATGTAACATTCCCATCAGGTACTTATTCCCACTGTGAGGAGTCCTCTGTAATACATCATGCTTTACAGGGAGGAATATGTTCCCCTGTGCAAGTGAAAACTATTTTGTTTGTTTTAGGGAAAATATTTTTCCCAAAGGTGGAACCCCTCCCCAAACACCCACAGCAGATTTGGGAGTTATCCATTCCCCTTCCAACTCTGGAGAGAGGTTTATGCCAGCCCTTAGCTGGAGTAAAAATCCAACCCTTTCCGTGGAGGAAAGGGTCGGATCATATTAATACTTTTAATATTTATGTACTAAATTGTTTAAATGTGTTTTGTGCAGGGGTTTGAGAGGTTAGTGTTACATTTTAATGACAAGTAAGTAATATTAAATAATATAACATTAATTAGTACATACAATTTAATATACCTACATTGATATTATCTGATTTAGTATTTTAAAATGAAGTATCAATTAATTGAGAACAGTGTTGTGGTTCATTTAGTTCTATTTTCTAAATTATAAAAAGCCCTAAAAAAGTAGGTTTTCTTATTTCGGGGCTAAGGGTGGGTACTGTATGGTTATTGTGAGCATTATTTAATCTATATGTTGAGTCATTACAGTTATATTAATTTTACATTATACATGTACAGTAATTGCAGTGTTTTCTTTAAAGAAAATAATTTTGGGCTCACATTTACATTAATATAAAGTTGCAAACATATTTTAATGAAAAATAAAATAGCTGTTATTCATTTGGTTTTAATTTTCATTTACAGTTTTACATTTTTAACAATATTTAGAAACATTTTGTAAAATTTCAATTTAAAATAAAAAAAAAATTAATTATTTACATTTATGTTTAACAATAATATAACATTTTGATTTGATATAATATTGGATTACATTTAAGAAATACATATTCTTTTTTAACAAGTTAACCTATTTAGAGTTAGGAGATTGAATTAGAATGCCCATCCTTATAAAGGTATATTTTAGAGTATTTCTTAAGCAGCGCATTTGAGTTGCTTCTTTTATTAGAAGAACTTTACTGTATCACATCCTTCTCATATCACTCATAAATGTGGGGTACCTTTTAGCAATGATCTCCTCACTGTACTATGTATGTGATTTGTAGTGCTTTACATTTGTCAGCAAAGAAGATTGATGTAAGAGTTAGCAACTCAAATATCAGAGAATGCCTCACACCTGTTAATGTATCGATCCTAACAGTCTAATCCCATGAGAAGCCTTTCCATTATAGTTCATCCAGTTTTTTATTGCCTATAAAATGACGGAAGAATGGGATTTCCTACAATGCAGTGAGCCTCTGTTTGACCTGAATAGATGCATGAAAGTCATTGGGAGATAAGATAAGACCTCACTAGTGTTTGATGGACTATATTTTTATACTGCAGTAACTAATTAGGCTAGGAACGTTTTTCAAACATTAAAATGTATAGATATTTATTTTCATAACATAGTTTCCTCACCACTCTGGCACACAAAAGTTGGGACAGTGCCAAATGTATGCCAGGTTAATGTTGAAGATCATAGAACTTAACCTTTGAAGGGAGGTACTTTTTTGCATGGTGTGAGCTCATCTTTACACAATGCACAAATGTTTGTGCATTGACTCTTTTGGTAACATGGCATAATATGGTGATTATAATTATTATTTATTTTGTTGTCTCATGATCTTACTTCTATTGTTTTCTAACCAGGTCGGTACAAGATTGAACACATTGATCCACTTGTGAATAATTAGGCTTTTTATCCTTAATATTCTATGCCTCTTGAGTTGCCCAACCAGAGTGGGATAGTCCTAAAGAAAGCCCCAGGCAATTATTTAGGAGAGCTGGATGGACAGAAACATGTTGATCTCACTATAAGGGTAGACTGATTCCCATTCTTTTTAACCCTACTCACTGGAAACACTGATAAAATCAGTTCAGTCTAAATGTAGGTAGTTTAAAGTGTTTTCTCAATGGACACATGAGGTTTAGCCCTACTGCAGAAGACTCATGGCTCTCTACAACACTCAACTTCTGGTACCTTTAACCTTAGATCTCCCCTGTTGCCCATAGTTGTGGCCCACATTGGTAGAATTTCACTAACAAGGTAAGCAGGGTCCCTATGATGAAGCATGCCATGCCTGGGTGTCTAATGGCTTTTGTCCTTTAAACATACCATATCATTTCACTATGTCATATATTTGCATAATGTCTTTTTTCAGACCAGGAGAACATTTGCTTTTCTCTATTCTAAAATATTTAACAGACAAGAGTTAGAAAAGTAATGTATTACCACAAATATAGGTACTTTCACAGTATAAGTGAACTGAAGTACAGTGACGAATAGTACTTCAGTCTGCCCCTGAAATAAATCCATTAATCATTCTTAAATATGTTTTCTTCAATGTTTGTTGGACTGGAGTTAGAAACAAGAACCCTAGCAGTATATAGACTGTGAGAAATTGGGTCCTTGGTTGACTGGGGGGTGATGACCCTGTAAAAGAAACAGCCACAGTCCCTTTCAGGGTGAATTACAAAAGTTACTAAATTGATCTGTGCTTAACCCTTTGTAGCTTGGCACAAAAACAGCCAGGCTTAACTTTGACGCAAAGTGTAAAAGATTTATGTAGCACAGAAACAGTAATAAAGTAAAATTACAACACAAAATAAATTCCCACATCAATTTAGAAAAATACAATAAAATGTATTAAATTATTTGATACTAAAAAAATCAAAAACCAATCAGTAGAACTGGAATTTTTTTTTTTTTTTTTTTTTTAGTAAAATCCTGTGCCTAAAGGATGAGAGCATCAACCACAGACATCTAGTTGCGTGAGGGTAGGTCAAAGTCATATATTTTGGTCGACCATGATGTAGCGAAGGTTGAATGCAAGAAGTAGATTGGGCCTGATCAGTGCTTACCTTCGGACTTAGAGTTAAAGTTTACTTAGAGTAAAATTCAGCGAAAGGAGCCTTGTCGAAGATTTCGATGTTCGGACTTACTCACTGTTTGAAAGTCATAACTCTTCAGCAGGACGAAGCTTGAGGCTGTAGCTGACGAGAGTTCCAGAAGGCCGTATACTCCTTCGTCGAGTAGCCACTGAGCAGGATTTGCTGTTGCAGAGAAGAACTACCAGGAGCTACCCCAAAGTCAGAGGAACTGGTGATGCACCTCGAGCAGATCAACAAGCAGTCTGGTTCTAGACTTCCCTCTGTTCCCAGAGCAGATATTAGCGACAAAGTGTTGGATTTTGGCTATTCTGGATATCTCTAATACCACAACCAAGTGTCCAGGAGTAGGGGGTAACACTTGGATGTCCAAGACTCACACTGTCTGGGTCCAGGTGCGGGTTGAAGATGGTGGGAACTTTTTGTGTCCCTGAAGGTCTGATCAGTAGTCCAGCAATCTAACAGTTTGAGTCACCCTGAGGCCTTGGATTCACTCTGCTACTTCTGACTTCAAATGCTGAATCAGGGCTCAGCAGCAGGGCAGGCCAGTGAGGGTTCAAGGCAGAATACAGGCAGCAAATAAGTCCTTCCAGGTGCAGCAAAGCCATCTAGTGAAGTACACAGAAGGCCACAGCAGCAGGCAGTCCTCTGAGAGTCCTACAACAGGTCCAGAAATTGAATTGAAGTTCGGGTCTGAGGACCCCGCCTTCTTTGAAGTAGGAGAAGTTGCTAGAGGTTTTCCTTTGAAGTGCTTGGAATTTCCTGACTCTTCTACCCAGTCTCCAATCTGGCTGCAGGGACAATAAAGTGGTGACAAGTTCTCCCTGTCAAGGAAGAGCACAGCCTAATCAGTTGTAATTGGGGGTGTGCTCAGCTCAACCTCATCCTGCCAGCATATGGCCCATTCAGGCACACGTAATAACTGTCTGGGAGGAATTAACAAAGTGCAATTGCCAACTACACCCAGTCATGTAAATTAGGACAGGCTGAAATCACCAGATAGCAAAGGGCAGGGATTTTTCAACCGTAAAACACTACCCCAGCACGACCCGCGACACTGCAGAACACCATTACACTGCCCTAAACCCTTAAACACTACCCCCAGGACGACCCCCTACGCTGCCTGAACACCACTGCACTGCCCTAAACCCTGAAACACCACCCATACACTGCCCTAACACCACTGCACTGCCCTAAACCCTGAAACACCACTCCTAGCACGACCCCCTACACTGCCCGAACACCACTGCACTGCCCTCAACCCTGAAACACCACCCCCAGCACGACTCCCTACACTGCCCGAACACCACTGCACTCCCCTAAAAACTGAAACACCATCCCCAGCACGACCGCCTACACTGTTCAAAAACCACTGCACTGCCCTAAACCCTGAAACACCACCCCAGCAAGACCCCCTGAACTGCCCAAACACCACTGCCCTAAACCCTGAAACATCACCCCCTGCAAGACCCCCTACACTGTCCAAAACACCATTGCCCTGCTCTAAACCCTGAAATACCACCCCCTGCATGACTCCCTACACTGCCCAAACACCACTGCACTGCCCTATACCCTGAAACACCACCCCCTGCATGACCCCCTACACTGCCCGAACACCACCGCTCTGCCCTAAACCCTGAAACACCAACCCCAGCACGACCCCCTACTCTGCCCGAACATCACTGCTCTGCCCTAAACCCTAAAACACCATGCCTAGCACGACCCCCTACACTGCCAGAATACCACTGCTCTGCCCTAAACCCTGAAACACAAGCACCAGCATGACTCCCTACACTGCCCAAACACCACTGCACTGCCCTAAACCCTGAAACACCACCCCCAGCAAGACCCCCGACACTGCCCGAACGCCACTGCACTGCCCTAAACCCAGAAACACCACCACCTGCAAGACCCCCTACACTGCCCGAACACCACTGCACTAAGCCCTGATAGCCCACCCCCTGCAATACCTCCTACACTGCCAGAGAACCACTTCACTGCCCTAAACCCTGAAACACCACCCCCTGCACGACCTCCTACACTGCCCGAGAACCACTGCACTGCCCCAGACCCTGAAACAACACCCCCTGCACGACCCCCTACACTGCCCGAACACCACTGCACTGCCCTAAATCCTAAAACACCACCACCAGCACGACCCCCTACAATGCCCAAACAACACTGTACTGCCCTAAATCCTAAAACACCACCACCAGCGCGAACCCCTACAATGCGCGAACAACACTGCACTGCCCTAAACCTTAAAACACCACCCCCAGCACGACCCCCTACACTGCACGAACACCACTGCACTGCCCTAAATCCTAAAACACCACCCCAGCACGACCCCCTACACTGCCCGAACACCTCTGCACTGCCCTAAACGCTAAAACACCACCCCCAGCATGACCCCCTACACTGCCCGAACACCACTGCACTGCCCTAAACCCTAAAACACCAACCGCCAGCACAAACAACTACACTACCCGAACACCAATGCACTGCCGTAAACCGTAAAACACCACCCCAGCACGATCCCCTACATTACCCAAACATCAATGCACTGCCCTAAACCCTAAGACACTACCCCTGGAACGACCCCCTTCACTACACAAAAACAAATGCACTGCCCTAAACCCTAAAATACAACCCCCAGCATGATCCCCTACACTGCCCAAACACCACTGCACTGCCTAAACCCTAAAACACTACCCCAGCACAACATCCTACAATACCCAAACACCACTGCACTGCCCTAAACCCTGAAACACCACCAACAGCAAGACCCCCTACACTGCCCGAACACCACTGCCCTGAACCCTGAAACACCACCCCCAGCACGACCCCCTACACTGCCCGAACACCACTGCACTGCCCTAAACCCTGAAACACTAGCCCCAGCACGACCCCCTACACTGCCCGGACGCCACTGCACTGCCCTAAACCCTAAAACACTACACCCAGCATGACCCCTACACTACCCAAACACCACTGTACTACCCTAAACCCTAAAACACTACCCCCAGCACAACCCCCTACACTACACAAATACCACTGCACTACCCTAAACCCTAAATCTACCCCAAGCACAACCCCCTACACTACACAAACACCACTGTACTACCCTAAACCCTAAATCTACCCCCAGCATGACCCCCTACACTACCCAAACACCACTGCACTACCCTAAACCCTAAAACACTACCCCCAGCATGAACCTCTCTACCACACAAACACCACTGCACTACACTAAACCCTAAAACACTACCCCCAGCACGACCCCCTACACTACACAAACACCACCGCACTACCCTAAACACTGAAATACCACCCCCAGCAAGACCCCCTGCACTGCCCGCACACCACTGCCCTAAACCCTGAAGCACCATCCCCAGCACGACCCCCTACACTGCCCGAACACCACTGCACTGCCACACCAGCCCCAGCACGACCCCCTAAACTGCCTGAACACCACTGCCCTAAACTCTGAAACACCACCCTCTGCAAGACCCCCTACACTGCCCGAACACCACTGCACTGTCCTAAACCCTGAAACACCAATCCCACCACGACCCCCTACACTTCCCGAACAGCACTGCACTGCCCTGAACCCTGAAACACCAGCCCCAGCACGACCCCCTACTCTGCCCGAACACCACTGCTCTGCCCTAAACCCTAAAACCCCTCCCCCAGGACGACCCCCTCCACTATCCGAACATCACTGCTCTGCCCTAAACCCTGAAACACTAGCCCCAGCACGACCCCTACACTGCCCGAACACCACTGTACTGCCCTAAACCGTGAAACACCGTCCCCTGAATGACCCCCTACACGGCCCGAACACCACTGCACTGCCCTAAACCCTGAAACGCCACCCCCCTGCATGACCCCTACACTGCCCGAACAACATTGCAATGCCCAAAACCCTGAAACACCACCCCCGTACGACCCCCCTACACTTCCCGAGCACAACTGCACTGCCCTAAACCGTGTAACACCACACCCCAGCACGACCTGCTACACTGCCCGAACACCACTGCACTGCCCTAACCCCTGAAACACCATCCCCAGCACGACCACCTACACTGCTCGAACTCCACTAAACCCTGCAACACCACCCTCAGCAAGACTCCCTGAAATGCCCAAACACCACTGCCCTAAACCCTGAAACACCACCCCCTGCAAGACCACCTACACTGTCCCAAAACAACTGCCCTGCCCTAAACCCTGAAAAATCCCCCTGTGCACAACCCCCTACACTGCCCCAACACCACTGAACTGCCCTATACCCTGAAATACCTCCCCCAGCACGACACCCTACACTGCCCGAACACCACTGCACTGCCCTAAACCCTGAAACACCACCCCCAGCACGACCCCCTACTCTGCCCGAACACCACTGCACTAAACCCAGAAAGACCACCCCCTGCAAGACCCCCTACAGAGCCCGAAAACCAATGCACTGCCCTAAACCCTGAAACACCACTCCCTGCACGACCCCCAACACTGCCCGAACACCACTGCACTGCCCTAAATCCTAAACAACCACCACTAGCACGACCCCCTACACTGCCCAAACACCACTGCACTGCCGTAAACCCTAAAACACCACCCCAAGCACGACCCCTACACTGCCCGAACACCACTGCACTGCCCTAAACCCTGAAACACCACCCCAGCACCACCCCCTCCACTGCCCAAACACCACTGCACTGCCCTAAACCCTAAAAGACGAACCGCCAGCACAACCCACCACACTACCCGAACACCACTGCACTGCCCTAAACCCTAAAACACCACCCCAGCACGACCCCCTACTCTACCCGAACACCACTGCTGTGCCCTAAACCCTAAAATAACACCCTCAGCACGACCCCCTACACTACCCGAACACCAATGCACTGCCCTAAACCCTAAAACACTACGCACTGCACGACCCCCTTCACTACAAAAACACCAATGCACTGCCCTACACCCTAAAAAACTACCCCCAGCCCGATCCCCTACACTACCCAAACACCACTGCGCTGCCCTAAACCCTAAAACACTACCCCAGCACAAGCCCTACAATACCCAAACACAACTGCACTGCCCCAAATCCTAGAGCACTACCCCCAGCACGATCCCCTACACTACCCAAACACCACTGCACTGCCCTAAACCCTAAAACACTTTCCCAGCACAACCCCGTACACTACCCAAACACCATTACAGTCGTAACGTCATTCCGCACGGCGGGCTTTCTCTATTGGCTCCCTCCACCACCGTTGCGGAAAGAAATTCCTGGCGGATCCCGAAACTCCGCTGCGGACGGGAAATAGCTTTGCCCATTGTAATATGGCGGACGTGACGACCGCCGCTGGAGTGCTGAAAAGGACGTTTTCTGCCACGGCCAGCACCGCCAACGTGCCAAACACCACCATCCTAATGAGCCCCACATTCCATAGAGCTGTACAATGCGGGTCCAACTGACACGGATTCCCTGAAATTCAGAAAGACCGTGGGGTTGGAGGGGATCCAACACATTCTAGAAGATTCTGACTGTCGGGAGGGGGTTTTCCGCCTGACATCGTAATCAGCCTCTAAATGTTGTTTTGCAAGTGGTTCTTGCTAAAACATGTTTTTAATCACATACAGAAATCCATTTTTTAATTCACTGAATCAGGCATTATATTAGGTATTTTTTAATAAAATAAATTTTTAAAATTCATTTGGTTTATATATATTTAAATTTTTTATAAACCTCTTAATATTGTTCACATTGTGTCAATGAAGTTGATATGTTGGTTAAGTTTATTGTTTATTTTTAAACTACTATACTTTTGTTGTAGAATGGTTGGCATATGTTTTTGAACTTTCACTGTTTTTTAAACTTGATGTTTTGGTACTTTACATTATAGGTATGTAAATGTAATATTATTATTGTGGATATTATGGGCCAGCTGTAGGTAAAAGCAGTTTAGCGAGTCCTTAATAGCAATTTTTAGGGAATCGCTATTAAGGACTCGCAAAATGCTATGTAGGTAGGAATCTCAATAATTTTTGCGATTCCTACACATTCCTTATTTGCGACTCGGAAATTGCGAGTCGCAAATAAGGAATGGCTTCCTTTTCATGCCTATGGGCCCATAGGAATGAATGGGAATTGTGCAAAAGTTCCAAAAGGACACCCTGTTGCACCCCTGAATTGGACATGTGCACATGTGGCACACATACATGCCCTGAGGGCATGTATGTGTGCCACATGGCACTTAGAAAAAAGCAAGAAAGAGCTTTTTTAAAAGAAATTGCAAATTACCACCAACTTGAAGTTGGTGGTAATTTGCGACTCCTTAAGGCAATATCGCAATTTGCGATGCCTACTAGCATAGCATTTAGGGAATCGCAAATTGCGATTCTCTAAATGCTTGCAAGTAGGTATTTGCCTTCCTACATTGCACACAGCTGAAATGCGATTGCAAACGCTCAAATTCTGTGAATTTCAGCATTTGCAATCGCAATTTGGCTTGCTACATCTGGCCCTTAGACACCAGAAATTTTGACATCACAATATTTCTTGTGGTCAATGTTGTGACATTCAAATGCTCCAGGACCTAAAATTACCATGGGTGATGTGTCCTGCACTCCAGAACTCTGAACCTACTCTCTATATGAAACTGTGCAAAATATTCAATCAACTAGCCTGGTAAATACAACAACAGCTTCAGGGCACAGAAAAACCACAGGCGATATTCCACTGATGTAGTGCCAGAAACTGCTCTACAATTCTTCATTTCTGAAGGATGCAGTAGCAGCATTGGTGATACCACCATTAATACAGGACCATGATCCTCCCATGTCTCCTCATAATTTTATGTTGTACCTTTGGGCTAGGTGCATTGATTCTAATGCAAAAAGCTGGGTAAAAGAATAAAAATTGAGAGTCCCTCGATCTACACAATACAACTACACAGAAAATGTCATACACCTAAATCTGAGCTAAAATTTTAATTTGAATGCTGCCAGTGAGTGTATTTACATTAATTGACAAGACTAAGGACCTGATTTAGATCTTAGCAGATTGGGTCCTGCTTCCTCTTTTTCGACAGACTTCCCGACCGTGGACATGTTGGTCCGTCCACCCTATTTAGATGCTGGCTTTTGCATAAATGAAAGCCCGCCTCAGTCCTGACGTCACTGTCAGGAAGGCTCGACTGCATTGACTGGGAGATAGGCAAAAGCAGCTGATGGAGAGAAGTCCACCAGTTTCTCCTCTGTGCCACTCACGATGTGCCTTCCTGCTGATGCAACTGTGGCGGGAAAACCTCCACACCTGAGTTGGCAGAATGGAACACGTATAAGGCAGTAACTCACCTTTGCACATCTTCCCACTTCCTGTACCACCATAAACCAGTTCCTGCATGCACTGCCTCTGCTAACTGATCCCGATGCAAATCAACACCGCCATCGCCGGAACCGAAGGTAACGTTCACCATTAACTATTACCTTTTTCACTGGGCTGTTCACATATGGTCAGAACTCATGCATTATTACGTGATTCACACTAGCAATAGCATACCAATGTGCAATGCATATATCTCTAATGTTGAGGTTTAAAAATGTTAACTAACTCACCGGTATACTGACACTGTGTTCATAAATTTGGTCCCAGCTGCCTTCCAAATAAAGGACACTTGCACAAAAATGGATATCAAATCAAAAGTCAAAAACTCACCATACAGATATAAATAACGTATGAAAATGGTCACAATAAAAACATATGAATCACACATCATTCGGATGAGTGCAATGTAACCTCATGTAGAAATTGCACTAAACAAGCTGTAGCCCTCGCCTCATAGATTACCTGGAAAATTAACAGCTGTCGCAAATTTGAGAAACTCTACATATTCATCCATGTAGCATCTACCCTTGTGTAGTGAAAATTCTGTATTGTATTCAATTTCAATTTACACATAATACTACAAGGTGCAATGTATATGTGTACATTTAGATCCGTAATCAAGGTGAAATAAACACAAGTCTAGTAAAATATCCTTAAATAATATCTGTTTGTTGGTGCAAGTGTCCACCTCTATGTTGAATGGCTGCACCAAATTCAAATGACCATCAAATACTGTGTTTAACAGTGTATGCACTTAACATAGTAGACAATTAAAAAGTTTGTAGTAATTTCTGCCATAATCCTAACGGAAAATATTTTACACTGAAACATTGCTAGGAATCAAACAATTACAAAGAAAAATTAATGCCAGGACAAACTTGGTGAGAGGAAAAATTGTGATTTATTCACAATGAGATCACTCTCTCAACTTATTTTAAACAAAGCAAATGCTAGTTCAAATAGTGTCCACAAAGTCCTGTGCACAGGTGTGCTGTGGAACTCGGCTTGCCTCCAATTGCACTGCTAGGGGAACTGCCCACTATATGCCTCTTCCCAGGGAAGTTCCCCTAGCAGTGCAATTGGAGGCAAGCCGAGTGTCAGTATTTGGACTGGCATTTGCTTGGTTTAAAACAAGTTGAGAGAGTGATCTCATTGTGAATAAATCACAAATTATCCTCTCACCAAGTTTGATTCCTAGCAATGTTTCAGTGTGTCTGTGGTGGTGGGTGCATTGTATCTGGTTGTGCTGAAGTTGGGAGTGTTGACTGCCTGGATGCATGCCTGTGTTTTTGTGTTGTTTGTTTTTGCATGTGGGTGTGCTGCTTGAGTCTGTGTGAGTGGGTGCATGCAAAGGTGTGACTATGCTTAGGACAGATCTGAGAATAGGTCATTTGGATGGGAACAGGGCGGAAGGTGGTACTGAAGGTTTGGATGGCTGGGAGGCTGCGGCCAGTGAGGAGGCTAGACCTTGAAGAAACCGCTGTAGGCCAGACATTGCACTGTGAATGCCGTCCAGGTAGGCTACCATTTGTTGCAATTGGCAGCCAAGCCCCTGGATGACATTCAGTAGTGGAGTCTGGCCTACAGAGATATTTCTAAGGAGGTCAATAGCCTCCTCACTCTGCGCATCCAGGGGGAGAGGGGCATGGGATGAGGTGCCACAAGCAAAGAAGATGCCCCCCTTTTAGGGAGGTGGGTTTGGCTACCTTGGGGGGGTCAAGAGGGAGGGTAGAGATGGTACTCTGGGTGGTGGACAATGATGCAGGTGTAACAGATGCAGTAGGGTCCGCCTACACTAAGATTTTCACGCTGAAGAAGGCCTCTGAATAAGATGTGGAGTTGCTGGTGGCCTTCATTGCTCTCCCTCACCCTCTGGGACAGTGGGCCCCTCGGTGTCTGTGGTGTCAGCATCGGAATCACTGTAGCCAGCTGCTTCCCCACCAATATTGACACCTTATCCTTTACCTGCCCCGGATAATCCTGAAATAACATGTACAATTGTTTTATTGAATCTGTGTAAACAACACTGATCATGACCTGTGATCACAAAACAGTTTCCAAGATTTCAGATTTCACCTGCTTCAAGACTCTCAAACCTTTCTTCAATATTAGCATAAGCCCATGCATGTACGCACCATTTTCAGAAAACATTTGGTCACAGTTATGCCATTCCCCATTATAGCTCCTATATTTTGTATGATCTTGTCTCTTATACATCATTATGTATCTCCAGGAACTGTTTCACACCTCTGAATGGTTAGCCTTTTTAGTTAACAATAGTGAACTGATGTCACCAAAAAGGTTATCAACCTTTGCACAGTGTGTTCACAAGGCCCTAAAATCTGCATACTGTTCATTCTCAAAAAGTAAAATATGAATAAATGTGTGTCAACAAATACTGCAATGTTGTACCTGTAATGTTGTACCTGTATAAGCATAAAAGGAAAGCAATTTACTTTTTTTTGGGGCATTTCACAATGATAACACTTACTCCAAGTCACTAAAGTATATGTCAATTGTCAAATATTATACATGAATTCTGTACTGAAGTAGCCTAGCAATGTATCACATGCTATGTAGATACCTAGGATTTTAAAGACAGTCAGAAACAAAGATTTGGAGGTATTGACAAATAACTTCTACAAGATAGGTAAATACATAGACTTTGAAACATTTCTAATGCACTACAGTACAGAGCAAAAATATTTTGACATTTCACTCCCAAACACCTATAGTTATTTGAAGTTTGTTGAGTCTTAGGGAAATTGTTTCATAAAAATATAAAATGCTGGCTTTCACTGTAGTGCAAAGTGTTTAGAACATCACAGTCTTTCCATAAACTAATTCCTATATAATACTTACTTCACTCACGTAAAAATCACAATATGCAACACATTACACCTTGATGCATTTAGTCAGTTGCCTAATAAGTCATGAGTTTTGCCTGATTTTCAGTTTTCCTGATTTGATTCTCCTACATATATGTAGTGGCACTTTCCATGTTGCAAAATCCCTTTAAGTTTGCCTTTTATCTCCATCATTGTTTCATCATCTGGACATGAAGGAGGAAATTGAGAAATGCTTTAGGGTGTGTGTTACTCTGTCATCAATGCGTACACATTCCTGTCTGTGTTTCCACACAAATTGTGTATGCCCATCACAATTATTTGTCACAAAACAGATTAGCTTACACACACATATATGTGACAGAATTAGACCTCATGCTAATCTGTCACTTTTAACATATATTAAACAATATTTCTGATGCAAAACACAATTTGGATATGTTTTGATTCCCAAAGTTAACCAAAAATACTGATGTCACTAGTCAGATTTCAGATTTTTTAATGTCTTTATTTCGATAATAAAATCATAAAAGACAATTTAGACAAGTATTTAAAAACAGTTTCAAAGTCTCCACATTATACAAAATCATACTAGAAAGATAAAGTCAATATGTTTATCAAATATACAATCAGTCTAAAAACCACAATTAAAAAGTTATTAAACCGTTTTTGAAACGAAACAAGACATTGGATGTAGCTGATCATAAAAATTGATTAGACATATACAGGTAAACACTATGCACATTGCACTTAATGATCAAGAGGCAGTTAAGTTCCTTCTAGCTCTGATTGCCCATGCCCAGCCTAAGTACTTAGCCAAGCATATCACGATAAAATCAGAGGTATTTGTTTTTAGAGCCCAAATAGCGTCCGAGGATTTTTTACATGTCATGCGTTTAAAAATGGGTTTTAACCATTTTAAGCGGGGTTCTCTGTATTGAGGACAGGCGAACAAAAAGTGACCCTCAGTTTCCTTACATCCGGGGCAACGACTGCAAGGGTTGGTGGAGCTATTGCCCCAAGATGAGGTAAAGGAATTTAGGGGTAGTGAGCCCACTCGGAATTGGTGGTATAGTTTTTTATCCATTGACCTGGAGATAAGGTCCCAGTATGCCTCCCGGGCTGGATCCAATTTAAAACTTAAAAAACGCCCCGTCAAGTTTTCAGAACTGGAGGCATGTGCCAAGGGAAGGCGAGTTGAGGCCCAGAATAAACCCTTAAATTCCTTTTTCGAGGGAAAGTTGTTCGTACCTGGCAAGACCCACAGATGGCTCAAGCCCATGTCATGCAGGCTCCTTTTCACCGAGCGAAGCCATGGGATTCGCTCCGATCCCCACATAGCCTTTACCTCGGTTAGCTCCTTAGCAAAGAGAGCCAAATCCTCCGAAGTCCATATGCGCCTCCAAGTGGACACTACTCTGTATCTTGCCATGTCCGATATTGGAAGGCAACCCATGTCGTGGCAAAGTGGGATCTGTGGGGTTGATTGGGGCAGCCCTACCAGATTACGAAGAAACCTACACTGTATCCTATACAAACTCGAGAGGTCCATAAAACCCCATAACTCTGCCCCATAAAGTGTCGCAGCATTAATTTTAACATCATAGATTTGTAGGGCGGGGACAACCCTTTTAGTAATTGATTTCTTTTGCTCACGCAAAAGACAACCAGTCAGTTGGGCAAGTTTTAGCTGTTGGGTCTCTATTTGTGGTTTCCAAGACAGTCGGCAATCCAGGGTGACCCCCAGGTACGTCATCGTATCAACTTGTTCCAGGTTAACCCTGTTAAGTTGTACACTACTACGTATAAGTTTTTTCCTGGAGAAAACCATAAACTTGGTTTTCCCCACATTTATCTGAAGGTCATTCTGTTTACAATATTCCTCAAAGTGATTTAAAGCCAACTGTAAGCCTTCCCTAGTCTTTGAAAGGAGGAGGGTGTCGTCCGCAAAGATCAACATTGGGAATTTAGTCCCCGCCAAGGACGGTGCGTCAGTATTAGTAGACCCGAAGAATTTCACTACCTGATCTATAAAGAGTAAGAAGAGGGTGGGGGCGAGAACGCACCCCTGACGGACTCCCCGTGAAACCGGAAATGAGTCAGTATATTGCCCTTGTAACCCCCATCTTACCCTGGCAAAGTTATCTTCGTGTAGTCTAATAATCATCTCCACCAATTCTCCCGGCATTCCTAGGTCCCTTAGTACCTGCCATAATTTTCCCCTCGGCACCAAATCAAAAGCTGATTTCAAGTCTATGAAAGCAGCGAAGATGGTGCCACCCCCCAGTATAACGACCTTCCAAAAGATCATGCAGAACCTCAGAACCTGGTCAATGGTACTTATACCAGATCTAAAGCCCGCCTGTAGCGGGGACAGTATTCCTTCTAGTTCAATCCACCCTTGGACCCTCGCCAGGATCATACGGGCAAAAACTTTCTGAAAGCAGTCAATTAGGCTGATAGGGCGATAGTTCCCTGGGTTCGATCTATCACCCTTTTTGTGTATAGGGAGGATCTCTGCCCCCTTCCAAGTCTTGGGTATATGGGCACCTCTCGCTATAGTGTTAAATATGCTAGTTAAATAGGGTACCCAAAGGCCTAAGTTTAGCTTAAATAGGTCTGCTGGAATTTGATCTAACCCAGGGGCTTTCCCTCTCTTGATTAGGCCTAATGCAAGCTCCGTTTCCGCTTCTGTAAAGGACATAGTCACGTTGCCAGGGGGTATTGCCGGTAGCAGATTAGATGCAGACGTAGGGTCAACAACTAATGTGCAAAATTGGGAGGAGTAATGATTTATCCAGACTTCCGGAGATACGTTGTTAGACGGGGTACGGAATTCACCGTCTTTTCCGCATTTAACAATATCCCAGAATTTGGTCTGGTTGTTGGATTTGCTAGCGTCCAAAAGGTCTGCCCAAAAATCATCTTCCCATTCCCTCTTTGCCTCCCATTGAACTCTTTTATACCTTTGTCTGGCCTCTTTTACTGCACTTAGGTCTCTGGTTTTAACTTTCTCTATTAGGTGACTATGCGCCTCTCTACACTCTCTATTATACCATTTTGCTCTTGGAGCATTCTGGTGCCCGTTGTTAGACTTACATGGTTTTGAGAGAATAGTTTTAAGCTCAGAGAAGCATTTGTCATGAATGCCCATGATCTTATCTAAATCACCCTGACCCCTCTCAACAACAGCAGACCTCACTTTGTTTAAAGCATTAGTCACCACATTTTCAATGTTGGCCTGTATCATTGCATCATTTGATATGATTGACCATTTCAATCTCCTCCGGTCATTTGATACGGTTACAACCCCTTGCCCCCTTGGATCTGGTTCCGCTAGTCTTTTCATGCCATACATTTTGACTTTCAGGGACAATGGGTTATGGTCACTTTCCGGACGCATTACAATTTCCATATCGACAATTAGGCTCCAATATTCCATTTTTATGAGGATGTAGTCAATACGACTTTTCCTCGCACCATTGTCAAAAGTGGGATTGGCTCCAATGTCCGATTTGGTGCGTCCGTTTGCGGCCCTTAATCCCCAAGTGAGGCAAAAAGCAGTCCAATTCAGGGCAGCCTCCGTTGCTTTAACTGGTAATTTGTTGGAAAGTTCGGGGATTTTCCAGGTCGCATCTTCTTCAAACCCCCAATTGTCTTCCGGCAAGTACAGTGGTTCAATTGTGCAATTAATATCACCCGCTATTATAATAAATGAGCCTTTATTCCAACCCATTAGTAATGTATCTAGGGCGCCTATCAGCTTGGGGCAGCGGCCGCCAGGGAGGCCTCTAGAGTATATGTTAATAATAAGCATTTCCTGCCCCCCTACTTCCCTCAGCCTTATAGCCAATATGTCGGGATTATCCACATACAGTTCAGAAACTGAAAAACACCAGGCCTGTTTTACCCAAATGGTCAGTCCCCCTGACGCCCGCCCTTTAGTACCTTTTATAGCTGGTTTGAAAAAATTTGTGAATCCAACCATGTAAGACGGAGATGTGGCCCATGTTTCTTGCAGGAGGACAACCTCATGTTTACCTATAAAGACCAACCAATCCTCAGAAATCATGCGGGTCTTGACTCCGGCAACATTCCAAGATACCATATGTGAAATTAAAGAATTTACCTCTACGTGGTTATTGCTAACAATGGGAGGGGAATGGGAGCTCGGTAAGATGTCATTTGTTAGACTGGTCACATCTATATTGGAAGTGGGAGCCTCTTCCTCACTTTGCCCCCTCAACATACTATTGTTGTTATGGAAAAGGGACTGTTGCTCCTTTACTAATTCCGAGGTAGGGTTAAATGGGATGTGCGCTCCCTCCCCCTTCCCTATAGCTGTGTTCGGTGACTGGGTCGGTGCACATAGTCAGTCAACCCATTCTAGATCTGACAGTGCCTCGAAATGATTGAAGAGAGGAGGGTAGTATTGGGGGTGATGGATTGTGGGCTCCCGGGGCATTCCCCCTTTGAGTTTCCAATGATTGAGGCCCATTTGATTAATTGGGTACGTGTGGGGGTAAAAGTAACCAAGGTGTAAGGTCTGTACATCACCCAAATGGGCAAATCTAGCTTTCCTTTGGATTCTTTCCACCACCCAGGGGTCTCTAAATGAAATTAAAATACAGTCACCCTCCAGATCTTTTTCGCCCTTACCTACCCATTCTACTCTCCTTACATAGAGGATTTCGGTGGGAGATGACGGGGGGAGAGGGCGATGTTTGTTTAGCCAGAAGATGACCTTATTCCGCAGATCCCCTTGTGATTCTTTAATACCCTCTCTTAGGGGGGCCACTCCAGTTAGAACGATAGTATATTGTGACGCTTCAGGAGGTAAGTTTACTCTGGGTGGGTGTCGTGAATTTCTGTTATCTGTCCTCGGATTCCTATCTTGGAGAGTGGTTTTCCTCTCCCTACCCATTATAGATGTCTGTGCTGGAGTGTTATTAGGTTGGTTTACTGCACCATTTGCTGGAGGTTTTTTCCCCTGCGTGTTGTTAGTTGCCACTGGGCGTTTAGCCTTTGGTGTTTCTTTAGTAGGGGCTCTACTTGCAGTAGTCAATGTGGCAGCTGTAGTTTTTGCTCCTATTAGTGGTTTTTTATTAATAATGGTAGAAGATGTCCCTACGGGGATAGTTGTGGTTGACCCCCCTTTTTGGTTGGCACCCCCTATGGGGTTAGGGCCCCTTGTCTTGAAACTAGTAGTCGTTAAGTTTTGCAAGAGGTCCATATTAATGTTGACCGCTGCTTCCAGGACATCTATTTTAGCGGACATTATCCTGGTACTTTCTAAGACCGGAAGCAATAAGGTTTTAATCATTGCTTCCATTTTTGCCAACAGGACATCGTCACTACTAAAACATGTTGGGCACGGATTGGAAGACCCTGAGTGGACCAATGAAGGACAGTACACTATTGGGGGTTCTTGTATGGTCTGGGAATGAGAGGGACTATTAACATGATCTATTTTAGGTTGTTTTTGTACATTTTCTCCCTTTGAGCTTGAAGCATGCTTTCTTTTCCGTAGAACCTGATTAGTAACGTGATTGGTAATTACTGGAGGAAAAACGGGCATACTGGATAAGGTGGGAGCGTATAATTGTGGGGTTCTGGACAAGCTACTCTCATCGTCCTCCGTATTTTGACTGTCCGCTTCTAAACAGGTCAGGTTATTATCAGATTTCAGTTCCATGTTATCATTGGACGTGGATGTTGGATCTCCGTCCCCATCTACATGAACTATCACTTCGGTCTCTGAAGTAGAGATACAATTAAATACAGCATTAGTTAAAGGGCTTTTAACACGGGCCAGGGCACCAATAGATGAGCGTTTCCCAGTAACTAAGTCCAGGGACAATCTGTGCTCAACTAGTTCAATTTCTTTTTCTAGTATCCCTGTGGCTCGGGTGATAAAAGCATCGAGGGGGCCTGAGACAACACCCTTAGAGGTTTGAATATGCACTAGGCGCTGTTTGCCCGATCTTAGGGCCATAATTGGAAATTAATATTGGTGCCACAATATAACGCAAAATGTAGTATACGGTGTAACAAGATGATAAAATGTACAGAGAACCAAGGCTCTAAGCCCAACCCAACCTCGTCCGACCCCGGACGGCCACAGACGGTCCCGCCCTTGTCCCGGGCTTCTCCCGGCGCCCTCCCGCACGCTCCCGCGCAGCGGGAATGTTACCTTTACTTTATGGGAGATCTAAGGACCCCAAGGGGGCGGGGCCGGCAGGGAGAGGAGCCCAGCTGGTAACGGGCGCGCGGGGACTCCTGGTCCGTGGAGTCCCGCTCTACCCTCGCAGCCCTGCCGGTCGCAAGAAGCCCTTTGAAGTGTTGCAGCCGCTGTGTTTCCGCGAAGCAGGACCCGCGAAGCGGGTCCGGCGAGGAGAGGCGGTACACAGCGGTCGGAATCAGCGGTAGCTGTGGTAGCAGTTACAGGTTGCCCAGCATTGATCGAAGGAATCACTAGTCATTTTGGCTCACATGCTCACTCTTGTTTGGGTAGAATTCCAACTTACCAATGTGACGTTTGGTACATGCAGTTCCTAGTCTGCTATGCCACATGTCATAGGGCTACCATTATATCATCCACGTAAGTGAAGGAACATCACACCTGACACAATAAACACTATTGGTCTGTTTGGTACAACTGTCCCTTATGATATCAAATTACACATTATTCATGGGGAGTTTAGGCAGGCATGTGTCTTCTCAGAACAGTCCATTGGTTGTGAACAGGAATCAGGTGAGATCCTTTCCAGCAAATGAATAGACAAATCACATCATCATACACATTGTGCCAAATCTACACCCTCAAGAACTCTTCTTGTGCATTGGACATAGGTCACCCTTAATGTTGATGTGAGAAATCTTGGTTGCAACAAAAAAAGAGTCATGTAACGTGAAACTCTGATGAGAACCTTTCCCCTTGCTGCTGCTGTTGGGCCCTCAGCTGTCCATCAACCTCTGGATGAACCACCTCAAGAATGCAGGCCAATAGGGGGTTAGGGTGCGGCGCGAGCCTCACACATTGGGAGGACTGACCGAGCTGAAATTCAACTGATTTTCAGGGTCCAGCAATGTAGGTCCTTCCACCTCTTGTGATAATAGATGCTGCACCACTTGTAGACCCTCATAGTCCACACGTTCCTGAAGAAGGCCTTCCATATGTCCCTCCTCTGATGGGTGTTTGTCTATATAGTTACAAGAAATGAAAGTAAAACAAATGGTTTGGTGACTTTTTGTTTGTCTGTATTGATGTATAGAAATTTCCGACATCTATCAATGGCATAACTTATACGTTAACATATAACATGTGTTTTGTCACATGCTGACCAAAACCAATATATTAATACACACTTTTCTATTGACCTGTTGCCTACCCTCATGCCATTTCATGGTCTGAACCCTTCAATCCAGGCCTGTGACATCATAAAGGCCAGGGGGCTCCTAAATATTCTGTGATGTGACCTACTTTTGATCAGTGCAAAAGATTGTGAACTACTGAAGGCTAAACACATTTACTTATAGCACAGTGAATAGTGGCCTCTGTGAGTAAGGGGCCTACAATTTGGACATGACACACTTTGAAATGGGAGAACAATTAAATTTAGTGTTAGCTCTATGAGTTATGTGACTCTCCCTTTCAACTGTCATCCATTTAAAAGATTTCAGAGGCATATTTTTAAGCACACCTCAAATTTTTACCTGGCAAGGATATATGTTTATGACAGATGTACAGCAGTACTTCAGTTGTTTGTCCCTGTGACTCAGCCCCAGGCTGGCCCAATATTCTGACAGCGCACTGCCCATTGTCAGACCCTGTTATCTGCATCCTGATGATCCTGATGTCACATGAACACAGCCATCCCCTAACTTTTACATGCAAAGATTTGCTTGTGCCCTTTTGCTAGAAATGGGGTTCTCTATTTGGCAGAGGTAGGTACATTTGTCCAAGTAGTAACCCTTGCTTCTAGTCAGGGTAAGGTGGATACACACTATAGATAACCCCTGCTCACCCCCTTGGTAGATTGGCATGAGCCAACTGGCTTATTGCAAAGGCAATGTTGTAAAGTATTTGTACTCAAAACTCACAATAATACAGTGATAACCCCACAAATGGACACCACACCAGTTTAGAGAAATAAGGTATTTTTATCTAAATCAACACAAGACTAAAATGACAAATATCCAGCATACATGTAATAAGAAATATGACTATTAAAAGGTTTCAAGCAACTTGCTCCATAGGAAACCATGAATGCATGATTTTACACAAAGTACCTGTAGATGCGTCGAAATTCACTAGGACAGCCTCAGAGAAGGGAACGGTTGAAAAAAAAATGGGATGCCTTGTGGAGGCAATACAACACAATTCTTCTTCAGGCAGGAGAAGTGATGTGTCAAATCCGGACTGTAGGGCAAAGTGATGCTTCTATTCCGAGATGGTTCTGGTCTGCGGGTGATGCGTCGGTAAAAACTTTCCAGTGAGGAGCAATGCGTCGAAATCCAGAATGTGTTGGCAATCAATGCGGATGCAGCAAACGGCACTGCATCGGGTTCTTCAGCCGTGATCCCACAATGTGCTGGTTCTTGGAGTTTTAGGCAGGTGCTGCGTCTTCTCTGAAGCAGCGCGGCACCGGTGCATGGAGATTTATTCCACAGAGCAGTGCTGCGTCGGAAAAACACCCACAAGAAGGGCGATGCATCGATTTTCTCTGTTTCTTCCAGCTCCCAACAGCAGTAACAACCTCTAGAGGCCCAAAACTGGAACAGGCACCTGCTGGCGGGTCAGAACTCTCAGCAATAGAGTTCAGGGGAATTGGAGGTGAAGTCTTTGTGTCCCTGAGATTTCAGATCAGGAGGCCAGCAGACATAGACTTCAAGCAGGTTCTCAGCAAAGTTCCAGTCTGTGTCCTTTCCTTGGCAAAAGCAGCAACTGCAGAACAACCCCACACAGCACACAGCAAAGGGGCACTACTTCTCCTCACAGCTCTCCAGCTCTTCTCCTTGGCAAAGGTTTCTCTTGAGTCCCGAAGTGATCTAAAGTTCTGGGGTTTAAGGTCCACTATTTATCCTCCATTGTGTCTTTGTTCTTCTTTGTGCAAGGGTCTTAGAGCCCAGTCCAAGCCAGTTATGTCCTCACTGGTACAGTATTACCACAGGGGGTGGAGACAGCATTGTTAAATGGAGACAGGCCCTATTCAGGTGCAAGAAAAACGCCTCATACTACTCTTAATGCAGCCAAGGTCTATTCAGCTCAGCTCTGAGTCACCTAGGAAGAACCAGGCACACCTCCACCCCCCCATGGCTGTCTACAGTGAATGCATATCCCCAGGCGCCGTCACTCCAAAACCAGACACATCTTTGTGGGACCATCCACATAGCTAACATCATTTCCATTTTGTTTGTACAGAAAACATTTTTATGTACAGTTGTGAAGAGTACATCATGCGATTCCTAATATCCATGATGTTACTTTTCAACGTTGCACATTTGATTTAAACATATAAATGTATACATCTCTCCATACACACCAATTAGAATCTATGGCTGCAAACACACTACACATACTAATATTGTGAACATTGTGAAGTGCTTAGAAATCCCCAACATCATTGTCCTCTGTTAGGACAGAATATATGACAGTTCACATTACTGCCTACACTTCACTCAGGAACTCATAGGGACATTCTTGCCTATGTTAATGGAAAAAAAAACAGTTGGACAATAGTGAAAAATGAAATTGGCAGCATTTCACTATCAGGACATGTCACACACACCAGTACATGCTCTAGCTTTCACATACACTGCATCCTGTCCATGGGGGTACCTTGGGCCTACCTGAGTGGTGTCTTGCATGTGAGAAAATGGAAGGGTAGGGCCTGGCAGTGGGTGCACTTGCCAGGTAGACATGGCAGTTAAAACTGCACACAGACACTGCACTGGCAGGTCTGAGATACCTTTTCAGGGCTACTCATGTGGGTGACACAATCAGTGCTGCAGGCCCACAAGTAGCATTTGATTTATAGGCCCTGGCACAGTCAGTGGGCTTTAGTAGGGACTTACCAGTAAATCATATGTGCCAATCAGGGAGAACCAATTGCAATAGCAATTTACACAGGGAGCACA
Organism: Triturus cristatus; assembly: GCF_964204655.1. NCBI lineage: Eukaryota > Metazoa > Chordata > Amphibia > Caudata > Salamandridae > Triturus > Triturus cristatus. Next base: position 449,147,595 of record NC_140594.1, read on the forward strand.
TGCACGTTGACACTGATCAGCAGTGGCCAAGTGCTCAAAGCATCTAAGCCAGCAAAAAGGAAATCCAGCACAGCATCAAAAATACAGGAGGTTGAGCCAAAAGTTCAGGGGAAACCATACCAGAGATTCAAATTCTAACATGTGTCTCTACCAGCTGACAAGTGGGGAGAACTACCCACCCTCTTGGGAGTTCTTATCACTAAGGTGGAAGAATCTGGATAGACCATCAGCATTGGCTAACACCTTTAACAGAACGACCCACATGAGCCGCACTGACTACATCTTGCTAGATGTCAGATTGTGATACTGGGTGCTGGATATGGTAATTGGGACAACCACAGACAGTGACCACAACCCTCTCGAGCTTGACATGTCATCCCTGTGGGATAAAAACTTTGGACACCGGCACACAACTCTTTTCACCAAGGATGTAGTCCCAACTAATAACAACAGGTGACTCAAGTGGGCACATGTAGCCATTGATATTTCAAAACTAGAGGCCATGAAAGACCAATTGCTAGATATCACTAGTGAGTTATTTAGCCTGCTGCAGCAGCACAACGGATTCACAAAGATTATGTTGTGCCACACTTGCTTTTTTAAACAGTTAGCTTCATTTTTTAGCGTCCCTTTTAGATATCAGAGCAAACCGAAATTAGCCAGACCTCACTCCTCCTGGTTTAACCAGGAATGTAGAAAACCAAGATTACAATTGGCCATAGCCATTATAGGAAATAATGTAGCAGATCTGAAAGTAGTGAGGAGATCTTACAAGAAAGCCCAGGCCAAAGCCAAAAAGGATTGGGAAGAGACCAGATGGCTTCAGATCAAGGATGCCTGCCAATACAAGGATTCACAACAATTTTGGCAGTCAGTGACCAGGGGAGACACAGATAGACCAAGGCCTCCCACTAATAACATCACCACCCCCACCTGGCATGAACACTTCTCTGCAGTCTACACTGATACGGAAACACTGGCTATCGAAGGCTCGATTCCCATATCAACTTCTCTCCAGATCCTCAAATTCTTTACCCTAGAGGAAATATCACATAGTATAAACTCGGTGGTCAGGAATAAGACTTCACAGCCTGATAGCATCCCTGGTGACGTCTTCCTTTCCGACACAGATAATTGGTCCAAGTATTTTTGGGCACTCGCCAATGGCATTGCTGCCGGGCCGTAATACCACCTTCGTGGAAGGAAGCCAAGTTCATCCTGGTATTCAAAAAGGGCAATTGCTCACTTCCATCCAACTATAGGACCATTAGCCTGATCAATGGTGCCCAAAATGTTTTTTCCGTGCCCTCCCCACGAAGATCACAGATGGGTGGAGGAGACTAACATCTTATCTCCCTTCCAAGCAGGGTTCAGAAAGAAAGTAAGCTCCATCAATCAAGTTTTCTGTTTTTCACTTTTGGCCTGGAAAACAGTCACCATAGAGAGGGGTAATCTTTACACAGCATTTATCGACTTGAAGTTGGCCTTTGATCTCATCCCCAGACACAAGTTATGGCAAGACCTGCAGGAGATGGGCCTTCCACCACCACTCCTCGTGTTGGTTATCCACCTTCACAAGGATAATTTTGCAGGGGTCAACTGGGGAGAGCAAGGGCAGCTGACAGACCTGATCAGAGTCGATAAAGGGGTTAGACAAGGTTGTGTGTTGGCGCCTATCTTGTTTTCACTTTTCATCAACGGAGTGGTCAACCTTTTAGCGGAAGTCCCAGCTGATGCCCCCTCATTAGGAAAGGTCAAAGTAACAACTCAGCTATTCGCAGATGATACACTGTTGGTCTCAAAGACCCCCAGTGGCCTCCAACTGCTGTTAGATCGCTTTGATACTTTCTGCGGGTCGAGAGGCCTGGAGGTCAACACATCGAAAACAAAACTTCTATTGATGAACCCCCACAAATCCTTGAAAGGAAAATTGACTCTTGGGGGGACCCCCCTCAAGAGAGTAGTCACATTTGACTACCTGGGTGTGACTATCTCAGAGGAAATGGCCTGGAAGCACCACATAAGAAAGCGGACTCTTCAGCAGGAGCAGACCACTGGGGCTCTGCTGAAGGACACAGACATTCCCAGTCAAGACCAATAGCAGCGCCACTACAGATTTACGACCATAAAGTAGTGGGCTCTGCTTTGTATGGGGCTGGAGTTTTGAGATCCCTTTGTTCTCTTCCCCAAAGTACGCTGCTTCTTCCTCGAAGACTTGACATGGGTAGGTAATCCATTGTGAATAAGGCATGACTTTGCCCTTTGCTCTTTTGGCTATGCCTGAAACAAACCCCTGAGCTTTCATACTAGGCTGCTGCGGCCGATGAAGTTTGCAAACTTGACTGTTTTAACAAAATTGGGTGTTTTACTAAAGTTAGCTCTCTACTCGTAGCAGTAGGCTTGGGAAGCTCATGGAACGACAACGGTCCTTATTGTTTACCAAGCAAAAGGCTGCTTAAGTCCCAATATTGGAACTGGATGGCTCAGTCTAATGTAACATATTCACATGGTGGTTATCTCACAACTGAATTTCTGGACTTTAAAACCCAAAGCATACACAAGCAATATTTGGAGGTCATCACAATCCCACAGGACAGAAAGCTTTATATCCAGTTTAGACTGGATCACTTCCTGTGAACTCTTTTACAGCTGTGTGGCGACGGCCTCCATCAGTGCAGTTACATTGCCCTGGTTGCTCCGAGTCTGTTGAGGCAATTGCACACATTTCTATTGTTTGCCTGATGTACAACTTACTGAGATGCAAATGGTTAGCCTCCGTTTGCAGGTTGCTGGGAACACGTTGTCAGCAGGTAGCGCTGCTTATCTTTAAATCGGGTTCAAGACCACTTGTTACCTGCGCAGTAGCTACATTTCTTCGAAAAATGTGGATAATCAGAAGGCGTATATTAAAAAAGTGATATGGTGTGCCTTAAAGTTTCTCATCTCCACCCTCTTAAACTCGCTAAATGAGAGCTTGCCAGTATTAATATGCTTGTCTAACATTGCTTGTGGTCCGATCCTTTTATTGTGATCTTACAGTGGGATCTTCAATGCCAGCACCTTTTTGCCTCCTCCTTCGCTCTCTCAACCTCAATGTAATGAGTTAGCATTGTTCTTTTACAACAAAGTCAAGTCCATTCACGACCAACTTGCAGTGGATGTTATTCAACAAGGGAATATAACACTTCCTACTGGTCTGCTGGCAGGTTCCCCTGAATTTTCTTGACAGATCTCTGTGTCTGAGCACTCTGAACAGTTCAGCTCTTGGCCTCTTCTGGATTTGCCTTCCTTTAAGCTGTCACTGAGCTCTATCATGGCTGGCTCTCTTGCTGTTCCTCTCCCTCCTTCTAAACTCAGTCTTTTGGATGACACCGTCCTTCCTGTGATCCTTAATCTACTTAACATCTCTTTAAGTACAGGTTTGGTACCGAAAAGGTGGGACCATGCTCTTGCCCTTCCTTTATTAAAAAAGGAAGGTCTTGACCATCTTTGTCGGTCCAATTTTCATCCTACTTCTCTTCTTTCTGTGTTTTCAAAAATTTTAGAATGACGCCTTACTACCTTACTTTCCTCTTTAGTTACTACACCCAATTTGTTACATCTGTCTATGTCTGGAAAGAGACAAGGCCACAGCACTGAGTCTGTTCTCCTTGGGGTCACTGAGCATCTCAGACTACAACTTGACTCCGGGGGTACCTCTGCGCTCATCCTTTTGGACTTGAGTGCTGTGTTTGATACGGTGTCCCATTCCATTCTATTACACTGCCTCAAAGCCTTTGGTATTGTGGGCTTGGCTCTGAGGTGGCTGAGGTCTTTCCTTACTGACCTTACCTTTCAAACGAAGTGAGATTACATACGATAGAGTTAACCTCTGGAGTTCCTCAGGGCTCTATTTTGAGCCCCTTACTTTTTAATGTGTATGTTCGCCCCTTGGCCAACATTGCAGAGAAGTCAGGTTTGACTATCTTCTCCTATGCCGATTATACTCAGATTGTCTTCTCCCTTTCCGTTGCTCAGAACCAGGATCCTTCCTCATTGCAGCTTGGCCTGAGGAATGTTTCATCTTGGCTGACCAGTAAGGCCCTGAAGCTTAACAGTTCCTAAACTGAGGTGCTTATTTTGGGCAATAACCCTGAGTTTTGGGGTATCAAACACTTGCCTGATGATTTGGGCCCTGTACCTGTCCCTGTCCCCAAAGTTAAAACCCTGGGCTTTAATATTGATAAAAAGCTTTCCCTTAAACCTCAGATCTCCAGGGTAGCTTCATCCTGCTTGTCTGTGCTCAGATGGATTAAACAATTCCTTTGGTGAGTCCCACTGGCAGCTGCAGGCTCTGGTGATATCTAGGTTGGTCTACAGCAATGTCCTGTATGTGGGCGCTGATAAAGTCTCTTTACATCGGCTACAGGTCATTCAGAGTGCTGCCGCTTGCCTTCTTTTCCACCTGTCAAGATTTGCCTCTGTGTCTCCTCTGCTTCACCAACTTCACTGGCTTAAAATTAATAAGTGTATTGAATTCAAGGCCCTTTGCCACATGTTTCGTGCCAAATGGGCCTTGTTCCTTCTTACAAACAAAGCCAACTCACACCTTGTGTTCCACTCGACAGCTGCGCTCTTCCAGCCTTTCATTGTTTTCAGTTCCCAGGTTCCGGCTCGTCCATATGAGAGGACGCTTTTTTCCTAACTTGGCCCCAGGCTCTGGAACGCCCTTCCAATTGACCTTAAGAACTGTCATTCCCTGCTGGCCTTCCGTGAGAGCTTAAAGACGTTGCTGTTTAGTGATTTGGCCAGATTTTGCTTTCTTTTATCCTTTGTGATCTCTGCCCTTTTGTCTTTGTCTAGATGTGTCAGCTTTACCTGTCTAGCGCCGGGAGACCCTGTTGGGTAGCTGTGCGCTTTATAAGTGTAACAATGATGATAATACATTTTACCAGGGCGTTCCCCTCGGCTAACCACAATTTTTATCTTTTTGACTGACTATTTTAATAATTTTTATCATGGTTGCTATTTTTCTTAATAATAATTTATTTTAATGCATTCAATGATCATCCGTTATGTAATCAAACCCAAAGTTCTGTACTGTAGCATTTGCACTTTTACAGTCCTAACACACATAGGGGCATATTATCAAGGAACGGCGTTAAAATTATTGCCGCTTTAGCGGCAGAAAACTGCCGCTAAAGCGGCGATAATGGGCTTGATAATACGCCCTTGAGAATTCCCATAGAAGCCCAGGTTCACACCAGAACCTGGGCTTCTGTTGGCGGCGATAATTTTAACGCCGTTCCTTGATAATATGCCCCTTAATGTGTTATTGTACTGTATCCATTTCTGCAAGGACTGTCACTTTTATGGTCGGAAAGACCGAATAAAGTTTGACTTGATTTGACTTGAAAGTGGGTGTACTTGCCAGGTCGACATGGTAGTTTAAAACTGCACACAGACACTGCAGTGGCAGGTCTGAAACACATTTTCAGGTCTACTCATGTGGGTGGCACAATCAGTGCTGCAGGTCCACTAGTGGCATTTGATTTACAGGCCCTGGCACATTCAGTGCACTTTACTAGGGACTTGCTAGTAAATCAAATGTGCCAATCAGGGAGAACCAATTGCAATAGCAATTTACACATGGAGCATGTGCACTTTGACACTGATCAGCAGTGGTCAAGAGCCCAAAGCATCTAAGCCAGCAAAAACAAAATCCAGCACAGCATCAAAAATACAGGAGGGAGAGGTAAAAAGTCAGGGGAATCCACACCAAAGATGGCAAGTCTAACACCTTCTAATAAATGATCCTAGGCTGTGTGCTACTCTGAAGAGGTCTCAGGGGTAATGGGAGCTCCCATACAATTGTTTAGAGAGGTCTGATATACACTGAGGAATTTGTAGGACCATACAGATAGCTAACATCATTTCCATTTTGTTTGTACAGAAAACATTTTTATGTACAGTTGTGAAGAGGATATCATGCGATTCCTAATATCCATGATGTTACTTTTCAACGTATCACATTTTACTTAAGCATATACATGTATACATCTCTCCATACACACCAATTAGAATCTATGGCTGTAAACACACTACACATACTAATATTGTGAACATTGTGAAGTGCTTAGAAATCCCCAACATCATTGTCCTCTGTTAGGACAGAATATATGACAGTTCACATCACTACCTACACTTCACTCAAGAACTCAAAGGGATATTCCATTCTAGCCTATGTTAATGGGAAAAAAAAGGACAGATTCCCATATGCATTATAGACATGCAACTATTCCTCTGGTGAGCCATAGAGCTATCCATACAGGGAGATGACCTCCTGTGCTAATGAATCCAGCTCATATGGCAAGAAAGCAGTGACCCTCACACCTGCTCGACTCAGCATTGTTGAACCCCGGAGGTAACAAACATCAGTAAAAGTGGAAGAGGTCTTGATGGCAGCAGTGTTAGGAGGCAAGTGAATTTTTTTCCAATCACTACATACATACGTGCTTGTCAACACAGACGGACACAGCTATTGGCCTTCGTGCACCAACCTAAGCCTATGCATGTGTCCGTCATGGAGTTTACCGCCCACTACTTGGTGAACTTTCACCACACCTGTCTGATTATATATGTCCAATCTGCGAGGTCAGGTACCTACCCATTTTCGAAGTTTAAAATAGTGTGTTTGTGACTGTGTCTGTGACTGTTTAGTGAGTCACTACCACTCAAAATGGGGGCTGGTTTCTTTAAGTATTCAAACTTTGATGGACTCTCATACTTTTAAAAGTCAATTTATATGTAGTGGGTTAGTGTGCTGGAAAGCGATATTAGTGTGGTGTTGTTTACACCTCCTTTGGCGGTATTCTTAGAGGATAAGATAAAAAAAAGTGTAAATAATACATTTGAAATATATTAGTTTACATTTTTGTAAATGTAAATGATATATTAGGCTATAAATGTTATTTGTGAAACACAACGGCCAAAAAGCAAATTTGGAGTAAAATATGTAGTTAAACCATATATATTTTGTAGAACTACATGACTAGTGTTAATTACCAAATATGTAATTGTGGAAAATGTGTCAAATGTATTTTTCAATGCAGACATATGAACACTGGGAGAGAGAGGAGACGACAGCCTCAGGTGTCAGACCATTTCTAGCCCTTGCCACTATGAAAGAAAGGGGTATAATCAAGAAGTTCAGATTGAATAGGCGAACTATACTAGAATTATGTCATCAGCCGGAAGCAGAAATTCAGCCTCATAACAGAAATTCCACTTCTATTACACCAATGGTCAAACTCATGGCAGTACTGCAGTTTGAGGCCACAGGATCCTTTCAATACACTGTGACAGTATCTGGTAGAATGTCACAACCAACCTTCAGTGGTGTGCTACAAGAAGTGCCATCTTCAGTGATAAGGCACATTGACAGCTTCATTCAGTTTTCACAGCAGCAAAATCTGGCAAATGTGAAGGGTGGCTTTTATGGTTTGGGTCTCCAACCACATCTCGTTGGAACAATTGTTGGCACACATATTGCCTTAGTGCTGCCATACGCCGGAGAAAAGGTCTACAGGAATCAGAATCACTTCCATTCAACCAACAAGCAAGTTGTCTGCTTACGGGATTTGTACATCACAAGCATCTGTGCGCATTTACCCGGCTCTGCCCACGGCTCCTTTGTACTACAAAACAGCCCCATACCCCTGAAAATGTCTCAGATTAGACCTGAGAGGACCTGTCTTGTTGGTCAGTACAATCTTTTATTATATCGTTTGGGGTATTTCTAGTTGAATAATTTGGAATTGTTTTTCATTATTTAGGCCCTTGTTTAGTTTTCCTTCTAGGAGACTCAGCTTATCCCAACTTGACCATGGTTGTTGGCACCGTTGAGGAATTGACCAACGCCAGGGGAAATCTGCTTCAATTAATGTGAATGGTAGAACACTGCTGCCAGTGGAGCAGGCTTTTGGACTCCTAAAGGCCAGATTGTGTTGTCTGGACAAAACTGGTGGAGCCCTCCTCAACTCGCACGAAAAGGTGTGCCAACTCACCATGGCCTTCTACATGCCCCACAACATCCCTCTGTGACGGTACATCCCTTACATCGCAGAAGATAGAGACCATGAAGAGCCACTCTGTGAGGATCCTGATATACCAAATGGAGATGATAGTGGTGAAGCGGAAGGAGCTGACTTACATCGAGATGTCATTGACAACTTCTTTTCATGAGTGTCGGCATATCTTTACATGTTATATCCTTCACTATTACAGAACTATTGATATGATGATGTGAGAAGTAGGTGATTTTTTAGGACAAGCAAGTTCAGGTCAATTCAGGCCAAAGGTGTTTGTGATCAAATTGTTGACCGCTGTGTTCAGTTACATTGTTTATCTCTAAGTGTTTCGTGAAACTGTGTCCTCCAAAAGTTCACTTTGTATTGTGTCTATTATGTTCTGTGGGATTGGTAATCTTTTTGCTTTGATCTGTTTTAGGTTCTTTTACCATGTCATCTTCATTTGGACATTTCTAGTTGTGACATGTGCAGGTATATAGTGTTGTTTTCAAGTAAAACGGGAACCTGTGTTGATCCTGGGAAAAACAGACACAGTCTTTGGGTGTGCAAATCTTGTCCCAAGGCATTTTACACTGTGATTCAATGGAAGATTTGAAGATACATTGGACTTGTTCTCTGTCGTATATTGGCACTAAAGCTATATGTGTGCCATAATTTGTGAAAACCACCTGTGGTAGTAGAACCAAACCATACTAATCTCTCTTCACATTGACAAAATCCTCATTGTGTGTAAAGTGTATGTAGGTGTTGATGTGTCTCATCATTTTGGGATATACTTCTGTAGTGTAGTTCCTATATCCCTGATAGGCTCTGCACATTGGAATAATATAAACTATAGTTTTGACATAGGACTGAGGTCAGTATGTCTCTATCGAGTACATTAAACTTAATTACTTGTGTGTGCCAGCTAACTCAGAGGTCACTAGAAAACTTCTTGAATAAACAAGAAGGGATTAGTTTCTGACAACCGCATAAACATGACAACTTTGTTTCCCTTAGAATCGGAACAATCTCAGAATCGTAGAAACAATAGATAACAGTTTCACTCAGTCAATCGTGCATGCTTCGTTTCTACAGAGTTATACAGAAATAGATAGACGGGCGTTTCAATAAAAAGGGTTTATTGAACAGTCTTATTTCTCGTGCAAGAGATATGAATGGCTACAATCGTAAGACAGAATGCGTTAGCAGTAAGATAAAATAATACTGCAATAGCATGGTTTGTAGCTATGACAGATGTTCATAAAAATACATACATAAATAACACAGGCTAAAATGTTAATACTCATCTGATGCTTCTAGCTAGTTCTTCCCCATTGTACCTAACCTAAGTGTAGTTCGAGGTAAAAAGTAGGTGCTGTTTGTCTATAGTCTAGTTTAACTATAGTTGCCAAGATTTGCCAAAAGTCCCTCTAGGTTCTAGTCCGCTTTATACCTTAGAAGGAGTGAGGTTGGAATCTCTTTCCGAGTCTTGATCTCTAACACCCCGCAAGGGAAGTCAGAAAACCTGGAGCTGGATTCTCTGCGAGGAGGATGACAGTGTCTGGTCAGAGCGTCAGGTGGGGACTTGACTTCCTTCCGAACTTGCCGTGGCGAGCCACGTCGTGCAAGTAGGCAGCCGAACCGTGGTTTGCCATGGTAAGTGAAGGTACATTTACACCTTGAAGGTGTTTAGGAATGTCAGTATTGACGTAAAAGTCGGGCAGAAGAACGTCATGAATAAACCCCTAAGGAATAGATGTTCATGCATAATAAATTAGTTCTTGGAGAAATCAATATCCAAGCAAGGGGAAGTCCTAAAGGCTTAAGAGTCTGGTTTTCCAAGAACTCGTTGTGACGTAGATGAACGGATGTAGGGGGCCATGCCTGTATTTGGTTAGCATGGATAATGCCTAAATAAGGGTAGGAATTCTATGCCTAAATATGGGCAATGCGAATTGTGCCTATATAAGGACATACATTGGGAAACCTATATACGCTATCTAAATCAACACAAAACACTTCTTGTGGCACACCACTGAGACATGGTTGTGACATTCCAACAGATACTGAATCAGTAGTTTGGAATGATCCTGTGTCTAGAAATTGTAGTGCTTCCATGTTTTTGTCTATTGGTGTTATTGATGTGGGATTACTTATGTGAGACAGAAAATCTGGCTCCAGCTGATGACATGAGTCAATGATAATTTCCCTATTCTATCTTATTTGGGCATGGACATCTTCCATGTTGGCAAGGCTTTGAAGTGGAAATTTCCAAACTGGCACTGAGTATTAGTGTAATGTATGGATTGTTATGTTAGTGCAGTTATTTGGAATAAACATAGTAATAGATGATTGAATGTTATGGCTTTTTTGGTAGTCATGTTTGGGAACATGAGATAAACATTATCTACTTGCAAATTAACTATGTTTACACAATCTTTTGGGTTTTCTCATTTTCAGTCTATGATGGAAGGACAGTCAATGAGTTTTTGACTTGTACATTTATTGTACTAATCCTGATAAACCTAAAGATGATAGAAAAAAACAAGCAAAAAGTGACGAAATCAGTCATCATGAATGAAACCATAGTTGAACAACCAAAATTGTTTGACGTCTAATGTCCAAAATACTACAGGAATCAGAGAGGCAAATGTGTCCCGAAATAGTCCATAGAGTGACTGTTAGGCACACAATGGAGGAAATGCTGGTGATGGCAGAGGTCTTGCCATTCTCACTTCCTGGTAATCTGGATAGGCATCCTCTCCTGTGTGTGGGGGGATCCATAGTTGTAGAGCATGGGGTAGCTGCAGATGGTTCTTCTGGTTGCAGGCCTCCCTTCCTGTGGCAGATGTAGATGGGGTAGATGTTGTAGGACCACAAGAAGGGGAAGATGGTGCAGGGAAAGCCCTGCATATATGGGTGTAAATGTCCAGCAACACCCGAGGCAGGGAGCCCATATTGGAGTTGTGAGCCTCCATCTGGTGAATGAGCTTCCAATGTGACTGATTCATCTGCCAGAGCTTGGTGAGTACTTGGCCCATCATGTCTTGGGACTCATGGTAGGCTTGGTCGATGGTGGTCTGGGTGACAGGGACCCCACTGGCTTCACTATGCTGGCCCAAAAACTCCCTCCCAGGATCCTCAGGCCCTCTACATTGTGCCCATGGCCCAGTGTGCGCATTCCACGCAAGACGTAAAAATGTAGGGGTTTGTGATCGCAACGAGGATGGCGGCAAGGAGGAGTAACCACGGCAAGGAGGAGGGCTGCCGGGAGATACCAGAGAGCAGGTAAGTGGTTTTTTTCTATTTTTTATACTGGGAGTTGGACGTGGGAGGGTGGAGCGAAGTTTCACTGAGTTTTTTTTTAACTCTGTGGAACTCAGCGGAGTGCCACCCTTAGTATTTTGGACTTGGCCTCCAAACAACTGTGTCCTGGCATTGCGCAATGAAATAATATCAAATACATTTTTTTACCACAAGGTATAAAATGAAAAAAAAAGTACGGGACAAGTAAGGGGGAAAAGAAACAAAAAAACCTGACTTAACTGGGAAAAGCACTGCTGGCAAGTGTCGTGGGGCAGTGGAAGGGCAAAGGATTATGGTCTTAGATGGAGTTTATTTTTTAGAGTGGTATTTAGGTGTTTGTTCCAATGGACTTCAGGTGTGTTCTACTGGCAACCATCCAATGGCCACAGTGACGGTGCATTATTGAGCATGTACCACGACTGACTCATTCCATCTTGGAACCGCCTCTAGAAGACCGCCAGCACAACTGTATTATCTAAATCTGCTCAGTGGTAACACGCAGCCCTGACTCTGACAGAGTAGTATTGGCCAGTATTGGAGTCCATGGTGTCGGCAGTGATGTGCAGTGACCGTGGCGGTAAACACTCTGTCGACAGCAAGGCAGCCTGCATGCATCTAAATATGGCAGGCTAAAGTGGAGTACTAGGGACCACCACCACGGTGGGATGGTGGTAAGACCATCAGTATCAAAATTGGACCCTTAGTGTGTTTGTTGCAATAGTCAGTTATTATCCACTACAGTCATTCATTACATATTCAATAAACAACATCAGAAAATCAATCAAGAAATTATAACCATCTCCTTAGGTTTCAAGATGACATCTAATTTGTATGTCAAGACCACCAGGGTTTCACTGTCATAATAGATTGGAAGCAGTAGATCAAAACTACCCACTATGGAAAGGTCTCTGAATTCCATGCACCATTTGCCCTTACAAAACTAAACTAGAGATTCTTTATGTTGCTATTGATAAATAATATGTCAAATCTCACCATATTGCCCAAAATCCCAAACATACAAGCACAAACTATGGTGTCACCACATATAACCCAGGCATCATCAAAGAATAAAATCTCATCACAGTAACCCATAAACTAGCACTACTCTCACAGGCACAACTGGGATTGTTAGAGCCACATGGATTCCCATCACTAATTTGTATTGATCTGCATAGTTAAAGAAAATCTAATGGTCCTGCTGCCAACGATGCAGTCATCTCACTGTGATAATCCACACCACAGTCATCTTGCAACGTATTCTTGTTTCTCCATAGAGAGTGTGAAAAGCAATTTCTTTGGCCTGGGCAGAGTCTCCACCTCCATCTCTCAATGAAGAACATTTACAACATCACACAGTATGGAGCTGCATCAAATGCCCAAACACAGACAAAGGACTTTGCATGACACAGCAAAACACACTTTTTAAAAAATAATCACTGAAAGATCAAACAAAATATGGAGCAGCATCAATCACAAAGCACCCTAACCAAAACACAAGCAACTCCAACTTAACAGCAAGCATGAATACATCCCAAACACTGATTAACCTCAGAAATTAAAGCACAGATTGCAATGAATTGATGATATGAATTCTTTTAGACTAGGGGCCAGACAAAACCTTCACGTCTAGAAAAACCATTCTAATATACCATATAAAACTGCTATAGTGGACTTTGGATTTGGTTGATATAACCAGTAAACAAATGAATATGCATTTTATTTAGACTAGAAAATATGGCAGAGAAAATTCAGGAGCACACTGAAAACCTGAAGGCTCTAACACTTTATGTGGCTGACATATTTCCCCAATCACTATTATAGCTCTCATGTGAAAATGTACTGTAAGACAAATAACATGGGATCCTATTACAAAAGTTATCTTATAGTAAAATGTTTTTGTGGCCAGTCTTCCACTAGGAACTATTGAGCCACAACTCTTTCATGAATAGCTGTGTTTGACAATGGAGCAAAAGTGCTAGAAATAATGCCCAGTGAATCAATTTGGGTATGATACATTACTTTTTATCATACTTTCTTATTGGTAATAGATGCAAGGATACCATGGAGCTGCCCAGCGGCTGCAACACTATGGACAGAGGCTACAGAAGTGCAGTCAGAAGTGACAGGGTGCAAACATATACTCACCATGGAAGGGATATTGCTAGGCCTATTTAAGCCGGGAAAAAACCCTAGGTAACTAATTGATTCTTATACCTAGCATTGCTATCACAGGCCACTCCATAGCTATGCAATTGAAGGCAGACACCACCCCTAGCATACAACATGGTGCGCTGCAACACTAAGTTGTTAAAGGGCTGAGGTAGTGGCAGTGAGGAAGCCCGAGACCTGCACAAAGTCCCCATATCAGCTTCATGCACTGTCCTACTACAAGATCTGCAGACGTTCCAAGACATCCTTGCTGCCTAGATAGAGGCCCTATTAACACCCTGGAAATGCAACACCATGCGCTAGCCCCCAAATGACCTCTGCCATCTATTTAATTCCCCTTTATATGTATTCTGTTTCCTGCCACCCATCAGTTGTCTTACGCATAAAAACATGAGAGTTGAGATGAGAGGCCACGCAGGTTGTATCCACGATGCTGTGCATACATGAAGGGATCTACAAGCGGTTCTGTCGAGTAGAACAAATTAGCTTTGAGCCTATGAAATATTAATCATGCAAGATAGTATAATACATTTCTATATAGACTTCGGATGGAACACACATAGATGAAATTGATTCTAGGTATGAAAATCGTTTTAACTCTATAAATCATGTATGGCTGTCAATTTCAATAAAATCAAATGACATTAGTGACATGAAAATGAAGAGAATAAAGTGAAGCAAGGTGACATATGTGACTAAGTGAAATTATACACCTGTAATAAAAGACATACAAATATGTACGCAATATATAAAAGCTACGGGGAGTCTGTCCTTACCAATTTTAACACGTGATCTCGAGTGACCCCTATTTGAACTTTCTAATTCTTGGGGCCAGGAGACCTGATGGGCTTAGACTTAAAAATGACCACCGACATTGCGACCCTGGATATGCGCGATTAGGGAAGCATCACAGCGGGTCTTCCCCAGGACGAGCAGACAACAACGGAGGACAGCCAATTCCAATTGAAGCTAAACACTCCCACACCAAGGATAAGTGTTAGAAGGTAGATTTGAATTCAAGGCATGGAACAATGTCCAAAAATCGCCATTTATGAGAATAAACTAGAAGTGTAGTAGCTGTGATGCATAGACTTACCACACCAATTTGTAAGCAGAGAGACCACCTTGAGACCAGGCATCTCAACTGCGTAAATCCGAAAGGGGAGAACAACGCACCAACACCGTTTTAATCTTGGTGAGTTGGGCAGGTTCAGTGGCGTAACGAAACTTGAGGGGGTCCCCCTGCAAGGTATGTGGAGCGGCCCCCTCGGGGCTCAGTCAGGTGCTTCCGGGCCGGAGCATTGTGCTGAGGGGGCCCCCTGGAGCTTGGGCCCCCCCCCGCAACGCAGGGGATGCGGGGGCCTGTGTTACGCCCCTGGGCAGGTTACGAATCAAAATGTAGAAATAATGGTCTTCAAATTGATTATCTTCACTTGAACTTCACAATGAATGTTTCTCCTGCAGGACGCGGACCTTCCCGCATCCCTCACGAGAAACAGGAGATATGTTGATTTATTTTTTCCTAAGAAATGCCTCCTAATTCCATTTTATCATCCAAATCGTTAAAAAACCATTCATATTTATACTGTGAATGAATATTACTATAGTTCATGGTATAGGAGATTAATGCTTTGACTCTTTATGCATGCAGCTTCCTGAAAATATGGATTGCTCTATGTTTAGTTGTCACAGTGCATCATCACGATGCCGGTAGGACTCTTGTTCGACTGGCACTGCAGCGGAAGAGGGACCGCCTGA
This sequence comes from Triturus cristatus, assembly GCF_964204655.1. Taxonomy (NCBI): domain Eukaryota; kingdom Metazoa; phylum Chordata; class Amphibia; order Caudata; family Salamandridae; genus Triturus; species Triturus cristatus. The sequence goes on from NC_140594.1 coordinate 449,162,879, forward strand.
CAAGGATTCACCGGTCCCCCCACCCTAATTACAATGCGATCGCCATCACGGCAGTCGCAAAGTGCATATTCTCGAATTGTGGCTTGTGCTGCGGGCTGCAGCACAAGGAGCAATAGAAAGTATATACTTTAAAAACATCCCTGCTCCGCGTGGTGCCTGCCAAATTGTGCAGGGATGTTTGGGGGCGCAATATAGGTGTCCTCCAGGCCGATAGCAGAGGGTCAGGGGGCAAGGGGGCCCGCTAGAGGCCCCCAAAGTTACTTTCCACCTGCCTTTTCATGGCAGGTGAACCACCATGAAAGGGCAGGTGGAAAGGGACATAGTAATCCCTACGGCGGTGTCTATTGTAGAGGTTAGTGGCCCGCCAATGGTCTGACGGGATCAAGGAGCATGTTAGAGAGCATCGGACTGTCCCTCACCCTGCTGCCTCCGACAGCACACATTGTATTGATATTAGAATAATGCCCTTAGTCTCAAAAAATGTAATCAAATGAAACAGAGATAGGTCCATTGACTCACATAAAACGTATTTTGCCAGATGATTCTGTTTTTTAACACAGTCCAGGTAATTGGTCGATGTATTTGACCCTGTACTGGTTTCAGCATCCACCCTCTTTGATTATTTCTAAGATAAATCTGGGATATCCAGCTGCTCATAAATGGTTATTTACCCATATATGGAAAGTTCTGTGCATAAACTTTAATCGAATTCGAAGGCTGCCTGTTTGACCACATTTATAACCCTTGTTTTTCAAACTATGTTAGACTGGATATCAAGGCTTTCAAATGCTGCTTAATTTGTTTTATGTTGGGGTTCACTAAAACAAAACCAGTGAAATTCAGCAGTGAAGCTAACTATAACTCACATCCCTGCAATACACTGCTTATGACCTCACATATTACATCACGCATGACCTGGTCAGTGGCATCACTGATGATATCTCAAATGACATCACTGGTGACATCATCCACAACATCACTGATACACCCACTCACTCCCCATAGATCCTTTCATAAAAACTCCCACTCCCACACAACCATTCACAAAACCATTCACAGACCCATACCCGTCCGTACACACCCAATCACAGATTTGTAGATCTACACACACATCTACACACTCACCCATGCAGCCACTCATACACCCACTCACTCACTAAAACTGCCACTTATATATCCATATTCATACAGCCACTCATAGAGCTACTCACATACCTACTCACTCACTCAATCACCCAATCAGCCAATCACACAGCCACTTACTCACCCATACAGTTACACACACACCCACTTACTGACTCATAAAGATATTAACCCATACTCACTCACTAATACAGTTACTGACACAAGCACACTCTTACCCATACAGCCACTCTCACATCCACTCACTCACCCATACAGTCACTCATATACCCCATCATTCACCTATACAAGCTTTCACATACCCAGTTACTCACCCATATACCACTGACACATCCACTCACCCACACAGATACACACACACTCATTCACACATATAGCCCCTCACACACACTCATAGCCCATACATCCACTGACTCACCCACTCACTCATTCATACAGGTAGTCACACACATCCTCACCCACCCACACAGATAGTCAGACACCCAATCAGGTACTCAGACAGCCAATCACCCATACAGCCAGTCTGATACCGATTCACACACTCATATAGCCAATTAGACACCAACTGACAGATTGTTACAAACATTCACAAAACCAATACCCCTTACAACAATACCATTGTCCACTGCCAACTCTTCTCATGCATCACAAAATCCCAATAACTCTGCTGGAACCTTCATTTCCTTTGGCCATCCACTTCTGACACATTAGATCACCCTGTCCAATTTGCTATCCTTCTCCATTTCCTCTTTCCAACTTATTTCCTGAATCACAGGATACTCCAAACTTAACAAAGTAACATCCAGCAACGTGAAAGCCACTTCACACTCATCTCACTCCATACCCAATTACTCCTTACAAGGTAGTGTGAGCCTACACTTGCAATCAGCATGAACATTATACTTTCCCGGAATGTACTCAATGCAATGTTGGAAGATTTGCAACCTGGATGCTAATCTGGCCAACGTTGCGGACATGGAGCGCTCTCCACCCGGTGCCATGAAATGCATCAATGGCTTGTGGTTAGTTTTTAAAATAAATTTGATTTCCCACTAAAAGGTCCTAAAATGCTCTGCACCCCACGCACAAGCCAACAACTTTCTCTCTACAACTGAGTAATTTTCCCAGTGTCACTCAATGCACATGATGCAAAAAGCCCATTCTCTTCTTTGCCGTGTTATTATTGATGCATTACCACCTCGCCATGACCACAGTTGCTAGCGTCAACCATCACAATGCGCTCTTTTCCAATGACAAACGGATTGAGACACGGAGCTTCTACAATCATCAACTTCAATGCATTGAAAGTAACCATCATTTTTCCTCTCCACTCAAACCTCGCATTTTCTTTTAAGAGACACCCTAAAGGATTCACCATGGATGCATAGTTGGGAATAAACTTAGCATAAAACCCCAGAAGCCTAAGAAACACCACTAGCTGTTCCTAGCAGCTGGGAATGGGAGCATTACTAATATTCTCCACATGGTTGCACTTAGGTTTAATGCCACAACACTAATGTGATGCCCCAGACACTCAACTTTCCATTTATTGATTTTACACTTTTCTGTACACAATGTAAGGCCCTTGGATGATAGCGCCGCCAAAACATTTCTCAAGTTACTGTCATGATCCTCCTCATTTTTGCCAAAAACTAAAATATTGTTCAGAAAGGAAATTGCCCCCTTAACCCCCTTCAAACTTTCTTTCATCAACTTCAAAACACCGAGGCTGTACTGGCCAGCCCAAATGGCATCCTGCGAAATCTAAAAAGGCTGTATGGTGTAATGAATGCAGTCAAATTTTTGGAATCATCATCAAGTCTGACCTGATGATACGCACTTGCCAAATCTATGCATGAAAACACCTGTGCCCCAGCTAAAGTGGTAACCATTTCATGGAGATTGGGATGAGAGTGAGTATCTACCCAAATCGCAATTTTAATAATGTGCAAGTCCACACATGGTTATACGTTTTTTGTGGCCAGGGTATTTTTAAGGTTTAGGGTGGGTGTTGGTTTTTGGGTGGCAAAGGGAATTTTTAGGGATTAGGGTGGGTATGGGTTTTTGGGTGGGAATGGATTTTTATGGTTTAGGATGTGTTTGGGTTTGTGGGTGGCAACAGTATTTTTAGATTTCAAGGTGGATATGGGTTTTTGGATGGCAAGGGAACTTTTAGAGTTTAGGGTGGGTATGTAATTTTGGGTGCTAAGGGAATTTTTATGGTTTAGGGGTGTATTTTCTTTGGGTGGTTAGTGATTTATAGATTTTAGGGTGGGTATGGATTTTTGGGTGGCCAGTGTATTTTAAGGAATTAGGGTGGGTATGGGCTTTTAGGAATCAAGGGTATTTTTAGGGTTTAGTGGACATATGCACACTCACATACATGTGTATATATATATATATATATATATATATGTATATATGTATATATATATATATATATATATATATATATATATATGTATATATATATATGTATATATATATATATATATAAGGATAATCCAACTCCCAACAAGAAGAGGTACGTACACGAGGTAGGCAAGAATAAGGCTTATTTATTGAGCTTCAGGTCTCCTGCAACCCCGCATAAAAGGAGAGAATCGTTTTGCCGCAGGCTGTGTCAATCTACTTGGCGCCATAAAATTCAAAGATTATATACCCCTCCCCTTTCATGAGGGCATATGCAAACATAAAAGATGGACAAGTTGCAACAGCGTGATTTAAAACCGGATTCCTCACCAATAGACCCACTGGAGGGTAACAAAAATGATTGCACTAATGTACTATTGATGGCAGAACCCACTGAAGGGCGAAAATACACGAGCGAAAACTCCAAGTTCCATAATGCCTTTTCATTGTCTGCACCGGAGCAAGCCCACTAGGGGGCAGGTAATTGATATTTAAATGAGCTGACTTGGCGCCCCTTGTGAATCTGCCAGAAACCAGTATGCTAGCCCGTGAACAAGGTGCAGGAGCACTGAAACGCGTAGGGCTTTTTGAAAGAGATTTGGAAAGGAATGCCGGTTTTGCTAAAATAAAGGACTCTGTTACAAACGATGGGGTCCTGCTTGATTACTGAGTGCGTCTCCAAGCAAGGGATAAAAACTGTTGGAAAATATATATATATATATAAGGATAGTCCAACTCCCAACAAGAAGAGGTACGTTCACGAGGTAGGCAAGAATAAGGCTTATTTATTGAGCTTCAGGTCTCCTGCAACCCCGCATAAAAGGAGAGAATCGTTTTGCCGCAGGCTTTGTCAATCTACTTGGCACCATAAAATTCAAAGATTATATACCCCTCCCCTTTCATGAGGGCATATGCAAACATAAAAGATGGACTGCGCAATTATCAAACATGCCTATTGAGACAAGCTTGTTGCAGCAAAAAAATAGGAAATGCAGAATGCAATAACAAAAATGATAAATGTAGCTAAGAACATAGTACACAGCCAATTTGTTCCACCAATAAATAGAACAAAAACAACTTAAAAGGCAGCACAAAAAGAAAGTTTACAAATATTCTCTGCCTTGGGGATGTGCATATCATAATATCAAGCCAAAGTGCTATGATGTTTGTACGCGTGATGGCGCCAATATTCTCAGTCCAACCGAAACTAAATCGGCAAATAAAAAAATATATATATCAAGATTGTGAAAATATAAGACGTGCTATAGATAATGTACATGCTAAATAACAGACATCACATTGCCACATTACTGAAACGGACAGAGGCACCCACAATTGTCATTGTGAAATACAGAAAAATACTTCAATTGTATTCATAAAGTGAACTACTGGCACGAAACACACACATTTTAAAGGGATAATGTGCTGGTAATGAATCTTCGGGGCTCAGAATACACATTCTTAGTGCATTTGCGACCACAGTGTCGGCCCCCGTCCCTCGCGTAATTAACTCTTTCCAGTGGGACTCCAAAGCCCATAATCCTCTTTGACGGCTTTGCAAATACAAATTCCATTAATAAAATGTTTGTGTGAAAAGTTACAATATCGGATATAAACTGTTGTGCCGACAACAAAAACAATGCTTCCATTCAGGTGCCATGATCCAAACTCGGACTGATCCAAAGTCAAACTGGCAATGTTGCTAAATATCACAAATGTCTATAAAAGCAGATAGCACAGAAATGTTAATTAAAACTCGGGCACACATGCGAGGTTGGAGGAGACCGATGGAAATAAATTCACATTGCCAAGCCGACCTCACCGTTTCTGCTTCGGCATCCACGGTGCCCGTCACCAAAGTACGCCAGACTCCTGGGTAAGGCATTTCTAGCCGCGGAGTACTGACATGCGTGCTGGCAGTTGATAAGACCGCCCCGCTCCTCAATCTGAAAACCCCACAGTTGTCATCCTTAATCCTCTTCCCGGCATATTCTCTGGGGGCTCCACTGCATAGCACTCCCATACTGCTCCAAAACAATCGCGGTCAGAAGCAGAGCCACAAAAAAGACTGGTGGTACGTACGCAGCGCCAACCGCCAACGCTGCTAAATCAATAAAGACAATCCAACTCCCAACAAGAAGAGGTACGTACATGAGGTAGGCAAGAATAAGGCTTATTTATTGAGTTTCAGGTCTTCCGCAACCCCGCATTAAAGGAGAGACGCGTTTCGCCTGCTCAGCAGGCTTTGCAATCTACTTGGCGCCATAAAATTCAAAGATTATATACCCCTCCCCTTTCATGAGGGCATATGCAAACATAAAATATGAACTGCGCAATTATCAAACATGCCTATTGAGACAAGCTTGTTGTGGCTAAAAAATATGAAATGCAGAATGCAATAACAAAAATGATAAATGTAGCTAAGAACATAGTACACAGCCAATTTGTTCCACCAATAGATAGAACAAAGGCAACTTAAAAGGCAGCACAAAAAGAAAGTTTACAAATATGCTCTGCCTTGGGAGGGAGGGGTGGGGGGAAGCAGACCACAAACCAGGGTATGTGTGTAAAAGGCCGCTTTATTGGAACAGGTGCACATAACAAATTTAATAAACCTCAGCAAAAGCCTTCCAAACCTAAGCCTCACTAAACAAACCACATACCTACCCCCGCACCTTGCCCCCTCCCCTAAAATTTCCTTGAACCCGCCTCCACCCATACATTACATCATTTCAAACAATACATCACCGTATAGCCCTGTATAACCCTATAAATTCCACCGGTCCCTTAAACAAACTCCCCTGCCTGCCCATTTACAGCTGTCAATCACCCAACCTGTATAACCGAACTAACAAATAACCTGCCTACCCTTTCCCTGTTGAAAACCCAACTTAACAATTAATCAACAAACCTCTGCCAAACCTATCAAATTTCAAATAACCCCCGCACAGCACCTGCTCCAAGCAACAATACATAACCAGACCCTGCTCACCGGTCCCAAAAAACCACCTGAGGTTCGAGAAAAAACTAACAGAAAAACCCAGACAAAGATAAATAAATAATAAAAAATGAATAGGGATGGTGGGAGGGAAAAAACGAACTCAGCCCAAGCTCCCTGCCACCAGGTCACCAAACCTAAAATGGTGGCCGGGAGCAGGAGCCCAAAGCATTATGCTTGGGCTCCATTTGGGCTATAAATAAAGTAGCCCAAATACAAAATGGCAGAGCCCGCCCCCCCACCCCCCGCCCCTCCCAAACTGCCCAGGGGGGACCTCCTCGCAGTTGGCTGCCCCCCCAAACCCCCTTGGGAGGGAGGGGTGGGGGGGAAGCAGACCACAAACCAGGATATGTGTGTAAAAGCCCGCTTTATTGGAACAGGTGCACACAACAAATTTAATAAACCTCGGCAAAAGCTTTCCAAAACTAAGCCTCACTAAACAAACCACATACCTACCCCCGCACCCCACCCCCTCCCCTAAAATTTCCCTGAACCCGCCCCCACCCGTGCATTACAACATTTCAAACAATACAAAACATTACATTACCGTATAACCCTGTATAACCCTATAAATTCCACCCGTCCATTAAACAAACTCCCCTGCCTGCCCATTTACAGCTGTCAATCACCCAACCTGTATAACCGAACTAACAAATAACCTGCCTACCCTTTCCCAGTCGATAACCCAACTTAACAATTAATCAACAAACCTCTGCCAAACATGTCAAACTTCAAATAACCCCCCCACCCAAAAAGAGGGAGGGGGGAGGAAACTACCACCTCCCCTTTCTGCCCCCAAAAATAGGCTAGACACTCTTGGATTCAAACACCATGCCTCTGAACATTCAAGCATCTTGACAATGCTTCCCGGATTTCCAACAAATAAAGGTGCATACCAAGCCTGGATAAATGGACTCCATCATCCCGAAAGAACTCTACCGCCTCAAAATGTATTTCTTTGTGTGTCACTCTCCAAAACCCCAAACTGCGACAAAACCTTGAAATTTCGGTATTAACATTCCTCCGTGCCCTGTCAATAGCTCTGGGGTTCATAGCCCCCCTCCAAATCCTCCGCGGAACCAACTCAATCCACAAAACATGGCACCCAGACCATCGCTACTTTACAAGTGGCAAATCCTTCTTCATTGCCCTCAACAACACCACCCCCTTCACTCCACAAAGATCATTCTCACCAAGATGAATCAACAAAATATCCGGGCACTGGCCCCCCACCATCACTTTATTCAAACAGGGTATCAGTTCTTTCCAAAGAATCCCTCCCTTACCCCTCCATACAATTCTGAATAAATGCTCATTAAAACCCAACCTTTTTCCAAAATAACTATGGCACGCCTGAACCTGCGCCCATTTGATGAATGAGTGCCCCACTATCCTTACGGTCAACTCCTTCGAGTGAGGCCCAGCCACCGAACCTGCAATGAGAAAAGTAGAATGAGACTCACAACAAGGAGGTTGACACATGCGCCTCCTCCGCATTCCTTCTCACATAGCGATGAAAACAGTCTGACGACCAACGCCCTAGCCGCATAATATCCCCCTGAGACCAACCCCAGTTGTGCGCTTCTGTTGCTGCCCCAATCCTGAAAGAATGAGTCCCATACCGTGCTCCGACCATCCCAATCCTCTGCAATGCCTTACGCAGCACCATGCACACCTGATAATCTGTTACCCGGGAACCATTGCTATGTCTGAAAACCAAATCGCCCCCAGCCCACCTGACAAAGTCCTCCAACGGCAGGCCAAACGTAGTGGACAAGTAGAAATGGGGGCCTCTGCTTCCAACCAAACTCCTTTCCCCAAACCTCTCTGATCAGTTTTCGAATTGGCCAGCCAAATATGCAATCCTCTGTCTGAGAAAAACACTTCCGGCCAAATAATGCCCCTTTTTACCTTGGTACTCAGGAGCTCAGAGACTCTAAATGCCCCAAAAAACATAAATGCCATAAGGGTAGCGAACAAACATGCTTCAAACTCATCCCTGCAAACCGCAGGTAAAACTTCCAACAAACGGGCCAGAGTCTGCCAAGAAAGGGGACACCAGGACAACTGCTCCCCTCCCCACTCCCTAGCCCAACCCTCCAGCATCCTCCTCCCCACTTCCCCCGCGGAAGGGGAATAACCCCAAAAGAGTTTCCCCATAAAAGAGATTCCTGCCAATTTCCCGGCGATGGTGACCCTGGAAAGGCCTCTCTCAATGATGTCTAAGATAAACTGAATGACATCCTCAGACCGCCGCCAGACCTCCTCCCACCTACATGCTCCAGATGCTAGGAAATCCCTCCAGGCCAGCGCATATGCCGCCCAAGTAGACGCAGACAGAGAACCTACCACCAGTTGCAAAACCCCACGTTGCCTACATACCAAAGATGCTCCGGCATTGGGGTCAGTGTCCTGTCCACCTCCTTGGCCAGCCCATGGAATCTCCCCCACTGTGAACGAGACAAAGCATCGGCTATGTCATTGTCCACACCAGGTATGTGCAAAGCTCTGAAGGCAATGTCTAAGGCAGCCTAACACAAAAACTCTCATCAACTTCAGAATCTGTTCATCTCTTGCTGACTGCCTTTTGACGATCTCCACCACTGCCATGTTGTCCACTCGGAGCAAGACCTTCTTGTGCGCCAACTCCTCACCCCAAAGGGTCAATGCCACCAGTAACGGGAAAAGCTCCAGAAATTCAGTGCTCCTCCCCCATCCCTCCAGTCTTGTGGCCACTTCTCTGCACATCACCTGCCCTGCCAATATATGCCAAAGCCGTCGCTGCCTGCCGCATCAGAAAAAAATGTGAACATCCCACTGGACGTCTTCCTCCCTGGCGAATGGCACTCCATTAAAGGAGTGTAGAAAAACTGACCACATACGCAAGTCCTCCTTCACCCCTGCTGACAGGCGGACATGGTGGTGAGGCAAATGATATCCTGCCAGTGCCCTCCCTAACCGCCTACAAAACGTCCTCCCCTCCCTGACCACCCTGCAGGCAAAGTTAAGATGACCCAGTAACACTTGTATGTCCTTCACTGTCACTTTCTGCTTTGAAAGCAATCTGTCCAACAACTCCAACATTTTCAATTTGTTCTCCTCCAGCAAGCGAGCCCGCATTGCTACAGAGTCAATTTCAATTCCCAAAAAGGATAAAACCGTAGAAGGTCCCATTGTCTTCTCGGGTGCCAACAGCACCCCCAGTTCCTCCATGAGCTCATGGAAAGTGTCCAGAGCTATCTGGCATTCCGCGGAGCCCAGGGAACCTACAAAGAAGAAGTCATCCAAGTAGTGCGTTACCAACGTGTGACCCGTGTGCTGCGTGAAATACCACTGCAAGAAAGTGCTGAAACATTCAAATAGAGCACATGACATAGAGCAACCCTTCGGTAATGCTTTGTCCACGTACCATTTTCCCTCAAAATGGATCCCCAGAAGATCCTAATCATCTGGATGGACTGGAAGCAACTGAAATGCCGACTTAATGTCACATTTTGCCATCTCTGCAGTTGCGCTCGCGGTCACAACTAGTGACATGGCCACGTCAAATGAGGAATATGAAACAGAGGCAGCCTCCTCATCAATGAAATCATTAACTGAAGACCCTCTGGCCATGACAAGTGCTGAATCAGTCTATACTGTCCTTCCTCTTTTTTGGGCACTACTCCAATGGGTGATATAATCAAATTCTCAATTGGCCAGTCATCAAAGGGGCCTTCCATCCTCCCTTTGCACACTTCCTTGCTCAATTTTTCCTGTACTACCTTGCTGTGTTATGCCTCTGATTTCAGGTTATCTTCCCACCGTCTCTGCCTTGGTCCCTGGTAGCCCAAATGAAACCCCCACTGAAACCCAACCAAAAGCATCTATTTCGCCCCCAACTCCCAATACCCTTGCAGTACCTCGACCAGCTTTGGTATCCTAACTGGCGTAGGACCAGTACCCTGTGATCCCTTACCCCCCTACCACCCTGGAATTGCTGCGAGGGACCAGATGTGCCGGCGCCTGACTGCTGCCATTGCTGGCCTCCCTGTGGTTTGACGCTCTAAAAATCAACAAGGGTATGCCGCTTTCCACACTTGGAGCACTCGTGGCGATCCTTTCAATACTCAAAACACACAAAGAACAGAGGGGTGAGAGGAAAAACCCTCTTCGACCTCCCGCTTGTTAATTCAATATCACAAAAAGAAGAGGGTTAAAGCGAAATTACGTGAAGAACCAATAGTGTATGAAGGAGAAGGGAGGGGAAAATCCATCAATTTAGTAAAACTGCCCTCACACACAGCAAGCTGTGTCATGCTTCATCATAGGGCTGCTACTACACCTCCGCGCCAGCCAAACGCTGGAGGTGGAGCAATAAGGGAGGGGAAGACAATACAACACACAATATAAGTGGAACCAAAAGTGAGATAAAGGTGCAGAACCAGTGATAATCAGTGGAGTAAAACCGATCCCGGGAGATCCTTATTGCAATTTTAATAATAGGTGCCCAGACCGGATTAAAAACCAAAAAACGTGGGTGGTAGGTTGGAGAGCTTATAATGAGGATCCAACCACCCCACTCTGCATAATTGTCGACATGTTTCAGCCAGCTCTAAATAATCACCCAGCTTTCCTCAGGACTTCTCACCATATAGATTCCTAGGTGTAGAACCTTCTTCTTCCCAATTTGGAAAAGAAGAGAACACTTCAAGTGATGTCTCTCACCTTTGGAGAGGAACCTACAATGATTAAAAAATAATATCAATAAACTAGACAAAAAAATAATGGATATTCCCCAACCCAAAACACACACACAGTCTTCACAACAGCATACTCATACCTCCCCTCAAATGAGAGTAGAAGTGGTTGCTTGCAAACACGATATCGATATAGCTAATAGCTTTGATGGCCCGATAGTAAATGTACATATCAGGAAGTGTAATCAAAAGACATAAAATTCCAAAAGAAATGATTGCTCAGGAGACACCACCAAGTTACCCGGTACCATAATCTAAATCCAACTTACCGAGTTTATTGAATTAGTAAACTCGAAATGGCGGGGGAGTGAGGACAGTCGTCCACACGCACTCTCTGTAGGAAGGTAATGTTAAAGTAAGGATTTTAAATTAAGGATTTTGAAAGGTAGAATTGAAAATAAAAATATATAATGGTATTAATATATTGCACACCGAAAAAGCTACCGTTCGACTGGTGCAACACAACAATGTCTTGTATATTGTAGAAGTCCAAAATGTATGTGATCGTCTATACTAAGGGCTAATGCTCTCTCGCACCAGGGAAGTTTGATGTTATTACCCTGATTCGTATAGCCAAGTAAGTGTATATCTACACATCATACAGCTGTAGTATAGTCAATATCCAGTGTCACCACCTCTATATATTTTGGTTCCCAAAAGGATTTCAAGGAAGTCCCTGCGTTACGTGAGAAAACAAATATATATATATATATATATATCTCCCATATAGATTATAACGATCACACAATAGACATTCCTCGTCTAGCGTTTACATGTCAAGCTTGTCTTATGGATGTCCCAGTCCCGCTTACTGCTATCTAGGCCAGCTGTCCACCACAGAGTCTGTTTCTCCTTCACCGCCTCGTAGAATGCTGAACCGGCATTTCCTCGGTCCTATTAAGGGCAAATAGACCATGCCCATTGCGGGACGTCATCTCACGTGATCCGTCAAGGGCGTCGTAATCACGGGAAGACTAGAACGCATATGGTGAGTAAAATCCTCACGAAATTTTCCAAACTTTTGGCCAGCTCCGCTCCGCTCCTACCCTGAAAGTTTTGTGGTGATTCTTCAAGCGGGGGCCGAGAAAAAAGGGGGGTCCCAAAACGCGTTTTCCCCATGCAATTTCCCATAGGATCTGTTGTCGCAGCTACAGCCCGAACCGCTGAACGGAATGACACCAAATTTGGCAAAGAGGTAGTCCTCAGTTCAGACTCGTGCCTTTTGCATAAATGGTGTGAATCTGTTCAGTAGTTCCTGAGAAAAGTAGGGTAAAAAAGTTAGTGATATCTATGGCCGCAGAGGATCCGTGTACCGTACACGCACCGTACGCGCACCCTCCCCGAACCGAGCGTGCACCCTCCCGATCGCACACTGAATGCTAATTGGCTGTCGAGTGTCTCTCTACATTCGAAACCAGGAACTGTTGGCGGCCATTTTCTGCCTCGGTAGAAGCGAGGCTGAAGAAACAAGGGGAATAAGTGTGTAAAACATATAAAGGGGGCAGAGTGGAAATACTCTGACCCTCTAGAGGTGCTTAGGGGGTCCCAGAAGGACCCCCTGGGGCCCCCCTTTTTAAAAAAAAGGTGCGCGCATCCTATTGCGTTGGATGCACGGATCCTCTTGCGGTGGGTTCGCGGATCCAAGGGAAAAATAAATAAATTGTTGGGAGATAAAGATTAAGCTTAAGTGTTTTGTTTTTAGACCAATTTGTGTTGAAAGGGTGTTCTATAAGTGTTGTTGTGCATGATTGCACTTAATACTCATAGAACAAGACACATGTCTAGATTTATCATAAATCATAAATCTCGATATGTGTGTGAATGCTGCACCATTCTAAAATTGGTGTAGGAAAGCACAACAAGGAGAATCGTTTTTATTTCTCCACATTTGTATATCTTCAATGCATGCTGAAATGTTCAGCATACATCGAAGGAGAAAAATGCATTTTCTCATTGTTTTTGTGCAGGAAGGTGTGTCTTCCTGTAGAAAAACAAACAGCACATGACACAGATATCCTTGCACTATGGTGCAAGGGTGCCTGTGTCACCACATGGCTGCAGTTTAAGCAACCGTGCAGACAGAAGCATAGATTTGCAACATATTTATGAACATATGTTGCATCCCTGTGCTTCGGAAGTACTACAGCACACTGCAGTTAAAGAGATTACTGTGTGATGCTGCAGCACTTCCTTATAGTTCTGCACTTATACATTCACCATACGCTACTAGTGCATTCATTCAGTCAATTACGTACTACACATACATTCATCTAAACTTTCACACACTAACAAAGAAATTTAGCTCTTTTTTTAAACCAGGAAAGTTAGTTCTTACAAGAACTTTTTTTTTTCTTCTTTCTTCTTTTATATTTTTTTTTGTGGTTTTTCTACACAATTTTGTGATTTTTTGGGTTTTTCTGAAAAAAAAACCAAAAAACAAAACAGGAGAAACCAAACAATGAACTTCAGGGAACAATAAAAAAAAAAAAAAAAAAAGAATAGCAATTGTGACTTTTTTGGCGGCGGCAGATCAGTTCGATCGACTGCTCGCCATAGCACAAAGTCTTATTGCACTTAGTGCAGAGCACTTTTAAAAATTGAAATTGAGGACGGATGTCCAAGGTTTGGACTGATGGATGCACTCTTGATGTGCTCGGCTGCGATGAGGTGGATGGCGCAGGAACAGGAGTGTTTCTCATCCGTCGGCACTCTTCTTTTGCAAGATTGTTTGAATGAGCTTCATAATACTTGCCGTGCCGCAAGAGAATTTCTTGTTAGGTTCCCCTCTCGATAGGACTCTTTTGCAAATCTTGCATGTGACCAAGGTGGCATTGGTCTTATTCTGCCCCTCGGGAAAAGTAAAAAATTTCCACACCACTGAAGAGAAACGTTCTTTGCGTGGTAACTCATCCTCAGAAGTATGAGGTGATGCAGGTGATGCCTGCTGCCCTGAAGCCATTTATGTTGAAAAAAGTTAGAGCTAAGTGTAAACTTAGTCTAAAATATCTTCTTCTCTCCAAAGAGGTGGTTCTCCAAAGAAGCTCAAAGAAGAATGATTGAAATGGGTGGGGTCTTTCAGTAATTAGAACAGGAAGTGTAATGAACCAATCAAATCTCTTTTTTTGCAGGTCACATGGGATCCGCGCACCCTGCGCGTACGCAGCACGCACCCAGCGCACATCCGCGAAATTGAATTAAAAAGAAATATAGGATTAGATGTCAAAATATATTACTTTTAAGACTAGTTTAGAGTTTGTCTTCAATTAATATTCACATGAAATACATAAATATATTTTTTTAAATGTTAAATACTTCGCGGGATCCGCGCACCCACCGCGTCATAGACGCAGATGACGCATCGCGGAAGCGCGTAAACGTCGCGTTACGTACATCGAACGTGTCGCGTATAGGCTGGGAGTCGTGTACCAGTCGCATTGGAATCGCGCACTAACCACGTACCCGACGCATACTATGCGCGGATGCTATTGCGTAGGGATCGACAACGGTGCGCTTAGGGTGCGCGGATCCAAAAAAATGGAAAAAAAATATATAAAGTAAAGTTTTGCTTATATAGTTAAAAAAATATTTAGAAAAATATAAAAAAATATGTTTGAAAAACCCATTAAGTTCAAATAATATTTTTTAATTTTTAAAAGAATTAATAGAAAAAATACATTTAAAAATGGTGATAAAAAAGTATTTTAAAAAACAATTTAATTGATGAAATGACACACTGAATTTGAAAAATATAGAAATCCAATCAAAATCATTAAACATGATATCTTCAGAGATAAGTTATAGATAGGAATTAGCATTTAAAAAACCTTTGAAATTCACTGAAAAAACCATAGGTTTCATGCACGTTATAGTTAGGAATTGGCATTTAAAAAACCTTTGAAATTCACTGAAAAAACCATAGGTTTCAGGCACGTTAACTATAACTCGCGCCCCCGCAATGCACTGCTGATGACGTCACATATTACATCACTCATGACATGGTCAGTGACATCACTGATGACATCACTGATGACATCTCAAATGACATCACTGATGACATCACTGATGACGTCATCCATGTGATAAATTAGTGCATCTTCTCACACCCTAAAATAACCTTTGATACACCGACTCAAAATTTCAGACGGCCATTTTGACAACCATAGATACTCCAATACCAATAACTACTCACCCACTCATTCACTTTTAGGTCTACATACATGTCCACCCACTCACCTCTACAGTCACTCATACTTACAGTCACTCTGTGCATTTTTACACCTATATGGACACTCACACACCGCCAATCATCCATTGAGGTACTGACACATCTAGTCAGTCATGCAAATAATTAATCACAATCCAATTTACTCACCTATACAGTTAAACACACTCAAGTTCACTTACTCATAAAAATACTAACAAATTCTGTGTCTTCCTGCAGAAAAAACAAACAGCACATGACACAGATATCCTTGCACTATGGCGCATACAGCCACTCCCAAAATCACACACTCTCACATATAGATAGTTATATACTCTTACACATATATACACTGCGTTTCACATATGTAGTTAGTGACACATGTATAACTTAGATATACATTCAATCACTAACACACCCATACATACACTCACCCAACCATACAGTCCATCACAGATGCACTTTTAAAATCATGCACCCATGCACCCAGTGAATCACCCACTCACACATCTAGTCACAGAGTCACACACACCCTACCCACACAAACACTCAGGCACCCATACAGATACTCAGACAACCAATCAATAACCCATATAGACACTCATATAGCTATTCACAAAACCATGCAGCCACTTATACACCAACACACAGACACATACAGACATTCACACAGTTTAGTCACTAGTCTGCAGTAAGATACATTTAATGACTCACTTATAGAGTCAGTTACGCACCTAGAAAATCATCCATTCACACACTTGTACACCAACTTATTGTTCAACAGGCCTTTCCCTATATATATTAAACATATTAAAACTGTTCAGAAACACATACTCAATGGATGATGACATCAGTGATGTCATCAGTGATGTCATTTGAGATGTCATCAGTGATGTCATCAGTGATGTCACTGACCATGTCATGAGTGATGTAATATGTGACGTCATCAGCAGTGCATTGCGGGGGCGCGAGTTATAGTTAGCTGAACTAACTATAACAGGGGAATTTCTAGGGTTTTGTACGAGGGAAATGTCCAGCTAACTATAACGCCCCTGAAACCTATGGTTTTTTCAGTGAATATATATATATATATATATATATATATATATATATATATATATATATTGTTTTCTCACATAACGCAGGGACTTCCTTGAAATCCTTTTGGGAACCAAAATATATAGTGGTGGTGACACTGGATATTGACTATACTACAGCTGTATGATGTGTAGATATACACTTACTTGGCTATACGAATCAGGGTAATAACATCAAACTTCCCTGGTGCGAGAGAGCGTTAGCCCTTTGTATAGACGATCACATACATTTTGGACTTCTACAATATACAAGACATTGTTGTGTTGCACCAGTCGAACGGTAGCTTTTTCGGTGTGCAATATATTAATACCATTATATATTTTTATTTTCAATTCTACCTTTCAAAATCCTTAATTTAAAATCCTTACTTTAAAATTACCTTCCTACAGAGAGTGCGTGTGGACGGCTGTCCTCACTCCCCCGCCATTTCGAGTTTACTAATTCAATAAAACCGGTAAGTTGTATTTAGATTATGGTACCGGGTAACTTGGTGGTGTCTCCTGAGCAATCATTTCTTTTTGAATTTTATGTCTTTTGATTACACTTCCTGATATGTACATTTACTATCGGGCCATCAAAGCTAGTAGCTAAATCGATATCGTGTTTGCAAGCAACCACCTCTACTCACATTTGAGGGGAGGTATGAGTATGCTGTTGTGAAGACTGTGTGTGTGTTTTGGGTTTGGGAATATCCATTCGTTTTTTGTCTAGTTTATTTATATTATTTTTTAATCATTGTAGGTTCCTCTCCAAAGGCGAGAGACATCACTTGAGGTGTTCTCTTCTTTTCCAAATTGGGAAGAAGAAGGTTCTACCCCTAGGAATCTATATGGTGAGAAGTCCTGAGGAAAGCCAGGTGATTATTTAGAGCTGGCTAAAACATGTCGACAATTATGCAGAGTGGGGGGGTTGGAACCTCATTATAAGCTCTCCAACCTACCACCCACGTTTTTTGGTTTTTAATCCGGTCTGGGCACCTATTATTAAAATTGCAATAAGGATCTCCCGGGATCGGTTTTACTCCACTGATTATCACTGGTTCTGCACCTTTATCTCACTTTTGGTTCCACTTATATTGTGTGTTGTATTGTCTTCCCCTCCCTTATTGCTCAACCTCCAGCGTTTGGCTGGCGCGGAGGTGTAGTAGCAGCCCTATGATGAAGCATGACACAGCTTGCTGTGTGTGAGGGCAGTTTTACTAAATTGATGGATTTCCCCCTCCCTTCTCCTTCACACACTATTGGTTCTTCATGTAATTTCGCTTTAACCCTCTTCTTTTTGGGATATTGGAACCTTTCAATACTCCCTTGTGCATAAGCCTTTATTGAAGTCCCAGCATGCCCCAGTTCCAGTTTGTGTCGCGGCTGCGCCTCCCACCCCGCCCCGGGTGGGCTTCTCTTGAAAGGGCCGGTAAACTAAAGGCAACCCACTAGCTGTAAAAATGGTCTTCCTACCGGTCGCCGCCCCATCGTACACTGCCATAAATCAGTGTCCAGCTCTCCCCATTTCGCCTCCGGGTCCCACGCCATACAGGCCCGGAACTCTTCGTCATATTGGGCCCATGCATAACCACCACCCGTAATCTGGTCTTTCCGGATTACATTCATATATTTAAAGAAAGCCCTGCTGCGCTCAGTAAAATTTTCACAGTAGACGCTAGCGTAAAACAAAAACCCTGCTGTCCAGTTCTCAATGGTTAACGGTACCTTAGGGTGCTTGTCCAACTCATATGCCTCTTCCTTAGAGCCCTCTTTGGACCTCACCTCTCTATGAAGGAGCTTCAACATTTCAACGTATTCTCCTTTCCATATGCGTTCCTTGGTCGCCAGCATAAAATGTGCACCCAAAGGCTTTGTCACCCCCATGTAGGGTAGCTTCTTATTTTTCAATTCCTTACTTTCCAAAGGCTCCTTACCTCCCCCGGCTGTGTCTGTGTTAGTCCCGCTCTCTGACTTGGTGCCCAGCGCTACTCCCCCATCTCCAGTACCTACCCCTGTATCCTTCACATATCTACCCTTGTGTAATCTCCCTTCCGGCAGTCCCCACTCCTCTCCCCCGTCCCCACAGACACCATTTTAGGTTTGGCCTGCGTTCTAGCGGTCTCACCTGGCTCTAATGAGAATGATCGGACGGACTCCGACCGCCGTGCCAACTTCTCAGATTGATCCCCTGTTTGAGGAGCCCTCACCGATGGGCCGCCCTCTCTCTTGGATCCTACTGCTACTACCCATCTGTGCGGCACTGCTCCCAAAACCTGCAAAAAACTATGAGACACGTGAGAGGGCCTCCCCTCCTTGTTATCCCACAATTCCCCTTCTTCGGGGCTGTCTTCATCATAATCCAGCAAAATTGGCTCCTCCACCTGGAGCACTTCAGTAGCAAACTCAAAGGCACGGGCATTACCAGACCCCGCATGTCCCACACCGGCCCTAATGGCCCCTGAATGTCCTCCTTGTGGGGGAGCCGACTGTACCTGCTGGTACTCCCCCATGCGTTGACCTCTCTGAAGATCCATCTCCGCTAGTAAGGCTGACCACCTTGACCTGCCTGTCGTTGGGGAGAGGGAGATCGTGCAGGACCTTCGTGTGCTGGCCACGACGGGATCCCCCGCCAGTACGGAATGCACAGCGCAAGGCTCCACCCTCCCTTCTCCTCGGTGTAATTGGGCCACACCCCACCCTACCTAGTCCGCGGCACTGCCATTCTCCCAGCCCTGGAAAGAAAAGGTTTGGACTGATGTGCTGGTTCCCTGACTTCTGCCTGAAAACCCTACCCTCTGTAAACCCAAAGAAATATCCCTAGCCCGCCTACCCCTTGAAAGCCCTGACTGAACCACACTTACCGGGCGGAATCCCCATTCCTCCTTCCCACTCCACTCCAGCATTGCCCGTACCACAGCAGGTGCAGGACCCCGACCTTCCCCCCACCTCTAACGCACACCCGAACCCTACCTGATCCCCTCCCCCGGCCCCCACCCCTCCCAATGGCATTCCCGACCTGCGCGCCCTCCCCCTTGCCCAATGACACGAAAATCCTCCAAGAGCTCCCCCCCTCCGTGACCCCGCACCCCTTCCGCCCAAGAAGGAAAAATATCCAAACCCTCCCAGGCCGGCCCTCCCCCAGCAGGGTCCAACTCCACCGAAAGCTCACCTTCCACCCCCATCCAGCTCCCCTGTCCCCTGCCTCCAGAACAATTACACCTCCACTCCTATCAGAAGCACCCAAACCACACCACCCCAGCTTGCAGGAGGGGGCGCCCCAAACCCCCAGTCTCGTGAGAAAAGCCCACCTTCTGGTGACCACTCTACCCTCCCACATGGGACCACTCACCCTCCCCCAGTGAGATCCCCCCTACAGAACCTGTCTCACCCTTCAAAGAATATGGGGGGAAACAACAGGGGGCTAGAAATATGCCCATCACCTGCTTCCTCTTCACCATCTGCCCGGTCCCTGCACTGACCTTGGGCACCAGGGAGAAAACCCCTGCTACATTCTTCCCTCCCAAGTGAAAACCCAACGTGTGCAAAACTCTCCCACCCTCCGCGCAGCTACTGCTCCCCGCTGTAACAGGTGCGTGCACGGAGGGGGGCTCACACTCTCTGCCCTCCACCACAGTGCTCCGTGATGCCGCCCGGCCAGAAATATCCCCGACCGAGTCCTCAACCCGCCCGGCCTCATTAAATGCCACCAGTAAGTGGGAGGAAGGCCGCGAGGCCGAACGCCGCTTACAGCCCCTCCCTCCCCGCGCTTCGCTCTCAATGCGTGGGAGGAAAACGAGCGCTCAACCGGCTCCAACAATGCCACCTGCTCCCCAGCTCCGTACCGCGCATCTCTGCCCCCGCTGCTCAAACCACCCGCCTCCTCCGATGCTCCCCCCCAGGATGCAAGGAACGAGTCGGGCCACCTTTTTAACACGCAGGCTCACTTACCAGCACAAGACACGGGTGCTTGAGGGACGTGCAGGCGGCCGCTGCCACGCCGCTGCCACGCTGCCGAGGCCTGCCGTACATGGCGCGACGGCCCCGCCACATCCCCGATCACGAGGTCCATCTGGCCCACCTCGCTCAGGAGCCGGAAGGCCTCCAACACACGATAATCCTCTCCAGACATGCCGAAATCGCACCAAACACCATCAACCTTAATAAAACTAGGATAGCCAACAATATTACCACAACCAAAAAACTAACTCAGCCCAAGCTCCCAGCCACTATGTCACCAAACCTAAAATGGTGGTCGGGAGCAGGAGCCCAAATCATTTATGCTTGGTCTCCATTTGGGCTATAAATAAAGTAGCCCAAATACAAAATGGCTGGCCTTGGGGATGGGCATATCCTAATATCAAGCCAAAGTGCTATGATGTTTGTACGTGTGATGGCGCCAATGTTCTCAGCCAAACCAAAACTAAATCGGCAAATAAAAAAAAATATATCAACATTGTGAAAACATAAGACGTGCTATAATGTACATGCTAAATAACAGACATCACATTGCCAAATTACTGAATTGGACAGAGTCACCCACAATTGTCATTGCGAAATACAGAAAAATACTTCAATTGTATTCATAAAGTGAAGTACTGGCACATCCTATAACGAAACACACACATTTTAAAGGAATAACGTGCTGGCAATGAATCTTCGGGGCTCAGATTACACACTCATAGTGCATTTGCAACCACAGTGTCGGCCCCCGTCCCCCGGATAATTAACTCTTTCCAGTGGGACTCCAAAGCCCATAATCCTCTTTGATGGCTTTGCAAATACAAATTCTGTTAATAAAATGTTTGTGTGAAAAGTTACAATATTGGATATAAACTGTTGTGCTGACAACAAAAACGATGCTTCCATCAGGTGCCGTGATCCAAACTCGGACTGATCCAAAGTCAAACTGGCAATGTTGCTAAATTTCACAAATGTCTATAAAAGCAGATAGCGCAGAAATGTTTATTAAAACTCGGGCACACATGCAAGGTTGGAGGAGACCGATGGAAATAAACTCACATTCCCAAGCCGACCTCACCGTTTCTGCTTTGGCATTCACGGTGCCCAGTCACCAAAGTACGCCAGACTCCTGAGTAAGGCATTTGTAGCCGGGGAGTACAGACACGCATGCTGGCAGTCGACAAGACCGCCCCACAATCTGAAAACCCCACAGCTGTCATCCTTAATCCTCTTCCCGGTGTATTCTCTGGGGGCTCCACTGCATAGCACTACCATACTGCTCCAAAACAATCGCGGTCAGAAGCAGAGCCACAAAAAAGACTGCTGGTACGTATGCAGCGCCAACCGCCAACCGCCAATATATATATATAGTGTTCAGACATTAAAAGAAATATAGGATTAGATGTCAAAATATATTACTTTTAAGACTAGTTTAGAGTTTGTCTTCAATTAATATTCACATGAAATACATAAATATATTTTTTTAAATGTTAAATACTTCGCGGGATCCGCGCACTCACCGCGTCATAGACGAAGATGACGCATCGCGGAAGCGCGTAAACGTCGCGTTACGTACATCGAATGTTTCGCGTATAGGCTGGGAGTCATGTACCGGTCGCATTGGAATCGCGCACTAACGACGTACCCGACGCATACTATGCGCGGATGCTATTGCGTAGGGATCGAGAACGGTGCGCATAGGGTGCGCGGATCCAAAAAAATGGAAAAAAAATATATAAAATAAAGTTTTGCCCATATAGTTAAAAAAATATTTAGAAAAATATAAAAAAATGTTTGAAAAACCCATTAAGTTCAAATAATATTTTTTAATTTTTAAAAGAATTAATAGAAAAAATACATTTAAAAATGGTGATAAAAAAGTATTTTAAAAAAAATGTAATTGATGAAATGACACACTGAATTTGAAAAATATAGAAATCCAATCAAAATCATTAAACATGATATCTTCAGAGATAAGTTATAGATAGGAATTAGCATTTAAAAAACCTTTGAAATTCACTGAAAAAAACATAGGTTTCATGCACGTTATAGTTAGGAATTGGCATTTAAAAAACCTTTGAAATTCACTGAAAAAACCATAGGTTTCAGGCACGTTAACTATAACTCGCGCCCCCGCAATGCACTGCTGATGACGTCACATATTACATCACTCATGACATGGTCAGTGACATCACTGATGACATCTCAAATGACATCACTGATGACATCACTGATGACGTCATCCATGTGATAAATTAGTGCATCTTCTCACACCCTAAAATAACCTTTAATACACCGACTCAAAATTTCAGACGGCCATTTTGACAACCATAGATACTCCAATACCAATAACTACTCACCCACTCATTGACTTTTAGGTCTACATACATGTCCACTCACTCACCTCTACAGTCACTCATACTTACAGTCACTCTGTACATTTTACACCTATATGGACACTCACACACCGCCAATCATCCATTGAGGTACTGACACATCTAGTCAGTCATGCAAATAATTAATCACAATCCAATTTACTCACCTATACAGTTAAACACACTCAAGTTCACTTACTCATAAAAATACTAACAAATTCTGTGTCTTCCTGCAGAAAAAACAACAGCACATGACACAGATATCCTTGCACTATGGCGCATACAGCCACTCCCAAAATCACACACTCTCACATATAGATAGTTATATACTCTTACACATATATACACGGCGTTTCACATATGTAGTTAGTGACACATGTATAACTGAGATATACATTCAATCACTAACACACCCATACATACACTCACCCAACCATACAGTCCATCACAGATGCACTTTTAAAACCATGCACCCATGCACCCAGTGAATCACCCACTCACACATCTAGTCACAGAGTCACACACACCCTACCCACACAAACACTCAGGCACCCATACAGATACTCAGACAACCAATCAATAACCCATATAGACACTCATATAGCTATTCACAAAACCATGCAGCCACTTATACACCAACACACAGACACATACAGACATTCACACAGTTTAGTCACTAGTCTGCAGTAAGATACATTTAATAACTCACTTATAGAGTCACTTACGCACCTAGAAAATCATCCATTCACACACTTGTACACCCACTTATTCTTCAACAGGCCTTTCCCTATATATATTAAACATATTAAAACTGTTCAGAAACACATACTCAATGGATGATGACATCAGTGATGTCATCAGTGATGTCATTTGAGATGTCATCAGTAATGTCATCAGTGATGTCACTGACCATGTCATGAGTGATGTAATATGTGACGTCATCAGCAGTGCATTGCGGGGGCGCGAGTTATAGTTAGCTGAACTAACTATAACAGGGGAATTTCTAGGGTTTTGTACGAGGGAAATGTCCAGCTAACTATCACGCCCCTGAAACCTATGGTTTTTTCAGAGAATATATATATATATATATATATATTATCTACTGGCGGTCGCCAGTAGATAGTTATAGTTAGGACCCTGTTTCCATAGGAAAACCGCAACATTCTATTTTGAATAACTTTGGCGCCGGTCGACGAATCCTCGCGAAATTTTCAAAACTAATGGGGCGCTACGGTCCGCTCCTACCCTGAAAGTCTCGGGGGGATTCGTCAAGCGGGGGCTGAGAAAAAAGGGGGGTCCCAAAACGCGTTTTCCCCATGCATTTTTCCATAGGACCTTTAGACACAGCTACAGCCCGAACGGCTGAACAGAGTTACTTGAAATTTGGCAGAGAGGTAGTCTACAGGTCAAGGAAGTGCCTTTTGTAGGTCTGGTGTAAATCTGTTCAGTAGTTCCAGAGAAAATAGCATTTAAATCAATATATATATCTGTGGCAGCTTACGGTGCGCTTACCGTGCGCTTACGGTAAGCTTACCGTACGCGTACGGTGACGTGCGCGAGCGCGATTCTGATTGGCTGTTAGATCTTAGTAAACATTCGAATCGGTCGAAACCAGGAAGTGTCGGCCGCCATTTTCTCTCTCGCACTCTGAGGGGGGGAAAGAAAAACAAAGCTGGTTAACACAAAAAGGGGCAGGCTAGACAGCTCCTAACCACATAGCCATGGCTAGGGTGTCCCCAAAGAACCCCCAAGGCCAAAAAATAATTATTATTTTTTTTTTTTAAAACGCCGATTACGCTTACCGTATTACCGTACGCGTACGGTAAAAAATAAATAAATAAAAAAAACAATATCCACAATTGCCCCACCCCGTGTGCAAATGGTGCCCGAAGGACACCTTTTGTGCATGGCATATCTAATAATAGAACAAATTATAGATAACCTTTCACAACGAAGCGCATAATATGTCCGTGTGCGGACGGTGCGCGAAGCGCATCGTGCGTACATGGCCCATCCAGCGTAACGTGGGCACGCTGCGTGCACGGCACTAACTGCGTAAAGTGGGCGCGCGGTGCGCGAAGCGCACCGCGTGCTCACTGTGTGCGCACGGTGCGCGCACGGAACGAACTGCGTGAAGTGGGCGCGTACGCCACGAACGGCGTAAAGTAACTTAGCATTTAAAAAAACGTACAAATTCACTGAAAAAACCATAGGTTTCACACACGTTATAGTTAGGAATTAGAATTTAAAAAACCTTGCAAATTCAATGAAAAAACCATAGGTTTCACACATGTTACAGTTAGCTGCACATTTCACTCGTAAAAAACCATTGAAATTCCCCCGTTATAGTTAGTGCAGGCAACTATAACTCACGCGACCGCAATCCTCTGCTGATGACATATGTGTCTTTATGAAAAAAAAAATATTTGTAATATATGTATAGCTAAAATTTAATGGAAGAAGACATGGGCAAATAAGTTTCTAAATACAGTATTAGCATCAGCAGAGGATAGGCCCATGCCAGACGCAGTGTATCCGGTGCCACCAATTCTGTGCAACGCAAGTCATGGACCCTCTATGATTGAGTCTCATGATATGCCAGGTGGACGCAGCCATGTCACCTCAGGCAGTGGGAAAAACTGGGACACGTTGCGTTGTTGTTCCCCCCTTAATACGTACGCCGAGTGGGCAGGCTCAGCATACGCCAGGCCAGCATAGGGGTGTCAATAATTATCCCTGGCCTCTGAGCGTGGTCCATATCTGGACTGCACAGGAAACAAACTGATGCGTGTGTCTCCGTTGCAGTGTCGGCGCCACACGGCCCGCCATGGACAATGTTGCATGCACACAGAGGGCGGATGCGCACAAAGGGATTGTACAAGGACCGCAAGGCCACTCAGGGTCTTGGCTCATACATGCCAACTGGTGTGTGTGTATCACTATTAGTGCACCATAAGCCTAAGGCCTTGCAGCAATTGCAGCACAAAAGACACATCACATTTCAAGAATGCAAGCAGTAGTCAGACTAACATTAGGGACGAAAGCTCCTTTTTCTCAATACAGAATGCGGAAGGACCTCTACACCTCCGAGCTGGGTTTTTGCATGCGGCATGCACCCCCAGGAAGATACATCATAGCAGATGATGACGACTCACACACTACGCACAGCAGTAATGATAGCCCAACGTATCCATACCCCACACACAGAAGTCCTTGCTCGAGGTACTCTTGCATGGAATGCCCTTGACACTTACGTAAACAACAACACATACATCCAAACGTTGCACACTCATACGACCCATTGCTCCAAGCAGTGGCATATCATCCACATAACTGATGCAGGTCAGAAGAGTGCCGGCAATGGCAGGACATCCCGGGCACATGCACTACCCCCATCACATAGGACTGTACCTTGACCGAATGCTGCATTTGTTGGGGGAAATGCCACTGGCAGTGTTGTGCATCAGTCACCAGCTAAGCTTCCGCCTTGCCAACTTCACCTGCGTTCAGCCTGTGTTGTATTGTCAATCAAGCATATACGAGTGGTCCATGGATGTCTGCCTATCCAACAGGATGGTAGCTGAACTGGCTATTGACATGTGTGTGCTCCCCCTGTTGGCCCACGACCAGGAGTGTCACCGTGAGACTGCACAACTCTTCGTGTGCAGTGACCACATTGAAACGCTTCCCTATTGCGCTGTGATTCATATTGGTTAAAGGGGATGGACGCAGCACTCCTGTCCGGACCATTGCACAGGTCCCAACACCATGTTGCATCCTGGAGAACTGGTCACATATCCCACGACAACAGTGGACATGGCTGCATTAGCCTGGACTCCCAATGCATAAGTGGACAACAACGCGGGTTGACACACACCTGTGCAAGGTGAGTGGACAGTGGTGCTTGGCAACATACCTCAATCTGACATACTGCTGGAGGGAGAGTACACATGTAGGTATGAGGAGAGATGTACTGTTGGTGAATGTGATGGGGACACTACTTCAGGCCTGCCAACGACTTTGACATTTCATGCACAGCTCTATTTCAAACATTGCCTGGGTCAAAGGTGTGAAATTGAACAGTAGCTGTTTCATAGCAATGGGGCCACGGCTAGTGCACACCTTCCCAGTCATCTCATTGGCCATGTGGGTCACGGTCAAACATGCGCATTGATGTCATTTCCCAGGGTGTACCTTTTTGTGCAATCAATGTCACTACATTCATCCATACTTACATAATTGGTCGATCATGGATGACACATCTGTGTGCATTTGAAATGTTTAGTTCATATTAGGAGGAGTGTGGGAGCTAGAATAGTACATGGCCATGCAAACCCCACATTACTTTGTAGCCCAGTGGAGGGCCAGCCGGAGTCCTTTAGGGCTTGACGGGTACATCGGAGGATGAAGTGTACAGTCTGCAGTCTGTTTGCTGTGTCATTGGTAAACAAACAAAATATGGCTGTCCATGTCGAGGTCCAAGGTGAGAGTAGCAGTGTTTTGGGGGACAGTGGGAGTTGATGTTACAGGCATGATACAGAGGGCAGAACGAAGCTGAAACAGGGCATACAGCGGAGATGAATGCTAATGCCTCCGTCTTAATACAAAGGTTGATTCACCCGCATCGTCGTCCTCTATGTCATCTGGCTGACATGTGGGTTCTGGTGTTTGGTCTACAGCACTGTGTGCCACTGACACATCAGAGGCTGCATGTGGTATGGCCGCAGCACTGTGTGCCATTGACACATCAGGGTCCGGAGATGTGTTTGTAGGAGTACCAGCAGCATTCATTTGCGACTGCCTTAGTGGCAGCAATGCAATGATGAGGATCTGCAGGGCATGGAAGATCCCAAGAAGTCTTCGCTGGTGTGCATCCGTGGCAGCCATTCTTTCCGCATGCCTCCACTCCATGTTCTCCATTGTCCTCAGCATCTATGCCAACTCTCGGCTGACATCGCTGAGGCCGCTCTGACCAGACAGTTGTTCTCGTCTCATAGTCATGACTCCAGCGATGTCGGGCATGGATTGTTGGACATCATGAAGCAAATTGTGGGTGTCTGTTACGGAGTGTAAGTGGTCCCTGATGTGACTTAGACACACAAGTATGTCATTTAGTTTGGCTGCCATGAGTTCGAACCCCACCCGCACCTGTTTAGCCACCTCCTTCTGGCAGTGTAACACCTGGCCTTGAAATGCCATATTACATTTTTATTTGCCAATGGTACGTTGGAGGTGACGAACAGTTGTTGGTGGCGTTCTATCACCTCCGTGATGATGATCCTGTTTTCCTGCGGACTGAACCTTGTCTTCCTCGTCTTCTTCTCCTTGGCCTTCTGTGACCCCAAGGTCCTAGGCTGGTCATCCTGGGGGTCTGTGGGGGTCTGGTTGTCCTCTGTGCTTGCTCCGGGTTCCTCCATGGTGCTACGCAGTTGAATTTACTTTGTTTATGTTTTTCGGTGCTTTTATGGTGCTTTTTCCTGCATCCTGCTTCAAGCCAGGCCTGACTCTGGTTATCACTGATTCTTTTATCGCGGTTGGCCACATCGCCACTTTTTTGCGTTGATATTTCGCATTTTTTTGGTGTCGCGTTGATTTTAACTCAGTCATTTTTCTGCTTTATCTTGGGACTACCGCATGGTGCCGCCATGTTGAGAATACAACGTTAACACAGTGTTATTTTCCCACGATAGACTGCGATGTGCAAAGTTGCGTTAAGCTAATTTTGCGATAATTAACACACGTTCTTGAGAATATCCCCCTAGGTCCTCTGAAGCGTGAAAAATCAATATAAACTTTGAAATAACACTTCAAAATGTCACTCAGTGCTCAGTGCACAGAAAATACTTGAAATGGAAATGTTGTCTCCAGCTGCACCTTTTAAAATCATGGTATCCGTAAATCTGAAGAGATTTCAGTTCAGGTCTCTTACTTTACTCCACACACTGGTTATTTTTGAGGATAAATCCCATCTTTAACTTTTGTAGAGGTAAGCGAGCCAGGCACCCTGTACAATAACAACGGCCCTGACAGGATAGCTTTAACGAAGCAGGAATGGAGTCTCCTTCTGACAAATGAATACACAGCATTCCACAGAAGAGAAGCATATCAGAGCCTGATTCCCTGATTCAAAGTGCTTTAGTGGACAAATATATACCTGGCAGCCTGCTGCAATACCAATTGCAACGCGTTTCGGCTCTGCTTGGAGCCTTGATCACAGGAGGAATGAAAGTCTCTGCATTGAGAATGACCACGTGTTTTAAAGGCTCCTTTAATTAACTGGTGGTTTATATATATCCCGATATGTATTTATTATAGTATAACAATTTAAAAAGAAAAAAGAAAAAATATATATATTAACATATGTTTTTTTTTATTTTTGTAAATAAGTATAACAGTTATATTTCTTTAAAAAACGATTTAAACATCTTTAATTTTTATTATAGTAATGTTACTTCGTAATATATTTAATGTTTAGTGTATGTATATATATATATATATATATATATATATATATATATATATATATATATATATATATATATGAACACCACGTACGACTCCTCAAAATGAAACAGGACACCGACACGAGGGTAGCATTTTGCAATACCGTCTGTAATTCAGAATTACACTGTGACGCGTTTCGGCAATACCTGCCTTGATCACACAGAGATCGCTACTTTAAAAAGCAGAGTGACAAGGTCACATAACCCGTGATTCACAATGGGCAGCAAAGAAAGACTTTTACATGTGCATATTATCGGCAATAAACTCTCACGTTATGCCACTTCTCTTAAGATGGACTGTTTTCATAATTACAATTCATTTGTGGATTTTCTTGACTTATTTGTAAGAAAAGTAGCAATTATACCTTCATTGTTTTCCTTTTCATTACTCATCATAAAGTTCCTGTGCATGGTACTTTCAACCTCTCATACTTCACTATGACATACAAGGCAAGTGCCTAACTTCTAATGTTAAAACTCTTGACATTGAAAAAACTTTACAATAAAATTATACATCTTATTCTATATCGTAGTTAGAATAATCTACTACAAAGAAATAATTGCACATCGACTTCATTAAAATTCATGAACATATTTTTACTAATTTGAATTATATTAACCCCTTCAGTGCCCATGACGAGCTGGACTCGTCATGGGCCGCGGTGGCGCTGTGCCCATGACGAGTCCAGCTCGTCATAGACCCCGCCCGCTAATTCAACGGCCGGCACAGGGCGGGGAAAGGGGCGGGCACTGAAGGGGTTAAAACTGAGGTTGGATGCAATATTTACTTTCCGATTTGTGCGTATTCTTCCCAAAGGGGTAATTGTTAATAGGCATCATTGCAGTATAGTGTTTAAACCTTTATCAACAGTGGTACAGTAAAGTACAAGTGCTGAATCTCAGTTAAATTTGAGCCTTCGATTGCGTCATAGGATGATTCTTATGTTTTCTCACTTAGGGAGGTGTAGCATCTATGGATTAATCAGAAAGTGCAAGTGCTTCAGTATTGGGTTTAAAACATTGCCCAAATGCCAGTGCAAAATTGTGCAATAAAGTTAAAGTGCAATACAGTACTACGATATCAATTATATATCGGCCAGTGATTAAACATTCAGTGCAAGTGCATCACCTGATGTGTCCTCCTGGTCTCTATATTAGTGCAAATGTTTTTCACAATAAAGTGAAAATGCAATACAGAACTCTGATGTTGATTAAAAACAATCCATTCTTGAACCCAAAATTACTATATTTCTAACCTACCCTTCTTCATAAATTCCAAAACATCCTCATTAGACTCTCTTTTGATAATAAAACACAGCTTTTAAAACATTGCACTGAAGTTGACCCCTTTAAAAGGAATCCGTTTGTTAAAACTATACAATTCTGATGTTCATGTGACCTCCCTTCTTTTGTTACGTTTCACATGAGTCTCGTCAATCTAAGCAAATTTAAAATGTTATAACTGCTGAAATACCATTACACAAATCTGAATCTGGATAACTATATATATATCTATATATATATTCACTTAAAAAACCATAGGTTTCACACGTTATAGTTAGGTGGACATTTCACTCGTAAAAAAACAATGAAATTCCCCCGTTATAGTTAGTTCAGATAACTATCATTCGCGCGCCCGCAATCCACTGCTCATGACGTCACATATTACATCAATCGTGACATGGTCAGTGGCATCACTCATGACATCACTGATGACATCATCCTTTTGATAGAGTGGCGGTCGCGCGAGTTATAGTTATCTGAACTAACTATAACGGGGGAATTTCATTGGTTTTTTACGAGTGAAATGTCCACCTAACTATAACATGTGTGAAACCTATGGTTTTTTAAGTGAATATATATATATATATATTTGTTTTCTCACATAACGCAGGGACTTCCTTGAAATCCTTTTGGGAACCAAAATATATAGAGGTGGTGACACTGGATATTGACTATACTACAGCTGTATGATGTGTAGATATACACTTACTTGGCTATACGAATCAGGGTAATAACATCAAACTTCCCTGGTGCGAGAGAGCGTTAGCCCTTTGTATAGACAATCACATATATTTTGGACTTCTACAATATACAAGACATTGCTGTGTTGCACCAGTCGAACGGTAGCTTTTTCGGTGTGCAATATATTAATACCATTATATATTTTTATTTTCAATTCTACCTTTCAAAATCCTTAATTTAAAATCCTTACTTTAAAATTACCTTCCTACAGAGAGTGCGTGTGGACGACTGTCCTCACTCCCCCGCCATTTCGAGTTTACTAATTCAATAAACTCGGTAAGTTGTATTTAGATTATGGTACCGGGTAACTTGGTGGTATCTCCTGAGCAATCATTTCTTTTGGAATTTTATGTCTTTTGATTACACTTCCTGATATGTACATTTACTATCGGGCCATCAAAGCTTGTGGCTATATCGATATCGTGTTTGCAAGCAACCACCTCTACTCACATTTGAGGGGAGGTATGAGTATGCTGTTGTGAAGACTGTGTGTGTGTTTTGGGTTGGGGAATATCCATTAGTTTTTTGTCTAGTTTATTTATATTATTTTTTAATCATTGTAGGTTCCTCTCCAAAGGCGAGAGATATCACTTGAGGTGTTCTCTTCTTTTCCAAATTGGGAAGAAGAATGTTCTACACCTAGGAATCTATATGGTAAGAAGTCCTGAGGAAAGCCAGGTGATTATTTAGAGCTGGCTGAAACATGTCGACAATTATGCAGAGTGGGGGGGTTTGAACCTCATTATAAGCTCTCCAACCTACCACCCACGTTTTTTGGTTTTTAATCTGGTCTGGGCACCTACTATTAAAATTGCAATAAGGATCTCCCGGGATCGGTTTTACTCCACTGATTATCACTGGTTCTGCACCTTTATCTCACTTTTGGTTCCACTTATATTGTGTGTTGTATTGTCTTCCCCTCCCTTATTGCTCCACCTCCAGCATTTGGCTGGTGCGGAGGTGTAGTAGCAGCCCTATGATGAAGCATGACACAGCTTGCTGTGTGTGAGGGCAGTTTTACTAAATTGATGGATTTCCCCCTCCCTTCTCCTTCACACACTATTGGTTCTTCATGTAATTTCGCTTTAACCCTCTTCTTTTTGTGATATTGGATCCTTTCAATACTCCCTTGTGCATAAGCCTTTATTGAAGTCCCAGCATGCCCCAGTTCCAGTTTGTGTCGTGGCTGCGCCTCCCACCCCGCCCCGGGTGGGCTTCTCTTGAAAGGGCCGGTAAACTAAAGGCAACCCACTAGCTGTAAAAATGGTCTTCCTACCGGTCGCCGCCCCATCGTACACTGCCATAGATCAGTGTCCAGCTCTCCCCATTTCGCCTCCGGGTCCCACGCCATACAGGCCCGGAACTCTTCGTCATATTGGGCCCATGCATAACCACCACCCGTAATCTGGTCTTTCCGGATTATATTCATATATTTAAAGAAAGCCCTGCTGCGCTCAGTAAAATTTTCACAGTAGACGCTAGCGTAAATCAAAAACCCTGCTGTCCAGTTCTCAATGGTTAACGGTACCTTAGGGTGCTTGTCCAACTCATATGCCTCTTCCCTAGAGCCCTCTTTGGACCTCACCTCTCTATGAAGGAGCTTCAACATTTCAACGTATTCTCCTTTCCATATGCGTTCCTTGGTCGCCAGCATAAAATGTGCACCCAAAGGCTTTGTCACCCCCATGTAGGGTAGCTTCTTATTTTTCAATTCCTTACTTTCCAAAGGCTCCTTACCTCCCCCGGCTGCGTCTGTGTTAGTCCCGCTCTCTGACTTGGTGCCCAGCACTACTCCCCCATCTCCAGTACCTACCCCTGTATCCTTCACATATCTACCCTTGTGTAATCTCCCCTCCAGCAGTCCCCCACTCCTCTCCCCCGTCCCCACAGACACCATTTTAGGTTTGGCCTGCGTTCTAGCGGTCTCACCTGGCTCTAATGAGAATGATCGGACGGACTCCGACCGCCGTGCCAACTTCTCAGATTGATCCCCTGTTTGAGGAGCCCTCACTGATGGGCCGCCCTCTCTCTTAGATCCTACTGCTACTACCCTTCTGTGCGGCACTGCTCCCGAAACCTGCAAAAAACTATGAGACACGTGAGAGGGCCTTCCCTCCTTGTTATCCCGCAATTCCCCTTCTTCGGGGCTGTCTTCATCATAATCCAGCAAAATTGGCTCCTCCACCTGGAGCACTTCAGTAGCAAACTCAAAGGCACAGGCATTACCAGACCCCGCATGTCCCACACCGGCCCTAATGGCCCCTGAATGTCCTCTTTGCGGGGGAGCCGACTGTACCCGCTGGTACTCCCCCATGCGTTGACATCTCTGAAGATCTATCTCCGCTAGTAAGGCTGACCACCTTGACCTGCCTGTCGTTGGGGACAGGGAGATCGTGCAGGACCTTCGTGCGCTGGCCACGACAGGATCCCCCGCCAGTACGGAATGCGCAGCGCAAGGCTCCACCCTCCCTTCTCCTCGGTGTAATTGGGCCACACCCCACCCTACCGAGTCCGCGGCACTGCCATTCTCCAAGCCCTGGAAAGAAAAGGTTTGGACTGATGTGCTGGTTCCCTGACTTCTGCCTGAAAACCCTACCCTCTGTAAACCCAAAGAAATATCCCTAGCCCGCCTACCCCTGGAAAACCCTGACTGAACCACACTTACCGGGGGGAATCCCCCTTCCTCCTTCCCACTCCACTCCAGCATTGCCCGTACCACGGCAGGCGCAGGACCCCGACCTTCCCCCCCACCTCTAACGCACACCCGAACCCAACCTGATCCCCTCCCCCGGCCCCCACCCCTCCCAATGGCATTCCCGACCTGCGCGCACTCCCCCTTGCCCAATGACACGAAAATCCTCCAAGAGCTCCCCCCCTCCGTGACCCCGCACCCCTTCCGCCCAAGATGGAAAAATATCCAAACCCTCCCAGGCCGGCCCTCCCCCAGCAGGGTCCAACTCCACCGAAAGCTCACCTTCCACCCCCATCCAGCTCTCCTGTCCCCTGCCTCCAGAACAATTACACCTCCACTCCTATCAGAAGCACCCAAACCACACCACCCCAGCTTGCAGGAGGGGGCGCCCCAAACCCCCAGTCTCATGAGAAAAGCCCACCTTCTGGTGACCACTCTACCCTCCCACTTGGGCCCACTCACCCTCCCCCAGTGAGATCCCCCTACAGAACCTCTCTCACCCTTCAAAGAATATGGGGGGAAACAACAGGGGGCTAGAAATATGCCCATCACCTGCTTCCTCTTCACCATCTGCCCGGTCCCTGCACTGACCTTGGGCACCAGGGAGAAAACCCCTGCTACATTCTTCCCTCCCAAGTGAAAACCCAACGTATGCAAAACTCTCCCACCCTCCGCACTGCTACTGCTCCCCGCTGTAACAGGTGCGTGCACGGAGGGGGGCTCACACTCTCCGCCCTCCACCACAGTGCTCCATGACGCCGCCTGGCCAGAAATATCCCCGACCGAGTCCTCAACCCGCCCGGCCTCATTAAATGCCGCCAGTAAGTGGGAGGAAGGCCGCGAGGCCGAACGCCGCTTACAGCCCCGCCATCCGCCATTTAAAACTGCTGTTTTAAAAACGTTATATATTCTTTTTGTTTGTTTTGGTCATTTTGACCTTTTTTTAATTGCCCCTTACCTGCACCTTAAATTGTGCCCCTTCACCGCCGTTTTGGCGGGTCTGGTCCTGGGGTGGGTGCCTGGTTCGTTTTTGGCGGACATCTTGGAGTGGGGTGAGTGGAGTGAGGCTTTTCCACCTGACAGCGCTTGAATGCACATGTGACGCCTGGGAACACCTATTTAGGGCGAGTCCCTCCTGCTTTCAGCCCCTGACAAGGTAGCTGCTGCTGCGAGAGCGCTTGCGCGTTTTTGCAGTAAAACTGCTGTTTTAAAAACGTTATATATTCTTTTTGTTTGTTTTGGTCATTTTGACCTTTTTTTAATTGCCCCTTACCTGCACCTTAAATTGTGCCCCTTCACCGCCGTTTTGGCGGGTCTGGTCCTGGGGTGGGTGCCTGGTTCGTTTTTGGCGGACATCTTGGAGTGGGGTGAGTGGAGTGAGGCTTTTCCACCTGACAGCGCTTGAATGCACATGTGACGCCTGGGAACACCTATTTAGGGCTCCTCCCCTAGCGCAGCGGGATCGCGCAGCGGGCGCGTCCTCGCGTGGCCGGAGTCGTGCCTGAGTCCTGCCCGTCTGCGCCCGTCCGCGCTCGGTTGCGCTGGCTTCGCGGCGATATTTACATCAGGTGCATCTCTAACCATGCTTATGTATACCAGGGATAGTCTCCTGGCATTTAATACCTGTCTGCCTCCCTGCGCCGAAGTCCGCGTTGACCCTTTGTGTGGCCCCCATCGCTGTGCTTGTGGCGGCTGGCTACTCGAAGCCCCTTCCTGTTTGGGGTCTTGTATAGTGCAGCCTGCCATAAGCAGTAAGGTCTCTTCGCGACATCTCACCATCTGGAATTTAAACGTCAGATCGGCGGTCAAGCATTATCAGGATATTGCTGATCTTGTGGACAATGACCCCCCTGACATCTTTTGTCTGACAGAGACATGGCTGCAAGACACCGATTCTACGGTATTGAATCTGGCGTTCCCCTTTGAGTATTCCATCTACACGCTCAACCGCTCTTCGAGAGGGGGTGGCGTCGCTCTTGCTGTTAAATCGTGCTACTCTTGCGCCTGGAGTGTGCAGAACATCACGGGCTGCGAAAGCGCCCTGTTCAAGGTTGCGGTTACTCCGCATTTTACCTTGTCAGGATTGCTGATTTACCGTCCACCTGGTAGCTCAGTGGCATTTCGAGAGGCTCTCCCTGAGGCGGTTAGTTCACTAGCAGTAGGGTCTGCCAATTTCTCTATCATTGGTGATTTGAATCTCCATTTTGACACTTTGTGTCTTTCTTCTGTGGGAGGGATGGTGGCGGACCTTGAGGCCCTTCAATTGTTCCAGCTGGTCTCGGACCCCACTCATAGTGGTGGCCACACTCTGGACCCCTTTTTTTCTAACTTAGAAGGGGTTACAGTGGCCCCCCCCCTCCCCCTGACCTGGTCAGACCACTCACTCGTGACCATTCACTGTAGTCTTGATGAAGCCCCACTTAAGGTGCCACTGCGAGCCATGCCCAGACGGCGCTGGAGCAAATTAAAGGCGGAAGATCTCCACCGCCTTCTCACTGACGACCCACTGGGTGCAGTGGAGAACGTGGAGTCTGGTTATGACCATTTCTGCGGATGGGTAACCAGGGCCCTCGACTCCCTTATCCCGATGGTTTTCAGTAAGTGTGGCTCCCGCGCCCCCAGTCCCTGGTATGATGGCAATCTGAGGGCTCTGAAAAGTGTCTGCAGACGTGCAGAGAGAGACTGGAGGAAGAGGTATGACAGCAGCAAAAAAACCCTGTATATGGCTGCGGTCAAGTCTTATCACCGCGCGGTTTGTAGAACCCGGGCTGAATACTACGCTCTGGAGTTTCGCAATAGTGGGAATCCTGTTAAAACCATCTTTAAGGCCCTTAAAGACCTAGTGGCAAGGAAGCCGGCCGGTAACTCCATCAGCTCCAATACTCATTGTGAAGCGCTGGCGGCTTTCTTTCTGGAGAAGGTCCAGACCATATATAGGGCCTTCCCCTCCTCCACTGCACAAACCAGTATGGGGCCTCCCATCCGGTTGGATCAGGTGGTGCTAGACTCTCTCCCCTCTCTCTCTTTGGAGTCTTACACGGCCTTGGCTCTCCGAGTTAAGTCGGGGTCGCCGGACGACCCGCTCAAGCCACCTATGTTCAGAGACCAGGTTTTTGCTCGCCCGGTTTGCGACTTAATCAACACGTCGCTATCATCAGGCCAAGTGCCTTTGAAATGGAAGCATGCGGTAGTAATGCCCATTTTGAAAAAACCATCTCTCGACCCTACAAAATCGGAGAACTACCGCCCGATTTCACTTCTCCCGTGGCCAGCCAAACTCGCGGAGGCGCATGTCAACACCGCCCTCTCTGGTCATCTGTTGCGTGCCAACATTCTGGACGACACCCAGAATGGTTTTCGGGCTGGCCACAGTACGGAGACAGCACTGTTATCTATGGTCGAGCACCTTCGGGTAGTTCTGGATGCAGGTCAAACGGCGGCGCTTGTTTTGTTAGACCTAAGCGCCGCCTTTGACACGGTCTCCCATGACATTCTCCTGCAACGTCTTGAGGAGATAGGGGTTATCGGCACTGCACACCAGTGGTTCCGTTCGTTTCTCAGGGATCGTTCCTTCTGTGTGGCGTCCCCGCCCTACCAGTCCAAATGCCATCCTCTGTCTCTTGGGGTCCCACAGGGTTCCTCGCTGAGCCCCACGTTGTTTAACATCTACGTGAGGCCGCTGGCTGAGGTTGTGAAGCTCTGTGGTATGACCATGGTGTCGTACGCAGATGACACCCAGCTAGCGGTCACGATCAGCGGGGACTCTGGGGTGGATGCCCCAAGATTCAGAGAAGGACTCAGGGCGGTGGCTGGTTGGATGACGTCCAACTGTCTCCAACTAAACGCAAAAAAAACGGAGGTGATGATCTTTGGGAAGCGGACGGACCTATGGGGAGATACCTGGTGGCCCTCTGAGCTGGGGCCGACCCCCACTCCGGTTGCGGAGATCAAAAATCTTGGTGTTTGGCTGGACCCTTCCCTCAACTTTGTTGGCCACACCAAAAGGACGGCGGCTTGCTGCTTCGGCATCCTGCGCAATCTGCGCCCTGCCCTTAAATACTTCGATGCCGCAACTCGTCAATTGGTGGTGCAAGCAACGGTTTTGGCACGGTTGGACTATGCCAGCTCCCTTTTTATAGGATTAAACCAGGCTGAGTTAACCCGACTTCAAAGAGTGCAGAACGCTGCGGCCAGAGCGATCATAGGTCTTCCTAGGTTTTGCTCGGCCGGTCAATCTTTGCGAGCCTTGCATTGGTTACCCGTTAGGCAGCGGATCCACTTTAAAGTTTTGTGCCTTTCCTTCAAAATTCTGAAGGGCCTATCACCTCCCTTACTGCACCAACTCTTGCGCCCTTACATCCCGGGCCGCACTCTGCGCTCGCTAGACCAAGAATTAGCGGTAGCCCCTCGGTTCAAACTCAGTCGGGTGGGGGGTCGCTCTTTTAAGGTGCGGGCAGCCGCACTCTGGAACGCTCTCCCTTTGAAACTCCGGACCTTTGGTGACCTGCTCTCCTTCCGCAAGGCCGCTAAAACTCATTTATTTTCTGAGCTTTGTTAAATCCTTCACTCCCCAATTTCTTAATAATTATTTCTGTTCCCCAGTTGTGTTGTGTTCGCCACCTTGTCGGTGCGCCGGGACGCTCCTTCGCTGGAGCAGCCGTGCGCAATACAAATAGCACTAACATAACATAACATAACATCCCCCGCGCTTCGCTCTCAATGCGTGGGAGGAAAACGAGCGCTCAACCGGCTCCAACAATGCCACCTGCTCCCCTGCTCCGTACCGCACATCTCTGCCCCCGCTGCTCAAACCACCCGCCTCCTCCGATGCTCCCCCCCAGGATGCAAGGAACGAGTCGGGCCACCTTTTTAATACGCAGGCGGTCCCGCTCACTTACCAGCACAAGACACGGGCGCTTGAGCGACATGCAGGCAGCCGCTGCCACGCCTGCCGAGGCCTGCCGTACATGGCGCGACGGCCCCGCCACATCCCCGATCACGAGGTCCATCAGGCCCGCTTTGCTCAGGAGCCGGAAGGCCTCCAACACACGATAATCCTCTCCAGACATGCCGAAATCGCACCAAACACCATCAACCTTAATAAAACTAGGATAGCCAACAATATTACCACAACCAAAAAACTAACTCAGCCCAAGCTCCCAGCCACTATGTCACCAAACCTAAAATGGTGGTCGGGAGCAGGAGCCCAAATCATTTATGCTTGGTCTCCATTTGGGCTATAAATAAAGTAGCCCAAATACAAAATGGCTGGCCTTGGGGATGGGCATGTCCTAATATCAAGCCAAAGTGCTATGATGTTTGTACGTGTGATGGCGCCAATGTTCTCAGCCAAACCGAATCTAAATCGGCAAATAAAAAAAATATATCAACATTGTGAAAACATAAGACGTGCTATAATGTTCATGCTAAATAACAGACATCACATTGCCAAATTACTGAATCGGACAGAGTCACCCACAATTGTCATTGCGAAATACAGAAAAATACTTCAATTGTATTCATAAAGTGAAGTACTGGCACATCCTATAACGAAACACACACATTTTAAAGGAATAACATGCTGGCAATGAATCTTCGGGGCTCAGATTACACACTCATAGTGCATTTGCAACCACAGTGTCGGCCCCCGTCCCCCGGATAATTAACTCTTTCCAGTGGGACTCCAAAGCCCATAATCCTCTTTGATGGCTTTGCAAATACAAATTCTGTTAATAAAATGTTTGTGTGAAAAGTTACAATATCGGATATAAACTGTTGTGCTGACAACAAAAACGATGCTTCCATCAGGTGCCGTGATCCAAACTCGGACTGATCCAAATTCAAACTGGCAATGTTGCTAAATTTCACAAATGTCTATAAAAGCAGATAGCGCAGAAATGTTTATTAAAACTCGGGCACACATGCAAGGTTGGAGGAGACCGATGGAAATAAACTCACATTGCCAAGCCAACCTCACCGTTTCTGCTTCGGCATCCACGGTGCCCAGTCACCAAAGTACGCCAGACTCCTGAGTAAGGCATTTGTAGCCGGGGAGTACAGACACGCATGCTGGCAAGACCAGACCGCCCCGCAATCTGAAAACCCCACAGCTGTCATCCTTAATCCTCTTCCCGGCGTATTCTCTGGGGGCTCCACTGCATAGCACTACCATACTGCTCCAAAACAATTGCGGTCAGAAGCAGAGCCACAAAAAAGACTGGTGGTACGTATGCAGCGTATGCAGCGCCAACCGCCAACCGCCAATATATATATAGTGTTCAGACTTATGCCAATACCATGCATGCCTTTATCATTATGTAAGTATTTTGCAGGTGAGCATAGATCCTTTAATTGTTTATATATATATATATATACTTCAAAAACGGGATTCCAGTCGTGCTCTCGGATCCTTGAAAAGAAATCACCGCAACCAAGGGTCAATCCAAAGGGGTTTATTCAATTCATAAACCTGTAACGTTACAGGTTTATGAATTGAATAAACCCCTTTGGATTGACCCTTGGTTGCGGTGATTTCTTTTCAATAATCCGAGAGCACGACTGGAATCCCGTTTTTGAAGTATACATTGTACCGGTTTACTCCACCGGCGTTGTGCCACCCCCCAACGGGCTACGATCCCCAGAGGAGTTTTCTTCATGTGGATATATATATATATATATATATACATGTATATATATATATTCCTACGTTATAGTTAGTTCTGCTAACTATAACTCAAGCGCCCGCAATGCACTGCTGATGATGTCACATATTGCATCATTCATGACATGGTCAGTGACATCACTTATGACATCTCAAATGACATCAATGATGACATCATCCACTGAATGTGGTTTAGTTTGAAATTTAAATATGTATTATATATATACCAATCTGTATTGAAGATTGAGTGGATATATAACTGTCTGGATGGAGAATTTAGTAGCTGTCTGACTGTCTTTTTAAGTGAGTAATTAAAAGTGTCCCACTTAATACATGGATTAGTAACTAAACTATGTGAATGTGTGCAGCACTATCTCTGTTGTTGTATAACATGCTGCATCAGTTGGTCACTAACTACATGAGTGTGTATATTAGTTATTGATTAGTTAGGTGAGTATTTGTATGGGACACTGAGTTTGTGTGTGGTTGGATGGGGTGTGTGTAACTCTATGCATAGATGTGTGAATGGTTGATTGACTAGGTGTATGGGTTTAAGAGTGCATGTGGAAACAGTTGTTTGGGTGACTGAGTGTATTTATTTGTGTGTTGGTGAGCGAATATATGTTTTAGTTGTACATCTTCAACAAAGTAAAAAAATAAAAGGCATTGTATGTGAGAGTTGGTGTATATAAATAAGTATGTGTAAGAGTCAGTGATTGTGAGAGTAACTATATGAATGAGTGTATCATTGTAATGGTGCTTTTTTAACATATTAACGATGAGTTACTATGTGTTTGAATAAATGAGGTGTTGTTGGATAATTGTGTAAGTGAGTAAATTTAAGTGCGATACATTTTTTTCATGAGTGAGTAGGATGACTGCATAACCGACTAAGATGACTGCTGATGTGTCAATGTCTATATATGTGTATAAGTGCATTTGATAGTGTTTTATTAATTAATGACTGCATGTATAGATGATTCTGTTGTTGAATGGGTAGTTGTGTGTGTAGACTTAGGAATCAGTGAGTGGGTATGTAGTAACTGGTATTGGTGTGTCAATGGTTTCAAATATGGTACTCTGTATTTTTTTCAGTGAGTGATAAAAGGTTATACTAGTGTATGATGAGGTGTATCAGATTGTCAAGTGGATGATGTCATCAGTGATGTCATTTGAGATGTCATCAGTGATGTCATCAGTGATGTCACTGACCATGTCATGAATGATGCAATATGTGACATCATCAGCGGTGCATTGCGGGCGCGTGAGTTATAGTTAGCAGAACTAACTATAACGGAGGAATTTCAATGGTTTTGTATGAGTGAAATGGGCAGCTAACTATAACACCCCTGAAACCTATGGTTTTTTCTGTGAATTTGTAAGGTTTTTTAAATGCTAATTTCTAACTATACCGTCTCTGAAACCTATGTTTTTTTCAGTGAATTTCAAAGGTTTTTTAAATGCTAACTTTTAAGTGTGATAGTAGTTATATCTATTGTTTTTGTACTGATTTTCTACAGTTTCTACAGTTTTTTAACTGTTTATTTATAAATATTTTATTCATTAAATAACATTATATATTTTTCTCAAAATAGCAAAAAAAAATGTTTTAATTAAAACTGAAATATTGATTAATTTTCTTGTTCATTTTTTATTTTAATATATTTATATTATTTTCTTTGAAAAAAAAATTCCAATTTTTTTCGGGGTCGTGCACTCAAAGCGTACACATCACAGTGGGTGCGCGCATTCTAGCCGCCATTTTAGAAAAGTCATGAAGGATCCGCGTATGGTGTGCGACGGCTGCGTGTTTTTCAGTTACATCATATACATTTAATATCACGTGATATGCGCTATTGGTATGCGACCAGTCTGCTACTCCTGCTCCCGCGCATTCACGACACATGCGCATTACGGTGCGAGATGTTTGCGCGGTTGCAGGTCCCGCGTGACATCATATACGTGCTGGGGCGCGCTGGGTGTGCGACTCCCGCCAAAAGAATTTATGTTCCAAAATGATATGTATGTGTCTTTAATATACATATTAAGGCAATACATTATGTAAGATATTCATCAAAATAATATATTTGTAGTTATAATAAACATATTATTTTTAAATATATTTTCGCGAAGCCGGGTGCGTGCATCGTGAGTGCAGAAAACCAGGTCAGCAGAGCTGCTGTAGAGCCAGAGAACCAGGTCAGCAGAGCTGCTCTAGAGCCTAAGAACTAGGTCAGCAGAGCTGCTCTAGAGCCAGAGAACCAGGTCAGCAGAGCTTCTGTAGAGCCAGAGAAACCAGGCCAGCAGAGCTGCTTTAGAGCCAGAGAACCAGGTCAGCAGAGCTACTCTAGAGCCAGAGAACCAAATCAGCAGAGCTGCTTTAGAGCCATAGAACCAGATCAGCAGAGCTGCTTTAGAGCCAGAGAACCAGGTCAGCAGAGCTACTCTAGAGCCAGAGAACCAAATCAGCAGAGCTGCTTTAGAGCCATAGAACCAGGTCAGCAGAGCTACTTTAGAGCCAGAGAACCAGGTCAGTAGAGCTGCTCTAGACGCTAAGAGCCAGGTCAACAGAGCTGCTTTAGAGCCAGAGAACCAGGTCTGCAGAGCTGCTGCAGAGCCAGAGAAACCAGGTCAGTAGAGCTGCTTTAGAGGGAGAGAACCAGGCCAGCAGAGCTGCTTTAGAGCCAGAGAACCAGGCCAGCAGAACTGCTTCAGAGCCATAGAACTGGGTCAGCGGAGCTGCTTTAGAGCCAGAGAACCAGGTCAGCAGAGCTGTTGTAGAGCCAGAGAACTAGATCAACAGAGCTGCTCTGTAGCATAAGAACTAGGTCAGCAGAGCTGCTCTAGAGCCAGAGAACCAGGTCAGCAGACCTGCAGTAGAGCCAGAGAAACCAGGTCAGCAGAGCTGCTTTAGAGAGAGATAACCAGGTCAGCAGAGCTGCTTTAGAGCCAGAGAACCAGGTCAGTAGAGCTGCTCTAGCTGACACTGACTGACTGACACTGACTGACTGACACTGACTGACTGACACTGACTGATTGACACTGACTGACACAGATTGACTGACACTGACACTGACTGACACTGATTGACTAACATTGACTGACTGACTGACACGGATTGACACTGATTGACTGACACTGACTGACACTGATTGACTGACTGACTGACACTGACTGACTGACACTGACTGACACTGACTGACTACTCTCTACTACTCCTCTACTGACTCTCTACTACTCTCTACTACTCTCGCTCTACTACTCACTCTCAACTACTCACTCTCTACTACTCTACTACTCACTCTCTACTACTCACTCTCTACTACTCACTCGCTACTGCTCACTCTATACTACTCACGCTCTACTACTTTCTACTACTCACTGTCTACTACTACTCTCTCTACTACTCACTCTCTACTACTCTCTACTATTCACTCTCTACTACTCACTCTCTACTACTCACTCTACTACTTTCTACTACTCTCTACCACTCACTCTCTACTACTCTACTACTCACTCTCTACTACTCACTCGCTACTACTCTCTACTACTCACTCTACTACTCTGCTGCTCTCTACCACTCACTCTCTACTACTCTACTACTCTCTCTCTACTACTCACTCTCTACTACTCTCCCTCTACTACTCTCTACTACTCACTCTCTACTACTCACTCTACTACTCTCTACTATTCACTCTCTACTACTCGCTCTGTACTACTCGCTCTCTACTACTCACTCTCCACTACTCACTCTCTACTACTCGCTCTCTACTACTCTCTACTACTCACTCTCTACTACTCACTCTCTACTACTCTCTACTACTCTCTGCTCCTCACTCTCTACTACTCACTCTCTACTACTCTACTACTCTCTACTACTCGCTCTACTACTCACTCTCTACTATTCTCTACTACTCACTCTACTACTCTCTCCTACTCTCTACCACTCACTCTCTACTACTCTACTACTCTCTACTACTCGCTCTACTACTCACTCTCTACTATTCTCTACTACTCTCTGCTGCTCTCTACCACTCACTCTCTACTACTCTACTACTCACTCTCTACTACTCTCTCTCTACTACTCACTCTCTACTGCTCACTCTCTACT
This sequence comes from Triturus cristatus, assembly GCF_964204655.1. NCBI lineage: Eukaryota > Metazoa > Chordata > Amphibia > Caudata > Salamandridae > Triturus > Triturus cristatus. Next base: position 449,207,778 of record NC_140594.1, read on the forward strand.
ACTCACTCTCTACTACTCACTATCTACTACTCACTCTCTACTACTCCCTCTCTACTACTCTCTACTGCTCACTCTCCACTACTCATTCTCTACTACTCGCTCTCAACTACTCTCTACTACTCACTCTACTACTCACTCTCTACTACTCTACTACTCTCTCTACCTCTCACTCTCTACTGCTCTCTCTCTACTACTCACTCTCTACTACTCTCTAATACTCACTCTCTACTACACACTCTCTACTACTCTACTACTCTCTCTCTACTTCTCTCTCTCTACTACTCACTCTCTACTACTCACTCTCTACTACTCTCTACTACTCACTCTCTACTGCTCTCTCCTACTCACTCTCTACTACTCTCTCTCTACTTCTCTCTACTACTCACTCTCCACTATTCTCTCTCTACTACTCTCTACTACTCACTCTGCTACTCACTCTCTACTACTCTCTAATACTCTCTCTCTGCTACTCACTCTCTACTACTCTCTACTACACACTCTCTACTACTCACTCTCTACTACTCTCTACTACTCTCTACTACTATCTACTACTCACTCTACTACTCACTCTCTACTACTCTCTACTACTCACTCTCTAATACTCACTCTCTACTACTCACTCTCTACTACTCACTCTACTACTCTTTACTACTCACTCTCTGATACTTTCTCTACTACTCACTCTCTACTCTCTATTACTCGCTCTCTACTCTCTACCTCTTTACCTCTCTCTACCTCTCTTTCTACTACTCTCTACCTCTCTACCTGTACCTCTCTACCTCTACACCTCTACCTATACACCTCTACCTCTCTGTACATGCACACATATGCACATATATATATATATGCATATATATGCATATGCATTTATATATATGTATGTGTATATATATATAAACATATAAATATAATCTGAATATCTCTATAAATATAAATGCATGCAAACATATACATATACATATATGCATACATATGCATGGTGTGTACATGAAAGTTTGAAAAACTCTAATACAAGCAAAGCTAAAAAGCCACCAAATTACAAACAGAATTGCTTTAACTTAAACGAGGGCGAGACCTATTGCATTTTCATTGCTTGTTTACTTTGATTCCATCAAGAAGGCATTCAGATGTGTCACACATTTTCCATAAATTCTGAATGGTAGCACTCTAGTTGCTCATTAGATCACTGTAGTAAAGCTACTGCTCACCAGGGAAGTCTGCTGCTGGTATTCAAAGTGCATGTTTCAGTCTGCATGTCAGATTTTTTAATGAAATGGAAGAGGATTTGAGAAGTCAAAATGTGCCCTAATCTTTCTTTCTGCAGCACTAATCATAATTTCTATGGCAAAATGAACCCCCTCGTTTTGTTCCTTTGCAAATTAAATGTTTTAAGTGTTACCACTTTATTCCAATCAAGATGGCATCAGGTGTGCCATACTTTTGTCATAAGTAAGACTGTTAGCGCTCTAGTTGTTCTTTAAAACACTCTGGGACATTCTGTCATTGGGCTATACTTGGGCTACATCTCGGTGATATTTGTGCTACATTTGGGCTCTTTTGTCTCTGGTGGCCATCTTGGGAGACTTATTTGTTTTGAAGTTTCCTAATTTCCTCATTTACAACAGTCCCCTCAGTAGGAAATACTTTCAGGTTATTTACTTTCATTCCATCAAGAAGGCATTCAGATGTGTCACACATTTGCCATAAATTTGGAATGTTACCACTCTAGTTGCTTATTAGATCACTGTAGTAAAGCTACTGCTCACCAGGGAAGTCTGCTGCTGGTATTGAAAGTGCATGTTTCGGTCTGCATGTCAGAATTTTTTAATGAAATAGAAGAGGATTTGAGAAGTCACTCAAAATGTGCCCTAATTTTTCTTTTTTCCGCACTAATCATAATTTCTATGGCAAAATGAACCTCCTCATTGTGTTTCTTTTAAATTGAACTACTCACTCTCTACTACTCACTCTCTACTACTCTATACTACTCTCTACTACTCACTCTCTACTACTCTCTACTACTCACTCTACTGCCCTCTACTACTCACTCTCTACTCACTCTACTACTCACTCTCTACTACTCACTCTCTACTACACTACTACTCTCTACTACTCACTCTCTACTAATCACTCTCTACTACTCACTCTCAACTACTCACTCTCTACTACTCTCTCTGCTACTCACTCTTTACTACTCTCTACTACTCACTCTACTACTTTCTACTACTCTCTACCACTCACTCTCTACTACTCTACTACTCACTCTCTACTACTCTCTACTACTCTCTCTCTACTACTCTCTCTCTACTACTCACTCTCTACTACTCACACTCACTCTCCACTACTCACTCTCTACTACTCTCTACTACTCACTGTCTACTACTCTACTACTCTCTACTACTCTCTCTGCTACTCACTCTCTACTACTCTCTACTACTCACTCTCTACTACTCACTCTCTACTACTCTACTACTCTCTACTACTCTCTCTACTACTCACTCTCTACTACTCAGTCTCTACTAGTCTCTACTACTCTCTGTCTACTACACACTCTCTACTACTTGCTCTCTACTACTCACTTTCTGCTACTCCCTACTACTCACTCTACTACTCACTCTCTACTACTCTCTACTACTCACTCTCTACTACTCCACTACTCTACTAATCACTCTCTACTACTCACTCTGTACTACTCTCTACTACTCACTCTCTACTACTCACTCTCTACTACTCTCTACTACTCACTCTCTACAACTCTCTACTACTCATTCTCTACTACTCTCTCTCTCTACTACTCTCTACTACTCACTCTCTACTACTCTCTACTACTCACTCTCTACTAGTCTCTCTCTACTACTCTCTACTACTCACTCTGCTACTCATTCTCTACTACTCATTCTCTCCTACTCTCTCTCTGCTACTCAGTCTCCACTACTCACTCTCTACTACTCTCTTCTATACACTCTCTAATTCTCACTCCCTACTACTCTCTACTACTCACTCTCTACTACTCTCTACTACTCACTCTACTACTCACTCTTTACTACTCTCTACTACTCTCTACTTCTCACTCTTTACTACTCTCTACTACTCACTCTCTACTACTCACTCTACTACTCACTCCTACTCACTCTCTGCTACTCTCTCTACTACTCTCTACTACTCTCTCTCTACTCTCTATTACTAATCCTCTACTCTCTACCTCTCTACCTCTCTCTACCTCTCTCTCTACTACTCTCTACCTCTCTACCTCTACCTCTCTACCTCTACGTCTCTACCTCTACACCTCTACCTCTCTACCTCTCTCTACACGCACACATATGCACATATATGCATATGCATTTATATATATGTATGTGTATATATATATACATACATATATAAACTTATATATAATCTGCATATCTATATAAATACAAATATAAATGCATGCATACATATACATATATGCATGTTACGTACATGAAATTTTGAAAAACACTAATAAAAGCAAAGCTAAAAAGCCACCTAATTACAAACAGAATTGCTTTAACTTAAACGAGGGCGAGACCTATTGCATTTTCAATGCTTGTTTACTTTGGTTCCATCAAGAAGGCATTCAGATGTGAAACATTTGCCATAAATTCTGAATGGTAGCACTCTAGTTCCTCATTAGATCACTGTAGTAAAGCCACTGCTCACCAGGGAAGTCTGCTGCTGGTATTCAAAGTGCATGTTTCAGTCTGCATGTCAGAACTTTTTAATGAAATAGAAGAAGATTTGAGAAGTCAAAATGTGCCCTAATTTTTCTTTCTGCAGCACTAATCATAATTTCGATGGCAAAATGAACCCCCTCATTTTGTTCCTTTGCAAATTAAATGTTTTAAGTGTTACCACTTTATTCCAATCAAGATGGCTTCAGGTGTGCCATACTTTTGTCATAAGTAAGACTGTTAGCGCTCTAGTTGTTCTTTAAAACACTCTGGGATTTCTGTCATTTGGCTATACTTGGGCTTCAACTCGGTGATATGTGTGCTACATGTGGGCTCTTTTGTCTCTGGTGGCCATCTTGGGAGACTTGTTATGAAGTTTCCTAATTTCCTCATTTACTAGTCTCCTCAGTAGGCATACTGTCAGTTTTTTACTTTGATTCAATGAAGAAGGCATTCAGATGTGTCACACATTTGCCATAAATTCAGAATGTTAGCACTCTAGTTGCTCATTAGATCACTGTAGTAAAGCTACTGCTCACCAGGGAAGTCTGCTGCTGGTATTCAAAGTGCATGTTTCAGTCTGCATGTCAGAATTCTTTAATGAAATAGAGGAGGATTTGAGAAGCCACTCAAAATGTGCCCTAATTTTTCTTTCTGCAGCACTAATCATACATTCTATAGCAAAATGAACCACCTCATCAATTAAATGTTTTAAGAGTTACCACTTTATTCCAATCAAGATGGCTTCAGGTGTGCCATACGTTTTTCATAAGTAGGAGTGTTAGCGCTCTAGTTGTTCTTTGGAACACTCTGGGAAGCTGCAGTAGAACACAAAGGATTCAACTGACAGTCTCTGCCCTTGTTGGATGTACATGTTTTACTGAGAATGTCAGACTTCATTCTCACATGACTAAGAAAGATAATGTGAATTTACAGAAAATATGCTCTCAGTTTAGCTTATAGATCACCATCCAAACCTCTGTGGGAAAAGCATGTGAAAATAGTTTTCTCTCAAACATGATTCATGATATCCCAGCAGAAGGCTTCTTCACATGGTAAAATCACCTTAGAACATACCACAATTCCCAAAATGAGTATGGTACCATCAACAAATGATTTATAATGTAACTAAAGTCTTAAAACCTTCTATTAACTGCAATGCTTTTTAATGAGGTGCTATCATGTATATTGGTCCCAAGATGGCTGCAAACACTTCTTGGATGAAGTGCTGACAGCCAATCAGATCTCACGATGAGATGTGTGGTTAGGCTCCGCCCAGATAGATATGTGATTTTACTTTTGATTTTCTCAGGAACTACTGAACGGATTTACACCATTTAAGCAAAAGGCACGACTCTGAACCAGGGTCTACCTTTCTGCCAAATTTGGTGTAATTCCGCAGTTCGGGCTGTAGCTGCGTCAACAGGTCCTATGGGAAATTGCATAGGGAAAACGCGTTTTGGGATCCCCCTTTTTTCTCAGCCCCCGCTTGACGAATCACCACGAAACTTTCAGGATAGGAGCGGACCGGAGCTGGCCAAAAGTTTGGAAAATTTTCGCGAAGATTCGTCAACCGGTGCCAGACTTATTGCGAATAGAATGTTGCGGATTTCCTATTGGAAATAGGTCCTAACTATAACTACCTACTGGCGACCGCCAGTAGGTAATATATATATATACACACACACATACATATATATTTGCGATGTTGTACCCCAAAAATAATAGTGCTACAGTTGCATCTGTGTAAAGCTTTAGCACATTGTTATATTCACAAAGCCAATGTACGTAAAGCCACGCCTCCTCAAAAATAGCATTGAAACACAATGCAAAGCATTGTTGCTTCACGCAAGCTGTAGAAAAATGAAAGTGTAAACAGACATAGTGAGGGTGATTTACCATTCCACAGAGAAGAATACCAAGATACACAAAGAAATAAGGAACAAATGGATGAATCAGTAGCAGATTTATCTCACGCAGCTTCCCATGAAGGTGGATGCTAGAGACAATATAAATTTACTCTAGAAGAGGTCGAAATTTTAATAGCAGAGGTGACAAATTATCAGCACCAACTTTTTGTCACTTACAAACTACCTCCAGCCAAAAAGGCAGCTTTATGGCGTGAGATCCCAATAACAAAATCAATGCAGTAGCCCGAACTGTGAGAACAGTTGATGAGTGTAAAAAAAAGGTGGCACGACTGCAAGTGGTGCACTAAAGAAAAATTGGCACATAACTTTCATAGTGAAATGGCAACAGGTGGGGGGGCAGAGTGTCTTGTGCCCCGTGCAGCAATGGAAGAGCAAGTGCTTAACTTACTGTCCAGACTGACTGAATGACTTGAAGGGTAAGATACAGCTATGATTTGGGACAGTTTAACAACTAGTAAGTGTATCTACACCATATCTATATGTTGGTTTATCGAAGTAAATTAATTTAAAAGATGCTGAACATTTTGAATGAAAACAGTAATTTCAAATATGAACTCCAGCATCAATGTTACACTGATTAATAGGGTGACATGTAGCCACACTCCAAACATTGATAATAATTGTTTTACCTATGCAATACACTATTTTGGGATAGGATGTAAAATGTTGCTCAGTTCATGTTGAACTCAAAACATTCATACCTTATACATGTCAGGGAATGTGATATGGGTGAACATAAACATGTGAAGCTATCTGACCTCGTCTTTACACACAATATATTTTCAGAATTTCCTCATGATAATAACTAGATACATTTTTTCAAAAAGACCTTGTTTATGTGTCCTGTACTTGCACAGTATGCATTCGTATGTACTCCCCCAACAGCATAATGACTACTTTTATATAGACATATGCAAATGTGCATCCTGTCTGCTCTGTGTGCCAGGTCTTTGACCCATCTTTGCATTGTGTGTGTTTCTGAGGCCTCAGTAGTGAACATAGTAAAGAAACAAAGTCACCTGTTCATCCATTCCACCAAAAATAGAACCTAAAAACGTACAGGCCATGTTAGCTCTGTTATCCTTGGCATGGGTTTCCCTCTAACTTTTTGCCTCCAGACTTCCTGTTCTTCTGACTTTGTTGTTGCTGGTGTTAGGACTCTGCACACTTTTCTACTGCCAGCCAGTGCAAAAGTGTGCATATTCTCTCCTTAAAACAACTTAGAAGTGGTTTTTACCCAATAGGCATATTTACTATACTTGTAAGTCCCTAGTGAACTAGCACTGCCTATGCCCAACCCCCGTAAATTAAATGCTACTAGAGGGCCCGCTGCACTGATTGCGCCACCCACTTAAGTAGCATGGTAAACATGTCTTTTGGATGCTATTGCAGCCTGCGTATTGAGTTTAAAACTGCCAGTCCAACCTGGCACATTAAACCTTTTGCTATGCATAAACGCTTCTTATTAAGAAAATAACTCTACCCTACGGTAGGCCCTAAACAGCCCAGAGGGCAGGGTCCCAGGTATTCACTGTGTCTTTAGGTTTTGCATGTCGTGGTAGTGAAAAATGTTCATATATTCATTTTTACTGCTGTAAGGCCTAACTTTCCCTGAGGATAACATAGGAGTTACCGTATTACATTTAGGCACAGATGTACTCAATTTCTGTGCAGCGCAGCTCTGAAGCCAAAAATATAGCACTGTACTGCATGACAATGAGAGAGGAACATATATATTTATAAACAGATCTGGCACTCTACTCCCCTCTCCCTAGCACCAGTGCAGGAATTTGCAGCTATGTGCCACACACACAAACCTTTGCAACATAGTTTAAGGGAGTCTATGTGAGTCTAGCTTAGGTTTTATACTAGAATGATACCCTTCCATGACAAAATACTGTGCTTAGACTAAAATTTTAACTTTTCCCTCTTTGTATGTGTTCTGTATAGTGTAGTACAAACGAAAATGTGGAAAAGAACGGAGAAAATAGCATTTCTATGAGATTGTGCCTATTTGAAATATGCCCTCTTTTTATATGCAAAACCCTGTCTATGTTTTGTAGTAAATATGGTTTTGCTTCAAAAATCTTGGATGGTTGCATGTGCATGCCCATGCACCACCCATTGAATGCCCCCTTTGCGCTATGTAGTGCAAAATAGAGCTATGCACTTCAATGCATTATTTTGGTTTGATTTTCCAGCGCAAAACAAGTTTAGCGCTGGAAAGTAATCGCGTCACACAACATTTAGTGTCAATTTGCATAATTTCTGGGATGCAAACACGGCTCAAATCCTACAAAATATACCCCTTAGTAAGGAAAAAACTAAACTGTGGAAGTTGGGATTTAAGTTGCAATGTTAAAGATGTCACTTTCTCAAAATTTGCATTTCTTGCCTAAGCATTTTAGGGCCTGCAGTGACGCAGATGTTACAGGGGGAGATGTTACTTTCGTGGTAGGGGACCATGAAGTATGTAAAACAGAGGTATTGTATTCATGGGTAACTTTACCTGCACCAGATGCAAACACACAAATATTTCATACAAACAGTGAAGCTTAGCCTATGAAGAATTTGAAATATCGTTAACATTTTAGGAACACACACATTGGTTACAAGGTTCCCTGCCACATCCACTAAATAATGCATGACTTGGTCCCCTCAGCAATGATGGGGCAACATGGTCAGTCATAGCTGGTAACACAGCATATCTAGTATCTAGAAGCACTCACAGTTGTAAAGCTTTGTACTCTTTATACGGGTCTAGTTAGACTTTATAGACACTTAACACATTTCATCATGTAAACAATAACAACAACCCCTGTGAGGGCTGTTCAATCTGTGCAGCTTCATTTAGCAATGCCTACAATTAGTCCAGTTACTATTAGCACAATTATAGGCAAGGTTCCCACCAGAAGGGAGGAAATTCTGTTCTGGATTGTGTAAACAACAAATCAGCTTGAAGCAGTATTTCCCCATAGGGGACCGAAATATATACATAACATTTTCACAATGTGCCTTCCACTAAGGATGGTTCCTTCTGTAGATGAATGTGTCACTTGAGGCACAGTTTTTGCTGCAATATATACTAGCATGCGTGGTACACCAGCCACATCTGTTTTGCCCGAAGTGCTAAAGCAGATTCAAAATTAATATGGGATGCCTCAGCCCAGGATTTGGAAACAAAACATATTGGCACCTATGCCACAGTAGTATCAATAATTTGAAGTAACATTAAATGGAAAGCAGCAGCTTTGGCAGTATGTTAATGCCTCGTGCAGGTTTGGTTAGCAGATCAAGAGCACGAACTACCAACATTTATTGCTGAAACCTATATATCTATTGGTCTAGATCATTTGGGAACCAGACCTAGTAAATCACAACTAAAAAGTATTTCTGAAAAGGATAACTCGAAACAGGCACCAGAGGCTTCTAAAAAATGCTAGAATTAACAACAAAAAAGAAAATACAAAGTCACAGGGTGGGTTTTTGCAACTAGAGTCCACTGAAAAATGATATAATTTGATTAACCATGAAACAATTAAACAGCCTGATAGGTATCAGTATACTAATACACGTCCTTCTCGTTCCTTTCTGGAAACATCCAAAAAATGCAGGACAATCAGAGTGCAGATCAGAAGAGTATTGGAAACTGAAAAATGACTCAGCTGACATCATCTCATAAAAGGAAGAGAAATGTCCACAACAAAAGCCTCAATTCAAGAAGAAGAAGGGAGCATGTACTTCCCTTAAATATGCCTCACATATTGAGGACACTGCTTCGGAACAAGGAGGGGGCACTGACACTGCTAGACAGTGTTGCAGAGATAGTAACAGTTTGCCAGAATCTTAATGTTTCTGCTGGTGAGAGCAACTAGTGATTTTGTTCAGGTGGAAACACCAGATCAGAGAGTTAGATGTCCAGGTAGATTATTTGATTTTGGACATCCAAATTGAGGAGGTTATACCTTGCACCATTAAAGGTCCTTTTTTAGGAAAATGTTATATCAACATATGACATTCTTTTGGCTGAGAGGGATTGGCCAACTGAGTTTGTTAGAATAGTCCCACAAGAGGAAGATATAATAACACCATCCTTTTCCATCCTCATTCCTGAAGGAGTAAAACATGCATATGCCATGGAGTGGGCCCTTGCACAAGTCCTGCCATTATACCACAACCATGTAAGATGGGATGAAGATTCCCCTTATCATGTCAAACCCATAAAGTACAGGTCACAAGTGCAAAGGTAATACCCTATCAAACATGAAGCCAAACACCCAGTTTGAGAAATTCTAACTCAACTTGAATGGTAAGGCATCATAGAGCCTTGTATCTAAAAATAAACAATCCTTTGTTTCCAGTAGCAAAACCAGATCATTCATACCACTTAGGGGCCTATTACGATGTTGAGCGGCATTCCGACATTACCCTATGGGAGCATGAGTTACGGTTGTTAACCGCCTGTAGTACATGCTTCCATAGGGAATTGGGAGGTGGTGTTAATCCCTTCACCCTGTGGCAGGCAGGCACCTCAAGGTGCCTGCCATAGGGTGCAAGGATTAACAGGTGGCTCCATTGCTGCCCTCTCTGCCACCAACCAGAGACTGCCAAGGAAAGGGGGCCCTGCTAGGGGCTCCCACACATGCTCTCTGACAGGTCTTTCCATGTCGGAAAGCCCAGAATGGAAAGCCTGCCGGAGACCGGGCATCGTAATCCCAAATGCGGAAAAGCCACCCTTTGGGATTACGGGCCAGTGTCTGACTGGTCAATGGACTCCTTGAGCCCATCAGAAGCCAGCCAGAATGATTGATCAGCTTCAATTCTAACTGTCTGCTTCAAAATCAGCTGGTCGGAATTGAAGCTGATAATGGTGGACGGGAAGCCTCTGACCAAAGGTCGGAGGCTTTGTGACAGCAACTGTAATAATTCCCTCAGTCTTAGACTACAGACATTTCAACAAGTCAAACAAGCACATTTGCTGTTCAACATGCACACAGCACAGCACTAATGAACAACATTGTGAGCAAAGAATATAAAACAACATTAGACATTTCAAATGGCTGACATAACACATGAAAGCAGGGATCTAACCATGTTCAATACGCTCAGGTCCTCCCAAAAATGTGTTGACTGCTTCAGCTGTAAAAGAACAGACCACTCCTATTTTCTGCCTGTGTAATATCAATTTTACAAGAAATTGACACAGAAGCATTGGCCTATGTCAATGACATATACCTCATGGATAAACACTTAAACACACAGCTAGCCCGAGTAGATCACAGTGTCATGGGATTTGCTGAAAATAGCTACAAATTCAACTCCCAAAAACCAAAAATTGCCTATCTGTGTGCCCTGTCCCTGATATATGAGCTAATAAATGAAGGCAACAGCATTGCACCAAATTTCTAAGAGAAATGTGCACTCCTACATTCACCAAACACAATAAAAAGGCCACAAACGCTTTCTCACCCTTGGTAGAACATACCAAACTATTCACAATGGGTGAAATTGTTTTATGAAGTAATACGTCCAGACTTCTCAAGCACACATTGGACACCAGAATGTACACAGATTCTGAGAACACTGCAAACTGACATGCTTGCATCAAAACATTTACACACATGTGTTAACACCACAAATTTAGTTATCTGCGTTACTGCAAGTCAGTGTCGGTCCCACTGCCATCATAATAGGCCCATACGTCTTGGACTCTCCACTACAATCACAAGATTTCCTACAAAGAAACAAGAATACCCTGAGCCTGATGATATTTGCCTCTTGAACAGTATGACTTAATTGTCCATACATGTATTGAATGAGACACGAGGGTCCGGGAAACTCTAATTTCTGAACATGGCATTAACTAGGATACTCTTTGGATATGACAGTCAAATGGATAATGGCTTGACTCAAACCTATTGTGTATTTGTGTGTTAATCGTTAATCGTTCCAGTTCTTGAGAAGTGTAGAACCTCCTGCGTTTCAGATATGGTTGGGGTGATTAATTTACATCTACAATATGGAAAGGTCCTTGTACAACTGAAAGGTCAGAGAAGCAAGGAAACGGGCCAAGGAATCTGGCTCCTAAGATTAACCGGCTGACAGACTCCCTTGGAGTTGTTGATTGGCAAGATATGAGTAGAGAATGGGGAGGTTTTAGTTTTGATTTAAAGATTGCATTTTATTAACAATCTGTTCTGTGTCTGTAATAAAATGAAAATGTGAGGGGGCTTCTTTTTTTCATTTCTCTGTTAGTATGATGTTTGTATTATGGCAATTTCATCTCAAACTGATTTTAGCATTTTTCAACGTATGCTCTTCTCTTTGGGAAATAATTTATTTTTTAAATAGGATACTCTTCGCAATATGTTACTTTGGTATCTTGCTTACCCTGCATCAGGAGTGAAGTTCTATTTCTTTTGAACTTTGGCACAGTGAAACAGCAAAAGGCTGGTTATACTGAGGAGAATGAAGTGATAGATTGTAAAAATGTGGTTCAGACTAAAGGAATAGATCACATTCGCATGTTTGTGCCCTAAGGAAGCCTATGTGTAGGCGAAAAGTGTTGGCTGCGCTTGCTGTAAAGTAATGGAATAAATAAAGATAAAAACTACAAGCAGTGACTGACTTGTCTTGTTTTCTCTAATCTTGTGTTTGAAGCAGTGTTTGCTACAATTTGTTTTTTTGTTACCTCTCTTTTTATGTTTCAAAACTGATGGTTTTTCCCAGCCCGCTGTTGGAACTAAACAACAATACTCGTCTGCTTGCGCATCGCTACATGAAGTGATGAGGGATGGAGTTTTCCAGGCTCAAAAAACCTTTGCACAATCCTTAGGTGATTGTACTGCACAGCTGGCTGAACTCAACCCTCTAATTCTGGCACTAGAAAATACAGATCCTGAAATCCCCATGCTTATAGTGTATGTTTCATAGTATTTTGTCCAGTCTTTGAATAAGCACTTACACACTATTGGTGCCAGAATGGATTAATTGACTCAATAGGGAATACTATCAAGAACAACTTGTTTTGGGGAAAGAAGGCGCATCCTACATACATTGAGTCACCAAATTGTTGGACTACACATTGCTGGGTATTCATTGGCTGATGAAGCTGCAAAGGCAGGAGTTCAGACTGTAGTCATAGCTGCAATTACTCGTTCACATACGAGAGTGGATAGAGACATCATGGTAGCAGTTACAGCCTTATGCTGTGCCACTCCATTACCTAAAGAATATACAGCAAAATACTCCTACCTAATGTTTCTTATACATTTTTCGCACTTACAGACATTAATCCTAAAGCTTGTGTGAACCTTTTTCTTTCTGGGGCCTTCTTATCCTCCTGGACTTTTTGTCTATGGCTCACATCCCAATTCTCTGGCACGATGAGAAAGTGACACTATATCGTGCTTATTCTCTAGGCTTATCTTTCAATTTTTTTCAGCCCCTGTACAGCACTATGCATGTTCGCTAAAGATATTTCAGATTACAATTATTAATTTCAGCATTTTATCATTATTGTAGTTAACATAAGAGCATAATTCATTATAAATTTCAAACACTGTTAAGTATTCAAATTTAAAATTACATTGTTCGTACCCATATCCAACCATGGATTTCTAATACTCACTATACAAAATAAGAATTCATTGTGAAGTATCATAGCAAATCAGTCTGCTTAGGGTGCATCAAAATGACATTAGACAAACTCAGAAACAAACTAAATGATCTGTGGCACAAACTTAACAGCAATCTAGAAAATTTTAATTTATTTTATCACTTTTTCATCATCTGTGATGACAACCAGGATCACGATAAACTGTACAGAACTGGTTGGATGGAACTGTACACAGACAGCTGGTAGATATAGGATTTTAAGATGATCAAGTTACACAGACAAGTCTTCCGGTGCACATGAAGATGTAAGCAGGCCCACACTCAGAGCCATACATTGAAACAGGGACTATTGGTCCAACAAATACTGATTGGTGCCAACTAATGCTATGAACATGTGAAGGGCATTGTCAGGAGCTCCAATATCAGGAGCTAACAATTAAAATTTACAGAGCAACCTCCACCATTTGCTGCCAGCTACAACACCATCCCCCCTCTAATGGCCTATGCAGCAAACTCACTCACATATTCTGCAAAATAAAGAATACACACATGTCTGATAACTAAATAGAACAACATCAACCAGCAAAAGCTGCAGTGTCACTCAGCATATGTTACAGCATAAGAACAATGATGTTAAGGGCCACCACCTCCACAGAATCTGTGCCTCAAACATGCAATACATCCCTTTTGGTGTCCTATTGGAGCCTAGCATCATACACATCATCATTATTAATTCTTTATTCAAAAGTCAAAGATGATCATAAAAGATAACACAACACATGCAATCTGTGCAAAAATACATAAAATGTTATGCAATAACTAAAATTCAGTTCTCTTCCACTCTAAAAATCTAAACTCTTACGGTAAAATGCTGCTGATTTAAGTAAACAACCCACTATATAACGTACATCAACACTAGGAAGCAATTGTAAAAAATGAAGAGTGACCCCACATTGCTTAACATTTTATGCCCTATAAAGAGGTATTAAAAACAAAGTTCTAAAAGTTTTATAAAACCTACAAAACAAAGTAAATTGCAATCAGGACTGGAATGATATGTTAACACAAGGAAATGTAACCCTTCCATGTTTCCCAAAATAACTTTGTGAGAAACATAACAGATGGCAAATGGTACCAACTCTAAATCTCAGCAATAAGGCTCTCTCCCAGTTATTGCGCACATACAATAAATATGGTTCGGGGCCTGGGTCAGTTCTTAAAATAATCAGTTCTTAAAATAATATAATTTCTGACCAGTGGTTTGTTCATTTCCTTATTTTCCCTTTTGTCACGGAGTCTATTCAAGAATAAACGCTTCACAAAGTGCTCATAATTTTTACTCATTAACACATGATTATCAAATAGAGTAGATTTTCCTAGATCCATCAAGCTTTGTTTCAGGTATGCAAGCCAGGCAGTACTCAAACCCTGGTCACAATGAACACAGTCGTTGATTATGTTATGACTAAAAGAGGCCCTGGAATTACTCCACACAGAAAGCCACAGCAAAAAGGTCCTAACATAATAAAATCTTTAAGATCGGTTGTAGGCAGTTCCTCATGACAAAAATAGTGAGGGGTTGATTGGGAAAGGGAGAGGAGGCACCTACAAAAGGGATTCTCCTCTACTTGTAACTCATGAAAATTTCCAAAACCCCGGACTCTACTGCCATAATTGGCAGTAGGAACACTTTGCTTGGTATATTTGTGTAAAAGGGATGGATTTGGCTTGCCCCCCAATGCTTTGCCAACATTAAAAAGTGAACCAATAGCTTGCTTGAACTTAGTATCACTGTACATGTAATTTTCCAATCATGATCTAGTAGAATCAAAAACAAGGCCTAGATATGGACATCTATGTACACTTCTTAAGCTATTCTCATTTACATAAAAGGTTCACAACATTTTGGGGCTTATTATGATGTAGGTCGGTAAGCCTCCTTGGGCTTGTAGGGGTCGGTCTAACCGACTGATCTTGCGTCAGAAGCAGTCATTCTGACCACGGTATTGTGATGCACTACAAAACATGGCTTACCGAGTGACATGGTTCTTCTGAATCTAACTGGAAATTCCAACCTCGGTGGTTTTGGAAAGGCCCAATGGAGCAGATCCGAGCACGATCAGGCCCTGGAACTGCCCGCCCTATTATGATGCGTATTTCTGAAAGGCCATCTGTGTCTATCAAATCACCTCATCAAAGCTGGTAAAAGGGGAGGCTCAGAAAGCGGAAAGTCTCCGCAACAAGCTTCCACATTTCATGTTCAGTTATGGAGCCCATTGCGCACATCATACCGCTGCTGTACCTACTCGATGACCAGCAAAACCAGGACCGCCACCGATGTTCACGCCAGTAAGTGACACACCTACCCCTACACCAGTAGGCTTCAAAATTATCAATGCAGCGCCCCCCCTTTCAAAAAAAATAAATCTTCCCCAAATTGTTAACAAGTATTCTGCTAAAATGTCTAAATAACCAATCATCTGGTGTTCCTGATGTCTTTCATTCCATTGTCTCCTAAAAGGTCAAGCAAAATGCCCTTAACTAAATGGTGATGCTGTAGATGTAATGATGAACAGGTCTATGAAGGAACTCCAACGTTGCATGTGTAAAATTATTACACCATTCCAAAAACGCGTAAAATATGTCATACATGGTATCATAGCACACCAAAGAAAATATATAATTCCATTCAAAACAGCAGGATTGGTATCATTTAAGCTCTGTTACCCCTTTTCACACATACTCCCAGTCAGGAAATAAATGACCAAACTTTTCAATGACAGTCGGTTACAAGGCGGCTTACTGCCACTCATGCTTCTAACACTTAAAAACGAGACTGGTGCACCCCTGATGTCTCCTAAGGCCCCACCCCCAGTTTCAAGACCTCTGCTATACACACTGAAGTGACCACAAAGTGAAGGTGCAGTAATGTGAAAGTGTCCTATAGCATGTTGTGCAGGGGACCGAGGGACCGAGGGAATACCAGCATTGGGTATCCCCAGTGTGAACTGGAAATGCAGGGACAGACCCAACATAAAGGAAGGAATACAAATGGGCATAGGCACACAGATATATGTACAGAAATATGTATGGTGAGCTCACCACTGCTCTAGGTGCCACATATCATGGCAGCACAACACTAATACACACCTAAAATTATATCCCACAGAAACCCATGCACTAGCACACTACATCCTCTCCGAGTCAATACCCTCATCACCACTGCTGGGAGTAAAGATTGAGGGTCCACATGATCTCCTAAACTGCACTGTGAAGGAGAGTGTTGCAGGGCAGTGTCATGCTGAAACTGTAAACCTTGAGAGAACATTATGTGGCTTGAAGGTACATTGGAGGTGCAAGCACTAAGAAATGTATACCAGTATTTGAATAGTTATTGGACTTAATAGTGACTAGCATTAACTTAATGCCAATTTTATGCACAGAAAGATACCATCCAAACTACATTGAGTGTAGCACCATCTTTGAAAAACAGAAAGCAGACTTTGCAGCTGCGTCACCTAACAGTGCCCCACAACTATTAGCTGAGACATCCGTAACACTACAAGCACGTTTTCCTACTGTCTTCAATGATGCAATTACAAATCCCAAAGCATTGTAGTCACCTTTGTGTCAACAAGGTGAATTGACATAGCAGCCTTTGCCAATGTGAAACACTCAGGCACCTTAGGCACAATGTAAGGTCTGATTTCACCCATCTAGATCCTGTCATATGCCTGAAGTGTTGACATATCACATGTGTAACAATATGTGAAAAGCACATTCATGTGGCTCATTTGGCTGAAAAAAGCTGCCCATATTGACACAACATGCATCCCTATGAGTCCCCACCACACCTTCCTTGTTAAACGGAGCTACTCCAACTCATGTTGTGCCAAACAAGATAAAGCAGTCACGATGCAAAGATCACTAGACTGATACACTCTACCACAACCCACAAGTCCTAATGTTTGTGGCTGTGCCACTGTTTGCACATGACACATCATACCTGGACATATACACACACTTAACATTACTTGACACGCAAACACTCCTTGACAAACATGACCCACACTTAACAACAAACATGACCCTCTGATAGCACATACATCCCCTATCAGTCAGGTACACGTATGCGCATGATATCCCTGGGTGGAAGATCAAATGTGGGTCCAGGTGTGCATCAAGACAGAATATAAAGGCGTATCACAGCAGCATGATGTGGCCCATGTTCACTTTACTAATAATGTATATGAACAGACACACATACTCTAACTGTGTGTTAAGCCCTGAAGCTGATATACATTACTCTGCAATGTAGTGCCCAGCTCAGCAATCACACCATATTATAACTAGATATCAACTCCTGTGACACCCATTCCTGTACCATAAGCCAATTCTTCGTGCAATTAACACATACATCAGTTGTTAATTTGTAAGTACAGAAACACGGTCTAATTTAGTAAGCATTGCATCGGACCCACACACACCATCCAAATGTGAATGGCATTACTACAGTCAAAATTCCACTACACAAGTGGCCACGGTGCATAGACACTCTGCATACAATGGATCTCTAATTTAAGGGGAGTCCTGGCAGACAACAGAGCCAGGACACAGTCTGATTTGTATCTACATCACACTGTCCATGTGGACAGGACATTAAGAATGGGTCCCAACTGAGACTATTGGCTAATGGCAGAAAGAGGCATCCACATTTGGCAAATTTGTCATTGGAAGTGGTTTACAAAATCCACTGAAGGAACAGCAATATGCCTATATCTATTAAGTCACATTTTGCAGTTTACACATTGCTCTGTGAACATGTGCAGCTAAAGTAACTATCATGTATGTAGAGTCACAACGCCTCCAAGTGTATTGACAAGAAGATTCAATTTGTACACATCAAATACATATGCAGCATATATATCATTGAGTTATGTCCGTTGACACACTTGCTCAATGGAATCTAACTAAACTATGAATGCATATAATATCCAATGCAAGGTTTGGCCCTTCATCCAACACTCCTACAAAAACCTCATTGGGACATTGACATCCAGCCAATGTAGGTACACAAATCTGGACTGGACTGGAAACAAGCATCCTAGGACCGGTTTCGGTGCATCACCCCTCATTAGCCAGGCTAGCTTGAATCCAGTGGCACAATGAGCCCGGGACCCACGTCTGGGCATACCCGGTGCACTTAGGGCAAGAAAGCAAAAGGCACACAGATGATGGATGGAATGCAGAGCAAATCAAACATTCTCCCCCAGTCAATACATCGGGTTTGATTCCATTGTTCTTTTGCTCACCGTGCAACCCCAGTTTAGACCCAGCTGCATACAAATGAGTCTTCACCCTGTGCCTCATGACAACAGTCCAGACCGAACTGCCAAGCCAGGTCCTCCCTGGACCGGAAACAAGCATCATGGGACCAGTTTCGAGCATCACCCCTCATCAGCCAGGCTAACTTGAATCCAGTGGCACAGTGAACCAAGGACCCAAATCTGGGCATACCCAGCGCACTTAGGGCGAGAAAGCAAAAGACACACAGATGAGGATGATTGTTTCCAGTCCAGGGAGGACCTAGCTTGACAGTTTGGGCTGGACTGTTCCCATTGGGCTCTGGGTCTAGACTGATTTGCATATGGCTGGGTCCAAATTGGAATGGCATGGTGAGCAAAAAAGCGATGGATTTAGGCCCAGACCGCTGCTCTGGGGTGAATGTATGACATTGTTCTGCATTCTGTCCATCAATTGCTCTTTTTGCATTTGTCACCCAGAGTGGGACGGGTATTCCCAGACATGGGTCCCTTGCTCTCCATGCCACTGGAGTCAAGCTATCCTGGCTGATGAGGGGCGAAACCCCGAAACCGGTACTCGGATGCTTGTTTCCAGTCCAGGGAGGACCTGGCTTGGCAGGTTGGGCTGCACTGTTCCAATTGGACGCAGGGTCAAGACTAATTTGCATATGGCTGGGTCCAAATTGGAATGGCATGGTGAGAAAAAAAAACGATGGATTTAGGCCCAGATCTCTGTACTGGGGTGAATGTATGACATTGTTCTGCATTCTGTCCAGCAGTTCTTTTTTGCACAATCTTAGTGCACAGCATCTTACCTGATACCTTTTGCCAACACTATTTCTTATCATGTACATCCTGCTGATGTCCAAATCTCACAAGGACAAGTCAGCCTATCCCTCTATGATAAATATCATCAGTCAAATATTGTCTAGCTTAGATGTTGTTGTGTTCTTCAACTGAATATATCTGCCCTTCTCAGGTGTTGGTGAAGCCAAATTTGCAGATATCTGATTTACAGTGCTAAGCCATAGTTTTATTTGCACACAAAGATTAATGCCCCTTGTAACAACCATCAATACCATTGTATCATCCACTTCCATGGACTTACCCCCCTTTACAACCTAACACCTACTTTTTTAGGCACTCACAGACATCTGTCGTCACCTACACATAGTCCAAATCATGGAATCTGCTCACATTTAGATAGGATGCATTCTGTCACTCATGGTAAGGTCCAGTCTGACATGTGACATCAGTACACATACGCCTGAAAATTGCCAGCTGCCACATTGGACAACAGATAGCACCAGAGGTGTTTGTCAAATATTTAACACAGATCTATCTCCACTTACCAAGGCCTGCAGTTACACAGTTCCTGCTACCTGGTTGTATTGCATGGCATTTCACAGTCAAGTTCACAAGCATCAAATAACAAAAGGTTTGTTATCTCAATACAGAGTCCATGGCAAACAATGGTCTTTTGGGATAAACTATGTTGAGCATCACAGAAATATGGAAAGGGTCTGTTCTTGTACATTGTGTTGTCATGTGATCATTGTACAATGGAATTGGACTGCTGGTAATACCCAGCCTCTTTTAGTTTTACATGGCTCTGATTCAAGGGACCTAACCATGCAACAACAACTATTGTTGCATAAGCTGCATGTTACACATTACATTAGCCTCAATTGTTGCAAAACCGACAAGTCATGACACTGGCTGCAACACGTGTACATTCATGGTATTGTCCAAAGTTCACCAAGGCACATACTGACCCCCTCCTTGCTGTTGTATGGCTCTCAACTGCCCATCAAGGTCTGGAAGGCATGGCTTGGCAGTTCGGGCTGCACTGTTCCTTCGAGGCACAGGGTCAGACTGATTTGCATATGGCCATGTCTGAACTGGGGTGGCAGAGTGGGCTAAAGAACGGTGATGGATCAAACCCAGATCTGTTGACTGGGTGTGAGTGTTTGATTGGTTCTGATGCTCCGTCCATCACCACCCCCTTTTGTACCGCTTTGTTCGCCAAAAGTTGGCAGGGTATGCTCAGACGTGAGTCCCTTGCTCACTTTGCCACTGGATTCAAGCAAGCCTGGCTGAAGACGGCTGAAATGCCAGAAACCGGTCCTAGGAAGCTTGTATCCGGTCCAGGGAAGGCATGGCTTGGCAGTTCGGGCTGGACTGTTCCCATGAGGCACAGGGTCAGACTGATTTGCATTTGGCCATGTCTGAACTGGGGTGGCAGAGTGGGCTAAAGAACGGTTATGGATCAAACCCATATCTGTTGACTGGGTGTGAGTGTTTGATTGGTTCTGATGCTCTGTCCATCACCACCCCCTTTTGTACCGCTTTGTTCGCCACAAGTTGGCAGGGTATGCTCAGACGTGAGTCCCTTGCTCACTTTGCCACTGGATTCAAGCAAGCCTGGCTGAAGACGGCTGAAATGCCAGAAACCGGGCCTAGGAAGCTTGTTTCTGGTCCAGGGAAGGCATGGACTGTTCCCATGAGGGACAGGGTCAGACTGGTTTGCATATGGCCATGTCTGAACTGGGGTGTGTTAGAACCGGCGGTCTCTAGTTGGCAGAGGTATACACTTCTGACAAATAGGGACCCACCCACTCTAGTCAGGGCAAGGGCCCAAAACCAATTGAGGAGACATCAAAATTACCTATCACAAAACAACCTGGTTTTTGCAAAGGGGGTCCCATGACTTTTTGGCCCCGGGCTTGGCGGCCATCTAGGGAAACCTACCAAACCCACACATTTCTGAAAACTAGACACCCGGGGGAGTCCAGTGAGGTATGGCTTGCATGGATCCCCCAATGTTTCCTTACCCAGAATCCCCTGCAAACCTCAAATTTAGCTGAAAAATCACTTTTTTCGCACATTTTTGTCTGGGACAGTTTTGGCATTACCGGGCTGACACAAATTTCCTACCACCCAGCACTCCCCTGGGTCTCCCGATAAAAATGGTGCCTCACTCGTGTGGGAGGTCCAAGTACCCGCGACAGGCAATGGCCCAAAACGTATTAAGGCGACATCAAAATTGCCTATCTCAAAACTACCTGGTTTTGCAAGGGAGGTCACCTGGGTTTTTGGCCCGGTGCTCGGCAGCCACCAAGGGAAACCTACCAAACCCACACATTTCTAAAAGCTAGACACCTGGGGGATTCAAGGGAGGTATGGCTTGCGGGAATCCCCCAACATTTCCTTAACCAGAATCCCCTGCAAACCTCAAATTTAGCTGAAAAATTCACTTTTTCACACATTTTTGTGTGGGAAAGTTGTGGAATCACGGGGCTGACACACATTTCCTAGCACCAAGCGTTCCCCCAGGTCTCCCAATTAAAACGGTGCCTCACTTGTGTGGGAGGCCCAAGTACCCGCGACAGCCAAGGGCCCAAAAGCTAGGCACTTTGCCAAAAAAGGGTCATTTTTCACTGCGAAATGGAGGTGTGACCACGTTGTGTTTTGCGCCATTTCCTGTCACGGGCACTAGGTCGACCCACACAAGTGAGGTACCATTTTTATTGGGAGACCTTGGGTAATTCAGATTTGTAAAGCAACTGTTTTTACCTATTGACTTTCGATGCATTTCTGCCTTCCAAATGAAAGACATTGTGTAAAAAAGAAGTCATATTGAAAAATGACCGATAATTCTCATGCTAGTATGAGTATTCCCAATTTCGAAAATGTGCAAATATCTACTGTTTCTAAACTCTATAATTTGTTCCCATTTCAGAAATACATAGGTGTCTTTCATACCGATTTTTCCATGTATACATTTTCCCACAATAATTGATACATACCCGGTACATAATAAAAAGCCATTGCAAATTGCTGCTCAGTTATTGACTCTGGGTTCGTCGGGTTCTTGGTGAACCTATAAGTCCTATATATCCCCACAACCAGAAAGGACCAGCGGATGTAACGGTATATTGCTATCAAAGAGCTGTCATAATTAGAAGAAGTTACAAGTAAAAACGTTGATACAAAAGGCTGTTTTTTTCAACTCATTTTCAATTTTTCCTACATTTAACTGTTAGTTTCTATAAAGAAACCTTGATGGATCTACACAAATGACCCCTTGCTGAATTCAGAATTTTGTCTACTTGTCTAAAATTTATAGCTCCATTATTGCTTTCATACCCATTTCTCCCATTAACTGGAAGGAGCTTGAAAGCACAAAAAATAGCAAAAATATGCTATGTCCCAGAAAAATGTCAAAACTGTGTAAAAAATGTTGATTTTCTGACATAAGTCTGTCATTACCTAAAAGCTGGAAGCTGGAGAAATGGTGATTTAAGCCCCATAGATCCTTTTTTGATACCATTTGCAGGGAAAAACCCAGACACTTTCATTTGCAGCCCTTTTTCCCATTTCCCCCCCCCAAAAACAACTTTAGCTGTATTTTGGCTAATTTCTTGGACCCCTCCAGGGGAATCCACAAACCCTGGGTACCTTTACAATCCCCATGATGTTGGGAGAAGAGGACGCAAATTTGGCGTGGATACCTTATGTGGTCAAAATGTTACAGGGGCCTAAGCGCGCACTACCCCAAATAGCCCAAAAAAGGCTTAGCACAGGGGGGAAAGGCCTAGCAGCGAAGGGGTTAATGTCTTTAGTCTACAGGCCTATTCAGTCCTCTCTTGACCGCAACGTGCCATTCTGATAGAGCTTACTGAGCTTCGTTCTCCTCTGAGAAGTAATGTAGTCGTCCATCTTTTAGAATCTTTAACCGCGCAGGCTCTTTTAAAAACAAATTGTGAACACACTTCCTTAAACGGGTCCATCAATTGGCGTAACCACCATCGTTTATTCATAGTTTGTTTACATAAATCAGATCTCACAAATATTGACATCGAGTCCACCTTTACAGGAGCAGATGGACTTGCCTTTAGGTATATTGCTTGTCGCACCAAAAAATTACCCAAAAAAACAAAATCAGCCTTGCAAAATTGGACCTGTTTTGATTCGCCTGAGATATGAACAATGGTAGTCTGTGTGCTCGCTGAACCAAAGTGTCCATGTCCCAGTCAGCCAAGTCGGGAAAAGCTCTCTAAAAATACTCACAATAAACGCACGAGGGTCTGATCCTTCACTACCTTCCGGGATTCCAAAAACCCTTAGATTTTGTCGCAGTTGACGATTTTCCAAATCTTCAAGCTTAGCTTGTTTGATTCTCATTTGAGGGTCCTGTGATTTTGCAATATTAACTGTAAGTGTATTAGCCTCCTCGACTGCAGCGACTCGCCCCTATAGCTCCGTGACCTCAGTAGAGAGCTGAGTAACCCTAGATGTGACGTCTCGCAGTGTTTGCTTTATTTCTTGACTGTCCACTTGGGCCTGTTGATAATACTCTTGAGCTTCCGCTCTCTGAACTGCCAAAGATTACATTATTTTAGCCAATGTTCGGTCCTCGCTCTTGGCTGGTCGCTGACTACTAACAATTATTTTTTTGTCTAAGATTCCGTATGTCAGAGATGACAAGCTCATAGCCATTGGTGTAGACATAAAAAACAGGAGGATTGGCTTTCCATTGCTTGCACCGAGTGAGCCAAATTAACTGTTTGATCTGTTGATTTCGCCAACGACACTGGCAAACCTGATAGGCTATTATTCAGACCACTACGTAACCCATCCTGAACATTAAAGTCATCGTGCTGGATCACTACTGCCCCCACAGTTGCTGCCAGTGATGGTTCATATATGTTAGACTCAGTAACTTCTCCATCGGCAACTGCAGCTACCATCGTACCGCCAGTAGTTACAGAATTAGACAACCTTGAGACGATTGCCTTTACATCACCTTTTGTAGCTACCCATTTACGTACGAGACGGACTCCAGTAGCCACCTTCTTTGTGTTAGCAGCTGCCTCCTTCAGCCATCCCTTTGGCTATTGCTTCATTTGCAAAAAGTCATAATTACAAAACTTTAGCCATTGCAGTTTTATTTGCTAAGGTGTCATGGCTGACTTGTGTTTGGTAGTCACAAACCAGACTCCATTCCTCGTATTAAGAAAAAAAACCTCTCCGGTGGCATGATGACATGCACCTTCTCCTCGGAGGCAGTAAAGGGTACGGTTGGCACGGGATTGCCACCCCCAGTCTGCTGTGCAACCCGGTGATTTCTGTTGACTATGACCTTGACACTCCTCCAGACATCCTCTTACCTCTTCCTGACATCCTCCATTTCTACCAGTGTGGTGGCTACTGCATTTACCTTGTTGACCATCCTGTCCAAAGTCAAGTTTTTCTGGGTGATGGCAGTTTGTTGGACTTGAGTTCCAAATAACTGTGACTCTACTCTGAGGATTTCATCCATAAGCACTGTGAACTCCTCATCTGAGAAATGCGGCTGCCTCTTTTTGTTCATTGTGAGTATGAGATTGAAGAGTTGTGCAGAACAAGAGAGAATCAAAAAGAAAAAGTGAAATGTGCAGTGAGTGATGCAATTGCTTTGCATGAATGAGTGAAGGGAAAACTGCAGGGTATGTGACTAGAAAAAGCAATGTGCTCTTTCAGAGTCTGCTCAATAGCGATAGCAAAGGATCATGGTCTGGTAAAAAAAAATGTGTTGGGGGATTTGTTGGTGTGTCTAGTCCTTGAATTGACATTAGCTACGTAGTAGGGCATACTATGGTTGGTGCTGTATTAGTTAGCATCCGTTTCTGTGATTTACACTTGCCATATGGCAGACATGCCACCATGGAACTGCAACTGCGTCGGATGCATCATAATCGGATCGGTGGTATACCCAATGCATTTGCTGAGTCAGAATCACTATAGAACAGACTTTACAACCAATGCCATCGGATCGGACTGATATACATCATGAAATGGTGGTTGGAGAGCTCTCGGTTGAGTCAGTCGCAATCTTACCGCAGCCATGTCGGTCAGACGGTCATTCCCACTGACATCGTAATTAGGCCCTTAATATTTAGGACCACATGCTATGGTGTGGGATTTAAAAAAACTGGTTGAAAGGCCTAGATCAGCCATAAAATCAGAAAATGCACAAACCAAACAGCATAAGGCGTTTGGAGTATGGGCAAAAATTACAACATCATCAGCACATAAAAGTACGGGTATGGAGACAGAATTGACATGGAAAACATCTTAGGTTACAGTACACAGAAAATCACTAAGGGGCATATCAGCAACACCCGGCGATAATTATAGCTCAGCGCTCTCAGCGTGAGGATAATTAGCGCCGGGTAACGATGATTTTTATCGCTGAGATAGCATGCTATTAGCAACGCTTATCTCCTCGGCGATAAAAATCCTCACGCTTACTGCCTAACGTGAGATTATCGCTGGAAACCCAGCGATAATCTCACGTAGTGTGGCGTTAGCTTGCTGATAGCGACTCACAAACTTAGCCATGATATCCACCTTCCATAGGATATCATAGCTAAGTCAGTCCTGAAGCAGGCGTAAGGAAAGTAGCGATAACAGGGGTTATCGCTACTTTTTCTGCCGCTATGCTTCATAGCGTGGGGCTTGATGATAGGAGAAATGTCGCTTAGCAACAGTTCTCCTGTCATGTTAGGTCAGGAACGCCCACTTTGCATCTCATTAGAGATGCAAAGCTGGGCGTTAGGAATCCCCACGCTAAAGCAAGGTTTCACACGTTAGCGTGGCCTTGCTAATTAGGCGATAAAATTATCGCTGCTTTTCGGCCGATAACGGCCGCAAAAGCGGGGATAATTTTTTATCGCCAGCTTGTTAATATGCCCCCATGCTTGTTAAAGGAAATGATAAATAAAAATGGCTCTAAAACACAGACTTGCCTCAAGCCATGGTGTAAACTAAAGGTATCCTACACATGTTTGGCAAAGGACTGCAACCCATCAGCCCCATGTTGACAGCCGTCCTGATTGCATACATCTATTCATCAATTTTCCCTGGTGCTTGGAAACACACATCTGGCCTATCAGTGCTGAATGAACCCTCAGCAGTCACATCAAAGCTCACACACTACTGAGTCATCTCCCTGCTACCATTCTTGGCCAAGGTCTCATGGAAAATCATTAAAAGACACCCTCTCCAAATTCCTCAATGGCCACCAACTCCTCACCAAAACTCAATCTGGCTTCAGACCCAAGCACAGCTCAGAAACTGACCTCATTGCTGCAACGGATTACATATGCATGAACCTGGACAGAGGAAACACAGCGGGCCTCATCCTTCAGGATCTCTCTGCAGCATTTCCCTGGTCTAGCACCCTGTCCTGATCCGAACGCATACACAACATTGTAATCAAAGGATATACACTCTAATGGGTCCACTGCTTCCTGCTACCCACTCAGTCAGATTGACAACATATACCTCAGATAACCACAAACCCATCTGAGGAGTTTGACAAGGATCCTCCCTGAGACATACCCTGTTCAATACATATATAATCCCTTTGGCCTACGTAATCCCCTTTTATGACATCAACGTCCTCTTCTATGCCATCAACTCAAAAGTTGTTATCTCCATCACAGACAAGACGCCCAATACCCAAATCAAGCACAATGCCTGTATGACTGAAATTGCCGACAGAATGCAGTCCAACTGTCCCTAGCTGAACATCGATAAGACTGAAATTGTTATCTTGGGGAGGGGGACTTTGCCATAGGACTCCATCTAGTGGCCAACAGAGCTAGGACCAACACCCACTCCCACCACCCAGGTCAAGAACCTCAGGTTCAACAAGAGCACACTACCCATGACCAGCCAAAGCAACCCTGTACCTGTCGGATGCTTCCAGAACCTGAAAATGCTGAGCAAGATCTTCAAATGGCTCGCAAGCAGCACCCGGTAAACCATCACCCATGCTGTCAACACAAGCAAGGTTAATTGAGGAAACCCCCTCTATGCTGGGTTCAACACTTCACTCACCAGAAGGCTGCACATTATTCAGAAATCTGCAGCCAGATTCACTCTCAAACATCCTACACCACACTCACATTACATCTCACTTGAAGGAGCTGCCACAGCTTCTAATCCACAAACACTCCCTGGTTAAACTCCTCACCCACACTTTTAAGGCACTACATAGCACTGGGCCAGTATCTGATTTTACAAACCTTCCAGACAACTCCACTCATCCTGAATCTTACTTGTACACATTCCATGCATATGTGTTGAGTCATCTTCTGCATAACTCTTAAGATGTGGAACAACCTGAAACTATTCATAAGAGTCTACTCCTCATTTTTTGAATTCCACAAGCACCAGAAGGCGTGGCTTTTTAAGTAGACCCACGAGGCCTCAAATATGGATAGGCTCATACCTGGTCAGTGCCAGGATACCCTCCCTGGTGATAGTGCACACAATAAATCAGCATAACATAACATGAGATTATCTTATATTTGCAATGTAATGTATGTACATAATTGACTTCTGTTCATCACTCACCTTCATCTCCAAAATCAATAAATTCAATGAGGTCTATAAGGTATGGTCCTCCTGCCATGATGATAGATACTTTTTAGATAATACACAAACACTTTTAATTACACATTTCACATGTTCGTTTTGAAGCACATATTACCTTAATTTCCTACACTTATGAGATTAATATGACTTATACCCTATTTTATTATGTAAATAACAAACTGGGCCTGATTACAATAGCGGTCGGTGGAGCATCTGACTGCCACCACCACGGGCATGGAACTGCTCCACATGTAGTCAGCAGTTCCACACGCCGAAATACGATACGATCGCTGTGCAAGTGATTGGAAAAATGCCTTTTTCCATTGTGGCTTGTGCTGCGGCCTAGAAGAGGACCGCAGCACAAGCCGCAATGGAAAAAGGCATTTTGCAAACATCCATGCATGGTGTGCCAGGCACCATGTATATACTTACCAATAGGACCATTCACCTCTATTCCAAGATGGTGCAGAAGGTTTTGCTCCCTTGCTGCAATGTCTACCCACCTATGCTGCACCTGGTGCATTGACCTCTCTATCCCACCAGCCTACGTGAACCAATATGCGACACAGCTCCAGCCGTTTCTTCGCTTATTCTATGGGTACTACCTTCATGCAGCATTCCTAGAAAGTATTGCATGACATAGTGGAGAAGGACACCCGCTCTCTGCTTCAAATATAGCTCACTTGGCTGCTCCTGCTGCAAACACTTTTTGTTTCTGGCTTGCTTTTGCCATATTAGATGCAATCTCTATCACCTACAATAAAGGAATAAGCTATTAGGACATAACATGTACATCAAACTAATTAAGTTACACTACACCAAGAAGAGATGAGTCAAACTCACTACAGTGTTAAGTGGTTCTCGCTGAATATCCAAAATTGCCTCTAAAAGCTTCAAAATGTGAGGTGTCTACTCTGTCTAACCAGGAAGCATATGTTGTGTGAAAAGGTGAGTTCAGAACATGGAGCCACATGCGTCAATAATATTTTACAAATCCTTTAAACATATAATTACATTTTTACCTTTTCAATGTATATACCTACTGAAAATGTCTACTTAACATCTCCATTACCATTTTTCCGTAATGTAATGATAACAAAATCATTTCCCACAATTATTTGCATGGTAAAGCATTAATGTTTGCATATTGACCTGTGATTCACCGTCTGGTAGCTTGTCACACAGCCTTAATTTAGCTTCAATGTATAATATCATGTAGCAGGACACAATCATTTATGCAGTGAGTAGCAAAACACATTTACACAATAATGTTAGAACATTTGGTTACTTTTTCATACAATCAAATCTGCCACAAAGCATTAGATGTAAGGTGGGATATTAACTAAGATTGGACACCATGTTTGCATCACAAAAGTAATGCAAGTCAGCACAAATAATATTTTTAAGCAATTGACTATCCAGCGCTAAACTTGTACTGTACTGAAAAATAACTTGGATGACACGCAAAGCAGTGCATAGGGCTGCTTAGTATTACACTCAAGGGGGTCTTCTATGAGTGGTGCAATTGTGTTCCCATGAAACCACTCATGGTTTTTTACACAAAATCCTATCTACCTAAAGATATAGGAAGGGTTTGCCACAAAAAATAACATTTTCAGATATGTGCTTTCACGGAGAAATGCTTTGGTTTTACCTTTATTTTTCCACTTTGCATGTATACTGCACTGTACAGCCTACATACAAACTTGGAAAAGATTCAAAGTTGGTCAATGCATAGTATTTTGCCCTGGAAGGGTATCCTTCTAGTACAAAACCTATGCTACCCTCACGCAGACACCTTTGCACTATGGTGCAAAGGTGTAGGTGTGGCACACAGCTGCCTGATTGTACTCCAGCAATAGGGAAAGAGTAAGAGAGTGCCATATTTCTACAAATATGGCCCTTTCCTGCTCTCTCCTTCTCAAACAGAGCAGCATTGTTGCTGCTGCACTGCTTGATATTTCTGTAATTTTAATCACATATCTCTCAAATTGGGATATATCTGAAGGAACACCACTCAATACAATGGTGTAACACATACTTTCTTGGTTACACTTATTGTCCAATTGTACAATTAGTAAGCATCCTTTCATAACATGTTGGAAAATATGAAAAACTCTGACAAAATAGTGCAAGGATTTCAATGGCATAAATATGAACAGAAACACACATCTGAAATGGAGAAATGGTGCTTTGTGTATGTGGTGTCCTAGATGTGTGCTTATAATTGTATGTACATTGTTTGACTATGTATCCCAGTGTCTTGTTGTTTTTTGGTGTGTACAATGGCAAAATTATACATTGTAATGTAGTGTTTAAATGTAACATGAGATATGGTGATATTATTAAGACATGAAACCATATCTTCATATTTAAAAACTACTTTAACTTATAAAAATGTGATC
The DNA here is from genome assembly GCF_964204655.1 of Triturus cristatus. Lineage (NCBI taxonomy): Eukaryota > Metazoa > Chordata > Amphibia > Caudata > Salamandridae > Triturus > Triturus cristatus. The sequence goes on from NC_140594.1 coordinate 449,238,155, forward strand.
CATCTATCCATAAAATAAACAGCTATATTAGAGACAAAACATATTTATTGTTCACAACACCAACTCATTTGTATTTCAGCAGATAATTTGACAATCTTGACTAATTAAAAACATACCACAGTAACACATCAAAATTCATATTCCTTTGATGATTTACATGTATGTAACAGAGTTATGAGTTTATTTGATACATTTTGTAAGCTTGAATGTACATATTAGACACCACCACATGGGGATTTGAGCATTGATATTTCTGTTATTGTCTGAGACATAATGTAAAACCAACTTACAGAATATGCTAAATAGCTTGTTTGTAGGTTGCATTGGTTCAACCTAAATAAGGAGATTTTTTCATACTTAATGAAAAAAATGTGCACCTATTCCATTGTTTCTAAGATGTTCTTCATGTGAATCCATTTCTACATTTGAACCAACATCCATTTTTGACATGGTAGATAGATTGTCAGCACACAAATGTTTCTTCCAAAATATAATATCCATTTTCCCTCAAATTGCAATGTTGTGTAACATACAACATACTACAATTATATCGCACACTGCTGTTGGCTATATAAAAATGTCCATCGGAAACAGCAAGACATCAGAATCTTGACCTCAATATATCATAGAAATGCTCAATTATTCCTCTTATCCTACAGTGGGCTATGTTATGTACTTCCTCTGCATAATTTATTGAATGAGCAAATGGAGCCATTAGCCATGGCCGGAGAGTATATCCCTGATCACCTTTGGAAAAAAATAAAATAGTATAACATTACAAACAATTTGCTGTTATGAAAAGAAAACATAAACACTTAAAGCAATGTTAACTTCAATATGAAACATGTCTATTACATAAAGAGTTATGTATGACTACTTTTCATGGAACAAAGCAATTATGAGAGGCAGGGGAAATATTTCTCACTTTATGATATCAATGACAAATAAATACAAAGTACAAACTAAAACCAATTGTAAAAATGTATGCAACATCACTGTAAATAGCAGAACAGAACATGTGTATTTGTGAAGTGACCTGATGGGATTTAAACCTGTGACCATGAGGTCAAACACAGGCCCCTGCATTGAAAACATTAGTCCACTGAGGCAACAGACTCAAATACACTATGCTTGTAAGTAATTTCCATATGGTTTTATGTATTTGAATGTCAGTGATACAACCCACATGTAAGGAACATAAGGCCACTTGTATGAAGCTAATTTGTGTTCCCAAACAGACCGATTCGCAAATTCGATTTGGAAGAGGCATGTTTAGGGCATCACTTACAAATACCGAATTGCAGACGTATGTATGAATGTTTTGTGACCATGAATGAGGTTGAAAATCATTCACATTTTACATCCAACTTTAAGTTGGTGGTAACCTATTCGCAAATGGGAATTAGTCCCCAAGGCACCCCTTGCCTTTTGGAAATGGTGGCCAAATCGTCATTTAAGGTCAGGCAGTGGTCGTACCACGGCCTGCTCTTAAAAAATGAAAAGCACACTTTAGATTTTTTTCTTTTAAAACTCAACCCATTTTCTTTTAATGAAAATGAGATGCATTTAAAAACAATTATTGCTTTATTGAAAAGCAATCACGGACATGGTGGTCTGCTGACCCTAGTAGGCCACCATCCGTGATTTTAACTATTCCTAGGGGGTTGCAAATTGCGACCTACCTCAATAATATTTAATGAGGTAGGTCGATTTATGACTCCTTAGAAATCGCTAGATGAAACTCTATGAGTTTCATACATTAGGAATAGTGATTTCCTAATTGCGATTCGCAGTAAATCGCAATTAGGTAATCACTATTCCTAATGTTGATACATGTGGCCCACAGATTTTTTTTTATCATTTCAACAATGTTAGCTTTAACTTCAAACACTCATATATACCTAGTAGTGTACCTCAACGATACAATCCACTGTGTTCATCAATTCTGGAGTGCCAAAATATAAAGGCGTCATGTGCAGAGAGACAAATTGTCAACTACATTAGTAAAACGGTACTTGACATAACAAATGGCCTTTACATTTATTGTGTATACATGTTTGGAATTTCATAACAGATGTGCTGTTCCAGATGGTGGGAGCAGGTTGAAATGTGTGCAATCAGTAGCACCAACAACATGTGGCAAATTTGCAACTTGGTAAAAACCTTGCTTTTCTTTTTGAATTTGTTAACCAGGTTTGGGGAAGCTGATGTGTTGCAGTGTAAGTTTTGAAAAAGCTTCCAAAACCTTTGGCAGGAAGACAGACAAGGCTCTTTGCAACACACCTACCAGTGCAGCTATTGTATTCTGAAAGGAAGGCAGAGGCTAATAGATGTAGCACTGACATTAGTTTCACATGTGCTGGTATAGCATGTGATTCGGTAGATCGCATGTTCAAGTGCTGGTGCAATTTGCTGAAGGAGACACAATCATGTCCCAGCTCAGTCTATATTTCTTAATACTTTCTTCATCATGCTGGTCAAACAGTGATACCCTCTATATGAAGACTTTGTGTTGTCTTCTTCTTCCTCGCGCAATTAGATGATGCCTATATCTTAAAATCAGTGTCTCCATTTCATCATCATCATAGGCTTTATTTCGATATAAGAAATATCTTAAAAAGCAATACATTTAGCATGGAACAATAAAACAATAAAAAGAGCCAGTGCATAATCATACAATTCATGATGCAAATGGTCCCAATAAATTAAGTAAAATCATTTTAAAAAAAGATTAAACAAGGTACAAAAGCCTAGTTGATCTAATGCGCCAAGCCCAACCCAGAAACTTGGCTATACCACAAGCGAAGAGGGGCCGTGGGTCATTTTTTAATATACGTAATGCCTCCATAAAGTGCCTTGTTCCGAGAACTCTACAAAGTGGTTTTAACCATCTACTGCGGGGTAGTACATAGGCCGGGCATTCAAAAAACAGGTGCGGGATTGTCTCTATCCTGTTCTCACAAAATGGACACAAAGAGATTGTTTGGGCCGGGGCCTTCCACCTAGAGGTTAGTTCCCCGACGGGAAGTAGGCCTATCCTAAATTGAAAGTACAATGCCCTATCCCTGCGCTTTGTGACGGTATCCAAGTATGGTTCGCATAGGGGCATGTCTTTTACTAAAAGAAAGTCCAGGGTAGTCCTGCACAGATTGGAATTGCTAGATCTACCATCAGCTACCCAGTTCCAATATATTTTCTTTAACACAGACTTTGGGGGGGCTGATCTATTGGCCCAGGCATCGCCAAGGCCCATGTTGAAGAGAAGACGCTTGACTTCCCTCAGCCATTGAATCTTGGGCCACCCCGGGGATTCTAGCACATCGGTTAGGCCATCCGCAAAGCTAGACATTTCTGGGACTCTCCAGATTCTCGCCCATAAGAGAAGAGGGCGGAGCCTAGCCTGGTCACTAATTGATCTCGCACCCATATCTAATAACAATGGGAGCGTTGGGGTGCTATAGGGAAGCCCCATTAAATCTTTGAGAAACTTGCTTTCTGAGCGTGATAACTGATCCGCCTTATATACCCCCCAAAGTTCAGCCCCATATAGAGCTGCATTAACACCCCGTGCCCTATAAATATCAAGAATGGGTGCAATGGGTTTAAGGGATGAGGCACGTTGTTCCTTAAGAAGGGCACCCACTACCCTTTTGTGAGTCAACAACATCTTTTGGAGAGGACATTTCCAACTCATCGAGTCACAAAGGCGAATACCAAGATAATCAAACTCAGTAACCCTTTCTAGGGAAACAGAATCTAGAGTTGGTGGTTTGATTGTCTTTTTCGGTGGATTGAGGACTAGATACTTGGTTTTACCTGTATTAATAACTAGCCCCCTTGCATCACAAAATGATTTGAAGCTAGTTAACAGGTTCTGCAGGCCTATCGGGGTTTTGGAGATCAGGAGGGTGTCGTCTGCAAATAGAAGAGTGGGTATTCTTCTACCGGCCAGGGAAGGTGCATCTGCTGGAACTTTCGATAAGTGTTCCACCACTCCGTTTACATACAGAGAGAACAGAGTGGGGGCTAGGACGCACCCCTGGCGTACTCCTCTATTTACAGATATTCGTTTTGTTTTTTGACCCTGGTTACCCCACCTGATCTGCGCATAGTTGTCGGCATGCAACTTTACCAGTAGACTTAGAAGGTATGGTGGGATGCCCTGATCATTAAGCACACTCCAGAGTTGGCTGCGCGGGACTAGGTCAAAGGCAGTCCGCAAATCTATGAAAGCAAGATACAGACTGCCCTTGCCCAACACAACTACTTTCCCATAGAGCATCAAAAGCCGGAAAGATTGCTCTATCGTCCCCATACCCGATCTAAAACCGGCCTGAAAATCAGAGAGAATGCCTTTTTCCTCTACCCAATGTAATATTCTGCCTAGGACCACTTTTCCTGCCACTTTCTGCGAGGAGTCTAAGAGGCTTATGGGGCGGTAGTTGGCTGGATCGGTCCGACTCCCTTTTTTAAAGATGGGTACAACTTCGGCACCTTTCCATGAGCCCGGGAAAGATGCCCCGCTGAAGGTAGCATTCAGTTGGGCAGCGATAAGTTTCCCCCACTCCACTGGGTTAATACGTAGCAAGTCCCCTGGTAGGCCATCCGGACCTGCTGCTTTGTTGGGGACAAGACATGTAATCGCCCCTACAACTTCCTTGGCTGTGAACAGGTGCTCCTCATTAAATTCACAAGATACTATGGGCTGGCATTCTGTCAAGCTTGTCCCCACGCCTGGGGGCACAGTATAAAGCTGCGAGAAGTGATCAAACCATGCGTCCTCTGGTATATTACATGTTATTAATGAGTCCACGGGCTTGTCCCTAGCTCTTAGTAGGTCCCAGAAACCTTTAGGGTCCTTCCTAAAGCTGGTGACCTTTAGGTCATACCAGAACTGGTTCTCCCATGCTAACTTAGCCTCATTTATAACTCTCCTTTGATTGCCCCTTGCAGCGCTAATCAAGTCTCTGTTCTTAGATTTTACCGCCTTGATTAATTCCCTTTTGGCATCTCGGCAGGCAGGTGTAAACCACCCAGCATTGCCCTTTGTGGCGCCTCTATTGTTAGATCTTTTTCCCACATTGTGAACTAAAAATAGTTCGCCTAATGCGTGCGTAGTTTGTTCAAACAATAATGAAACCTCCTGTGCATTAATAGAGGGAGAGTCTAAGCGTGGGGGAATGTTAGTCATTATAGAGTTTACCTCCCGGATCTTACACTCTTTGCCAGCAAAAGTGTCTCCATTTGGCTTCCCTTCTGTGATTATTTTCTGTGTTACTTTTGCAGCCTCTTCTTGTTGTGGAAAGATTACTTTTGCCCCTGCTTTGTATGTGCGCTATTTTTCTGACTCAACTGACACTTGCGCTACTTCGCATGTATTTGCGTAGGTTTTCTAAATATTGTTTGCACTGGTTTCAGCTTAATTTAGTGTGGAAAGCACCATACCATGCCCACTTTGCATACATTTACATACTATTCATGCAAAACAATGCCTAACTTGTTTTGCACCACGCAAGCATAAAAATGTGAGGTTGATGTAGTTTTGTGCTTCACTGTAAATTGATACATGGCTTTGCAACTGTTTGCATCACGAAAAATGACATGTTAACATTTTGTAAATCCGGCTCTTATTTTTGCACTTTCGGGGAAAGGAGAGCCAGCAGCATCTGGTGTTGGATTTATACTCAAGGGAAACCTCTAGTACCAACTCCTACATGTACACAACTAGACAGGGGTCTTACATATAAGATTATGCTCCTGTTTAAAGCATTTTACACCGGTGATATACCATTTGAACACGTGCTTACACTTGCTTGCACCTATATTGACTAGGCGTTACAATTTGGGGTAAAGACAGATCATGCTACTTTAGTCATATTTCGTTTTGCCAATACCTGTGGATTTTGTCCTGCCTGGCCCCAGGCATGTCCCTTGCTTTCAATAATAGTGGGTTGGAACAAATAGGTTTGGGTACAGTGGAAGGCTTAACTTTTGGCACAAAATAGTTTTTGCATGCAAAAGTTGATTGTCACTGATGTTTGTGTCACTATTGTATTGCCTTTGCTTTACACTATTGTCAGTGCTAACCTGCAGTAAATGTGCACTAGTAGGCACTCTGGCTAAAGTCAGAAACATGCCCACTAAGATTTACTAAGACATTGCACTTGCATTAGAGCAACAAAAAAGCGATACAAAATATGTAAATTGTCAGCAGCTGTAATTTACTATCCAGTGCAAAAGGTAGTTAACGCCTGTAACATGACATTTTCTCAATGCAAAAACTGTTTGCATCAAGGAGGCATTACTGGACACGATCAGCACAAACACCTATAGGTTTTGATGTACAGACAAATCTTACGAAGATAGCCAGGTGTCAATTCTCACCTGTATTTCCACAGGAGCCATAGGAAGAAAGTGTATCAAGGCCCTAACTTCCTCCCACCATCAAGACAGCCCAACAATATCAAAGCTAGTCAGAGGGAAATGGGGAAGAGGGGAAGGGAAGAGAAAAAACACAGGTCCCATGGAGCCAGTGCAGGAAGGTGTGTTGAGCCCAGGGAATCTCTATCGGCCCGATTATGAGTCTGTTGGTCTGAGGACTGCCAGACTCATGGGGTCGCAGCAGTGGCAGTTCTGCCACACCGGAGGTCCGACTGCCCCATTACGAGTTGGTTGGTTGGACCGCTCTGGGACCACCACCGATGCCAGGGAACGGCGTACTTGCTTTCCACACAACAGCAAGATAATGACTCTGACGAAGGCTGTATATATTTTGAATACAAATAACTTCGGAATTAAGGGAGTGCAAGAAGATTTTCCTTCGGTTGTTCATGACAATTTGTTTACTTGCTTATGTTATATTAGGGGAACACAGAGACCATGATTGATTATACAATAGAGGAGCATCAATGCTGTTAGCTGACGGTTTGGAACTTGCACAACGTTCTACGTTTGGAGCCCTGAAGAAGTCGCTGGATGTGATGCCGGATAGGCGACAAAACACATGTTGGCTGAGAATGCTGGATCTACGATTATAAGAAGAATAAAAGAAGCAGACACAACTGTCAAATTTGATTGATTTCTTAAACTTTTGTCCTGGGGAAAATTGTGTGTTGATTAGGTGGCCCAGGCCAGGTTATAGAAAGATGGGGGATCTCTCTACCTTACAAGCACCGCACTGTAGATACGTGATACTTAGATAGTGAGTATTTCCTCTAGGAGTGCTAGTATCCTGATAGGCAAGCACCCTTTATTTAATAGCATGTTTCAAAGAAACCACTGCCTTTGAAAGAGGCACCCCCGCAGGACCGCCACGACGCCCGCCAGTTGACTTTTAGGTAGGCCTGGGTGGTAAATTCCGTTCCGGTCGCGGAATTTGAGGAATTTGGGTAATTTGGGTAATTTCGCGTTCTGCGGAGAACGCGAAATTGCCCAAAATTCCGCTTTCCGCGACTTCGCGAAATTTTAGCTTGTCCGCGCTCTCAAAATGCGTATTCGCGAGATATTTCTCCCCGAGCACGCAAACAGCAATCGTGAACAAGAAAAAAGCATCGCGAACACGCAATTCCGCGTGTTCGCGAAATTTCTGCGTGTTCGCGGACATTTTTTACCGTTTCGCGAAGATTTGCGTAACGCGATTACGCAAATTCCGCCCACCCCTACTTTTAGGTTGTAATCTGGCAGGCAGGTGGTGAGTCTCGGCGGTGTGAGAGCGCGGCGGTGGCGTACCACCTGCTCCCTACTGCAGAAATTCATAATCAGGCCCTAAGTGTCTCCTGTATATAAAGAAGAGAACAGGGACATCAATTTAATTGTCAATCCCTATATATATCAAACAACGGTGCTACCAAGAATTCGCATATAACTAGTGTCTGTAGCAATCCCCTCTTCCATAACTTAAGCAAGTTATTGCATAAACATCAGTGGTATACACTCTATGAACTAGAAAGAGAGAATATAGGTTTGAAGAGCAAAAACAGGTTATCTTTAATACTATCTCTCTCACTCTCTCTCTCTCTCTCTCTCTCTGTCTCTCTGTCTCTCTCTCTCTCTCTATATATATATATATATATATATATATATATATATATATATATATATATATATATATATATACATATATATATATATATATATACATATATATATATATATATATCCAACAACAAAAGGTTGCCCTTGTGAAAACGCCTGCACAAAAGAGAGTTGGACTCCATCATTTATTGTGGGCTGCAAACAGAACAAGCTCCTTCCTTCAATTAATCTACTGGAGTCAAATGCGTTTTGGGCAGCACTCTGCCCTTGATCACTGGCTAAAAACAAAGGCACGGCCAACATGCAGGGAACTCATTTTAAACAGATTTCAGAGTCCCACCCTGTGGGTTGGTGCCACAAAGCTTTCTGGTATTCGTGGTTCCCCTTCGTTCTCTGCAGTGGGTGCAAGCCGAATTTTGTTAAAATATATGTCTCTTGCCCATGTGGGTTACTTCCAGAAGGAGATATTGTTTCTGCTGCCAATACCTCATCCCACAATAAAGGACTCTCTGTCCTCTCGGCTCCCCGGAGATCCAGGCACCGCACGTCTGCTTTGAGAAGCGGGGCGTTTTCGCGGCTGAGCAAGCCGCCATTAATACAACAACAAAAGTTTGCCCTTGTTTAAACGCCTGCACAAAAGAGAGTTGGACTCCATCATTTATTGTGGGCTGCAAACAGAACAAGCTCCTTCCTTCAATTAATCTACTGGAGCCAAACACATTTTGGGCAGCACTCTGCCCTTGATCACTGTGGGCATGTGCCACAATGCTTTCTGGTACTCGCGGTTCCACTTCGTTCTCCGCAGTGGGTGCAAGCCGAGTTTTGTTAAAATAAATGTCTCTTACCCATGTGGGCTACTTCCAGAAAGAGATATTGTTTCTGCTGCCAATACCTCATCCCACAACGAAGGACTCTCTGTCCTATCAGCTCCCCGGAGATCCAGGCACTGCAGGTCCGCTTTGAGCAGCGGGGCATTTTCGCGTCCTTCACTGTGAGCAATACTCAGCGGCAGGCCCGCAATTCCCACGCCTCATGCGGGAAAACGCAACATAAAAACAGAGCACAAAAACAGCGAGATGAAAATGTACGAGCACACTCCCACATCCGTGACGTAGAACAAATGACCATAGTCCCGCATCACATAGGCATCTCCACAGTCACAATGTACAATGACACGCAACCTGCATGTAAACTGCAGACACATGCTTGGAACACGCAGTGAAACCGCATTTACCAACGGTATTGCAGAGGGACAAGCAACCCCTCCTGCACACAGACGTGTCATGACCATAAGCAATCAATCATGCCAGCGTGGACAAATGTAGGGGCAGTGACTCCCGCTTACGTACATGTTGCATATGTTGTGGGATCTGAGTCACAGGGTGCATCCCTGCATCAAGGTGGTACATAACCGACCCCACAATGAGCCCTGATGTCACCTGTAGGCCAGAAATGGCAGCCAAAATGGAATGACCCTGGACACATGTGAAACGCCGAAGAGTGGGATACCCTACCAACTGTGACACACAAGACTGGCATTAAGTGACACCCCAAACAGCACCACTGCACAGAGGTGACACACCCACCATCCATGAACACATCTCAAACTCGCCATCAACACATGTCGCACTCACACCTGACTGAGTGACGTGACGGTACAGATGAGTGACATGCACTTAGTGAATGTAGGTTTGTAAGGCATTTTTTTGCAAATTCCGTGCCGGTGGTCAATCTGTGTTGTCCCATGAATGCCAAGGACAGTCACAATGTGACTTGATCATCTAAAGAAATTTGTAATGATGTCGTCCCTGCGGGCTTTTCCTGCTGCTGCTGCAGTGGGGCATAGTCCACCTGTCTCATCCTCATCATCTGGTGCCTCTGGGACTGGTATCCATGGTGCCTTGCTGCGTACACATATGTTGGGCAACACACAACATGCAATGATCATATTGCACATGATGTCTGGCCTGTACAGGAGCCATCCACCTGTGATGTCCAGTCAACAGTTGGTTCGGCATGATTTGTTGGCAGGCTCACTGTGTCATTGGTGTGTGATATGTGTGATTCTGTGATTCCTTTATGACTTCTACTGCCTGTTGCACATGAGCGGCATCAATGTGTAGTACGTAGCCTCACTGCTGCTCCACCCTCCCCCCTAGCCTATTCACCAGGGTTCGCAGCACGGTTGCATCCCCTGCACCCCACGGCACACCGTTGCCATGCCCGTCTGCGCATGTTCACAAGCCTGACAACAACACTGTGATGTAGTATGCTGAAGGTGCACGGCCACGTCCGTGTAAGCCCATGGTAAGGACAGGGCAGACACAGATGTAGGGTACATGCCTGACCGAACTCACCCTGCGCTTGAGTGTAGACCTCTGGCCCATTCTGCGGAAATACCAACATACACAACAATTGGTATGTATGTTCCCTGACCACGTGCGGGCTTGCCCACCCTCATGTACCCCTCGGACAAGACCGCACACCATGGGCATGATACGAGGCAACATTGTGTGATGGGTGGCGCCGGCACCACACCAGACACACACGCATCAGTTGCCTCTTTCCCAAGGCCTAATCTCAACCACGCCCAGAGCCACGTGTCGAAAGACCACACCCCACACTATATTGCCATATGCCGGTCAACTCATTTACACTCACAGGGGGTCCGACACAGCCACATGTCAAAGGTCGACACCACTGCCTGAGATGACAAGGTTGCACATGCTGTACACAGCATGATGTGATGTGGTATGGCCCGGGGCCCACATGAATACATAATGATCGAACGGACACAATGAGATAATTTGTGGTACGGGCATGTGTGCCCGGCACCTTTATTGCCAGGGTCACACGTCCAGTGACGCCTGTGCTGGATGGGTGTAGGGTAGTGTAAGCAACCCCTCAGGGATTGGCTGGTGCTGCCAACAACTGCAACAGTGATCTGACAATCAGAAGTACGAAGTACAAACAGCAAGGGTCCATGACTTGAGCTGCACATCGTTAGTGGCACAGGATGCACTGCGGCAGGCACAGGCACACCCGCAAGGAACAGTGATTTGTGGTGCACCGAGATAGGGCTACAAGAGCTGAGCGGGTCCTCGTTGATGTCCCAGGAGAATGTTGCAGAGTGTTACGGGGGGCAGTGGAAGGTGTCCATCCAGGGAATGATACAAGTGGCAGGAGCAAGCAGAAAGAGGCATAATGTAGGGGATGAATGCAACAATCCAATATTCCACCATGTCAGTATCAGCTACATGATGAAGACAACCCCCAGGCCATGGACTCAGATGCTAAATTAGTCCAACGGGAGGGTGCCCATGACTCCCGAGGCACAGAGTTAGTGGCAACAGAGCTGGAAGGGGATGCAGCCTGCGATGAGGCCTGTACACTGATATCAACTTTGAAATTGACAAATCAAGAGTCTGTTCCAAATGAGTGTCTGACTCGACCGCAGTGTGTGCCCGAGGCAGGGGTCATCGCGGGGCAGCCGCTGTGCAGCCAGCTCCTCCTGGATCACTAACACACGGCATTGGAATGGCATTTGGGAAGGTTTCCTGGGTGACGGAGGTGGAGGCACCAGAGCAGGGCGGATGTGCACACAGCGACGATGCCGTGTCCTGGCTGGGATGTACTGAAAAGGATTTGTCTGAAGCCTGCTGGACCGGTGTGTGGGCCTAAGGCAGAAGTCCACAAGGGCCCACAGACACGTGTGGTCGGACTGCTATGCAATGAGTTGGTGGCACCACATGGAAGGGAGTATAGGGATTTGAGCTCTGCCTTAAATATGTACTCTACCATTCCGTAATCAAGACTCAGTTCCAAATGTGCAACCTACTTGTCCGCTGTGTATGCCGGTGGAGTGCGTCAACGGGAAGGAGTACTGCGTGCCTTGTTCTCGGAGGCCATGATGGTCTGAGGAGTCTGCCATGGTCACGGGCCTCAGGCGTGGAGCTGGCACAGGCACGTGGTGGACACTTTTGGAGACATGCTGGTGTCTGCAGGTGTGCAGTGTGGCCAGGATGCGCAGGGGCGGACGAGACTGGTTCGGAGAGCTGCGGCCTTGGCTGCGGCAGGCACATATGATCACAGGCACCGCCGCACACGGCGTCGGACTCATGGCGGGGTGAGAGGCGCCGCCCTGGCAGACACGTTGGGCATTCGGAAAAGAACCACGCCCAGGGCTACATGCTTTTTATTCACACCCCTGCGCTAGCCTGTCGTACGCCGGGCAAGCCCACTACGCACACGCTTACAGGAGGGATGAAACAAGCTACATATCCAAGATCTTACCCACTGGCTGGGGTGAAATGGTTGCGTCCACTGTCCACAACACTACCATCACCAGCAGTATTTGTCGGCATGGATATGTCTGCGGTCTGCATACTGCTGTCTGTCCAGCACATCCACGCCACAATTGGCAATGTGTGCATTCTCATTCATGGGTCACTCGCCTCCTTTGCACATGCCTGGTTGCCACCTACCTCCACATTCTGCTGTTGTGTGGCTGATGCGCCATGCCGTTGGTGGGTCATGTACATGGCTAGCCCAGGTTGCCACAGTAAGTTGTGCTGTCAGGTCTGGGGGTGGATATGCTGTTTGGCATGTTGTTTGTGGGTTTGTGATGAGTGTATTGCCAGAGTTGTGGGTTGCATGATTGTGGAGTTGAGGTGTGGGATGTGTCCAGTTGGTACTTACCAACGAGCACTACATTTCCGTAGGTGCCATCCTGGAAGCGCCGGTTGATGATGGACTGTTGAAAGATGTGTGAGTCATGCACACTGCCTGGGTAGTTGGCGACGACATTGGTGAAGAGTCCCCAGATGTCCACTATTGCCTGCACATTGATTGAATGCGTGTGCTTTCTGTTGCGGTAATTGTGTGCAGTGTCGGCAGGTGGGACAAGTAGGACATGTGTGCAGTCGATTGCCCCCAAGACGTGTGGAAATCCAGCTATGGCATAGAATCCTTGCTTGGTCTTCAGCTGTTCCTGCGCAGTGTGGGGGAAGTATAAGTACTGGGGTACCAAGCTGATGATGGCATCCAGGACAGGTGTGAGGAACTTGGATAGGGCTGGCTGTGAGACTCCTCCGGATATAGTAGTTGTTGGTTGTAATGTCCCAGAGGCCAACAGGTGCAGCACAGCCAGCAGCTTTGTCTGCGGAGGGATGTTGGTTCTCCGCTGTGTAGGTACTGTCAGCCTGTGGGCAATGATGTTCATAATGCGGAGGATGGTTGTCCTTTTGAGCCTGTAGTGGGCAATGACATGCTCTGGTGTTACATCTGTGAGGCTAGTGCTTTTCCTGAAGGTCCGCTGTCTTTGTCTGCGATGCCTCTGTGGAGTGCGGTGGTGGTCAGGGGGGGTGGCGGTCCTGGGGGTGGTGGTGGTGGTGGGTGTTGTGGCCCTGTTGGGGCTCCCAGCTGCATGATGAGTAGCTCCATGGTATTTGTTGTTCTTCAGGTGTGGCTCTGGGCTTGGTTCCCTTTCTGTTGCCGGTTGTCGTCCGACTTTGCACCAGGTCGGAGCAGGTGTTAATTTCCTGCTGCTAAAGTGCCTTATCGCCTCTTTTGGGATCTTTTAGCTGTTGTGGCTGGTCATTGAGAATGTTGTGGAGTGGTGTTGTTGCAGCTTTTTGCTCGGGAATGCCTACTCTGCATCTCATTAGCGATAGTTGCCGGGGTCATCTGTGGCGATATTTTTTGAGGTTGCTATCACCAGAAAACTGGTGATATGGGCTGTTAGCACCGGCTTGTGAATGGGGCAGTAACTTTATCGTTTGTTTGGCTGCAATAAAGTGCTGTTAACTTGGCAATAACTCCTTGAGAATATGCCCCAGAGAGTCTACGGCCCATAAGCAGATTAAATAGCCAAATGTCCTTATTGAGGCCCTGCAACTAACATTACTATAAGTAGTTGTGCAAGTCCTCGCTGGTAGTTAACCCGTTAGGCATCTTCGTATCGAGGGTCAAAATGAAAGAGGACTCTAACTGTCGTAGATTCCTTTCTCTGTTACCCCCTCGCACAGACGGGGGGACAGCCCCAATCACAGAATATTTCAGATCCCTGGCTTTGTTCTGATGCATAGCTTTGATATGCCGGGCAACTGGATGGCTGGGGTTTGAGTTGATTATAGCTCTCAAGTGTTGCAATATCCTATTGAACACCGGGAGCTGAGTGCTGCCAATGTACTTAAGGTGACATGTGCATCCAAGCAAATACACAGCATATTCGGTATGACATGTGTAGTGTTCTTTTATCTGTACTGGAATGTCACTGAAAGCCGTTAAGTACTCAGACATATTGACCCCAAACTTGCATGCCCGGCAAGAAGAACATTTGAAAAAGCCAGTCTTAGAAAGCCAGCTGGATTTGGATGTCAGTTCAGGGCTGGATTTAACCAAGGCATCCCTCATAGAGGGGGCTCCCCTGAAAGTGATTGCAGAGAGAGTTGGCAACGGTAATTTCAATGTTAAGTCCGTAAGCACAATGGGCCAATGTTTGTAAACAATTTTTCCAATTCGTTTTTCCTGCTTGCTATATGTGGTGATTAGTCTAATGGGTTGAGTGTCACTGCTCTCTTCAACAGGTAAAGACTGAACAATCAATTCTGCATTACGTTCTTTCTTTGTTTTAAAGTAGAGCTCACATGGTAGGGAATTGGCCTTGTCCAAGGCCGATTGTAAATCTGGAACCTTGTACCCATGAGCCAGGAAACGGTCAAGCGCCTCAGTTTGACACTGTCTTAAATCGGACTCGACTACAAATACGGCGTAGACTAAGAAATTCACCATATGGTATGCTGTGAATAAGGTGTGGGGGATGAGAGCTGGTAGCGTGTAGCGTAGAATTACCCGCAGTACTTTTTCTCTGCAATTTGGTTTGAATGTGATTGTCACAGATATATACTTCAACATCTAGAAACTCTACCCTCTGTTCACTTATAGTGGCGGTAAAATGAAGATTCATTTGGTTGTCATTGATAGATGTTACAAATTGTAAAGCTGCCTGCTCGGTGCCCTCCCATACAATAAATACATCATCGATGTATCTGCAATAATACTTAATATGGATGTCCCAAGTGTCCTTGTGAGTCACTTTAAGGATGTGCTCCTCCCACCAACCCACCAGCAAATAGGTGTAGGTAGGAGAAAAGCACGTCCCCATTGCAACCCCTCTCAACTGTTTATACAACATTTTGTTGAACATGAATAGATTGTTATTAAGGCAAAGATCAATCATTTTGAGCAGCATACAGTTGTGGTCATGCAGACAAATGGCGTGATCATTGAGAAAATATTTGACTGCTTCCAGACCGTGAGTGTGATGAATACTAGTATATAGCAAAGCTATGTCCATGGCTATTAACAAGTGATCAAGCTGCCACTCAACTTTAATGATTTTTTTCAAGAAATCTCCTGTATCTTTGATGAAGGAGGGCAAACTAATCATGTGTGGCTGTAA
This sequence comes from Triturus cristatus, assembly GCF_964204655.1. Lineage (NCBI taxonomy): Eukaryota > Metazoa > Chordata > Amphibia > Caudata > Salamandridae > Triturus > Triturus cristatus. Next base: position 449,253,651 of record NC_140594.1, read on the forward strand.
AAAAGTCAACATACTTAGACACTGCTTCTAACACACTGTTCCTAGCTGATATATTAGGTCTGCCAGGGACAGGAAATGTACCCTTATGCACCTTAGGAATAAAGTACAAGAGGGGTGTTGTAGGAAAGTCATTCTTTAAGAAGAGAAATTCATTTTGGGTTAATAGGCCCTTTATCGTTCATTGTTGAAGATGTTTAAAAACAGTGTCTTTCAACTGATTCAAGTGTTGGCGGTTGACTATAGAATAACAGCTGGAGTCAGAGAGGTGGCGTTGGGCTTCTAATAGATAGTCGGTCTTCGGCCATACCATGATGTTGCCACCCTTGTCAGCGCTACTGTCAACGACCTCATGTTTCTCACATAGTTTTTTCATAGGAGCCCAATAGCTTTTCAAGCGATAACAGTGCTGCTGACATTGAGAATTAACAGAGAAATTAAGTTGTTTTATATCTTCAATTATCATCTCACTAAAAACATCGACAGAGTCTTTGGGTATTAGTGGGTTAAAGGATGAAGGACGAAATGGACTGGCAGCCGCCACTCCTGTATTTATACCGTCAATGGGCATACTATCAGTGCATGAAACCTCACTCTGAGAATCCTCATTTGCTAATGATTGTAACCGCGGTATGGTGGATAGATCACTGGCTTGCAAGTTGCCTGCAATAATGCCTTGATTGATGGGCAATATAGATGGTTTGTTGAGTTGGAAGAACTTTCTAAGTTTTATTTTCCGGATGAATTTCTAAATGTCAATCCGCAATTGTTTATAGGAAAAATTTGATTCTGGGCAAAATGACAAACCTAAAGTTAACAGTTGAAGTTCCGCTTTAGTGAGTGTAGTGTCGGTAAGATTGATGATAGTATTATATATATATATATATATATATATATATATATATATATATATATATATATATATATATATATATATATATTTGATTCGATTTCCAGAAAAAACGGAATGTCGACGCCGTGTCGTTTGGAAAGTTGTTTTAATGTCAGCTGTACAGAGTCAGACGCGTTTCGCCTGCCCAGCAGGCTTGTTCACCAACAACTCCAATAAAGTTTTTGCCACCATTTAAACTAGTGCATACGCTCCGTGTCACATGATTAAACTACAACAATGAAAAGTGAAGACATACTCGTAGTTCTTTGATCATACCATATATCAGTCTAATTTTCGCTATTAAATATGAGCTTCAAGCATTGTTGAATAGTTGGATATACAATTATTAACAACAATAAACAATTTTGGTGACATTAAAATGGCCTATTCAATTGCCATAACGCTAATCAATTATCAATGTCTCCAGTGAGACTAATCACTGCCCTCACGGCATAGAATCCAAATCAATGTTGGCTTACGGGCCACATACACCCATGTTCTTTGCAATGCGATATCATGCCCAAGTGGGCCTTCATCTAATGTGTCAAAATCCATTCCTATTCTTTTGTTACATCTTGTATATTACCGCGCATGTGCGCAAAAACCTCTATCATACTTGTTACATTATCCTAGATATATGCTCTTAGTTATCATATTTCATCACACCGGGTTGTCCTCATTTTTCTAAGTGCAAGTGAAAATTAATTAACCAAAACACAGAAAAAATAATTAAAATGATTAAAAAAGGGTGTATTCGGATCATGAGGATAATTCATAAATATGTATACAGATCTTCTTCCATATTTAACCCCATGGGGGTTTTCGTATTAAGCCTGATGATGTAGCTTGATTCTAGTCTCCGTAGGGTTTTCTGACGATCACCCCCTCTAATGTTGACTGGTACAGCATCTATGACAAAATATGTCAAGCCACTGACATCTTTGTTATGTGTCTGGTTAAAATGATGGGCAACCGAATATGATTGATCCGCATTCTTTATGGCTCGCAGGTGTTGCAGCACCCGTTTGTGCACTTGTAGGATTGTGCTGCCTACGTATCTCAGGCCACAAGAGCACTGAAGCACATAGACAGCATACTCCGTTTTGCATGAGAACTGTCCTTTGATTTTGTACTCCTTATTTGTAAAGCCAGGTACATAACTGTTGGTATTTTTGCCAAAAGTACAGGCCTTACATTTCGTGCATTTAATAAACCCATCTTTCCTGGTTAGCCATGTTTTATTAACCTTGGATGTTCTATCAGTTGGTAGCATGTTGCTCACCAATGCTTGCTTTAACGAACGTGCCCTTCTAAAAGTGATGACAGGTTTTCTTTGAACACACTGTTTTAGAATTGGATCACTTCGGATGATGTGCCAATGTTTTTGCAGAATGAGACGTAATGCTTTATGCTGGTTGTTAAACGTGGTAATCATTCTGCACTGGGAATTCTCCATTTTATTCTTACCCTCCTTCTTGTTTGAATTGAAGAGTAATTCTTCTCTTGACTGTTTTTTCGCTCTATACACAGATGTTGCATTGCATTCCTCTGAGTAACCTCTGGCAGAAAACCTGTCCTTAAGACAATCAATTTCTGCCTCCAGATCTGTCTTGGTGCTACAATTCCTCATGGCTCGAAGACACTCTCCATAGGGAATGCTTCTCACCAAATTAGCTGGGTGGAAACTCGTTGCATGCCGCAACGTGTTGCCATCAGTGGGTTTTCGAAATAATTTGGTGTGTAGCTTTTCTTGATGGATGTAAACTGTCAGATCTAGAAAGTTTACTTCTACACTACTGATGACACTAGTGAATTTTAAATTCAATTGATTAGTTTGTAGTTTCCTTACAAACTCTTGGGCACTGATGACATCTCCCTTCCATATAATAAACAAATCATCGATATAGCGACTCCACTGAATCACGTTGTCTTGCCATTCTTGAGCAAATTGCGTTTGGACCACCTTCTCCTCCCACCAGCCCATATGCAAATTAGCATAACTGGGGGCGAAGCAGGTGCCCATCGCTGTACTGCATTTTTGGTGATAGAGATCTTCACCAAAAAGAAAAAAGTTATTTTGTAGACATGTGGTAACCATGGATAGCAAAATCTGTGTGTGGTGCCAGAGTTTTGCAGGTCTGTCTCCTAAGAAGTATCTTACTGCATTCAACCCGTCTTTGTGACGTATGCTAGTATATAAAGTTGTCACATCTATGAGAAGAAAATCAGGTTCCCAAGGAACCTCATAAATCCTACGCAAAAAATCTCCTGTGTCTTGGATGTAGGAAGGGAGCCTGGTGACTAATGGATTTAGATAAGAATCAACAAATTTAGATGTATGTTCCAAAGCACTGTTAATAGCTGAAATATTAGGTCGGCCTGGGGGGTTTGTTAAATCTTTGTGTACCTTGGGGATTAGATAAAATACTGGTGTAGTTGGATTGGATATTTTCAAATAAGCATGCTCATCCTTGTTAATTAAGCCTTGTCTATGCCACTCAAGCAGTTGGGTGTTGTAAGTATCAAAACTGTCCTGCATTAAAGCATTTTGAGTTTTAACATAGTTGTTTCTGTTACCCAATTGTTTATTGGCCTCAATCAAATATTTATCTTTGCCCCATAGCACCACATTCCCACCCTTGTCCGCATTGCGCACAATACATTCTTTATCATTGGCGAGTTTCGCAACTAATGCATGGTATTCTTTAGTTTGTTGGGTGGAGGGTTGTTTCTTAGAATTGATTCGGGTATATAGTTCTTTCACCTCATTTACCACCAATTCACTGAAAATGTCTACAGAGTCCCTTGCTGTTATTGGCATGAACTTCGAAGGTCATTTAAAGTTAGTTGTCTCACTTCCCCCAATTTCAAGTTGTTCTTCCTGGGCCAACTGTATTGCCTTATTCTCTGTTCTAGGCAGTTCTTGCTCGGCCATTTCATTGTTCAATACTGCATCTTCAGTTTCCAGTTCTCGTATTTCGACCATAAAATTGATATCACTCACCACCAAGCCCTCCCCACTGCCAAGGACCTGATTGGTTTCTGGTTTGGATGATTTGGTGGGGGCTATTGCAAAGAAATTTTTCAATTTTAACGACCTAGCGAACTTAAACAGATCCACTCTTGTAGCTGTATAGTCCATGTTCATTTTCGGACAAAACGATAGGCCTAATTTCAAGATTTTGCTTTCATCGTCTGTGAGTTTGGTGGAGGTGAGATTAATGATTGTTTTATTGCTGTCATCATTCATTTGTTGTTTTTCATCTTTGATTTCTCGTTTCCTGTTACATAATTTTGCACCTTTGCGCCTCTTCCTCCTCTGCCTCTTCCTCTTGGTGGTTTGAGATCGGTTTGGGGTCTTGGTCTGAGATTGAAACGTCTTTCCTCCCTTAAAAAATCAAACTCATCGATTACTGAAGGGACTGATGTTGTTCTGTCGTTTGATGTTCCCTGTTCCAGGTCTGTGTCGAGCTCAGAACTTGGTATACTGCTCAAATCTGATTGTTGTACTGGTATTTTCGGCCCACTCGCATTCATCCTTTGTCGTCTCAAGCTGTCGAATTTCCTAGCAAAGGTATAGATTTGGCCTCTATCGTAATCGATTTTATCTCAAAGGAACTTCTGAGCTTTCCTTTCTTTGATATATATATATATATATATATATATATATATATATATATATATATTTATATATCGCAATATCTCGCCACAAAACACTCCTTGAAAGAGAACGAGTGTTGATGGCAGTTTAGTGCTTCAATTTTTCATCGGTTTATTGAACTCTTCTGTCATTACGCGTAGCGCCGTCGCCGATCTTGATCACATGACAAAGCTGCATATAACATCTGGGTCTTTTAAAGTGACAGTGCTCTATAAGGTTACATGAAGATGGACAAAAGACTACTGATCACAGGTACTCATGCTGTATATAATAGTATAAATACTTGGGGGTCTATTGCGATGGCGGGTGGACAAAGTCCGCCCGCCATCGTTACAGAAAAACGGACCGCCCACCATATGTGCGGTGGTCCCGCGATTGGTATTAGGATGCGCCCGCCACACTGGTGGGCGCATCCCGCATTTTTTACATTGCGACGGGCGGTGCTGTCAGCAGCTACCGCTGCAATGCAAAAAAGGCATTTTGTGCATTTGCATGCACAACGTGACAGGCACCGCGCGGTGCCTGCCACCTTGTGCATGCAAATGCAGGGGGGAACCATAGGTACCCCCCATGTGCACCCCCACCCCCAAACACCCTGGGGGCCTGCAACGGGTCCCCAAAGAAAAAACTGCATGCCTTTCCATGCCGGAGTTTCTGCCATGGAATGGCAATTCGCCGCCATGATACTAATATGGATGGCGGTGCCTGCAAGGCACCGCCACCATATTGCTGGGCTTTTCTGTCCGGTAGGCAGCATATTGCCTACTGGCGGATGGTCTTCCCGTCCGCCGGGGTCCCCCCCGCCATCGTAATGTGGCGGGGGAAAAGTTGTGAGGGCGGTGACTTTTGGCGGGCGGATCGTGGCGATCTGCCCGCTATAATAATAGACTCCCAGGTTTGTCCTTATTGCACATATATATCCCCACACCTTGTCTCACAATTATAGCTGTATAAATAATTCTCAACAGTTCATTTATAGTATTAGTACATTTTGTTATCTGTAATTTTTCCTTTTTCGATAAATATGTGCCCTCTCCGCTTTTTTTTTCCGGATCACTGACAGAATATCGACGGACCAAATATCTACCTACAAGATTATCGAGTCTAGAATGTTGATGGACAGAATATCGACATCCTATCTTTACAAAGGTAAGTACAAAAATATCAAAACCAAAATATCGTTGTTTAAAATATCGTTGTATAAAATATGTTTTTTTAAATGTCTTAAAATGATAAATAATAAATGTAACATTAAAAGAATTAAACATACAAATAAACAAAATATATACAAATATTATCTTAATAATATTAATAAATAAATATTTTATTTAATTATAAAATGTTAGAAGCATAATAAAAATTAGAAATACATATCTATCTATCTATCTATCTATCTATCTATATATCTATATATGGCAAAGAAAAGAGTATTGGAACATATGCGTGCCATCAACAAGAAGGACAGTACTTATCCCATTGCAAGACATTTTGACCTCTTCCACCTGTCCAACAGCTCTCTGTTGAGCTACTTTATCCTAGAACAAGTCCACCTTGGACCAAGAGGCGGGAATAGAACCCTATTACTCCGCAAACGCGAGTCCAAATGGATAATTGTACTTGAGACTAAGTTCCCCAAAGGCCACAATCTCGACGAGGAACTTAGTGTACATTTACATGATGACTAAATTTGTGTTCTTTCTGATTTCAAATCTGTATACCTGTGTCGATCAGGCCACTAACTATGGTTCTATATGTTCTTGTTGCTGGTTGTTAAAGTTAAGAATGATTTTTATTCAATGTGAGTACAATGACGGAATAGTAGAATCATGTGGATTTTAATTATGTGTTTTACAACATTTACTATATTACTTTATTTCCTTTTCTTTTTCTATGCACAGGAGGAAAGGAAGGGTCGCCATCTTACCGGACCATTTTCATCCGCACCGGTTACCCTACCCTTTTCTTCCCGGTTCCTTGAACACAGATAAGAATTCTGTATTTTTTACATATTTGGTATTGGTTTGGGCACTATTTTTGAATGAAATGGAAGTTTCAATAGGCTGTTGTTTCTCAACGATTCGCGTGTGGCTTGTGACTTAATACTCCAGCAATTACTGTGTTCATCTATGTTGATATTTTGGTTCTCCAGAACTGTGGCTCTTACAGGCACTATGCCGACGTCTAATTGATGGTACAGTAGTACACACATATACTTCATGGAACTTATATTGTAATTATGTTCTTATATTGTGTCTTGCGGCAATTATGCAATTGGAAAGTATTGACCATGACGGTTTTATATACTATTTGCAGTTACTAGCAACATTTTGACACCTGCATCTGACAGCTTGCGTATATTCTTTATTGGGTTGCTTAATGCAGATATTTCACGTGTCTTTTGATAGAAGCACTAGACTTTATGAATAATAATCAATGACTCATTACCAGTACCATGACCATTAATTTGGTCGACAATGAATGACGCACTATTTGTGTTATATTTTCTGTTGGATTTATATGTATACCGATTAACTCTGGACAAAGTATAACCATGAACCATGGCAGGTTTCATATCTTTACTCTGTATTTAGACATTTAGTAATGGCCGCCATGGTTACTGCCATCACCTGCCAATTTACTTGTGCCTGTCGTCTGTTTCAACAGTCAGATAAATACTTCCTGTTTCTTGTTGCACTTCGTGTGATCAAGTCAGTTTCACTGACGAAACGCGTTACGAGTGTTAATTAAAACTTCATGTGTATCCTTCCGAGTGCGAGTCCTTCTATCAGAAGATTCTGTGTGTGTATATATATATATATATATATATATATATATATATATATATATATATATATATATATATATATATATTTCAAAAAACGATGACGACGCCATGTGCGGTTTTAACTTTTATTTTCTGCCGCTACCAAACGCTTTTCGACTGCCAAGCACTCTTGCTCACTGGTAAAAGAAGTTTAAGAATGCGGCCATTTTTTAAAGTGCAAAACGCGCAATAATGTTACTACAAACGTGACTGACATGAAAAACAGACTCGTAGTTTTTGGCAGAATATTCACAAAACATTTCTTCTGAGACGTTTGTCTCTAGTTGCTAACAGTTTCTAATATACAATTCATATTGTCACATTCCACATTAATCATGTTTAAGCAATTAACATCACTTTTCATATAAGCAATTCAATTGCTGCTGATGCACTCGATATTCAAGCTCAAGTGAGATTTATTGACACAGCTACTTGACATCAATCATTGTCATTTTAGCTCAAGTGAGCTTATAATTACTGCGTGCATTTATATAATCTGAGCTCAACAGATTAACTCAATTGAAATGTCTTCATTAACCATGAATCACGCCCCAGTGGGCTCAAATCAGATGACTGTTACCAACCTATACGTTCTATTCATACCTGATAATTACATTGAGTCTGTCTCTTCTTCTGTGCCTTTTCTTTATTTAAAACAAGCTAATCATGGGCGACGCTTTACTGTTACATACTTATAAATGGGTGTGTAAGTCCTCTTCTATATTCAGGCCTTCTGGTTGTTTAGAATTAAACTCTATAATATATCGAGACTCTAATCTCCTCAATTTCTTCACTCTATTCCCTCCTCTCACATTTGCTTTTACAGAGTCAATCACATAGTAAGTTAGACCTCTAGTATCTTTATTATGGACTTTCTCAAAGTGCCGGGCTACTGGGTATGACCTATCCCCATTCTTAATCGCCCTTAAATGCTGTAAGACACGCTTGTGGACCTCAAGAATCGTGCTTCCTACGTAGCGCAGGCCACAAGGGCACTGCAGTACGTAGATTGCATGATCTGTTTTGCACGTGTACCGGCCTTTGATCTTCCTCATCATGTTCGTTAGGCCTAGTCTATATTGGTCCGTATTAGTTCTATGTACGCATGCCTTGCATTTTGAGCACTTGATAAATCCTTGATTATTATTCAGCCATGTTGTTTTCACTGGTCGCTTTCTAATGGTACTAATTACTAGTGCCTGTTTGAAGGACTTAACCTTACGAAAAGTGATCTGTGGTCTCTTTGCAACTTGTTTACCTAGCAGTGGATCATTTTTTATTATGTGCCAATGTTTATTCAAACTTTTTCTCAATTCATCATGTTGCCTGCTAAAAGTAGTGATGAACCTATATTGATTTTCATTGTCTTTGCTAGTTTTCTTATTAGCATCAAACAAAATCTCCTCTCTTTTCTTCTTCATTGATTTGCTAATCCCATTATCTATCCAATTATCTGGATAACCTCTGCTTCTGAATCTCCTAGTCAGAGTGTCCAACTCTTTCTTACTCTCCTCTGGTGCACTACAATTACGCCTAACTCTCAGGCTTTCTCCATAAGGAATGCTTCTTTTTAAATTGACTGGATGAAAGCTCTGAGAGTGTTACCAGAGGTAGGTTTTCTAAACAATTTAGTTTCGACTCTTCCATTCTCAATATACACTGTTAAATCCAGGAAATTTACACTTACACTACTGATTTCACTTGTGAAGTTGAGATTTAAATCATTGTTTTGAATTCGAGCAATGAACGATTTGACTTCTACTTCAGTACCTTTCCACACTAGAAATAAGTCGTCTATAAACCGACTCCAATGCATTATGTGGTTGTCCCATTACTTGTGGTACTGAACTCGGATCACCTGCTCCTTCCACCAGCCCATATGCAAATTTGCATAGCTGGGGGCGAAGCAGGTGCCCATCGCAGTACCACAGGTCTGGTGGAAAAGTTGACCATCAAAAAGAAAGAAGTTGCTGTTCAAACACTTCTCAACCATCCTAATTATCATCTGGGTATGAGCCCAGAATTTAATGGATCTTGTGTCTAAAAAGTGCCCCACTGCTCCCAGGCCATCTGTATGCCTAATGCTCGTATAGAGTGTTGACACATCGATGGTTACTAATAAGTAATCATCTTCCCAAGGAAGATCATAGATTCTCCTCAGGAAGTCTCCCGTATCCTGTATATACGAGGGAAGTGTTTTGACTAAGGGATTCAGAAACGAGTCTACAAATTTAGATGTATTTTCTAATGCACTGCCCATAGCTGAAATTATTGGGCGGCCGGGAGGGTTCTTCAAATCCTTATGCACTTTTGGGATTAGATAAAGTATCGGAGTGACCGGTTGATCAATTTTTAACAACAAATACTCATCATGGTTCAAGAGGGTTTGGTCATACCAATTCTTTAGCTCATCATTAAATTGGCTATTACTAACCAACATTACTTTCTCCTCAACTCTTGAATAACAGTTCTTATTATTCAATTGTTTGTATGCCTCAGTTAGATATTTCTGTTTGTCCCATAAGACAATATTCCCCCCTTTGTCTGCATTGCACACTATACAATTATCACATGTAGACAATTTCTTAATCAATGCATGATAAGTTTTCTGTTTTTTGCTGCTTGGTTTATTATAGTTCTGATATGAATATTTTCCCAATTTTTTCAATTCATTCAGAACCAAGTCATTATAAACATCAGTCACATCTCTCGTCGTCATCGGAGTAAATTTAGAACTCCTTCTAAATCCTGTCGGTGCATCCTGGTATATATCAATATTTTCTTCCTGAGCAACCTCTGCTGCACTTATGGTTTCCTCATCACAACTCTCCATCTCCATAGCTCTCATTTCCATCATTAAATTCATATCACCCACTGCTAAATTTTCTTCGCAGTCTGTTGTTGCCCCCACTGCCGTGTGTCTCAGGGATGGATTGGATAGAAAGTGCTTTTTTAGCTTTAACATTCTGATGAATTTGAATAAGTCAATATGCGTTTGCACATAATCCAAATCTGCTTCCGGGCAGAATGATAGTCCTAGTTTCAGGATTTCCTGTTCTTCATTAGTGAGTATGATGTTTGTCAAGTTTATTATTGTTGTCTCTTTATTATCTTCTATTTCTTGATTCCTTGCTTCCTCAGCTCTACGCCTCCTGCAGGCTGCCCCCTTCCGCCTCTTCGCCCTCTGCCTCTTCCTCATGGTATGTTTGCACTCTATGTTGGTGGCCTTTGACGCAAATTGTATTTTCTTTCTTCACGTAAAAAATCGAATTAATCAATTATTGATGGTACTGATCTCTGGACATTTACCTCCTCGTCTAGATCCGTATCAATTTCTGAACTTTGGAGGCTACTTTGTTCTGAATGAGTCTCAGGGCCCACTTTGCTTGCCTTTCCCAACTTTTGTTTTCTGATAGTAACGAACTTCCTGGCGAAAGTTTAAATCTGCCCTCTATCATAATCTTGTTTATCTCGTAACATTTTTTGAGCTTTCCGTTCTTTTATTGAGACTTCCAATTTCTTGAGCCTTTCTTTCATTTCACTTTTGAATTGTTTAATAGCATCTTGATCCTCTTCTTTACTTAGATCATCCATTATTTGCTCTATTTCCGCCAGGATTTTCTTTCTATCTATATCAGCATACTTGATGAGTATTCCTAGTATCCTTCGAGAAGCATCATTGTTATTGGCAGCCCACTCCCTCAACATCTCTGGATTGGGTTCCTCATAACTAGGTGCCACCATTATTCTTAGACCTCTGGGCACGCGTTGAACTTCGAGGTATCGCTGCAGTGATTTAGACTCCCACCACTTTGATAGCTCCGTTCGTTGGAGTTTTTCCAATCTTTTTAAACGCGTTGTCAAATTCGTTTGATTAGTGCCAGTATTGTTAATCCCAGATAGACCACTCTGGTTTGTACAAGTATCATTAAACACTTCAAGCGCCGCCTCTTCGCGCTCCTTTACTTCTGCGGCAGACATTCTCAACACTGTCCAAGCGCACCCGCTTCTACCGCAACCGCTCTACCCCTCTGTGTTGTATCACTGTGGTGTACGAGCTTCACTCTCTCCCCCGCCGTTACTGCACAGTCAGTCTTACCCGGCACTCGGGTCGCGTACTTTCAAGTCCTCCGACCTTCCGATTCGCTCACTCGTATTCCGGCACTGATCTTCCGCTTACTCGGCTCCTCAGCCTCACGGCGCTGGGGGGTGGCAATCAATTTGAATTTCCCTCGCGGTTCTCGAGTATTCCTTGCCACTCCAAAACGAGAGGTGCGTCGTCGATGTGGACTCCTCGGGATGAGTCACATAAATATTTCAAAAAACGATGACGACGCCATGTGCGGTTTTAACTTTTATTTTCTGCCGCTACCAAACGTGTTTCGACTGCCAAGCAGTCTTGCTCACTGGTAAAAGAAGTATAAGAATGCGGCCATTTTTTAAAGTGCAAAACGCGCAATAATGTTACTACAAACGTGACTGACATGAAAAACAGACTCGTAGATTTTGGCAGAATATTCACAAAACATTTCTTCTGAGACGTTTGTCTCTAGTTGCTAACAGTTATACAACAGTATATATATATACACACAAAAACCCTTTGCTTCAGCAGGAAATAAGGCACGTACACGAAGCTTGTAAGATTACGGCGTCTTTTAATGAAAAGGGTCCCTCGCGACCAAGCAGATGAAAGAGAGAACGTTTTCAGCTTTATCAATCTGATGGACGCCATTTTCTTCCCGCATATATAGTGCTTAGTGCTTAGTGCAAAGAAATGGTAAAAATACTGCACGAGCTGCAGATACTTCAAAATCAGATTACACATTTGAATAACTGTAGAAATAAACAGAAATAACGTACAGAGTGTGCAATTGTGTAAATCTTAAAAATAAATGAAAAAAATAAAATCAAAAAGCAGCTCTAAATACAATACATCCATTACTAGTAAATATCACATGGTGTCAACCACCTCTCATTAATTTAAAAAATACACTGAGGGTAGAGTACATATGGGTCATACTATCGACCTGAAATGTCAAGTTAAATTAACAGAATTCTGCTTTCTTCATGTCTGCCGAGCGATATGATCATGTGCTTTTGACTTACACTATGACTACTACATGCAGTCAAAATTACGTAATGCAGAAACCACTTAAATGAATAAAGAACACCAATTTGGTCAAAGTGCAATGATATGTGTTTTCCCAATAACGCTTAACACCAAACTTGCGTATCAACAGAACCGTATCTACTGAAAGTACTAACATGAGACTACCTATCCCATAATGCCATAGTGTGGCACTCTATGCCAGCTGTCAAAAGATACGGAAAAAAGAAAACATAAGTGTTACCAAATATTATAGCGGTATGGGCTTATTGCACAGGTTAAATTAACATTGATGTCACCAAGATACTGCAAAGTTCCATGGTAGACAAAAAGTAAAAGTTCCACCGTTCAGCATACGTTGTTTAAGCAAAGACAGATCCCAGGCATTCCAAGCCGTCCAATCAGAATACTCCCACTGTACAGCAACCCACGTAAATCTTACAGCAGGGTCGGGGGCGATCCCCATACCAAGATTGATAAGCACCACAAGCCTCACCACGATTGGGAAAATGCCCATGCGGTGCCCAGTTACCAGAGTGACCACGGACTACTGAGGGAAATTGCAGGGTACCTGAAGAAACTCCGTCTCTGCGCTGAAAGCCATTAGGTTTCCCCGTGCCGAGTCTCCATCTCCCACTGTGCCTGCGCTTCGTATTACTCGTCCCGTGGCTTTCTCTGGGGGCAGTCGGAAAGCACTACCATACTGTTCCTCCAAGTTGTGGTTAATCTGGCCGCCCAAGACAACTGGTGGTACGTGAAGAACAATAACCGCCGTTGTTCAGTAGAAATACAAAAAAAAACTTTGCTCCAGCAGGAAAAAAGTCACGTGCACGAAGCTTGTAAGATTTAAGCTTCTTTTAATGAAAAGCGTCCCTCGCGACTAAGCAGATGAAAGAGAGAACATTTTCGGCTGTTCAACAGCCTTTATCCAGGAGACTACCGTGACTGTTTTGCATTTTTTGGTGCTTGAGTCTACCTTTGTCCATTTATATCTCTACAGATTCTTGCATTGATATTTGCTGTCTAAGGCTACTACCTTTTTGACAAGGGCATCCTGATTTCGATTGTGTTGTGTGGAGCCTCGTAAGTTTCGGGGATACATTTAACTCCAGGTAAAACTTTAACCGTCTCTGGCTGAACACTCGAAAGGATACTATCCTTTTTGCATACCTTTTGGTCCCTTCTGCGCTCACTATCTTTTTCTATTCTTTGGTCCCTTTATAGATTTTTGCACTATTTGGCCTTTATAATTCTGAACAGGCCTGTCATCAACGTCTGATCTATTATGCGACATTATTGCTGAGATTAAGAGCATCTATTGAGCTCTTATCTATTGGACACTCTGGTGCCGATTACGATCCTGGAAAAACCAAGTACGAACCGTCGGACAGAGCATATTCTCCGTCCGACGCGTACCCGGTCGGAACAATATACAAACATGGAAGTACGAATCGCACGGAAATACCATTTCCGAACGATTCGTACAAAACACCGACCGACGAAAATACACATACAAATGTGATCCGGGAAAGCGCCGACGTGACGTCGGGACGCACGCAGCCTGCCATTCACGAACCAGGAAGTACGATTCGCACCGACATCATCCCGCACAGAGAATATTTTCCGGCAGCCAAAAACTGCCGGGAAATCAGGACGACGCGAACAAGGAGTACCTGCACGCGACGGACAGACATGGACCCGAACCTACGTGTCATCCCGGCCCACATAGCAGTCGACCTCCTCTACAGGTTTCGACGCAGATGCCGCAGAAGGTCAGAACAACAAAGGGAGGGGGGAAAGGGGGGTGGGGGGCAGGAGCAGGGGCAGGCCACAAACCCCCCCCCAAGTCACACAGCACACATGCCCTGGACATACCTGACCCCCAGGCCCTGGTCACTACGAGGGGGTGGGGGCGTGTCCAGCAAAGCCAGCGTCCGCCACAACGGAAGTGGTTGACGACGCGAACCGGTAACACAACAATACAGGTACGTCCCGTACCCACGCCTTAAGAGCGTGGGTACGAGTCGTACCACGCCCACACCTACGTCACCCCAACAATGGCGGGACTTGGACCCACGTGGCAAAGGCCTGGGTACAGCCCGCACAAGCATTCCACAGCGTGGGTACGGATATGTACGGACCGTACCCCCACCCGCGTATGTATGGAGCGTACCCCCCACCCCAACAGTGTATGTACGGACCGTAACACCACCCCCGTATGTATGGAGCGTACCCCCCACCCCAACAGTGTACGTACGGACCGTACCCCCACCCGCGTATGCATGGAGCCAACCCCCACCACAACAGCGTATGTACGGACCGTAACACCACCCCTGTATGTATGGAGCGTACCCCCCACCCCAACAGTGTACGTACGGACCGTAACACCACCCCCGTATGTATGGAGTGTACCCCCCACCCCAACAGTGTACGTACGGACCGTAACACTACCCCCGTATGTATGGAGCGTACCCCCCACCCCAACAGTGTACGTACGGGCCATAACACCACCCCCGTATGTATGGAGCGTACCCCCCACCCCAACAGTGTACGTACGGACCGTAACACCACCCCCGTATGTATGGAGCGTACCCCCCACCCCAACATTGTACGTACGGACCGTACCCCCACCCGCGTATGCATGGAGCGAACCCACACCCGTGTATGTTCTAAGCGTACATATCCTGATATAGGAGGGGTGGGTGCAGATTCCTCCCAGCAGTGCCCAAACATAGGAGGGGTGGGTGCAGAGTCCTCCCAGCAGTGCCCAGACACAGGAGGGGTGGGTGCAGAGTCCTCCCAGCAGTGCCCAGACACAGGAGGGGTGGGTGCAGATTCCTCCCAGCAGTGCCCAGACACAGGAGGGGTGGGTGCCTAACACTCACAGCAGTGCCCCTGGAAAGAAAAGTGTGGAGTACCCACAGATCCAATGGCCACAAATGTCAGTCAGGTGCACAAAGACCCTGCAGTACATGTACCACATGTGTGCGAGGCTGGGAGTATACACATGCATAGCGCCGAAAAGGAAACATGTCCACATGAAGTCATGTCAACAGTCTATATACACAAGTACAGTGACCACCAAGGATGCCACGAATGATGCAGGTGGAGACATCGCTCAGCATGCATGGCCCAAGTCTAACGAGTCCGTCACACACCCAGCCAATGTAGACACAGCTCAGCACCACATATTGGAATGACCCTGCAGGGAAGATGTCAGGTTACACAGAGGAAGGAACACACCTTGGGACGATGTCACCATTCAGTAACTGCTTACACAAAGTTATGTAGCCAACAGCTTGTGATGGCACACAGATACCAGGGTCCACCCTATGACCAGCACAAGACTACAATTCCCACACACCCAACACATTACCACCACCCAAAATAATGGAGCAGGTCCACCAACAGCAATACCAGATAAACAGTAGTGTTCTATTTAAACAAAAAAATTAATGCTTTATTCAGCAGGATCTAACTAATAATCCTTATAAATGTCAATATATACAAGGCCCATAGGGCAGTCCATGACTCCAACCCGGAAGGGGGACACAGTGGGATGCGTGTCCCCTAGCTTGCCTGCACAGTCAGACTCCTTTGTCTTCCAGAGGGGGGGGGGCATCATGTGGGGGGGAAGGACCAGGCACCGCAGGGACATGAGGGCGAAGGGTAGGCATTGTGGGTGCAGGGACGGAGGACTCCACCACAGGGGGTGGGGCAGCACTAAAGGTGGAGGTCAGGATGGCGCTGCACACCTCAGCAAGGTCCCCCAGCGTCTCCCCTGCACCCGAAGGAACCACAGGCCCCAAGGAGGGGGGGGGGGTCAGAGGGATGGGTCGCAGCACCACTGGGGGAGGGTGTGGACAGGGGGGGGCCTCAACTCCCCTGCTGGTGTCCTGCCTCCACCACTTGCGGGGTGGTGCCACACTGGGGCTGATGGACAGACTGGGCAGGACTGACCCTGTATCCGACTCTTGGCCAGGAGAGCTGAGGGGAGGGGATTTGGAGGGAGTGGATTTTGTGGAATGCGGACTCCCACTCTGGCTGCGTGTCTTACGTTTGCCCCCCGACCCAGTGGGTGTGCCTACTGCACCCTGTGTGTGTGTGCCAGGAGGTGTGCGTTTGACCTTCCCTGCTGGTGTGGTGCCTGTGTCTGTTGTGGTGGGTGCATGCTGACGTCTGGGTGTACGTGGGACAGGCATGGAAGTGGGAAGTGTGGATGGGTCAGGGGTAGGGGGTTGGATGAAGCGCTGCAGGAGACCCACTGCTGCAGTCAGTGTCGAGCCAATGGACCTCAGCAAGTTGCGTTGGTCAGCCTGCGATGAGAAAATGTCCTCCAAGTATGCCTCCATGTTGTTTAGCACTTGGCTGTGGCCATGGAGGACATTAAGCATCGCAGCCTGACCAACCTGCAACTGCCGCTGGATGTCCACAGACTCTGCATTGGCGGCAGCAGTGGAGACAGGGGCAGGGGGTGCGGTGCCTGGCAGAAAGGAGACATGTGGTGACCGGGCACGCTGGGAAGGGACACGAGCAAGTGGGAGGCAGCTGATGGCAATGGAGGGGGCGGGGAGAGATGTTGTGCCGCTGTCAGCTGGTGGTGCAGCCTCCGCCCACTCGGAGAGCTCAGCCTCGGACCTGTCAGCTTCATATTCTGTGGTGGCACTGGACAGGTCCTCCGCCTCACTCCCCTCCGCCTCAGTCCCACTCGATGTGCCAGCCAAGATGTCACTGCTGGCACTGGTGCTCGGTCCCTCCGCACAGTCTGTGCTGATGTCTCCATCCGTGTCCCCCGACGATGCTGTGGGCAAGGTGAAGAGACAGGAATTAATCATACACCTGTATACATATGTCAAATGAGTCCAATCTACATAGGTTACAGTGCATAGCCTGAAAAGAAAGATGAGTAACATCTACAATACAAGGTACATATGTAGGCCCTGCAACACACAGTTGGTTGACCCACCATGCCACTGAAAAACTATGGAGAGCATGACACAATTGCAAATGACATGAAATGGATTTTGACCGAGGAGCCAGGCTCTGGGGACAATCCAGCACTGCATCTGCACCACACAGCGTTGCCGAAAATAGGGATGAGCAGGGACCATATCCATGAACTTGAGGCACATGCTGCATAGGTAATACTGAAAACATGCCCACCATGACTGGCTCACTGCACCTTGAGTGTATGTCCAGACAAACATCACACACTGGCCAGACCTAGCAAGGAGATTTCAGGTTTTGACATGTAGGCCTTGTCCGCACCAACCACCCCCTACATGAGACAATTTGTTGAGACACAGGAAGCACTTACATCTCTTAGTCTGGGTGAAATACACATGGGCTGGAAAAATGCAAGATTGGACACAAAATACCCAAGGTGCGCCTGTCCAAAGAATCATGTACAAATGTGCATCATCAGATGATTGTAACAAGACACACAGGCACTGGCCACCGTGAGTATGAACAAGGAAAATCAGGTCAGGCTGTACAGTGGACACTTGTACTACATTTTACGTCAATATACATGGTGCCAGGGGACAATGGCACAGAGCACACCCTATGCTGTAGACACTGAGAGTGTCCACATTTTGTGATGACACACATGACACCTAGGAAAATATGCCCCAGGGGACAGTAGTGGCCACACAACTCCATGGTCCTGAATGGGAATGACTGCAACACACGCCACCATCCCTGCACTATGCGTATTGCACACTCATGCACATCATGTCACGGCCACAACATAGGACATGCGTGCTGTAAGGCATGACACTTGAGAGACTAACTCCCATGTCTGGACTCAGCATCAGTGCCAACTGACATGGAACCCACAAGTATTGAACTGGACAGGGCACAGGCAAGGTCCCAAAACCTGTTACACACCACCCCCACACATGATGCTACAGGCATTGTTCACGTGGTTAAACTGCCAGCCTAGATAACCTTGTGAAGGAGTGACTACACACAGACCAGGGAACACATTGCAAGGAGGGGAAGGGAGGCAGGAGAGCACCGCTATACTGTGGGTAACAGGATCTGCACAGCACATTTAAACCCTGGCAGTTTATCCATGCAACTGCGCACTTACAAATGCTGGTGACACACAACAAACACATGTACCTACCCCCTTCCTGCTGCTGCTTCTCCCGTAAGCGCCTGTCCAAGTCTGCAAAGACCACCGCCAGCACACGCTTGTGGATGTGGGTCAGACGGCAGCACCCACGGTTCTTATGGGTCTCAGGTGAGTCCCCCAGCAGGACCCGTGCGATCCTCCGCGTCCAGCACCGGATATCCTGCCAGCGTTTTCTCACCTGGGCCAGGCGCCGCTTGCGACCATCCGTCCTCCTCACGGCACTGACGGCGTTCATTCAGATCTGCTTCTTGGCAGAGGCGCCTACCTGTGAGGATGAACAAGTGACACTACATTAATACACCTGGCACATGTCACAGAGACACATATTAGAACAAATTTGCTGGTTACAACAAGGCATAGTATGCAGCCAACGCATTGCACCTTTGTCATAGGGACATTATCCTCTGGGGAAGGGCAAAAGCAGTACGTGCCATTGAAAGTACACAGGTGGAATGAGGGCAATGACACAATCAATGATCCAGGCTCACACTGTGCATCACAAGCTACACCAGGATTATGTGCAGCACCTCAAAGCAGTCACATGCCACAGGCCACTGACGCTACCTCAGCAGAGTACACAGACACACACAGGCACAGGACATTCACCTGCCATTGCCAAATGCAGCTACAAACCTCACTCTGCACATGTGCCACTAGACGGTGGGGGGCTCACAGGTGTGGGGCTGGCTCTGCACGTCAGACACACAGCACTGCTCCCTGCTCACATCAGATGGGCAGGGTATATCCATCCCTCATGCAGCTTGGCTGCTACACTCCACATATGCACCCACCCACATGACAGGGGACTTACACACACACTGATGTCCAGGGTACGCCCACATCATGTGGACACTCTCAGCACAGGTACACAGAACTAACACACATCTGTGCGTACAGTCACCTGTCACACTGGGCTGACCACATAATCACATGAGGACTGTAGAGGCAACATTCCCAGGAGGATAAGACAGGCAGAATGTGGCATGCACCATGCAGTGATTGTTACAGTAAACACAATGCAAGTGAGGACAGCAGACATGCACCACAGCATGCTCTGGCTGGGAGACATCAGGCATTCCCCCCCCCTGGGACCCCCCCTACAGTACATTGCATGTGTGTCACACCTGGACACAATGCCAGAAGTCACAGTCACAAAAAAGGGACACAGTCTGTGCTAGTGGACTCTGCACTCACCTGATACCCTGGTCGCCCATACAGCATGGGGTACTGTGAGAGGATCACATCCAGCAATGCCAGGTTCTCCTCCAGGGTAAAAGGCTGGGTCCTCTCCACAGACCTTGACATGGTTCCAGGGAATCACGAGCAGCAGCAGGGTCGTCGAATCCAAAGATGTGTAGGCAAGTGCTCTCTCATGGGACCTGGCTGCCTTATATCTGTCTTGCTGGCCTGTTTCATGCACAGGAGTACAGAGTGATTGGTCACTCACATTTGCATCCTATGTTTCCTCCAATCCCTTTAAACCTAGCACAGTCAGTGTTTTTTTGTTTTTTTTCTTGAGCATGATCTCAACTCCACAACCACTTTGCAACAAAGTAGATTCATTCAAACCGACTTTTGCTGTGCACCTGCAGAAAAAAATTCATATTTTAAACTTGGTCTCCATGACAACCAGCATGCATGTAGGCCTTTATACTTGTCCCTCATGTGTCCCCTATGTAATTTGGAGATTCACACACAGGTACGGTGCGTTCCGGGGCCCTAGGGCACCCCAAATGCACAGTAACGGCCCGTACAGGTGTGTGTACGCTCCGTATCACTATGGGTACGCATACGCGAGCACACCCATAGTGATAGTGAGCGTACACGCGTGTGTACGGTCCGTATCACTATGGGTACGCATACGCGAGCACACCCATAGTGATAGTGAGCGTATGCACGTGTGTACGGTCCGTATCACTATGGGTGTGCTCGCGTATGCGTACCCATAGTGATACGGACCGTACACACGCGCGTACGCTCACTATCACTATGGGTGTGCTCGCGTATGCGTACCCATAGTGATACGGACCGTACACACGCGTGTACGCTCACTATCACTATGGGTGTGCTCGGGTATGCGTACCCATAGTGATACGGACCGTACACACGCCTGTACGCTCACTATCACTATGGGTAGGCCTACAGCAGCACTCCCATAGTGATAGGGAACGTACACATGCCCTCAGAGCGAATGTATGGTGCCTTTCACACATAACAGTGGTGACAGGCAGCACACAGGAAGGAATAGAGCTGACATACTTGTCCATGGATGTACATCAAGGCATTGTCTGGGCAGTACTACATGTGTGGGGCACAGGTGTGAAAGGCTGTGATGTGGCACATTACTCCTGAGTTGTGAAGGCAATAGATGTATGATGAGATGTGTACAGATGTTATGTGTGACGGGGCAATATGTGCCAGACATGCCCTTAACTCCTTTGACATGTGTGCATGTCGTACTGTACACTTGGGATGAGCATCACTGGCATGGCACAGTCAACAACACACGCAAGTGTCCCCTGATGCCCGCTACAGGGGTTACCACACCAGACATGTGACTACCCACGGTGCACGATGTGTCTATGTCATGTATGTGTGGTGTGTTCACATTAGCTTGATGTTGGTGTTCCCTCAAAAGCATCTGCTGTTGCAGCAACCAACATGTGTCTGTGTGTAGATGGCCATGGCACACTGTTACGCACACCAGGCCACATGTGGTATCGGATGTAAGGTGTGCATGTATGCATGGGACACGGAGTAGCGTAACAAGGACCTGTCTGCATCCTCTCAATGTAAGTGTGGTGAGTCATGACATGTACACCTTAATGGCAAGGTGTGTGGGCTGTCCTAGTGTAATGTCATGTGACCTGTGGCTCTAGTGTTCTGCTACCTGTCTCTGCAATCAACATCCTACTTCTGCTGATGTGTTGATGTATGTCACTCCTGTGTTGCGTCTGGCTGTTCACTTACACTGGGACACAGCTAGTCCCATGCCATGGGATGTGGAGGTTCACAATCTCCGTGTGTAGCTGGGTCTTGGTAGGAGTGTCACCTGGCAGCCATACGTGTCCAGGGCATGTAGCACATACCTGACTCCCTATGTAGCATATGTGTATTGACAGATTAACATGTGCTCAGTACATATAAATTGTTGTTGAAGTGCACTCACTCTTCCTTGTCACTTCCAAATAACTGCAGAGCGCCGCCTCTTCCCCGACCAATTCCGGACTTGGCTGACATGCGGGAGAATGACTGTATACGCTGCTACCGCTTCCCACAACTGTTGATTGAGGAGTTGATGGCAAGGCTGGCACCACACCTGCAACTGCTGCACAGGTATCCTACGGCACTGACACCCAAGCTGAAGGTAATGGCAGCCCTACATTTTCTTGCCACGGGTACCTTTCAATATACCATAGCTCATGTTGGTGGCATGTCCCAGAGCATGTTCAGCCGTGTGCTGCATGATTTCTTAGAGGCCATGTTGCTTCACCTGGATGAGTTCATCCATTTCCCAACTCCTGAACAGTTGACTGGGGTCAAGCGTGGATTCTATGCCCTAGGAGGGATGCCCCATGTCATTGGGTCCATAGATGGGACACATGTGGCTTTGGTACCACCACAGGCACAGGAGGTAGCGTACAGGAATCGCAAACACTACCACTCCATCAATGCCCTTGTGGTGTGTCTGTCCAACATGGTGATTTCACATGTCTGTGCTCGTTTTCCAGGATCAGCACACGATGCCTACATCATGAGACGTAGCAGGGTGCCTGAAATGATGACGCAGCTGCGCAACGAACGAGTATGTGTTGTTGGTGGGTACACTCTGTCTGTCCTGTATTTTGCGTAGACTTCCAGCACGACCGCTTCTCCTGTCCTACTTATGTCCATGTGGTTTCCATGTAGGGGACGCTGGCTATCCCAACATGCCATGGCTGATCACACCTCTCCGCAACCCCAGCACGCCGGCCCAGCTCCTCTACAACACCGCCCATGGCCGGACAAGGCGAGTGATAGAGAGGACATTTGGCCTCCTGAAGAGCCGATTCAGGTGCCTACACAAGACTGGTGGCGCCCTCCCATATGCCCCGGTGAAGGTCTGCAAAATCTTCATGGTCTGCTGCATGCTGCACAACATGGCAGTTGAGAAAGCTGTGCCACTCATCCTGGATCAAGATGATCAGGACCATCCACCCGTGGAGGACGAAGGGCTTGGCAATGGGGCTAGTGATGTGGAGGATGTGGTTCCGCAAGAGGACATCCGGAGTCGGCTCATACGCGACTTCTTTGCTTAGTGGTGAGTACCAGTGTCTGAGTGTGCACGCATTGGTCCCCGTGTGGCATGTGTTGCCATGTGTGTGTCCATCTGCATGTATGCCACGTGAGTCAGAGGTGTGTGTGGATGTGTCACTCGAGTGATGGTGCCAGTGATGAGTGTATTCCCACAGTCATAATTGTGACCTAGCATGTTGTCATCCTTACATGTGTCGAGTACATGCACATGCAAGTGGCTGTGCTTTTTGTGGCTGACTTCTTGTGTGTCTCTCATCCCCAGGTACTTGCGCATCCCGTCTGCTGGTTGCATTGTTGTGGCACTGCTATTCCTCATGGACACGTCATCGTGTGCTGACTCAGCGTTACAGGCACGGACACGTTTGGAAGTCTCCTTAGGGTAAGGGATGCATCAGGGGTGTATTGGGTGTGGCAGTTGTTCACGATGTATGCACACTGCCCCTGTTGATGTTTGGTTCCTCTGCAGCCATGTTGCATCACCATGGTACACATGACATGCAGCTGGGTACACCTGAATAGATGGTCAGACTTGTTGACAGTCATCAGTGATGGGATAGTGGATTGTGATGATGGCATCAATGTGTGTAACACTGGCCTCGGACACATATGGTTTGCATTGGCTTGATATGCTGTGGGACTTCCACATCAGCGGATCAATGGTCTATGGCAGGCTCTCCGTGAGCAGCTGTGGGTGTTTAGCTGTTAGCCGACACTTGTGTGCCAGTTCCATGGCTATCACGCATTTGTGCTGCAGAAGGGGGGTGCCAGTGTTGGACCCACATGTTACTCCACATGAAGTGTTCATGTGTACTTCAAGTTGCCTCTGCAATCCCGAAAACATGACTAATAAAGGTGTCCCTATGCCTCCAAGGTGCCTCTTCTCAGTCAATGCCGGTGTGTTGCCACGGTGCATCCAGCATGTCTGGCATGGTTTTCCCTGATAGTGGCTATGTGTCTATGTGTCGAGTGGCAAGATGCAAGCTGTGTGTGTGGGATGAGACTGTGTATTGTGCATGATGTCCATGACTGTGTGGGTATTGTGACATGTGCCATCCCCATGCATCCAACGTTGGCCAGGCCCCCATTATCTGCATCCACCGGACTCAAGCTTGCAGGACATGGTTCTGCCACCTGTCTACACATACCTGGGTGCCCCCCAGGACACTGGACATGATCCCTGACCTCTGCGCATGACTGTTGCTGTACTCAATATGTCTGTCAGCACGGTTGTGCTGCCACCCCCTCAGCTGGTTGGGCCCATCACGGGTGTGTATGGTGCTCCATGTCTGTCTTGCCTAATACACTGTGACCCGTGTGTCCTGTGCCAGACTCAGGCCCCAGGGTGTGGATGGTTGAAGTCAAAAGAGAACTCAGGCATGTTTAGACTTTACAAGACACATGTAAGGTAATAATGCAACCAGCAGGCATCTTCTCTTCATGGTGTGACTTTTTATTTTAGTGGGGGGGGGTATGACATGAGGGGCTTTCCGGGTGTTTGGAATCCAAAGTTCAGTAGGGGAGTTGGAAATCCTCAGAGTCCATGCCACAGTCTTAGTCAACATTGGTCAGACAGTGACCAGCAAGGCCATGTGGCAGAGAATGTCTTTTGATGCTGTGCTGCTGTTGCTCCAGTGGGCCAGGTGCCAGGCCAGGTGTCCTGGGAGATGGTGCTGTAGCGCCGACCCACACGGTCTTTTCCGTGGACGACCCGCCCTCCTGCGGGGACCCTCAGAAGCAGGCCGTGACGATGTTTGGGATGCTCCATCGGATGTTTCCTCCTCCTCCTCCTGATCCCTCCCTGTGGGTGGTGATGTTCTACGCCTTCTGGCACAGGGAGGGTTGCCCATGTTGTCGGCCATCCGACGGAGTGTATCGTGAATTCCCGTGTACACCGTCACGAGCTCAGCCTGTCCGTCCTCCATCCTCCGTTGGTGTTGCAGTAGACAGGCATGTAGCTCCGCATGTTGCTGGGCCTGCTGGGTCTTGATCCCCTCGAGGACGGACACAACCTGGGCCAGGCCCGTGGTGTCCTGCCGGTATGTGTCCAGGATGTTTCGGACATGGGAATATACCGGATCCCCAGCCAACTGGTCAGGCTGGCGCCTCCGCCGTCCTCCACTCCCACCACCCCTGCCCACTTGCACCTGGCCTGCCCTTGTGGGCACATCGGGTCTCCGGGACCCCTGAGGGGTGGCATTGGCGTTGTCGCCTGCCTCCTCCTGGGTGCCCGGGACACCGTGTCCCTCCTGGCCAGCCTGGCTGCTTTGTGGTGGTGGGGCAGGGATCCTGGGTGTCTCCTGGGATGTGGCAGGAGTGGGGGTGGTGGTTGGCCCCGTTGTACCTGACGCAGGTGCTGCAGGTCGTTGGACACCAGAGGGGCCAGGTTGGTCGGGGTCGTCCACAGAGTGGTGAGAGTCGTCGCTGCCGGTGGGATCGGCCTCCCGCAGAGCCGGGTCCTGTGAGTCTTCCCCCCCAGTGTTGGGGGGTGAACCACGAGGTTGACCTGTGTGTGAGAGAGACAATGTTAATTTTGGTCCATGCAACATCCATGTTTCATCAGTTTCAAAGTTGGAACATTTCCTCTGGGAATTTGGATCTGTCTTGCATTCCACTCACAGTGCACTTGTGCATGGGTGTGTCCCTTGGGCACAGCTTTGGCACCTTTAACTATGTGTGGCACAGTCTTACTTGCTGCGTCAAGTGTGACTGCAGTCAGCAGTGGAGTCGGCAGGTGTGGCGAGCCGTGCATTGGCGCCTTCCGTGTTGCACTGTACGTGGGCACATGAAGTTGTTACACACACTTATATGATGCAGGTAGCTGTCGTTGTGCTCGTGCACAGGTTGTGACATGGCCCTGTGTTTTGCCATGGAGGAGAGGGGGGGTGCTGGCACTGGCCACCCTTGTCTACATGCACGCAGTCCACCTGCTGACGAGCAGACATTCCCACACACCACATGGCTGATTTGCTCTCCCTGTGTCTCCCTCCCTCTCTGTCCCCCTCTCCCTCCCTCTGTGTGACAGCCTCCTCCCTCTGTCCGTCTCCCTGTGTCTCCCTCCCTCTCTGTCCCCCTCTCCCTCCCTCTGTGTGTCAGCCTCCTCCCTCTGTCCGTCTCCCTGTGTCTCCCTCCCTCTCTGTCCCCCTCTCCCTCCCTCTCTGTCCCCCTCTCCCTCCCTCTGTGTGTCAGCCTCCTCCCTCTGTCCATCTCCCTGTGTCTCCCTCCCTCTCTGTCCCCCTCTCCCTCCCTCTGTGTGTCAGCCTCCTCCCTCTGTCCGTCTCCCTGTGTCTCCCTCCCTCTCTGTCCCCCTCTCCCTCCCTCTCTGTCCCCCTCTCCCTCCCTCTGTGTGTCGCCCTCTGTCACCTCAGCCCAGCTTCCTGGGCACACACTGTTAGCAGATCTTTGAATGGCCCTTGGCTTGTTGATGTGAGTTTGTTTCTGATCTCCAGGCACCCATTGGGTGTAGTGTGTGTCTCTGCGCTGCTGCTGTGGTGGTGTGTGCTGCCACTCTTTCACAGTGTTGGCTGTTCATTAGCTGCTGTCATGTGCAAAACAGTGCCTTCACCCCCATGTGTTAATGCAAGGCGTCCGCCATTTTCTGGCGAGTCTTTCCTGTGTGGGGACACACTGTTTGTCTGGCTGTGACCTAGGCCATATGGGCAGAGGGCATTGTTGTCTGCTTCTGAGTTGCACTATGTGATTTTTTGGGCCCACCCTCCCGCCATCTGGGTTACTGTGTCATGTGTTGGTGTCTTCTGTGGCCTGTGACTTGACATTGTCCAGCTGGGTGCATGGGGCATGGTGGCGCCAGTGGCATGTGCGTGTTCATGGAGTGTGGTTGAGTCATGCGATAGCTTGGGGTGGTTGCGTGCCTGTTTGTGAGTTTGGTTATGGATGACGTTCCCCCCATGTGAGGTGCGTTGTTTGTGTACTCACCCGGGTCTCGGAGTCCTCCTAATCCTGCGACTGCCTCCACCGGCAGTATGGCCATCACCCTCTCCTCCCAGGGATGGTAGTGTACGGGTCTGCGGGACGGCCCTCCTCCAGTGACGATGGCCTGGTTGTGTTCATCCGTCATCTTGGCTCGGACCCTCCTCCGCAGATCGTACCACCTGGCTTGGCATTCCTGCTTGCTCCTTCTGGTGTCCGCAACAGCATTCACAGCATCGACGATGGTCTGCCACATGGCTGTTTTTTCTGAAATGCTGGTCTGTCTGACCAATGTTCCAAAGAGCTGTGGCTCGACTCTGAGGATTTCATCGACAAGAACCTCCAACTCTCGGTTACTGAACTTTGGATTCTTGTTAGTGGGCATGGTGAGGGGTGTGGGTATGGATGGTGTGGGTGTGTGGGTGTGGTTGTGCAGGTGTGTGTGTGAATGTGATGAGGGGGTGTTTGTGAAGGTGGTTGTGTGAAGGTGTGCAAGTGTAAGGTGTGGTGAAGCTTCTAGTTTGGTGCTGTAGGTTGTCTGTGGGGTCTGGCAGCAGTGAGTCTGTTGCAAAGGCTCATGGTTTGTGTGTGTGGGCCCTTTTTATTGGTCCATTGGTGGGTGTGGCTGTGTTTGAAGTTTGGGTGGGTGTGTTATAAGGAGTGGTGGTGTTTGGGGCCTCTGTTTGTTTTTGGCAGTTGCAGGTCAGTGAATGTTTGTTTTAGTGGTTGTTGGACATGTTTAGTGGCCTTGTGCCATTCGAATGGTGTATTCTTGTGTTGTTTTGGTTTGTCCTGGTTGTGTACGTGCGTTTTTAGCGTGTGTACGGGGTGTACATGGGCCATTTTGTTGTACAGTGCTGTCCTTGTGTGTGGCTTGGTACGACTTGTACATGCGGTTGTGATGTTGGGGCCTGGGGTGCGCTCCGTACTTAGGAGGTTGTGGTGGGGGTACGACTCTGACGTACACGGGTGTACATACACGGGTGGGGGTACGACTCTAATGTACACGGGTGCACATACATGGGTGGGGGTACAACACGTACAGGGGTTTACATACACTGGGGGTACGACACGTACAGGGGTGTACATACACGGGTGGGGGTACGACTCTAATGTACACGGGTGCACATACACGGGTGGGGGTACGACACGTACAGGGGTGTACATACACGGGGGGTACGACACGTACAGGGGTGTACATACACGGGGGGTACGACACGTACACGGGTGTACATACACGGGTGGGAGTACGACTCTAATGTACATGGGTGCACATACACGGGTGGGGGTACGACACGTACAGGGGTGTACATACATGGGGGGTACGACACGTACAGGGGTGTACATACACGGAGGGGTACGACACGTACAGGGGTGTACATACACGAGGGGTACGACACGTACAGGGGTGTACATACACGGGGGTAGGACATGTACACGGGTGTACATACACGAGGGGTACGACACATACAGGGGTGTACATACACGGGGGGTACGACACGTACAGGGGTGTACATACACGGGGGGTACGACACGTACAGGGGTGTACATACATGGGTGGGGGTACGACACGTACAGGGGTGTACATACACGGGGGGTACGACATGTACAGGGGTGTACATACACGGGGGGTACGACACGTACAGGGGTGTACATACACGGGTGGGGGTATGACACGTACAGGGGTGTACATACACGGGGGGTACGACATGTACACGGGGGTACATACACGGGGGGGTATGACACGTACACGGGTGTACATACAGGGGGGGTCCGACACATACAGGGGTGTACATACACGGGGGGTACGACACGTACACGGGTGTACATACACGGGGGTACGACACGTACAGGGGTGTACATACACGGGGGTACGACACGTACAGGGGTGTACATACACGGGGGGTATGACACGTACAGGGGTGTACATACACAGGGGGTACGACACGTACAGGGGTGTACATACACGGGGGTACGACACGTACACGGGTGTACATACACGGGTGGGGGTACGACACGTACAGGGGTGTACATACACGGGGGGTACGACACGTACACGGGGGTACATACACGGGGGGTACGACACGTACACGGGTGTACATACAGGGGGGGGTACGACATGTACAGGGGAGTACATACACGGGGGTACGACACGTACACGGGTGTACATACACGGGGGTAGGACACGTACACAGGGTGTATATACACGGGGTACGACACGTACAGGGGTGTACATACACGGAGGGGTACGACACGTACAGGGGTGTGCATACACGGGGGTACGACACATACAGGGGTGTACATACATGGGGTACGACACGTACAGGGGTGTACATACACGGGTGGGGGTACGACACGTACAGGGGTGTACATACACGGGGGTATGACACGTACACGGGGGTACATACACGGGGGTATGACACGTACACGGGTGTACATACAGGGGGGGTACGACACGTACAGGGGTGTACATACACGGGGGTGTACGACACGTACACGGGTGTACATACACGGGGGTAGGACACGTACACGGGGGTACATACACGGGGGGTACGACACGTACACGGGTGTACATACACGGGGGGTACGACACGTACACGGGTGTACATACACAGGTGGGGGTGTACATACACGGGGGGTACGTCTCGAACGTTAGGGGGCTGGGGGGTAGTGTTGGGCGTGTATGCGGGCACATGTCTCCATGGTTGCTATGGGAGTTCGGTGCGGACGGTGTTTTTTCCATACGGTTGTAACATCGGACGCACGGGATGGATCGTGATTCCTCGGTCGGATTTGACTTTTCACATTTGTACGGTAAATCACATTTTCCGACCCGAGGACGTGTGGGGAATAATTCCCAAAGCAATTTGTATGGTCTTTTTCCCATGCGAATCGTAGTTGGCAGTTTGTACGGCACTTGTACAATTCGTACGGTAAAAAGACCGGATACGAGTCGTACGGGGAAAATTTTTACCGGATCGTGATCGCCACCCAACTCTGGTTTTCCGTCTTCTTTTTATATATATGTATTGTTGCCTATATAATTACTTCATTTGTTGAATGTGAGAATGTGGAATGTTTGATTGGTGAGATTGATGTAAATATATGTGTCTGTATTTGTATATTTTATTGTATAGAGCTCTCTTTGTGGGGATATGATATATTGTTCATTCCACCATCTAATCAATTTTGGTAAAAATTGTTTATCCCATTCAGTATTTATTCATTTTTATTGTATCCATTTTGTTTTAGTGTCTTCTTTGTCTTGTTGACTTGCTCCAATATATATATAAAAAATAATATAAAAAGAAATGTTTTTTGAAAATCAATTAAAATTCATGAATTCATTTTTTAATAAATATTGTAGTTATGTTTTCCGCTTTGTTGATATGTATTGTTATGTATTGCACTTTCCCCCGATTGAAATTCAGGTGTGGTTGTTATTGTTTGGAGACGTAGTTTCGCTCCTTTAGTATTAGGTGGCAGGTGACATCCTCCTCCCTTGTCCCGAGGGTGGAATTTCCTTCAACAGCCTTTATCAATCTGATGGACGCCATTTTCTTCCCACATATATAGTGCTTAGTGCAAAGAAATGGTAAAAATACTGCACAAGCTGCAGACACTTTAAAATCGGATTACACATTTGAATAACTGTACAAATAAACAGAAATAACTTGCAGAGTGTGCAAATGTGTAAATCATAAAAAAAAAAAAAAAAAAAAAAAAAAAGCAGCTCTGAATACAATACATCCATTACTAGTAAATATCACATGTATATATACATAAACCTGTCATATAAATATAAAAATAAAATATATATACAAGAAATAAAAATATTTAAATGAATAATTATTTGTAAAAAAATATTATACACTACATTACCTATAACAGTAAAGAAAATGCTGGATAGCGTAGGGGATAAAATTACTAATCCCACTCCAGAAAGTGCAACAGTATGGAAATTGATGGATAGCATAGGGGAATCATTTACTATTCCCACTCCAGCAATTGCAACAGTAGGGAAAGTGTTGGATAGCGGAGGGGAATAATTTACTATTCCCACTCCAATGAATGTAACAGTAGGGAAAGTGTTGAATAGCAGAGGGGTTACAATTACTATTGCCACTCCAGTAATTGCAACAGTAGGGAAAGTGTTGGATAGCGGAAGGGTAAAAATTACTTTTCCCACTCCACTGTGTGCACCAGTAGTAAAAGTGTTGGATAGCGGGTGGATAAAAATTACTATTCTGACTCCAGTGAGTGCAACAGTAGAGAAAGTGTTGAATAGCGGGTGGATAAAAATTACTATTCCCACTCCAGTGAGTGCAACAGTAGGGAAAGTGTTGGATAGCAGGGAGGTAAAAATGTATATTCCCACTCCAACAAGTGTAACAGTAGGAAAAGTGTTGGATAGCGGGTGGATAAAATTACTACTCCAACTCCGAGAGTAACAGTAAGGAAAGTGTTGGATAGCAGAGGGGTAAAAATTACTATTCCCACTCCAACAAGTGTAACAGTAGGGAAAGTGTTGGATAGCAGAGAGGTAAAAATTACTATTCCCACTCCAACAAGTGTAACAGTAGGGAAAGTGTTGGATAGCAGAAAGGGGTAAAAATTACTATTCCCACCCCAGTAATTGCAACATTAGGGAAAGCGTTGGATAGTGGGTGGGTAAAAATTAATATTCACACTTCAGCGAGTGCACCAGTAGGGAAAGTGTTGGATAGCAGGGGTGGGGGTAAAACTTACTATTCCCACTCCAGTGAGTGCAACAGTAGGGAAAGTTTTGGATAGTGGGTGGATAAAAATAACTATTCCCACTCCAGTGAGTGCAACAGTAGAGAAAGTGTTGGATAGCGAGTGGGTAAAAATGACTATTCCCACTCCAACGAATGTAACAGTAGGGAAAGTGCTGGATAGCAGAGGGGTAACAATTACTATTCCCACTCCAGTAATTGCAACAGTTGGGAAAGTGTTGAATAGCGGGTAGGTAAAATTTAATATTCCCACTTCAGCAAGTGCAACAGTAGGGAAAGTGTTTAATAGCGGGTGGGTAAAAATGAATATTCCCACTCCAGCGAATGCAACAGTAGGGAAAGTGCTGGATAGTGGGAGGTAAAATTACTATTCCCACTCCTGTGAGTGCAACAGTAGGGAAAGTATTGGATAGTGGGTGACTAAAAATTACTATTCCTACTCCCAACTAATGCAACAGTAGGGAAAATGTTGGATAGCAGGAGGGAAACATTTACTATTCCCACTCCACCAAGTGTAACGGTAGAGAAAGTGATGGTTAGTATAGGGGAATAATTTACTATTCCCACTCCAGCAAGTAGAACAGTAAGGAAAGTGTTGGATAGCGGAGGGGAATCATTTATTATTCCCACTCCTGCAAAATAATTAATATAAATTACCAAATAATTAATTTTTCAAAAATAATTTACCTCCCACCATATTCCCCTTTAAATGACACCAAAATTTCTTAAATATTACAAAATTAACATAATTACTTAACAATTATTTAATTAACCAATAACAATTAACAAACAATTTAAAAACCATCAAAAATAAATTAGTTCACACAATTAACTCTATAAAATAACTTCAAATAAATATTATATAAAAAAAGAATAAACATTTTATTAAAATTAAATTACTTCCCACCCTACTCCCCTATCAACCCACAACCTGCTCCTAAACAAATTACACAATTAACATATTTACCAATTAATTATTAATAATTAATATCCAATTAATAACTAATTGATAACTGTTTTAACACAATTAACAGTACAAAATATTAATTACATAAATATGAAATAAAGAAAATATTAATTAATTAATTATAATTAAATTACTTCCCACCCTCTATCAACCCACAACCCGCTCCGAAGAAAATTACACAATAAACAAATTCCGCAATTAATTTTAAATAATTAATATATCATTAATAACTAATTAATAAAAAAAATAAAAAAATAACAATACATATTATTAATTATATAAATATTAATTAATTAATTATAATCAAATTACTTTTCACCCTCTCCCCTATCAACCCACAACCAGCTCCTTAAACAATTACCAATTAATTATTAATTAATAATAACCAACAATTAATAATTAATAACAAATTAATTAACACAATTAACAATATAAATTATTAAATACAAAAATAGTAATTAATAAAAGTATTACTTAATTAATTTCAATTAAATTACTTCCCACCCTATTTCCCTATAAACCCACAACCCGCTACGGAACGAAAACACAATATTTTGTTGTTTTTTTTAAAATAATAACTTCTACAAAATTAGTAATAAATATAGTATAATTAAATTACTTCCCACCCTATTCCCCTATAAACCCACAACCCGCTACGGAACTAAAATACGCAGAAATTATTTAACATAAAATAAATTATTTCTAAAAATTTCAAACATACATTAAAAAATAAATTATACTTTTAACACATATACTAACATACAGAACACTAAATAAAATCGATATTATAAACAATGATATTTTTACTAACGATATTACTAACTTCGATATTCAGTAAGACGTTATTTCTTGCCTGCATATCGATATTCTTGTTGACGATAATCTTGCAGGTCGATACTCTATCATATCGAGATTTAAACATCGATATTTTGGTATATCGATATTTAAAACTAGATATTATGACTGCATACCGTTTTTTCCGCTGAAATGATTATGCATGTACATTTACTGTAACCCCTCAAATTCCACCCAACTTGTATTCATGCAAAGATAAAGTGCTTAAAGTGACTAGTGCTGAAACCATAAATGGAACATGTTGCATATACAGTCTAAAATAGCATAGAACTTCCTACTTGTTTTCTTTTCCTATTTTTCTTAGCATGAAATTACATAACTCATTCAATAGTATGTGAATATATCCGCCAAAATTAAAGTGACTAAGTGCTATCAGATCCTCCCAGCCAGGACTTGTCGACTAAAGTGCCTAGTGCTAAAAGTGTTTGTGCTAACTGTTACAGATATCTACATTTCACTTCAGATATCACCTCTATAAACTTATTGTAATGTAATGTATTGCTTATAAAGCGCAAACTGCCACTCCCACAGGAGCCTCCTGGCGCTATCAGATAACGAGCTTCAGCAGTAGAGAGTTAGAGCCTAGATAAGTGCAAGGCATGAGTCATCAGATGTTCCATAGATCCATGTCTTTAGGGCCTTTCTAAACTGCACTTCAGCTTCCATTGCTCTGAGTTTATTTGGCATACAGTTCCACGCCCTTGCCCCTAACACAATGGGCGATTTCCCTCCCCTGGTTTTAAGTTTGAAGCCTGGCACTTTGAGCAGGTTAGCTGAGGTGGATCTAAGTGTCCTTATTGTCGTGCATGAAGTAAATCTTCTGGAAAGATATACTGGCCCTAACCGGCGAGTTGCTCTGAAGGTCGTCAAAAGAAGTTTAAACAAAATTCTTTTATGTACCGGGAGCCAATGAAGGGTCTTCAGGGTGGCTGAGGCAGACGTTCTACGGGGGAGCCCTAAGACCAATCTGGCGGCTGCATGTTGTACTACCTGTAGTCTCCTCAGGGTTGCTTTATTAGTCCCTGCCAGAAGGCTATTACAGTAGTAGTAATGTATTGATGGCTCATCTGTCGCAGAAGGTAAATAAATAAATGAATGAATAAAGTGCATCAGGTAAATAAATATCTCAAGGTTTCCAACAACTTAGGGGGCGATTCCGATCCGGGTCGGAAAGCTCTCCGACCGAGTCGGATCCGGAGTGTTTTCCGACCGAGCCGGAGTCCTGCAGTCCGACCGAGCGAGTACGATGCGGCCGTATGCTACCGGACTCGGTTCGGTCGGACTCCTACAGGAGTCAATGGGAGCCGGTCATGCAACACGTACATGGGTTCCCATTGACTGAATGGGTACCTCTCGCACAAGGGCGCCCCCTGCAGTTGGTACGCATCGGTGCCATCTGCACCGTACATGCCTGTGTTGGGGGGACCCTTCGGTCTCCCCCTGTGTCTGAGTCGTAGGGCTGCGGGTGACAGGGGGTCCGACTCGGACCCCCAAAGACAACTTCCTGGACGTTTTGCAAGCTGGACACTCCGAGCTCGCACCGACGCGTGCATTGTACTGGCTCGGTCGTAAATCGCATCCATTGCACGCCACGATTAGCTTACGGCCAAGACGTACGGAGCGGTTCGGACCCAGAAACGACTCGGTCAATGAATTTCCCGTAGCTTGCATCGTACTTGCTCATTCATACAGCTGTACGAGTCGGGCGGAAAACAAGCATACGGCTCGTAGTTTTTCCGGCCGGATCGCGTTCGGTGCACTTCCGACCCAGATCGGAATCGGCCCCTATAGGTGCATACATTTTAGATAAAATAATTTCATCTAGAAGCTGTAATAAAATGCTAATTAAGATCCTGAAACCTATAAAACCATGATGGATAACATGAGTGCAAATAACCTATCAATGAATGCTCAGTTTATATATATATAAATTAATGTAAGTCAAGCCTACCTAAATGCTTTCTGTAACCCGTCCCAACATGCAGAAATTCCAAAGCATGGAATTGTATATACAATGACTTCTTGTATATCAGATTTAGTAAAAAACAAAAACTAACCCAAATATGTGTAAGGCCTTTCAGGTTAATTGAAGTACATGTTTCTTAGTAAGGGAGACATTTTTGACTGAGCAGAATCATTTTTTATCGTTGATTTTTCAGAATGCCAAGTATTGTGGAAGAACGGAATCTACATAAGCCAGTAGAACATGTCAGATAAGTATAGGCAAAAACATATTGCAGCAATCATGGCATTATCGCAGAAAGAGTTACTGCCATTGCTCAATGCAGCCTTCCGATGCTTTAAAGTGTCTTTTCTTTTTCTTTGCAGGTTGTCAGGAAATGGGAGCTGTAGAGAGCAAAGGAGGATGCTGAGCAAATCAGAAAAGCAAAGAACACACTAGAACAGAGGGGTGAGAGGATCAGGTCCCTCCTTGGCCTCCCGCTCAGACTTTAATCACAAAGAGAAGAGGGAAATAAAAATATAGTAATAATAGGTGTCAAAAAGTGAATGAAAGGGAAATGTACCTTGCTTTAAAAACTGCCCTCACACACAGCAAGCTGTGTCATGCTTCATCATAGGGCTGCTAACACACCTCCAGTGTTTACCCAACACTGGAGGTGTAGCAATAAGGAGGGGAAGACAATACAACATACAGTGTGAAATCAAGGGTGAGAAATGGTGCAGAAAAAGTGATGTAAAAGCTGGTCTCAGGGAATCCTTATTACAGTTTTATTATTAGGTCCCCTGTCCAGGATTAAATAATATAGAGAAATTAGTGGATGCTAGGTAGAGGAGCTTATAATGAGACTCCACCTGCTCCACTCCCCACCCCCATATGTATGGACCGTACACCCCACCCCCCCGGATGTACGGACCATACCCCCCCACCCGCGTATGTCCGCACCGTACCCCAGGCGTACCCCAATCCTTGCGTATGTGCGGTTCGTACATACGGGGGTGGGGGGTACGGTCCGTACATACGGGGGGTGGGGAGTACGGTGCAGACATACGCAGGTGGGGAGTACGGTCCATACATACAGGGGGTGGGGGTATGGTCCGTACTTACGGGGGTGGGGGGTACGGTCCGTACATACGGGGGGTGGGGGGTACAGTGCGGACATACGGGGGTGGGGGGTACGGTGCAGATGTATGCGGGAGGGGGGAGGCTGGGGGGCCGTACAACTTGTACCCCGGGCACAAGTGTACTCGGGGTAGGGGTCGTACAAAGTTCGCTCCGTACGGGGCCTTTTCCATGCGCTTGTGTTTTTGGACGAAGCAAAAACCAAAGGAAATGATGGACGGAGTGTTGAACATTGCAAACACTCACCCCCAGTCAACTGATCTGGGTTTAATCCATCACTGTTATTTAGCCCACTCTGCCACCCCAGTTCAGACATGGCCATATGCAAATCAGTCTGACCCTGTGCCTCATGGGAACAGTCCAGCCCGAACTGCCAAGCCATGTCTTCCCTGGACCGGAAACAAGCTTCCTCGGACCGGTTTCTGGCATTTCAGCCGTCTTCAGCCAGGCTTGCTTGAATCCAGTGGCAAAGTGAGCAAGGGACTCACGTCTGAGCATACCCTGCCAACTTATGGCGAACAAAGCAAAAACCAAAGGAAATGTTGGACGGAGTGTGTTTTTGGACGGGCGGTACATGATCGTACTTGCGTGCTCGGACTTCAGTTTTACGATTTGTATGTAAAACTGTCCGGGGACGTCTCGTAGACTTTTCCCGAAGCGACTCGTATGTATTTTTCACGTACGAATCGTACTTCGCCGTTTGTACGGGACTTGTACGATTCATACATAAAGAAATACGGATACGAGTCGTAAGGTAATTTTTTTTAATGGATCGGAATCGGCACCTAAGTGTTGGTGCCCCTTGCCTTATTCAAGTCAAAAACAAGCTTTATTCAGTATATAATAAATATCCATAAAAGCATTCTACATAATAAAACATTTCTTTATTTTACGTTCCCCTTTTTCCCCCCTCATAAGAAGATTTATTAAAAAAAGGATACATATTTCATTTTTGCTGTATAAACCCCATATTATTCAGTAACATTTCATGGGGGACATAGAATTACAATAATTTTAAAAAGGTACTTGAAATAAAACCCAAACATATGATCAACTAATCAGTCTCATAGACAAGTGATTCCAAATATGAGAGCATTTTCCTTTGCTTGATTGCTAATTGAATGAAGGAAATTACAGCATTACACATCGTAACATGCTCTAATTTACATATAAAATAAAAAGTGGTTTTATAGGAGTACAACTTATTGGAAATAAAAAGTGGGCGCAGAATTGATTTCCTAATATCCCTGTAGAAGTTACAAAACAGTATAAAGTGCAATGTGCTTTGGGCAGATTTACCATCGCAAGGGCACATTGGAAGGTTTGCACTCCAGTTGCCCATCTTAGGAAATGCTATCTGAAAATGCTATGTTCGTAGCCTTAGTCTAGTCAGATAAAATCTGTGTTGGGTATTCCTAATAAATATAAGATAGGGTTGGGTGCCCAATGAAAAGGGACCTTCAAAGTATAATTTGACAATAGATTTAGTACATAGCCCTGCTTCCCTTTTTATCTTCCTAGACCCGAGGAGTCTCTCTTTAAGCTCCCCCTTACTACAATGCTCAATAATCATTGGGTCTTTAAAAACAGAATTCACGTTACACTCAATCAGAAGATCATGGACGTATTTTAACCATGGTATCTTCTTCGAGTAAACAAGACTGAGGCAATCATATATTATTTCCTTGGTAAAATGGGTTTCTGCCTTATTCATACTTAACGTAAACAAAGACACAATTAAAAATAATAATAGTGCATAGAACCTCCAATCACTCTGATCACACTATTAAAATCATGGGGGGCACTCATACTCCCCATTGAATCTCGGGGTTCGGGTGCTTAATATCTCGTGAATTTAGTTAATGCCCCAGTCATAAATGAATGATGTTTATCAGTTCAACATAACATGATGAGTCCCCCCTTCCCCTTGCCCCCACCCGAGTTTACGACCCTAATCCTGAATCCTTCTATAGCACTACACACACCGGGAGCAGTCTGGTTGTTGGTTACGCTCCCTAACCGAACCCTTATCTAACCAAAGAGAACAACTGTTGAAAGTGTT
Source organism: Triturus cristatus (assembly GCF_964204655.1). Classification (NCBI taxonomy): domain Eukaryota; kingdom Metazoa; phylum Chordata; class Amphibia; order Caudata; family Salamandridae; genus Triturus; species Triturus cristatus. Next base: position 449,292,217 of record NC_140594.1, read on the forward strand.
ATCCGGCGCCCCCGAGGCGTGGCCCTACCTAGCGTGCCCTGAAGAGTACTGATGAGGCAGCAATGATGAGCACTACGCGCAGGAGGCGGTTACGCCCGGAAAACACGGAACGACCCCACTTGAAGCGCATAGCGTTGCATACCAGACATACTCAGGCACTCGACGGCTTGGGGAGCACGCCGCTGGGGGGACGATAGCGCGCTGAGTACCGCGCTTATGGAGCTGAATTGCGAAGCTGTGCACTGGGCTCGTCGGATTTAAACGCTGGCATATATGTCTTTGTGAGCTATACTGCAACCTCCTTGCCGCGCTCCAGCCTACACCATGAACAGGACACCAGTACTCCGCTGCCCCGGAGACCTTGGCATTTGGGGGTAGACTCGATGCCTTGCGCGACTCCCCCTACGGGCCTGGGTGTCAACCGAAGACGCCACATTGTGGGCTGGAACACAGCGCCATCTTCTCTTGCAGGTACTGCGCTTCAGATGCACCACAACAAAATACAGAAAAGCACCATAGATCTACTTTTACACGATGTACGCACCTGATTTCTATACAAATGTTCGCCTGTGTATCGCCGCCGGACCTCCGGGTTGCCGGCTGAATGGCTGTGTCTTACCACCCGGACATGTGTATCTTTGTCTCGCTGACCCGATACTTTGATTAGTGAACGTACATTGTAAAAATGATGCAACTGCGGTTAATAAAGGTTTTCAAAAAAAAAAAAAAAAAAAAACATGACATGATGAGAGTTATTACAATGTTAACTCTCCAGTATACGATGATAAAATCCATCTGCGAGCACTGATTAGTGCAAACAAACTTGCAGACGACACATTCATCCAAGCTACTAGTGCCAAAGAGTTACCGAGTTTATATAAGTCTCAAACTCGAAATGGCGGGGGAGTAGAACAGATTCCTATTAGCACTCTCTGTAAAGGAAGCGGAAAGACTCATTAAAGTAGCCCCCTTCTTTATGACAATAGAGGCCTTCTTTTTAGTTGTTATTGAGGGGAAAACCTAAAAATATATTTGAAATGGCATAATCCCTTCTCGTGTTTAACACTTGCCCAAAGTGATGATAATGAAAATATACATAAAAACAGGTCCTAGACCACACGTCTATTGCTAAAGGCAGGACCGTTTTATGAAATCTTTCACTGACTTGAGTTTGACAAGAAATGTCACGTGTTTTTTGACACACTCTCGTGATTAAAAGCCCTTTTGGTCTAGCCCGCAATATCGTATAAAAAATATATAGAAGGACAGTCTCTACGCACGGAGATAATTGACCTCTCTCTCCATGCTCCTTATTGGCTCTTAGATAATGGTGCCTCTACAAAATTATTAGAGACGATCTTCAATGACCAGCGGCACGAAAAACCGCTGCGTTTATTTTACCTCCTCTGCCATAATTAACTCACTCACTAGAGCGCCCCTACACAGACTTACTGCTTGCGAGGTAAGCTGTTTTCGACCATTATCGTCTCTCTGGTACGCCGCGTAGAACACTTCTCCGTGTTCATAACGGCTCTCTTGAAGAGACGAGGCCACGCCTCCAAAATGCGTTGTGAACCATGTGGGCAGCGTCGGTCTAGCCGGAAATACTGGAACACAAGAACACTATCCATTCCACACTATAGGGTGATTGTAGAATACAGTTTTGTCCACAATCTACTCGATTTCAAGACAACTTTATCCGAGTAATGATCCCCTCTACCCTGTCCATGTGGTCTTATTACCTTATTACTAATACTAATAACTTTTATGTGACTATGTGGCCTATTAATCCCTACATTTAAATAAAAGTAAGAGATACATAAAACGCTCTGCCTGTCAATAGGGAGCTTATGTATAGAACTAGTATGGTTCTGTTGATAATGTCTTTGGCTGGTATTTAAGGGGAATAATACTTCTTTGAACCCCAAAACTACGGCAAAAAACAGGGGGGGACAAGGGCAGTCAATTTAATTTGAACAATCCTGTATCCCTACTTTAATACATTCAAGTGCATTCAATTTAATTTGAACAGTCCTGTATTTTTACTTTAATACATTCCAATGTAACCCATCTCTAAATCAGCTGTTCCTGACTATGAGAGATACATTAAACTTCCAGTTGCCAACAGGCTCCCTATGATGTTTCATGGGTTATTGAGACTATTCCAGGGGATGTCATCATTCAATCCCCTGGAAAAGTTCTGTACCTTATAAATTCACTTTTGCTCTCTAATAAACAATGCTCTTTCTGGATTTCCCCCATTCATGTTGATGTTAGGTTTTTCGATTACTGTCCAAGAAAAGTCCTCAGCTGAGTGCTTTTTCTCCATGAAATGGGCTGTCAGTTTGCTCACATTCCATTGGCATCTTAATGTGGGTCTATGCTCCATGATTCTTGTTTTTACCTTTCTGGTGGTCATTCCCAGATACATTAAATCACATGGGCATTTCAACATATAGATAACAAAGGAGGAATTACAATTAGTATGTCTCCTTTGCTCCCAGGGATGAGTTAATCCAACATCTATTGCCTTTGTGTTGATTGTCAAGTGGCAAACATCACACATTCCACATCTTGTGTGAACAGTAACTGGGGGAAGGAACCCCATCGGATTTCCTTCTCCTGTGCCCACCTGTGTCCTGTTATTTACTCTCGGTCTTGTATGTACCATGATATCTTTGATACTCTGACTCTTTTTAAATGAAAAGAGGGGTTTATCCAAAGACAAGCCATTGGAATTTAAAATTTGCCAATGATGTAGGATGATCTTTTGAATGCTCCTTGAGACTACTAAAAGTAGTGACACAAACCGTTCTCTCCAGAGATGATTTTTCATTGACCTCTAGGAGTGCTTCTCAATGGCAATTGATTTCTCTTTTCTTTGCCCTTTTCACCACCCGTGGGGGGTAATATCTTTGTAAAAGTTTCTTTTGGCGGGACTCTGCTTCTTCCCGGAAGTCAATTGTATTGGAACAATTGCGCCATAGGCGCAAAAATTGTCCCACCGTGAGACTTCTCCCTTAGGGATTTGGGGTGGAAACTTTTAAATGAAAGTAAACTGTTCCTGTCTGTAGGTTTGTGGAACATTTTCGTACTTAAACCACCTCCCTCTGGAAAGATCGTCAAATCCAGGAATGGTAAACAATCTTTGGTGATCGTGGAGGTAAAAAGAAGGAGGGGATCTCTGCTGTTGAGCCAACCCAAAAAGTTATCCAGTGGCTCTCTCGCCCCCTTCCACACCAGGAGGACATCATCTATAAAACTCCTCCAGACCTTGATATGATGGAACCAGGGGCCCCCATGGGTGTAGATGTGTTGGTCCTCAAATGCGGACATGTACAGCCCAGCCACACTTGGCGCAAAAACACTCCCCGTGGAGGTACCATGGGTCTGGAGGTAAAAGGTTCCTTGGAACTCGAAAAAGTTTTTTGTTAAGGCAATTTCAGCCAGACGTAGGATAAAAGGTCTGGGCATGGAATACTCCCAATCCATTGCATACAAGATGTCTTCAACCACTCTCAGTGTCTCCATTTGTGGTATATTCGCATACAAGGATTCCACGTCCCAACCTATCAGAAAGTCTTCAATGGGATTGAAGTCCAAATCCTTAAGTAATAACAGGACCTCAGTAGTGTCCTTCAGATAAGCTGGTCTTGATTAAACTATCGATTTGAAAAAGAAGCCACAAAATTGTGACAGGGGCTCCAGTAATGATCCCATACCTGAAACAATAGACCTCCCTGGTGGGGGCCTAGTTGGTTTATGGACTTTTGGGAGAGTGTAAAAATATGGAGTTATTGGTTGGGGTTGACAAAGAAAACTTCCCTCCTTTTCTGAAATCCATTCATTCTGCACGGCTTCTTCCATCACCGATATTATTTCTTTCTTGATGGTCTCAGTTGGATCCTGTCTCAACTGCCTGTAATTTCTTCTGTCGGCCAATAGTCTCAGGCATTCAGTTTCATACGCAGTTCTACTCTGTAACACCGTAGCTCCCCCTTTATCAGCCTGTTTTATCATCAGATTTTCATTATCTCTGAGTTCCTTCAATGCTCTTCTTTCTTTTTTAGAAAGATTCATGAAAGTTGTATTCCTCTCTTTTGAAAGCGTTTCCACTTCATGTGTTACTCTCTGTTCGAAGGCCTCTATTTCCACAGGAAGTTGTCCGAAAGAAGGAGTAAACTTGGACTTTAGGCGGAAGTTAGTATCCCCCCTCTCTGTATCTTCCATGATCTGGTTATCAAAGAAGACTTTCAAATGGATATTACGAAAAAAACTTGCTAGCTCTTGTCTTATTTTAAAGTTGTCTGGTGTATTAGTGGGTACGTATCCCAGACCCTTCTCTAAGACCTCAACTTGTGTGTCTGTCAATTCTATATCCGTTAAATTGATGACAAGGGAGATCATTCCCGGCTCGTCCCTGGGGTTGGTTCTTTGGCCATACTCCTGGTCACTCTCTGTTCATTTATTCATTTATGACTGGGGCATTAACTAAATTTACGAGATATTGAGCACCTGAACCCCGAGATTCAATGGGGAGTAGGAGTACCCCCGATGATTTTAATAGTGTGATCAGAGTGATTGGAGGTTATGCACCATTATTATTTTTGATTGTGTCTTTGTTTACGTTAAGTATGAATAAGGCAAGGGGCACAAACACTTAATATGTCACATGTCTTTTGTTTTTTTCATCTGTACAGGTTCCCCTTCACATGCGAAGGGCTCCATGAAAGGTGACACCCACTTTTTACTTTTGAACTTATAGAAGGGAGGGGGAGCACCCAGGGTCACAGAGGTGAGAGTCCTGAGGAAAGCCGGGGCATTGTCAATTGCCGGCTGAAACATGTTGACACCCATGCAGAGTGGAGCAGGTGGAGTCTCATTATAAGCTCCTCTACCTAACATCCACTAATTTCTCTATATTTTGTAATCCTGGACAGGGGACCTAATAATAAAACTGTAATAAGGATTCCCTGAGAACAGCTTTTACATGACTTTTTCTGCACCATTTCTCACCCTTGATTTCACACTGTATGTTGTATTGTCTTCCCCTCCCTATTGCTCCACCTCCAGTGTTGGGTAAACACGGAGGTGTGTTAGCAGCCCTATGATGAAGCATGACACAGCTTGTTGTGTGTGAGGGAAGTTTTTAAAGCAAGGTGCATTTCCCTTTCATTCACTTTTTGACACCTATTATCACTATATTATTTTTCCCAAATCAGAAAAGCAGCCGATGAACAGGAACCCGCAGGGGGATATCGAACGCAATGTGAAGGTGCCCTGGAAGCATAAAGGTGAGCGAGACGAGGATGGAAGACAGCATGCGTGACAACTAGAATGCAAAACAATCTTCCACCCAGAAGGCCAGCTTTATGCTGGAAGTGCTCCGTTTGTGAGGATATCGTCTGTGAAAAGGTTGCAGCAACCAAGGGGCATGGAGGTGACCAGTAGGCTCTCATGTACAATCCACACTCTACTATACTCCTTCCAATGTACCTGGTTGTGGGCCCCCAGGGGGGTGGGTGGCTGCACTTAGGGGGATTGGCATGCACAAGGTGGCAGGCACTGCATGGTGCCTGTCACATTCTGCATGCCGATGCACAACATGTATTTCTTACATTGCGGCAGGTGCTGCTGACAGCACCGCCCGCTGCAATGTAAGAAATGTGGGATGCGACTGCCAGGGTGGTGGGCGCATCCTAATTGCCATAGCGGGACCGCCGCACCTCTGGCAGTCAGTCCCGTGTACTGTTATGGTTTGTCCACCCGCCATCGTAATAGACCCCATAGTTGTAATAGAATGAAGAAAAGTAGTGTACGAATGCATCCCATTGTTAAATGCAAATTCAGTCTCCCATAAAAACATGTTCCAATCTAAGGAGGAGTGTAATAGCTGACACTGCAACTATTGCTAAAGGCATTGGTTCACCCTCTTAGTTTGACCATCCGTTTGTGGGTGATGGCTAGATGATAGATGGATATCGATCTGTAACATGGCACCCAACTTTTTCCAAAATGTTGCCACAACTGGGGATTATGGTCAGAGACTACAACAGACGGTAGACCATATAGGTGCACAATGTGCGGTAAGAACACTGTGGTTAACTCTTTAGATGTAGGTAATTCCTTCATGGGAATGAAATGGGACATTTCAGTTATCATATCAACAACCACTGGAATAATGGTGAATCCCTGTTCAGTTTTTGAGTAATTCCCCAATAAAGTCCACTGAAATAGAATGCCAAGGAGCAGGAGGAGTGAGCATTGGAGTTAGCAGGCAGGCAGGTGGCTGATGGGATCTCTTGCTTTGTGCGCAGGTATGACATTTCTGTTCATATTGCTTAGCATCGTTTGACAGTGTGGGCCACCAAAAATACCTTCTAAGGAGTTCAATAGTCTTTGAGTCCCTGTATGACCAATGACCAGTGAGTATGTTTGAATGACACCATTCCAGAGCTTCCTGCTCTAGCGGTACTGTAGGGATAACTAAACCCCCTTGTATGTATAGGACATTCTGTTCTCTCAGCCTCTTATATGTTTGTTCAAGGACTTCCACCTCTTTTGATTGTTGGGACCTTAATGCTTCATTAGTGAACTTTTCTTCAGAATACAGTGCACCTAAAGTGCGTTCCTTGGCTATGATGAGTGGATGATCAATCGGGGTTTCAAGAGAGTCATAACCCAAACGTGAGAGAGTATCAGCCTTCCTAAGTTTCTTCCCCGCCTGGAACTGTATTACAAAACCAAATTCACTAAAGTATTGGGTCCATCGCAATTGCTCACAGACAATACACAAGCTGATTTTAAAAAACTGCAGATATCTGTGGTCTATAAGAACTGTGACTGTGGGTAATGCTCCTAACAGATACTGCTGCAACTCTTCAAACTCCCTCTTTACTGAAAGCAGCTCTCTGTCTCCTACTAAATAACTTTGTCCTGTGAGACTTAGTTTATTGGGAATTATTATTATTATTATTATTAAGACTTATATAGCGCGCAGCTACCCTGGGGCATCCCGGCGCTATGAACAGTGCATCAACCGTGGAACCATGGAGTGAAGCTAGCGACTCACCGGGGAAACAAATGTGTTTTCAGGTATTTGCGAAAACGCAGGGTACAGGTCTCAGCGCGAAGTTTTAATGGGAGGGAGTTCCAGAGCATTGCTGTATGCACAGAGAATCGCCTCCCTCCCGTGCGTGATCTTTTTACTCTCGGGACCTGGAGCAGACATCTCTGGTCCGACCTCAGAGCTCTATTCGCTTTATAAGGTACTACCAATCTCCCTAAAAGAGGGGGCCCACCGCCCTGAAAAGTTTTATGGGCGATGGACAGTGCCTTGAACTGTACTCTCTCCCGCACCGGTAACCAGTGCAGTGCCTTGAGAGCGGGTCTGGCGGATTCTGTTCGGGGGGTACCCATAAGGAGTCTAGCTGCCGCGTTTTGCACCTGCTGAAGCTTGTTAAAAGTCGATTCAGGGGCGCCCAGAAACAGACTGTTGCTGTAATCGAGGCGGGATGTTATCAAACCCTGAATCAACAACTTCCTTGATGGAAAAGGAAGAAGCGGAAGAATTTTCCGCGCAGCCCGCAGCAGGGCAAAACAGACTCCCGCAGTTCTTTTGGCGTGAGTTCTAAGGGAAAGATCTTGCTCCAGCCAGACTCCTAAGCTCTTGATCTCCTCTTTCATGGTTGGGAAGTCACCCATACAGCTTGGCCAACATGAGGGTGGCAGTGATGGCACTTTGTTTCCAAGCAGCATGATCTCTGTTTTAGAGCCGTTCAGCTTCAGGGCTGAGCTGCTCATCCAGGTGTAGACGTCCGCCAAACATGAGTGCAACAAGTCAGGGTTCTCCACCAGTTGAGGAAGAGCGACCACCAGCTGGGTATCATCAGCATAGCTGATGATTTTGATGTTATAAGGGGTCACCACATCCTCCAGGGGGGCCATGTAGACATTAAATAATGTCGGGCTCAGGGACGAGCCCTGCGGCACCCCCCACTGGAGAGAAATAGATGGAGACTTGTTGCTTCCTTCCCAGACCTGATAGGAGCGGTCTTCCAGAAATGAACAGAGCCATTTCAGGGCGACACCTGTCACACCCACCCCTGACAGCCGTTGGGTCAACACCTGATGGTCAACGGTGTCGAATGCCGCACTCAGATCCAGGAGGATCACTGCCACTGATCCTCCCGAATCTAAGATGCGCCTCGATTCCTCAACGACCGCCAAGAGGGCCGTGTCGGTGCCATGGCCGGGACGGAAGCCGGTCTGCGAGTCTCGGAGCAGACCATTTGACTCAAGGAAGTTGGACAGTCGATGGTTGGCAAGTTTCTCAGCAATTTTGCTGAGACCTGGCAACAGAGAAATGGGCCTGAAATTGGCCAGCTCTGTCGCGTCGAGGTTAGGTTTTTTTAGGAGAGCCTTGACCACGGCTTTTTTCCAGGTGGGTGGCACCAAACCACGAGAGAAGGAGGCATTGATCAAATTCGTAATGGGGCCGACCACAGCGATTGCCGCTTGTTTTAGAATTTTAAAGGGGACAGGGTCCATGGGGGAACCACTTTTTATAGAAACTATTGCTTTTAATGTTTCACTTTCTGAAACTGGGCCGAACATGTCAAGGGAGAAGGGACCCTCTTTTATCCCCGCAGGGAGGGGTTCTTCTTGAATCCCATGAGATGTAGCCACCTGGGGTAAAGAGTCTAGTATTTTTACAATTTTAGAGTGGAAAAAATTAGCCAACTCCTTACACCTCTCAGGGTCACGGGTGACTGCTGGCTCAGGGACTTTTAGCAGTTCTTGCACCACTTTAAAGGTCTCCCTGGAGGAGTTTGAGGCAAGTTGTATTCGCTCCTCAAAAAATTGTGCTTTTGCCAGGCGGAGGGCCGCTTTATAGGCTCTCATGGCTGCCCAGTAATCCTTACGCCTGGCAAAGAAACAGAATGTAAACACCTGGATGACTTGTCTATTTGAGAATGCACTCCCCCTATTGCTACTTGAGAAGCATCAGCACCTATAACAAATGGCTGGGATGGATCTGGGTGTTTCAATATTGGTGCATTGGTAGACACCCTTTTCAACCCTTGAAAAGCCTCTTCCACTTTGGTATTCCATTGGAATTTTACTCCCTGACACAGAAGCCTAGTGATAGGAGAAGCAAAGCTGAAAAGTCTTCAGTGAAGCGTCTATAAAAACTAGCAAACCTAAATACCTTTGCTCTTCTTTTACCAACTGGAGCGACTTCCATTGCACAATGACTGATACCTTTTGAGAGTCCATGCTCATCCCTTTTGGGGATAACACAAATCCCAAAAAGGTAACCTTAGATGTCTTGAATTCACATCTGTCCAATTTTACAGACAGCTTATTGTCCCTTAATTTCTCTAGGACAGCTTTGACATGTTTTGCATGCTCTGCCACAGGCGACGAATAAATTCAAATATCGTCTATGTAAACAATGACACAAACATCTAACAATTATCTCAGGACTCCATTAATGAATAATTGAAGGCAGCAGGTGCATTACAGAGGATGAAGGGTGTAATCAGGTATTCGTACAGCGCAGATTTGGTGCACAAAGCGATTTTCCTTTTGTCACCTCCCTGTACTCTTACCAAATGTTATACCCCTCTTACATCGTATTTGGTGAAGATTTGTCTATGAAGTGATCAAGAAGTGATTATATTAATGGCAAAGGGTATTTATTTGCAGTCATGTCATTAAGGGACCATTAGTCAATGCAAAGAGGAGAGGTAGCTGGTGAGCGAGAGGGTCTAGTAAACCCAATTTGGAGCATTTCATCCAAATATTCTCAGAGGTAAATGTTTTCTTTTTCAGTTAAGACATGGATTATACTTCATGGAATGTGTGCTCCAGTAACTAAGTCAAATTGACAATCATATGGTTAATGAGGAGGAAGGGAAGAGGCCTTTTTTTGTCAAACACCTCTGCCAAGTTTTGATAACACAGAGGTAATTCGGGTCCAAGTGTTTTGGTAATTGCAGCAATCTCCTTCATACTTTATGTCCTTTGTGTACAATGCTTATCACAGAAATGGGAACAAATAGAAAGAGTATGATTCCTCCAATTAATGTCTGGATTGTGCTTCAGAAGCCAGGATATTCCAAGTCTTGCCTGGAACTGAAGTCATTGAATCAATTCAAAACAGACACATTCTCAATGAAAATCTTGCATTATGAACAGAGATCACCAGTGGCATGAGTTATTGGACCTGACTTGATGGCACCACCATTAATGGTTTTCACTTCATCTACACACTCCTTGGTCACAAAAGGGATGTTCATTTGTTTGGCTCAATGTAAGTCCATAAAGTTCCCTGTACCTACTGAATCTATCATGATCAGTACTTCTGTGGAATGCTCACCCCATGTGACGTGGGTGCTGAAGAAGGAATGTTGATGAGGACACAAGGCTGTGTCTCGTGCTAAAGTGTGGAAGACTATTAGACATAAACTACCCAAAGCACTTGTCTCAACAGGCTTCAAGAACTCTAGCTTCCTGTGTCTCCTCTTCTCTCAGGTTTCACAGGACAGTCATTCAGAAAATGTCCTTGTTTACCGCAATATAAACATATTTACTTGTCCCTGCGTCTCTGATGCCCATCATCACTTAAATGTCCCTAAATACTACCAATATGCATTGGTTCTAGCTCTTCGAATGTCTTTTCAGGCTCTGTTCTTTCCCCTTCATTTATAAGTACTCTTTTGTCAGAATGCCCTTTCTCTCTACGTCTCTCACTTAATCTGAGATCCGGTTTTACTACTAGGTCAAAGAGAGCACTACAAGATTCAATAGGGTCTACAACTTGGGCTGATAAATCCTTTAGGTCATCTTTAAGTCCTCTATAAAATAAAGCACCGCATTTGGCTTCTGGACATCCGGCTCCTGCAACAAGTCTGTTGAAACTAGAAATATAATTCATAAGGTCTTTAGTGACTTGCTTCAAGTTCAACAGCTCTGAATCTACAGACTGCATAAAAGAATGGTGATTCAAAAGTCTTCTGAACTCATCCTTAAAGGTGGGGTAATCAATAACAAAATGTCTTAATGTTCAAGAAGGGGAATAGACCATGTGGCTGCAGTACGACCTAAATAAAATAAGACAAAGGCTACCTTAGCCTGTTCCGTGGGTAAACACGAGGCCTTGCACATAAAGTGCAACTAACACTGATTAATAAATGTAGCAAATTTTGTGGGATCCACTGTAAACCATTAAGAAGATGCCAAATGAATTGCAGGAGTAGTAGTAACATGAATGACTGGAGTTTATGTCCCTGAGGAAGAGGCCGAAGAAAACAAGTTTCCAGCAGCCCCCTGACTTGTCCCAGGAGTCGGATTAGAGATACTTCTCTGCTGCATTGTATCTACTCTAAGTGTAAGGGCTTGAGTTTCCTTATGTAGATCCCCTATCATTTTTTTTGTTTGATCTATTTTATTAAAGGTTTTTTCTGTTTTGTTTTGTATACATGAATACAAAATAGCACAGTGTCAGGAAAAGCACCACAAAGAACCAATAGATGGTCATAAATTCCTGATAATGAAACAACAATATAGCTACTTGGTTACATTGTAAAGCATACACAGTGTAGGTAATAACATTTAATATATTCCGTTAACTATAGCATTTTCCTCCCATAATCAAAGAGTCTGAACGACTGCATTGCGGTGCACCGTATCTGCAACATAGACAACATGCAACAGGTTACGTAATCATGCGTCGTATGACTTCACTCTGCCATATCACATAGATCACTGCATAGATTCAAACTTTTATATAAAACACCAAACTTGGTAAAAAACGTATCAGGGAAGGGGAAGAAAGGGAAGCAAGAGCCACAGAAAGGGAGGAAGGGGAATCAAGGTCTCCCAACGACAGAGAGCAGGGTCTTTACAGCTACTCTAAAAGTTCACCCTCAGACTGTTGAGAATTAAGATCGTCTAGTGAAGGGAGTAGGTGTTACAGTCAATATATCAACATTCCATTTGGGACATGGGTCTACTAAAGCCAGTCTCATTAGCCATCAGGAAGGGGAACATCTAAAGGACCCTCCAGCACAAGCAGCCGCTGCAGTGCACACAGCATAGTATTCCATTCAGTGGAGATGGGAAATTTGTGCAAGCCCAGCGTATCTTCTTGTATCAGGGAGACCGATTCAGCCCTCGCCCAGTTCAGCATGGAGAGGAACCAGGCTTGCATCAGAGGGGACTGCTCAGACTTCCACTTACGAGTAATCAAATGCTTAGCCACAATAAAGCCCAGATCAAGAAACCTGGTGGATGCGTGATGCTTTTTATTTCTGGAAAACACGCCAGTGATGCATGACTCCCATGTCCTCGGCACTTCTCTATCGGTGCAGGTGTTTAACGCATCTAGCACCCCCTCCCAGTAGAGCTGCAGAGCAGGGCATGACCAGAGCATGTGTAAAATATCTGCATCTACCACCTTGCAGCGTGGACAGCACTCATCTTGTCTGTTAAAATACAGATTGATTTTATCCGGGGAGAGATATGCCCGATGCACAATATAAAATTGAATTAACTTAAAACTGACATTTCTGGGGACTTGATTAGGGCTTTCCAGGACCATAGACCATTCCTTTTCTGAGTAAGGCCTCCCTCGGTCTGCCTCCCATTTATCTTGCAATGGCGTTAAGTCCGCCAAGGTATCCCCCCTGATCGAGTCTGTGAACCATTTCACCAAGTGGCATCCTGTGCCCATGAGGTGCACCTACTGCAAACAGGAAAGACCACACAACCGTGTTGAAGGCCTTCTCCAAGTCCAGCATGACACAACCGGCCGTTGGCCAGTCTACAGTAGTACAGCTCATCACCCTTAGCAATCGCCGAATGTTAAGCGACGTGTTGCGAACCGGTACAAACCCATTCTGGTCCGGTTGGACCAGTTGAGGAACCAACTGCCCCAATCTACTAGCCAGGATGCCTGCTAGTTTCTTATAATCCTCATTCAGGAGTGCCAGGGGACGACAGGCCCCCACGGAAGTAGAGTCAGGGAGTGTAATCAACGTAGCCTCCATCATTGAGGCAGGGAGGGCAAGAGACTCAAGCGCCTCCGTGTATACCCGGAGCAGCTGGGAACCCAGGGGTTCCGCATATGCTTTATAAAATTCATGGGGGAGACCGTCAGGACCAGGGACCTTGCCGGATGGCAAAGTCCTCATTGCACCTCGCACTTCATCGAACGTTAGTGGAGCAACTAGGTCAAATCACTGGTCCGGTGACAAGACTGGAAACGGGAGTCGCCCTAAAAATTGCTGAATCGCATCTTCCGAGGACTGCGGACCAGCTCTTTATAGCTGCGTGAAATGAGTCGTCAGTTCCCTATGGATTTCAAACCATGTGAATCTAGCTTCTCCACCTCGAGAACGAAGAGCCATAATCTGTCTACCCGATTGCTTCTGTCTAATAAGCCAGGCAAGCAGAGGCCCGGAGCGATCCGCTTTGCCGTGTACTGACACAGAGTGCGTTGCATAGTTAAGGAAGCACTTTCATTCAAGAAGTTCAGCGTGTCTCATTTGCGCTGTCTTCAAATTGGCCAGTCCCCCAGCATCTGTAACAACCCTAGATTCCAACGGCAACAATTACCTCAACCAAGTCCGAGGCTACCTGTTGTCTCATCCCATAGCTCAACCCCAAGCATTTCCCCCTCAGGGTGACTTTCATAGCCTCCCACTCTACTAGTACAGAGAAGGCAGTCCCCGTGTTAAGTTCAAAATACTCTCTGATTGCCTCACCAACTGCCTCCCGAAACACAGGGTCTTCCAAGAGAGCCGGTTGTAGCCTCCATGTGGGAACACCTGGGACCCCTCCCTCCAAAGCAAGCACTACACAATGGGGGTTGTGGTCGGAGTGTGTGCGCCCCCAATACTCCGATTTTAAAACATACGGGAGAAGACAGGGGACCCAAAGAACCTGTCCAGCGTGACATGTAAATTATGAGGTGCAGAGAAAAAGGAATATATCCTCTCCCCTGGGTGATGGTGCCACCAAACATCAATCAGATCCCAACCCCGCGTCCATCCATCCAGTGCCACAGAATTAATCGCAGCGGCCATGGTCCTAAGTGGGGGGAAGGATCTATCGACCCCTACGTCTAAGACATTGTCAAAATCCCCCCCCAACAACCACGGAATCTCACACCACCTCCCCAAAACAAGAGACCGCTGATAAAAAAACTGACCCTGGCCCACATTCGGTGCATACACATTCCCCAGTAATACAGGACATCTATCCAGTTTACCCTTCACCAACACATATCTGCCCTCCTGGTCTGCGTGAGTCTTGTCTACTGCAAAGGGTGTCCAGGGGCGTATCCAGATAAGGCCCCCCCTAGCAAACAGGGAGTAAACAGTAGTATATATTTTACCTCTCTATCTACGCTGCAATCGGGCAACCTCCGTTACATTCAGGTGAGTCTCCTGCAATAACGCTATTTATGCATTGTCGTGGTTTAAATAGGAATACACTGCATATCGACCGGAAGGCGTGTGGAGGCCCTGGCCATTCCAAGTAAGTATTATGTGACTCATGGCAAAATGAAGAAAAGCACGCCATAATGGACCTGAAACCCTCTGCCCCAGTTTTCGCTGTGCAACAGACTTATGTGCCCGTCAACATTTTCAATACCGCCCCACCGGGCTCCTGCAACAGAAAGGAAATGGGAAATACTAACCGGGGAAGGAATAAACAATATAAGGGCAACCCCCAAAACAGCAGGGAGTCGTCCAAATACAACAGACAGTGACATAGCTGCCTGTCCTACTGGCTCCGATAGGTTATGGAGAGCAGGGGAGTGTGACACCAAGCAGGGTACATTCTTGAAGTACCCATCCAAAGAACAATCTGTAAGCATTGCCATTGTGCTAACCCAGAGTATAAAAACAGGAACATCAATATCCCCAGGAACTTTTTGACCGATGCCCTCCCAACTGCTTAATAGCACACACAATGACCCCAGAAGACATCAGGAGTCCACCACAGCAAAGCAAATAACTGCACACGACAATGTGCTTTTAGATCAGTCAGTTTCATACGACACCATCAGCTGTTTGGGGTGTAACGTCCAGGATTCTCATAGATGCTTTGTCGGAAGAGTTCCCCATGGAAGAGCCCTTATATTCGTGCGACGTTACTTCTGCCATTTGCTCTGCAATGTGAACCACAGCTTGCCGCTCTTTACAAATTTGATCTGGACCAGGCGCCGCCATCAATCCCTGGAACCACTGTCATGACCGGCGTCTCCGAGCACCTTTATCACCCACTTCCGCAGAACATGCTATAGCTCCAGTGCCTGCAGGTCTCGGGCTAGAATACAGAACCGATGTCTCCAGCCAGTCCCAGATGTCCTGAAGTATGTCAAAGAACCTGGACTTCCCATCTGAGAAGACACGGAGCCTAGCTGGGAATAATAGCGAGTAGGAGATATTGAGCTGCCGGAGTTGATGCTTCACCGGTAAGAAAGATCCCCGCTGACACTGGACCTTCATTGTGTAGTCCGTAAAGAACAACACTTTAGCGTTTTTGTACTGGATATCATCTAGTTTCCTGGTCTCTCGAAGGATGACATCCCGGTGCCTAAAGTGCAGAAGCTTGAAAATGAGTGGATGAGCTCTGCCCCTGGGGCCGATCTCCTGCCTGGTACACGATGTGCCCGCTCGATGGTGAAGAAGTGGGAGAATGCAGCATGAAGCAGAATGGTCTTGAGCCAGGATTCCAAGAAGGTGACCGCATCCTGACCCTCCGCACCCTCCGGCATCCCAATCAGTCTGACGTTATTCCGCCGAGAGTTGCCCTCTGCATCTTCAATGCAGTCCTCTAGGTACCGGATCCGAGCCTCGTGGGCGTTCTGCTGTTTGTCGTCGAACTCTGTGGCAGGCTTCAATTCAGCGATCTCCTGTTCTACAGCTTCAACCCGATCCTTCAGATTCCGATGGTCTGCGTGTAGTAGGTTGAGGTCCAGAGCCACTTTGTCCAGTTTAGATTCCATGGATGCACTAGAACGCTCAATGGCTTGTAATATAGTGTCCAGATGGTCATCATGAGCCATTTGTTCCTTCCTTGGTTGAGGTGGGTCAGCATCACAAGCCCCCGCTGCCTGTGAGGAGGCCCTCGACTCAGCCCCCTTAGTAGGACCCATTATCTTGTGGCCAACAAAAAGCCATCTATCGCACCACTGGAAATTCCCACAGGGTCACTCTACTCCATCACCAAGTTTAATGCCAGTCGCATGCCCTGAGACACGAATTATGTGCTGATACCGGGTTCAAGCCGCCCACTCCTCCTGAGCGGTGTCAGGGGTCCTTTCCACTTTTACTGTCATCGACGTGGCCCAGGGATATCAACTTGCCCTGCAGTGCAGTTGTGACTCCGGGTAAGTGCACCTCATGAGAACTCCCACCAGTAATATATCCTCTGAGGGCTACCAAGCCACCAGACGCAGCTCCAGCAGTAGGGAAATCCAAGAAGTCACACTCTATTGACCCCGACACACACCAGCCACCTGAGTGCGGGCCACACAGCCAATTGGACCAGCAATGGGGGCCATTTCCCTCCATACAATCCAATGCAGGCCTACAAAGTCCTCCCTATGCTGTGACCCCCTCCGAGCAACACCAAAACCATCATACCATGTCCCAGAGGTGTTTGCATTAGCCTCCCACTTTATTATATTGGGCAATCAACCGCCGACGGGCAGTCCTCCTTATTGGCAGTAGCAAACTGTGCACTTCGTCTTTCAGGCTGCAGGGAAGTGTGCAGCACCACAACCGCAGCCAGGATGGGCTACATACATCTCACCTCGCCCCAGGAGCTAACCACTTCAACTACAGCTCCACTCCACTTGCCTGAGGGGACGAGATGTGCACCGAATCCTGTATCTGTTCAGGTGCCCCACACAATGGATCATGAACGCGACCCATCCGCCATCTTGTTGCTGCCTACGCATCTGGAAGGTCTCTTGGCCTGAATATCGCGGACCGCAATGTCAGGGAGTGTTTCGGGGCTGGTACGCCTCCCGGCCGTCATGCACGATTTCTCTGCTGGACACACCGCTCTTTACCCATTGGGTCTGGAGACACGTCGGACCCGATCTGTGATGTTTTGAGCAGCCTCCGCAGCCCACAGGCCTGCTATGACACAGCAGACCCTCACGCCATCTCAGACAACACGTCCTCCGGTCCACGCTACGGCTACTGCAGGGTCCTGGGGGTATCCTCAAAGCATCTCCCACCGTCCGGTTCTGCCAGGTGCCGGCCTTGCATGATGACAGTGATGGAGTACGGGGACAGAAGAGGAGGGGCTATTAAAACACGTCTGCCATGCTGCCCCTGCTGGCCACGCCCCCTGTAACCCCCAATCATATGAGCTAAATCTGCGAGTGTAATTATGTGTTTTTCCATATCGCTCAAGTGGAAATTAGACATGGGCTTTGTGTTCTGTCAATTCGCACTTGTGTTTCTCCAGGAGCAATAGGAAGATTAAGAAGCAAGGTTCCAACTTCCTCCCACCATCAAGACTGCCCAACAAAGTCAAAGCAAGTCAGGGTGAAATGGGGAAGAGGGGAATGGAAGAGAAAAAACACAGGTCCCATGGAGTCAGCGGAGGAAGGTGTGTGGTGTCCAGGGAGTCTCTATGTTTCTCCTGTATATGAAGAAGAGAACAGGGACATTGATGTATGTGTTAATCCCTATATGTATCAAACATCAGTGCTAATGTGAATTCGCACATATCTATATCTATATATATGTATAGACGTACTGTTAGACCTGGCACCTTGGCGTGAGTCTCCCTTCCACTTTTTGTCGCTGTGCCTCATGTGTTTTTATGGTGTTGGCCGCTCAGAGCACTGTGCCACTGCCAACCAGTGCCACAGTGCAAGTGCTCCCTAAGTAAATTGTATATGTTCGTTGGATTCCATGATTGGCTTATTTGGTTTACAGTCAGACCCCAGTAAAGTGCACCCGGAGTGCCAGGGCGTGTAAATACAAATGCAGCTGGTGGGCTCGCAGCACTGGTTGTGCCACCCACAGAAGCGGCCTGGTAAACTATGTCTAGGTCTGCCACTGCAGAACCTGCGTGCAGTCTGGTACTGACATGCTGACTGGGCAAGTGCACACGCTTGCCAGTCCCTAAACCTTCCCTTAACTTCATATTAGTCACCCCTATGGCAGGCCCAAGGGCAGGGTGCATTGTAAGCGTAAGGTAGGACAAGCCCTGATGTGTGTGGTATGTCCAAATAGTGAATTACAGCCATTTTCGTTTTTCACTATTGTAAGGCTACCCTGTTCTCATAGGCCAGCATGGGCTGTTAAGATTGTTACATCCGATGGTCCTAACAGACCCAGGGAACATGGTAGAAAATCGAGTTTAGTATGCCTGAACTCAGAAAAATAAAGTACATCTATTAGCAAGGTTTATTTTAATGTTCTGTGTTCGCCAACGCAACTTTTAGAAAGATGGCCTTTGCTCGCCTAACCATTTCAGCCCGCCTCTGCGTGATGTGTATCTGCTGTCTGGCTTGCGTGAGTGACAGGGCTGGGGAAACCCAGATGGGCAGGGCTAGGTAGCCTGGTGGTGAATAGGACGATTGACAGGTAGATGGGTGGGAGGAGTGCACCTGGACTCTTAATGGGACTGTGCTCTGCCACCACAATGCCGGCTCCGCCCCCTGTGGAGCGTCTGATGACTCTGCCCTGCACCCTGAATGAAGAGCCTGCATTGCTTCAACAAAGTGCTCCAGAACTGGACTGAACTAGGCAAGGGCCCCCTTGGCCTGGGAGAACAAAAGAAATGTAGTATAAATTTAGGAGCCCTGCTCCTAAGAAATCAGATCCTGCTACAAGACGAACCTCTGCCTGAGGGGAAGGAACCGGGAAAGCTGTAGGAGGAGTACTGTCCCTGACCTGGGGGATTGGCCTGCAGTGGTTGCCTTGCTGCTGAAGGAGAGGAGAAAGACTGCTGAGAAATTTTACTTCAACTTGTGCTGTTTAAGGTCTCCAACGGCTTGTGCTGAGCTTGCCCCCTGAATGAAGTACCAGGACCAGTGGACTTCACCCCCCTTGAGAACCGCCATTCTCCCCGTGAAGCTGACAACGAGAAAAGTGTGCGCCTCTCAACTGGGCGTGTACTTGGGCAAGCCTGTGCCCCCCTGCCCGGCCCAAGCAACGCGACTAAGGCCCCTCGAGCCGTAGCTCGCAAGGGAAGGACTTTGTGACACTGGCTGTTTGCCCCTCTCCGCATCGTACCCCTTGTGCGTGCCCCCCTACCCGTGCTGAGGGCAGGCTGTGGTGCGTCGAATGGTTGGCACGCGGCTCCCCCCGGGAATACTGCCTGCTTCGCATCGCGCTGAGAACAAGGGCGCCGCTCTCAAGGTACAGCTCGAACGCCGCAACAAAGAGCCAACGCACCGTACACCCGCCTTGTCCCCCTGAGCAACGCGACTGAGGCCCCCTTCGAGCCGTAGCTCGCACCGCAATTGAAAGGACATCGCGTCATACAAACGCGCTGGAAATTCACCGCACCGTCCGTGACGAACTCCTGAAAGATAAAGGTACTGTGCCCCCTTCGCACCGAAAGGTGTACGCATCTCCCGGAGCGTCTGCAAATGCTTGTGAGCCCCGCTCGTGAGCCTCTTACAGTCACACGAACCGCTCGACGCGCACGAAGCGCACAGAACTGCTGAGATACGCTTGAAATCAAAAACTGCTTATTACAAATTGTATTGTGGGCCCGTTTATCATTATTGGGTCTTGTGCTAAGTCTGCTTAAATATAAATACTTTTTATTGAGAAACCCTATATGGAGTCCATTTGTGGGGGTTGCATTGAATTGTTGTATATGGTCCCAAATGGTTAACCATTACGCCTAAGATAACGCCTTGTCTGCTCGCGCCAAGCTACCTAGAGGGTGAGCAGGGGTTGTTGTTACAGTGTAACCCCTTACCCTGACTGGAAGAAGGGATCCCTGCTTGACACAAGTCCCTACCTGTGTCAACCAGAGAGCCCGGATTCTAACATTGGTGGTCAGCGGTGAGGATTCTGAATTTGCATTTGTGATTTATGTACAGCAGCTTTTTTGAGACCCCACATAGTGAGTTCAGACCCATAACGTAGCCACATACTTTTAATTTTCGTTTTGGGGGAAATCGCCATTGTTGGAAGAAACCTTGCCTGATTCAGTCATTGTGGAGAGAGCAGCATCTGTCATCTCTGAAATTGAGGATGTTGACTGGGAAGAGGAGAGACTAGAGAGCTACACCAAGGCCCAGCTGAAGGGCTTCTGTAAAAAGTTCAAAGTCCCCATTGTTGGATGTAAGCTCAAGGCAGATCTACTCAAGGCGCTGAGGGCCTGGATTGAGTCAAGGGCACCTGGAGATGTGGTAGTTGTTGAACCAGCAGAAAGCGCCCAGAGTTTTGGAAGAGGCCTGTCGCCAGGAGAGTTGGCAGACAGAAAAGAAACCAGGATGCATGAAATTGATATGGCAAAACTTAAATTGAATGGGCAACTGGAGCTAGAAAGCAAAAAGCTGGCTCTGGAAGAGAGAAGAATCCAAATGGAGCATGAAATGAAGTTGAGGGAATTAGATCTGAAAGCTAAAAGTTTAGAGTCTACTCCCTCTGGTGGCAGCACACCGTCAGTGCAGGCAGAATCAAGGGTGTACATACCCAAGGATGTGGTTAAGGAATTTTTTAAGAATGATGACATAGGGCAATGGTTCAAGGCCTATGAGGTAGCCATGTCTTCCCACCGGGTCCCTGAGAAAGATTGGGGAGTGGGGTTGTGGGGACGGTTCCTTAGTGAGGGGCGTTACACACTGCTAGACTTACCTTCAGATGTTTATAATTCTTATCCCCATATGAAGGCAGCATTGATGACTAGTTATGGATTGACCCCTGAGTTGTATAGACAAAGGTTCAGGGGTTGCACAAAGATTCCTAACAGTACGTATGTGGAGTATGTAACTTTTTTTTGCAGAGCACTGGATGGTTGGGTGAAGGGTAGAAAGGTTGTTGATTTTCAAGGGCTTCTTGATTAAATGGCCTGGGAGCACTTGTCCAGTAATTGTTTTCCTGAGCTACGCCAACACCTGATTGATAGTAGGCTGACTAACCCTAGAAAGCTTGCTGAGGAGGCGGACCGCTGGGTCAGTACCAGGGTCCACAAGGGTCACGTGGGAGATTCCGCCAAAGGTGGGCAGGGTCCCCAGCAGAGGAGTAGAGGGGACAGGGATAACCAGAGGGAGTTCCCAAAAAGGCCCCAAAGTAATCCCCAAGGGAACTAAGGGAAAGGTTCTCAGCTCCCCCACCCCAGAAACCGACCGGGGCCCCGACAGGTCCACCTGTTCAAAAGGGGCCCATAAAATGTTACAAGTGTGGTACCATAGGGCATTATGCCTCTGATTTAAAGTGTCCTTTGTTTGGTAAACCAGCACCCACTGGTGCCCCACCCCGGCAGATGGCTAGTGTAGCCTTGGGGGAGGAGATGTAAATGTGTAAATGTACAGATATTTATATAGCGCAAATCACCAACCGGTCTCTAAGCGCTTGCTTAGGGAACCCGTCCTGGTATTCCCCTGTGAGATAACCCAGCAGGGCATCCACAAGGTGAAAGCCAGGCATCCCGCCGCGAGGGGCCATTGTGGAAATTAAGCAAGCTATTGCCCAGAGTCGCAGAGTGTGAACCCATGAATCAAGTATGCACTGGAGCGAGAATTATCGAGTCCATGGACAATTTATGGACTCAAGACCCAGCCGAGCCGGGAATTGAACCCTGGTCCCGGGCTGACCTCTGCTTCCAGGTCTGCCTACTCTAACCAGTGAGCCACACTTCTCCACAAGATGGCAGTCCAAGGTGGGTGGGGTCCCGCAGAGATGTCCCTTGTCTCATTAGGAGACTGTGAGATGGTCCCCCAAACCCAGCTGCCTGATAACACTAAGAAATACAGGCAGTGGGTGAACATTAATGGCCGTAGGGTGGAAGCTCTGAGAGATACAGGAGCCAGTGTGAAAGCTGTCAAGTGTCACCTGGTATCTCAAGAGCAGGTTGTCCCAGGAGCATTCTATCCAGTTGTTGCCGCTGACAACACAGAGAGTCACTGCAAGGTGGCTCAGGTTCCCTTTGAGTGGGGGGGCTCTCTGGTACTCTTCAGGTAGCTGTGAGGCCCGCCATGCCTGTAGACTGTCTGTTAGGGAACGATTTGGAGAGCTCACCTTGGGCTAAGGTGGAGCGGAGTGCTCACCTGGAGATGTTGGGTATGCCGGATTGGGCGTGTGTTACCACACGGTCCATGGCAGCCAGTAGAGGTGCTCAAGAGGTCCTGGAGCCTGAGAGGGAGGCCCAGGGACCGGCCTTAGAGAGCAGGAGCAGGGGGCGCGGGAAACCGGCCCCTGAAGTTCCCACGGTCCAGGAGGAAGCAGAACTTGAGGGGGATGCCCTGGAGCCTACAGGGGAGCAGATAGCTGAACTGGGAGACCTGCCTGAGCTGACCCATTGGCAGCAGGAAGGGGGTCCCTCCAGGGAGGACTTTTGTAAGGCACAGAAAGAATGCCCTTCTCTCGTGGGTATGCGGCATATGGCTGCAGACCAGGCCGCAGGTGATCAGTCTGGGTCACATTTCATTTACTGGGAGAACAACCTCCTATATACAGAGCCTAAGGTTGCTGAGCCTGGGTCAGCCCATGCGCTGGTGGTACCCCAGGACTTCAGAGCCTTCCTACTGGGGCTGGCTCACGATGTGCCATTGGCAGGACATTTGGGGCAGGACAAGACCTTTGAAAGGCTTGTCACCCACTTTTATTGGCCACAAATGAGCAGGAGTTCAGACACTCACTGCAGGACATGTCAGACTTGCCAGGCAAGTTGAAAGAGTGGAAGGAAGCAGAAGGCTCCACTCCAGCCATTCCCTGTGGTCGGTACCCCATTCCAGTGAGTGGGGATCGATATTGTGGGGCCACTGGACCCCAGGACAGCCATGGGCAACAGGTTTATCCTGGTACTGGTGGACCATGCCACCCGGTACCCGGAAGCCATCCCTCTGAGGACAGTGACGGCCCCCGTGGTGGGACGTGCACTGATGGGAATTTTCTCCAGAGTGGGATTCCCTCTAGAGGTGGTGTCTGACCAGGGTACCAATTTCATATCCAAATATATGAGATCCCTTTGGCAAGAGTGTGGTGTAACCTACAAGTTCACCACACCTTACCACCCCCAAGGAAACGGGTTGGTTGAGAGATTCAACCGTACCCTCAAGGGCATGATAATGGGTCTGGAAGAACCCATGAGGCGTAAGTGGGATGTCCTCTTGCCATGCCTTCTCTTTGCGTACCGTGAGGTGCCACAGAAGTCTCTAGGGTTCAGCCCCTTTGAGCTCCTGTATGGCCACCCAGTGAGAGGACCTCTAAGTCTGGTCAAGGAAGGCTGGGAGCAATCTCCCAGGAAACCTCCCCAGAATGTATATAGCTACATGCTGGCCTTCCGGAATCAGGCAACTTGCTGAGGCAAATCTGGAAGCCAGCCAGGAGGAGATGAAGCAATGGTACGGCCAGAATGCCACTCTGGTAGAGCTTCAGCCTGGACAAAAGGTATGGGTCTTGGCCCCAGTGGAGCCCTGTGTGCTCCAGGATAAGTGGACCGGTCCCTTTGAGGTGGTGGAGTGCAAGAGTCATGTTACCTATTTGGTGGACTTGCGGTCTCCAAGGAACCCCTTAAGGGTCCTTCATGTCAACCGCCTCAAGCCCCACTTGGAGAGGTCCCAAGTGGGCATGCTCTTGGCAACAGATGCTGGGATGGAAGAGGAGACTGAGCCTCTTCCGGACCTCCTGTCATCCCAGGAGCAAGATGGGTCAGTGGATGGTGTCATCCTCTCTTCCGCCCTGACCCCTGAGTAACAGAATGATTGTCGCCAATTGCTGGGGCAATTTTCTGATCTGTTTTCCCTGGTTCGCGGTGTCACTGATTGGTGCGTCCATGATGTGGATTCTGGGGATAGTACACCTGTGAGGCACAAGGCCTACAGGGTGACTGACAGGGTGAGGGCATGCATCAAGGAGTAGGTCTCCAAGATGTTTGCACTCGGGGTAATTGAGTCCTCCAGCAGTTCTTGGGCCAGCCCAGTGATGTTGGACTCAAAGGCTGCAGCGCCGGGAGCCACACCCAAACTCCGGTTCTGTGTGGTCTACAGAGGACTCAATTCGGTCACCAGGACTGACGCACACCCCATCCCCAGAGCTGATGAGCTCATAGATCGGCTAGGGGCTGCCAACTACCTCAGCACGTTTGATTTAACGTCTGGGTACTGGCAGATCGCCTTGACCGATGGGGCCAAAGAGAGGTCAGCATTTTCCACCCCAGATGGGCACTACCAGTTCCGGGTTATGCCCTTTGGGATGAAGAATGCCCCTGCCACCTTCCAGAGGTTGGTCAACCAGGTGTTGGCTGGACTGGATTCGTTCAGTGCAGCCTACCTGGATGACGTCGCAGTGTTCAGCTCCACTTGGGAAGAACACCTGCGCCACCTCTGGGAAGTGTTGATGGTGCTGCGCAAGGCAGGCCTCACGATCAAGGCGAGTAAGTGCCAGATCGGGCGGGGTTCCGTGGTGTACTTGGGGCACCAGATTGGGAGCGGCCAGGTGGCGCCCCTTCAACCCAAGATAGAAACCATCCTGAATTGGGAGTCGCCCAAAACCCAGACAGAGGTGAGAGCCTTCCTAGGTCTCACCGGGTACTACAGGAGGTTTGTCAAGGGGTATGGCAACATTGTTGCCCCCTTGACAGCGCTGACTTCTAGGAAGCAGCCCAGGAAAGTGATTTGGACTGACACCTGTCAGAAAGCTTTTGAGGCCCTGAAAGCTGCTATGTGCACGGCGCCCGTGCTCTTGGCTCCCAACTTCTCCAAAGAGTTTATCGTTCAGACAGACGCTTCAGAGCATGGTGTGGGGGCTGTCCTTTCACAGATTAATGAAGAGGGCCTAGATCAACCGGTAGCCTTTCTTAGCAGGAGGTTACTTCCCCGGGAACAGAGATGGAGTGCTATTGAGCGTGAGGCATTTGCTGTGGTCTGGGTGCTAAAGAAGCTAAGACCATACTTGTTTGGGTCTCACTTCCGGGTTCAGACAGACCACAGGCCCCTCAGATGGTTGATGCATATGAGGGGTGAGAATCCAAACCTGTTGAGGTGGTCCATTTCCCTACAGGGTATGGACTTCACGGTGGAATATCGCCCTGGTACAGATCACGCCAATGCTGACGGTCTGTCCAGATTTTTCCGCCTTAGTGATGAGGAACTTGCTGGGGTAGGGTAGTTCCCCCCACTTTTCAGCTGGAGGGGACACATGTTAGACCTGGCACCTTGGCGTGTGTCTCCCTTCCACTTTTTGTCGCTGTGCCTCATGTGTTTTTATGGTGTTGGCCGCTCAGAGCACTGTGCCACTGCCAACCAGTGCCACAGTGCAAGTGCTCCCTAAGTAAATTGTATATGTTGGTTGTATTCCATGATTGGCTTATTTGGTTTACAGTCAGACCCCAGTAAAGTGCACCCGGAGTGCCAGGGCGTGTAAATACAAATGCAGCTGGTGGGCTCGCAGCACTGGTTGTGCCACCCACAGAAGCGGCCTGGTAAACTATGTCTAGGTCTGCCACTGCAGAACCTGCGTGCAGTCTCGTACTGACATGCTGACTGGGCAAGTGCACACGCTTGCCAGTCCCTAAACCTTCCCTTAACTTCATATTAGTCACCCCTATGGCAGGCCCAAGGGCAGGGTGCATTGTAAGCGTAAGGTAGGACAAGCCCTGATGTGTGTGGCATGTCCAAATAGTGAATTACAGCCATTTTCGTTTTTCACTATTGTAAGGCTACCCTGTTCTCATAGGCCAGCATGGGCTGTTAAGATTGTTACATCCTATGGTCCTAACAGACCCAGGGAACATGGTAGAAAATCGAGTTTAGTATGCCTGAACTCAGAAAAATAAAGTACATCTATTAGCAAGGTTTATTTTAATGTTCTGTGTTCGCCAACGCCACTTTTAGAAAGATGGCCTTTGCTCGCCTAACCATTTCAGCCCGCCTCTGCGTGATGTGTATCTGCTGTCTGGCTTGCGTGAGTGACAGGGCTGGGGGAACCCAGATGGGCAGGGCTAGGTAGCCTGGTGGTGAATAGGACGATTGACAGGTAGATGGGTGGGAGGAGTGCACCTGGACTCTTAATGGGACTGTGCTCTGCCACCACAATGCCGGCTCCGCCCCCTGTGGAGCGTCTGATGACTCTGCCCTGCACCCTGAATGAAGAGCCTGCATTGCTTCAACAAAGTGCTCCAGAACTGGACTGAACTAGGCAAGGGCCCCCCTGGCCTGGGAGAACAAAAGAAATGTAGTATAAATTTAGGAGCCCTGCTCCTAAGAAATCAGATCCTGCTACAAGACGAACCTCTGCCTGAGGGGAAGGAACCGGGAAAGCTGTAGGAGGAGTACTGTCCCTGACCTGGGGGATTGGCCTGCAGTGGTTGCCTTGCTGCTGAAGGAGAGGAGAAAGATTGCTGAGAAACTTTACTTCAACTTGTGCTGTTTAAGGTCTCCAAGGGCTTGTGCTGAGCTTGCCCCTTGAACGAAGTCCCAGGACCAGTGGACTTCACCCCCCTTGAGAACCACCATTCTCCCCGTGAAGCTGACAACGAGAAAAGTGTGCGCCTCTCAACTGGGCGTGCACTTGGGCAAGCCTGTGCCCCCCTGCCCGGCCCAAGCAACGCGACTAAGGCCCCTCGAGCCGTAGCTCGCAACGCAAGGGAAGGACTTTGTGACACTGGCTGTTTGCCCCTCTCCGCATCGTACCCCTTGTGCGTGCCCCCCTACCCGTGCTGAGGGCAGGCTGTGGTGCGTCGAGTGGTTGGCACGCGGCTCTCCCCGGGAATACTGCCTGCTTCGCATCGCGCTGAGAACAAGGGCGCCTCTCTCAAGGTTCAGCTCGTACGCCGCAACAATGAGCCAACGCACCGTACACCCGCCTTGTCCCCCTGAGCAACGCGACTGAGGCCCCCTTCGAGCCGTAGCTCGCACCGCAATTGAAAGGACATCGCGCCATACAAACGCGCTGGAAATTCACCGCACCGTCCGTGACGAACTCCTGAAAGATAAAGGTACTGTGCCCCCTTCGCACCGAAAGGTGTAGGCATCACCCGGAGCGTCTGCAAATGCTTGTGAGCCCCGCTCGTGAGCCTCTTACAGTCACACGAACCGCCCGACGCGCACGGAGCGCACAGAACTGCTGAGATACGCTTGAAATCAAAAACTGCTTATTACAAATTGTATTGTGGGCCCGTTTATCATTATTGGGTCTTGTGCTAAGTCTGCTTAAATATAAATACTTTTTATTGAGAAACCCGATATGGAGTCCATTTGTGGGGGTTGCATTGAATTGTTGTATGTGGTCCCAAATGGTTAACCATTACGCCTAAGATAACGCCTTGTCTGCTCGCGCCAAGCTACCTAGAGGGTGAGCAGGGGTTGTTGTTAGAGTGTAACCCCTTACCCTGACTGGAAGAAGGGATCCCTGCTTGACACAAGTCCCTACCTGTGTCAACCAGAGAGCCCGGATTCTAACACGTACCTATAACAATACCCTCTTCGTATCTGAAGTAAGTGACTGCATACACAGGAGTGGTATACAATCTATGAAATAGAAATAGAAGAAGAACGTATAGGTTTGAGGAGCAAGACATGTTGTCTATAATAACATTACTACATATATAACTGAATGTAAGTACAAGCCTACGTAAAAGCTTTCTGTAACAGGCGATAATATAAGGCCCAACATGCAGACATTCCAAAGCCTGTGAGTGTATATGCAATGACATTTTATATATAAGATTTAGTAAAAAACAAAAACTAACACAAAAATATGAAGGGCCTTTAATGTTAATTCAAGTACATGTTTATATTAAGGCAGAAACTTTGGACTGAGCGGTATCTTTCTTTACCTTATATTTTTCAGAATGCGAAGTATTGTGGAAAGAACGGAATCTCGATAAGCCAGTAGAATATGTCATAGGGTACAGGCACAAACATATTGCAGCAATCATGATATAAACGTAGAGTGTTACCGGCATTGTGCAATGCAGCTTTCCGATGCTTTAAAGTGTCTTGTCTTTTTCTTCGCAGGTTTTCAGGAAGCTAGACCCGGAGCAGATCAGTAGCAAAGGTACTGCTACCCATGGGAGACATCAAACGCGTCGTGTTGGTGCCCTGGAAGTAAAAAGGTGAGCGAGCCGAGAACGGAAGATTGCATGCGTGACAACTAGAACGCGAAGCAATCTTCCGCCTGAGATGGCCCGCTGCAGACCCTGCCCGGAGTGGGCAAGCATGATGCTAGGCCACACTGTTCTACTCGAAGCAGATGTAAACAATTGGGAAGGTGTTGATTTCTTCCAAAACTCACAAGTGTTACATGTGCGCAGCAGTGTACATCACACATTCAATGTGTCGGAAACCTCTGCAGTTGTGTACACATAGGTGTTTATATTAAAAGGGTATGCTAAACAATGTACACTCAACTCTGCATTGTGCAAGACAGCGTGTTTGAGAGTCATCACTGGAGGTGAGCACGTCAATCTCTGAAGATATGGCTCTGTGTTGTATTCTCCTTTTCACAAAACACAGCAAAGTTTAGTTTAATACCCTACCACGATGCATAAAATTTAGCAAAGCTGAGTTGAAATGTGAACATAACAGGTATTCAAGTCCAGCTTTGTTTCACATCTCTATATCTGGCAAGGGGGTAGCTGGGACTTTTTTGCCAAGTCCGCATTTAAAAAACATGTGTGCTTTATTAAAAAGCAATTACTGGCATGGTAGTCTGCTGACCTCAGCAGGGCACCATCCTTCCGATGGCCTCCATTCATACATGGTCGCTATTCATTTATTGTGAACTGACCTATTAGTGCATACGACTAAAAGGTTTCGACTGATTACTACAGTCAAAATCTTTGTCCAGAACAAGCTCCTGTTCATAGAATGATACATTTGGGAAATATCGAAGAAGGCAACATATATATTTGACCCTTCCTGACCATATCATATTTCTTAATTAAAGGTATCAGAGACATGCATTATTCAAAAGTAGAATATCACTATCAACTGCCTGCTGCTTTAATAGAGTAACACTGTTGCTGATTTTTCATTCCTTGACAGAATTCATAACCCATTTAATGAAAATCTTACACCAGTAGCCCCTTTATGTGTAGTCTAGCATTATATTTTTCCTACCATAGTTAGGGATACCCCAGACATTGGTAATTTTGGGAGAGAGGAAATGTTCCTGAATATATGTTTTGTAGGAATTACATGTATCATTTTGTGTTTCCACATCAATTTCCATATATGTCTTCCAATCAATCACAGATCTTCATCTGTATATTTCGCCTATTTAGAGCATATGAAATGTCTGGGTGAAAAACGATAGACCTTTGGTGTTCCCTCTTTACTTGAAATCTTGGTGTGGCCAGTTACCCCCAGTACCTGCACCATGTGGATAAGAAGATACTCGAAATGATACTCAAGGGTCTTAACATGAGTGTTGCCCCTTAAAATGCAAGATACTTGAGGACTAGAGGTCATTGTATAAAACCAAGGGCCAAGTATGCACATATGTTTTGCAACTTGGATACCAATCGTAAACTGATTTGTGAATCACAAATCAGCATGTTGTGTGATGCACAGAGGCTCTAAATCGAGTCAGTGACAGAAATTGCATAGTGGTTTTGGTAATTTCTAAACATGAATTTAAAACGCAATTACCAAATGGCATGTCAATAATGTGCTAAGCATTTGCAAATTGTGAATTGCTGCAAAAATGAGAAATTGACATCACAAAATACCATGATGTCAAAGCAGATGTCAATTATGTGCAACAATTAAAAATGTATATGAAATGCATATAAAACCATCACAGTACATACCAGTCTGACGTGCTACTTGATTATTTTTGATGCATAGACAAATGGTGTCAAGGGAAGGGCATAACTAAATTAGCATATAACATATAATTACCGCAGAGTATGTAACTGCTAGGTAAAACATCCAATGCATAAAGGATGTCAGGCAGGTATTATGAAGTCTGCACTGCGTTATCATTACCAATTGGATTAGATCTGACTAAACATTACTGTTGTACGGCACACAACTTTAAATGTTTTACCTAAATCCTGGAGCACTGTACGTGGGATGCAATATGATACAAACACACATTAAGATGTTGGGCATAAGTT
Organism: Triturus cristatus; assembly: GCF_964204655.1. Lineage (NCBI taxonomy): Eukaryota > Metazoa > Chordata > Amphibia > Caudata > Salamandridae > Triturus > Triturus cristatus. The sequence goes on from NC_140594.1 coordinate 449,322,505, forward strand.
GGGCATTCCCCCGAACCTTTTGCCTTCATGCCCCCTTTATGCTGAATTCGTTTTTTGTTGGTTTTAGGAGTCTGTGCACTTTACTACTGCTAGCCAGCGTTGTGTGTGCTCCTTTGTACAAACATGGTAAAACTGGCATACACCTAATTTACATGTATTTTCTTGTAAGTCCCTAATAAATGGTACTGCAGGTAACCAGGGCCTGTAAATCAAATGCTACTGGTGGGCCTGCAGCACTCTTTGTGCCACCCACTGAAGTAACCTTTTAAAACATGCCCACCTAAACCTTCCTTTCAATACTTCACTTCTGATTTAGTCCATGAAGGCTCATAGGGCAGGATGCATTGTATTTAAAAAGTAGGACATGTGTAATAAAGTTTACATCTCTTGATAGTGAACAACTCCTAAATTTGTTTTTAACTACTGTCAGCCCTGTCTCTCCCACTGCCTAACATGAGACCTGTCAGCCTTAAGGTGATCTTCTCGCCTTACTTTTTCCTTCATCCTCCTCTTTTTCAGAATTCATTTTTGCCAGCCTTAGGACTCTCTGTTCTTTACCACTGCCATCCAGTTTCAAAGTGCGTGTTCTCTCTCCTTAAAACTCTGTCAGATGAGATTATGCCTGGCTGACATATTAAAGTTACTTTTACGTCCCTAGAAAAGTGGTATATTATATGCCGAGGGTCTGTAAATAAAATGCAACTAGTGAACCTACAGCACTTATTGCACCACACAATTCTGGAGCCCCTTAAAGCATGTCCTCGGACTGCCACCGCACCCTATATGCAGTTTTAAAGTAAACTAAACTCTTTGCTTAGCCTTAACCTCCCCTCGTATTACATATGTCACCCCAAGATAGGGTCTAGGCGGCCAAAGGGCTGGGTGCATTTCAATTAAAAGATTGGACATGTACTTGTTAGACCTGGCGCCATTGGTGTGGGTCCCCCTTCCGTTTTGTTTGCCATTGCCTTCTGTCTTTTTGCTGGTCTGGATGCTTTGGGCACTTTGCCACTGCTGTTCAATGCCAAAGCTCAAATGCTCCCTTTGCAAATTGTTGTTATGTATTAGTGTTTCCATGATTGGCTGTTCAGACACAAGTACAGTGCACTATGTGTGCCCAGGGACTGTAAATCAAATGCTGCTGGTGGGCTTGCAGCACTGATTGTGCCACCCACTGAAGCAGCTTGTAAAATGTGTCTCAGGCCTGCCATTGCAGAGCCTGTGTGCAGTCTGGGATTGCCATGTCGACTTGGCAGGTGCACAAATTGTGGTATGATGTAGGTACAAGAAAGATCAAGAGAATTTGCTTACTCTTAAGAATCCATCTTTACAGGAAACCATTTGGGTGACTTGACCGAACAATGAAGAAACGGTTCAAATACACAAAGCTTTCTAAAAGGGACTAATCCTGTGGATACGCTGTCAAGCTTTCACAACTTCACAATTGAAATTGGTGAAAAAAGGGCCACAGTGAGTGGAAAATAATTGATAGGAACACAGCAGACGAAGGCTGGCACAGACCCCAGACAAGAAAGGCATCCAGCAAAGCCACCACACTGCATGATGGTCACACTAAGCGGTACTCCTAGCCCTAAAGCGCAAATTAAGGCAAAAGTCACAATTCCATTACAAAAAAATGTTGAGGGATCAGCAAATAGAACTCACAAGACAAGTCTGAGGCTCATAACATGGAACGTGGCAGGAATCTTAAGCACAAGAAATAGTGTATCAGCAATGGAAAAGATCCAGGAGGGGAACATTCTCTGCCTGCAGGAAACATGGGCCATAGAGGACAGCCAATTACAAGGCTTTGCCGGTATCCATGTGCCAGCCAGGAAACTACATGCTCACGGCAGGCCCTCGGGTGGGCTCTCAATTTACATCAAACACGCTGTAGAGGTCTCAATTGAAGAGATTGGGAGACCAACGGACATGGCACAGTGTATTGTGAGAAAAGGACTATGGGATGGCAAATCCAGAAAAGAACTCCTAATCAACATAACGGAGCTCCAAAATTGGCAAACACAAAACGGATTATCGCAACTTTAGAGGAAGTACTCTGTGAATATACCCATTTGGACCCGATTTTTACTGGGGACTTCAATCTTCACTCCCTGAGTCCGGACAACGATCAAGGCACACCGGCGGAAAGAGAATTCAATAACTTTCTAACGTCATTTGGTCGTATCTCAGTTCAGGCCTGGACTGAGCAACATAGCCCCAAGGACTCACATTTCTTGACCTTCAACAATCAAACCACAATTGACTATACCTTCATCAGGAAAAATATGTGGAACAGAATTCTGGACTTCCAGATACACCAACATAACAAAAGTGACCACTCTATGCTCATTGCAGAATTTAATTCCAGTGTGAATGCTGTGAAGAATTGGTGCCCATAAACAACACAAGGGGGTGGGAGGAGCACAAATTAGTGAAGAGGATCAGATGGAACCACTTCATGGTCTAAAATTGGGAATCTTGGAAGCTGAGATTAGCACGTAAGGGACATACTAAGCTTCTCTCCCTAGACATCCGAAGCTGGACCACCTGGATCGAAGATCTGCGGGTGGTCCTACTGAAAGGGGTGAGGCATACAGCCCCCAAATCGGTGGGGTACCAAGAACGAACCTGGAAACACAACAAAAGGCTGAAGAACAGAACCCACCCCCTCAGACAGGCCAGATGGGCATATCAAAAATGTAGCTCCCTGGGCCCAAAGAAAGCTTATAAAGAAGCCCAGCAGAACCACAAACATGAAACATGGAAACAGAAATGCCAGACGATGGACAAGGAATGGATCAAGTTATTTGACTTATGCAAACCGAACAAACAAAAGCAATTCTGGGAGTACATAGCTAAGATGGAAAACACAAAAACAGATAGGTGGAACGCATTCTCAGCCGAAATCTTTCTGGACCATATGGCTGAAATCTACACAATGAAACCCATAGGCCAAAACATCGGTAGTTCCCCTAGGTCAGAAGTGGCAGAAGTGGAGGAAGAAGACCGGACAGATGAGGCGTGCCAAGCCCAGGACCCAAAAGCAATCATATAGGTCATAAAAAGGATAAAAAGGGACAGAGCCCCTGGTCCCAATGGGTGGACTGTTTAAGCAGGACCACAAGGGGTGGGCAAAGTGGCTATCACCTCTGTACATGGAATGCAAAGCCTTGGGAGATGTGCCAGGCACATTAGTATTGTAAAAAAGATTGAGATGTATCAGGCTTCATCTACATAGATAGTTATAAATGATATACTGGCTGTGGGAGCAGATAAAGATCAGGGTGAAAAGCAGAATGTGATGGTAAAGGCCAACAAAAACTTGTCTTGTTTAAATTAAAGCAGATGGGTATTTTGTTTAGCCAAGGGAATATCTGCTTTCATTGTGGTTACCTTTCACAAATGCCTAGTGGATGTGCCTGTCCTGCCAAATCTGCTACATGCCATGGTTGCAGGAAACAAGGGCATTTTTCTACAGACTATCAGAGGAAGGTAAAAGTTAAAAGTGTGATCCAATATGAGAAAAACAATGAAGCCAGGGAAAGTTCAGTGAATGCCATTAAAGAACTAGTTTTAGTGGTTATGGAAGATTCTGTTAGTGAATGGTAGAGATATAAAGTTGTTACTTGATGCTGGACCAAGGATGACTATGATCACTGAAGAGTTGTTTGAAGTAAAGTGGATTGACAAACAATTTGGGTCATATGAGGGAAATACAATTGAGTTAAGGGGATATTTTATCACCAATTTGAAATGTAAGAATCTATTCTTTACGGAAACATTTATGTTGCCAGTATTTTGGGTTGGTACCATTAAGGATTATTTGGCGTGTTTTAAGACCAGGGACCGAAAAACAGGTTTACTTGTGGGGGATGAGGATTAAGATGAATCAAAGATTAGTCTGGATGCTTACAAAAAATTGTTTTCAGATACGTTAGGTCATATCAAAAGATTTAGACATAAAATCAAGGTTAAGAAAGGGGCCACAAAGGTCAAGCATAAATTGCCTAATGGCCCATTCAGTGTGAGACAGAATTTGGCAAACAAATTGAAACAAATGTGTGAGAGGGTTTTTTTTAACCCATTGAATCATCATTTTGGTTGTCTCTTCAGATCATACTTGGAAAAGAAATTGAGCTTTGAGGGTGTGAGCTGATTTGCGTAGTCTCAAGGAGGAGATATGGGTGGACTCACATCCCTTACAGAATAATATAGCTTCGGCATATCATCAAGTTAAATTGGATGCTGCATGTAGACACCTTGTCAGTAGGGTTTAGTGAAGACCAATGGTTTGCAGAATTGGAAAATGATGGAGTTTTGAGTGTAGTGTCGGAATATGTAGTAAAGGGGTGGTCGAAACAGAAAAATCTTCCACATTTAAATATTTGATGAGTTATCTTTGGAGAAAAAGAGTATGGTGATGCAGAGTGATATATTCATCCCACCAGGGGATTTAAGATCACAGAATAATGAATTTGTGTATTTTGGTGGCCATCTATAGATGTTAAGATATCAGAAATAATCAAAGTGAGTGGTGTGTGCTCAACCAGTGACAAGGTGATGAAAACATACACCCAGTCCTGTCAACCAGTTGAATTGCCTGGTGAACCATGGGTTAAACTGGACTGGATTTTATTGAACCTCCACATGTTACCTGAGAAATATAAATTTGTGGCCATTTTGGCAGACTACTTCAGCAAATGGTGGGAAGTATAATTTATGCCAGATGCCACCACAGTGGGGATCATCAAGGTCTTTCAAACAATGTTTGCCAGAGAATGGTTCCCCGGAGAAGTAGCGCCCAATAATGGAAAACAGTTTGTGTTGCAAGAAATGGCTGAGTTTTTCAAGCAATCCTATACTGTTGACCACAGAGTTGCTCTGTATCATTACACGCAAATGGTTTTGTATTGGGCAGTGAGTAATAGAATGGATGTTATGAAGGCAATTCAGAGCATGTAATGGGCATATCGCACCACGCCTAGCAGGGTGAGTGGCAAAAGTCAGTTTGAAATTTTGAGAGGGTGTATTGCTTCTTTTGAGATGTGTCCTACTTGGATGAAAAAATGAGGCGTACATGTCAGTCATGAAAAGGGTATAGATCTTAAAGTCAGATCAAGAGTACAGTAAAATCTAAAGGCTATGAAGGAGAGTTTTGATCTCATGCAGAATGTCAAAGAAAAAACATCCAGGATACCGGTTGGAGATATAATCTGAATTAAACGGATCACTGACATAATATCGACTACAAAAATATAGACTTACAAAAATATCGATGCAAAAATATAGAATACCAAAATATCGAAGTCCTATCTCCAAACAGGAAATTACAAAAATATCGAATCCAAAATATCGTTGTAAATAATATAGTTAGTCAAAATATCGCATTTTTTAAATGTTTTAAAAGTAATGTTAAATTAATTAAATAATACATATAATTAACTGACACATACTTAAAAATACTTAAATAACAGTAAACTTAATGAATAATTAAAGTAAAAAAAATAAAATTAATACATATATCTTAACGTAATATTAATTAAAAATATTCAATATTTTCTGTGTAGGATAGCGGGCGCGTAAAATTTACTATTACCACTCCAGTAAGTGCAATAGTAGGGAAAGCGTTGGATAGCGGGAGGGTAAAAATTACTATTCCCACTCCAGAGAGTGCAATAATAGGGAAAACATTGGATAGCGTAGGGGTAATAATTACTATTCCCACTCCAGAGAGTGCAACAGTAGGGAAAGCGTTGGATAGCGAGAGGGTAACATTTACTATTCCCACTCCAGTGAGTGCAACAGTAGGGAAAGCGTTGGATAGCGTAGGGGTAAAAATTACTATTCCCACTCCAGAGAGTGCAACAGTAGGGAAAGCGTTGGATAGCGGGAGGGTAACATTTACTATTCCCACTCCAGTGAGTGCAACAGTAGGGAAAGCGTTGGATAGCATAGGGGTAAAAATTACTATTCCCACTCCAGAGAGTGCAACAGTAGGGAAAGCGTTGGATAGCGGGAGGGTAACATTTACTATTCCCACTCCAGTGAGTGCAACAGTAGGGAAAGCGTTGGATAGCGTAGGGGTAAAAATTACTATTCCCACTCCAGAGAGTGCAACAGTAGGGAAAGCGTTGGATAGCGGGAGGGTAACATTTACTATTCCCACTCCAGTGAGTGCAACAGTAGGGAAAGCGTTGGATAGCGTAGGGGTAAAAATTACTATTCCCACTCCAGAGAGTGCAACAGTAGGGAAAGCATTGGATAGCGTAGGGGTAAAAATTACTATTCCCACTCCAGAGAGTGCAAGAGTAGGGAAAGCGTTGGATAGGGGGAGGGTCAAATTTACTATTCCCACTCCAGTGACTGCAACAGTAGGGAAAGCGTTGGATAGCGGTAGGGTAAAAATTACTATTCCCACTCCAGAGAGTGCAACAGTAGGGAAAGCGTTGGATAGCGTAGGGGTAAAAATTACTATTCCCACTCCAGAGAGTGCAACAGTAGGGAAAGGGTTGGATAGCGGGAGGGTCAAATTTACTATTCCCACTCCAGTGAGTGCAACACTAGAGAAAGCGTTGGATAGCGGTAGGGTAAAAATTAATATTCCCACTCCAGAGAATGCAACAGTAGGGAAAGTGTTGGATAGCGGGAGGGTAAAAATTAATATTCACACTCCAGAGAGTGCAACAGTAGGGAAAGCGTTGGATAGCGGGAGAGTAACATTTACTATTCCCACTCCAGTGAGTGCAACAGTAGGGAAAGCGTTGGATAGCGTAGGGGTAAAAATTACTATTCCCACTCCAGAGAGTGCAACAGTAGGGAAAGCGTTGGATAGCGGGAGGGTAACATTTACTATTCCCACTCCAGTGAGTGCAACAGTAGGGAAAGCGTTGGATAGCGTAGGGGTAAAAATTACTATTCCCACTCCAGAGAGTGCAACAGTAGGGAAAGCATTGGATAGCGTAGGGGTAAAAATTACTATTCCCACTCCAGAGAGTGCAACAGTAGGGAAAGCGTTGGATAGGGGGAGGGTCAAATTTACTATTCCCACTCCAGTGACTGCAACAGTAGGGAAAGCGTTGGATAGCGGTAGGGTAAAAATTACTATTCCCACTCCAGAGAGTGCAACAGTAGGGAAAGCGTTGGATAGCGTAGGGGTAAAAATTACTATTCCCACTCCAGAGAGTGCAACAGTAGGGAAAGGGTTGGATAGCGGGAGGGTCAAATTTACTATTCCCACTCCAGTGAGTGCAACACTAGAGAAAGCGTTGGATAGCGGTAGGGTAAAAATTAATATTCCCACTCCAGAGAATGCAACAGAAGGGAAAGTGTTGGATAGCGGGAGGGTAAAAATTAATATTCACACTCCAGAGAGTGCAATAATAGGGAAAGTATTGGATAGCGTAGGGGTAAAAATTACTATTCCCACTCAAGTAAGTGCAATAGTAGAGAAAATAATAAATGTATATTTTTTTTAAATTAATTAATTATTAATACAAAAACAAGTATTACAATTAATTACCAATCACACAAGAATTGATTATTTATAAATACCAATACATTTTTGTTTAATTAATTAACTATTAATAATTAATTAACAAACAATTGTTTTTCAATAACAAACATTAATAAATGCAAATAATACCAATTAATAATTAATTTATAATATATTAATTAAGGATATACACAAATTATTTAAATAATTATTTTTTTCCAATTATATTACTTCCCACCATATTCCCCTATAAACACAATACCCGCTACAAATATTAATTAAATACAATTAACATAATTATCAATTAAACTATTAATACTAATTAATTACCAATTAATACTAATTATTTACCAATTAATAATTAATCAACAACCAATTAATTTGCAATACCAATTAATAATTAACTAATAACAATTAAATTACTTCCCACCCTATTCCCCTATAAACCCACAACCCGCTGCAGAAGTAAAACGCAAAATTAAATTAAAGATATATTAATTAACAATATACACAAATGAATTAAATAATTATTTATTTACAATTATATTACTTGCCACCATATTCCCCTATAAACACACTGCCCGCTACAAATATTAAATGAATACAATTAACATAATTATCAATTAAACAATTAATACAAATTAATTACCAATTAATACTAATTAATTACCAATTAATAATTCATCAACAACCAATTAATTTTCAATACTAATTAATAATTAACTAATAACAATTAAATTACTTCCCACCCTATTCCCCTATAAACCCACAACCCGCTACAGAAGTAAAACGCAAAATTAAATTAAAAATAATTAATAATTCCTATAAATTATTATTTAATAATCTATAATTAAATTACTTCCCACCCTATTCCCCTATAAACCCACAACCCGCTACAGAAGTAAAACGCAAAATTAAATTAAAAATAATTAATAATTCCTATAAATTATTATTTAATAATCTATAATTAAATTACTTCCCACCCTACTCCCCTATAAACCCACAACCCGCTACGGAATTAAATTACAAAAAAATAAAAAAACATAAAATTCATTAATTTAAAAATATTCTAACATACATTCCAATATTAATACATACTTTTAACACATATTCTAACACTTAAAACACTATAAAAAATTCGATATTTTTAACAACTATATTATGACTGTCGATATTACTTACTTCTATATTATTGCAATCGATATTTCTTACCTGTTTTTCGATATTCTTCACCACTATATTTTTGCAAGTCGATATTCTGTCCATTCGATATTAAAAACTCGATATTCTGGCTACTCGATATTTTTTTTTCGATATTATGTCTAGTTACCGAATTAAACATCCAGAGAGAGTGTCCAAAGGTCTTTCTGAATTCTTCCACCCATGTGGGTTGATGCTGTTACTCAGAATGTAGTTAGGATCAGAAGGAAAAATTGTTCAAATATATCCAGAGTATTTAAGGTGTCGGTTGATCGTCAGGTGATGCAAGGAAAGGATAATAAGGGTGTCCAGCACATTGTGTCAGGTAGGAGTGATAGGAGGGCGAAAGCTCCTCAAAGGTTGGTGTGGGGATGATTTAATTGATGTAATTGTTTTTGCTACATAGTTCATTGTATAGTAATACAATATATTTTATGTAAATATTTATTTTTATCTTGTTGGGTATTTTATTTTGGGTTTTTGTTAGCCTCTATCTTATGTTTACTTGGGTAGCTTATATTTATATTTTTAGATGTATACTAGTTTATATTTTATTAAAATAATATATATTATAGTCATCTTATGTTATATCTATTATGTTGAGTTGTAAAGAGAGGGAGATGTTGTGGTGTTAATTATGCATGAGCTGACATATGTAGACTTCGATTAGAATGTTATCCTTCATGTTTTACAGGGGTTTGATCTCAGTTAGACTCCTGTGGAGCCGTGATGTTGTGGTTAATAAAGGATGTTCCTGATGCTTACCTGTGTATGAAGTGATCACTGCAGTATCCCTTCTTATAGGTGGTATGTACCTCAACAGAATGTCCCCCCTCAAATTCCTCCGGGACCATGTGTATTCTAAGGGCTACTTCATAGGCTGCAAACCATCCATCAGTATCATCGACTACCTCAAAGCTGGGTACCACATCATTAAGTAGGTGGCCTCCTTGATCTCCTCTGGACACTGACATATCACGGCTAGCATTTCTGATGGACTCTGACAGCTGTTTGGCCTCCTAGTCCAGCTCCTTTAGACTAAGTGCATGAGTCAACAAAGGTTTTCACTCCTTCAAGGCTCTTTCCATCTCAGTCTTTCTCTCTTCTGCAAAGGCTTTCTCTGCCTCAACACTTCTCTCTTCTGCAGCCAGTATGGTTAGCTCCGGCTTCAGGTCCCTCTCAGCCTGTCTGTCATTCAACTCTTTCAGAGGCAGGGGGTGAGAGGATATACTGCTTTTAGCAGCGGATCTAGCAGGGGGTCCAATTTCTGTGGGTCCTCTTCACTCTCTCTTCTGGAGCAATTGCTAAGTAATTTCCTTCCCTTCTCGGGGCACCACCCACTTGGTCCTCTGGCGGTGTTATCCACCAGTTTGCTACCTCATACTCATAGAGAACATCTCAAAGGTCCTACTTAGTGCATCCCTTGTTTACAAAAAGCCCCTTCCCATTGAAGAACTTCTTCTCCCCCCTCATATTGTCCTATGGTATGCAGTTGGGATCCATTTCCATTCTGGTAAGGTATCACAGCTGCAACAACGAAACAATCCCAAGTTTATGAAGGTGAGGTAGGAATTACATTTGGAAAAATTACCAATTGAGAGGAAAAATAGAATTTAAAAAAGGGTTGAGCTGGTGTCAATTATTTTACATGGGATTTTGGTGTAACACAAAATCACAGTATGGCACTGCACAAACACAAAACTAAAAATCAATTTAAGAAATTGGGATATGGTTGAGTATAGTGAAACCCTACTCAAGCAGTGACCACAATCCTTGTAAGGTTGAAGTCACAAGCAATCCCCAAATTAACCTTTGCTCAACCCTCTGTTAGCTTGGTACAGAGCCGTCAGTCCTAACTTAGAGGCAATGTTTAAAGTATTTATGCAGTATTTCAAACAGTAATAAAGTGAAAACAACACAAGAAAAATCCTACACCAATAAAGAAAAATAGAGAAATATTTAATAAATAATTTACATGCAAAAAGACAAAATCCAATTATTAGAACCGGAGATATGCAGTTTTAAAGATTTAAGTGAAAATGGAGGCAAAAAGCACAAAGCACCAATTGTAGATATCTGGTTGTGCAAGGCTGGGACAAAGTTGAGAGTTCAGGCTGGCTGTCACAGAGAGCGAGCCAGCTATAAGGACCCAGTTAGGCCCTCTGAACAAATTACCTTAAATCCTGGTTGTAGAGTCCTGCGATGTGAGGTGCTTGAATGGAGAGTCATGCGATGTTTGATGAAAGGTTTGTGTGTGATATGCATTGTGCAGCTGTGGTTCCTACAAGCTGGTGGGTGATGCAATGTCCTTACACAGAGATGTGTCGCACAGCAACTATTCAGAGGAGGTGCAGGACTGCGAAGCAACATCCTGCGTAGGGGATGCATTATGCAGTGGTTCCAATGCAGATTCTTGCAAGGCGAGGCATGGCCCTACGTCAGTTCTGCGGGGACCACAGCTGGGCTGGCAGAGCACCTTCATACCCACTTCCAAGGTTCCAGGACCAGGTTGGCACCACTTGGAATGGCATAGTTCCAAGCTGGCAGGGTCCAGGTGCTGGGTTCAGGGTTGTTAGAGCCTTTTCTGTCCCTGAGGCTCATCTCTGGAGGCCAGCCAATTAGCCCTTGGAGTCGCTTTGGTGGTCGTGGATGCAAGATGCAGGTGCTGTCTTCTCACTCAGGCAGGAGGGCAGCAGGGTGGCACATGGGGGCAGCAGAGTGGCATTCCTTCCTGCAGCAAAGCATAAGAGCAGCCCTTCTTTCAAATCATCCACAGGTTCTGGAGGTTTCCACCTCGCTGAGGTGCCAGGCATGCCTTTCCTCTTTGCCCTGGTACTGGATTGTCTGGGGACACAAAAGACCAGTGACAAAATATGTGTGAGTGTCTTCAGGCAGGCCCTTTAAAATGTGCAAGTGGGATAGCTGACATCTCTGCCCCCTCGTTAAGTCAGCGTGGCTATCCTGCCAACACCTATGTTCCCCTTGTCTCACTGTCTGGGAGCAATACACAAGGGCACACTGCCAGCTATACCTATTCATGTCACCCAGGATACAGGCAGCAGACATCAAATGGTTTGGACAAGAAAATGCCAGCTTTCTCAAAGTGGAATTTTCAGAATTTTGTCTTAAAACCTGTCTTTACCAATAAAGAGGACTTTAAATTGAAATTCTCTAGGCATCAAATTTGACATTACTACTTGCACCCAATTGAAAGTTAGCACTTATTAAATGTAATAAGTTAACCATATGCTATCCTATAGGAGAGGTAGGCCTTGCAGTTTTTTTACTACAAGGATATGTAAAGCTTAAAGGTACATGTCCAACTTCTTAAATACACTGCACCCAGCCCTCTGGGCTGTTTAGGGCCTACCCTAGGCATGACCACTATATATTAAAAAGGAAGATTTTGATGTAAGAAAATCATTAAACTCACCCCGTGTGGCACAGTACATGGTTGGGGGAGGTGGCTGTGCTGGACGGATTTGCGCTTTGGGACGCCAACAGAGTCACTCTCTTTCATGATGAGTGGGCGAGCTCGCATATGGGTTCCTTTCAGGAGCTTCAGCAAATGTACATGTTATCCAAAACACCATTTCATAAATGTCACCATGCCCTAAGAAGTACTTACCCTACCAGATACATGTATCCCAGATTACAGACTCATCAAGGCCACGTTAATGATGGGGGCTCTCGGTAAGGGAGGTTTTCTGAGATTTATTGTACCCTGACAACACCCTCAGTACCCATTGGGAGATGTTGCTTGGACCCTTAGAGGATGATGATTGGTGAGACACTCTAATGGTCCCCAAAGTCCTTACAATCTCTTCCAGGTTCCACTTGGTGCAGACATACTATCTATATTGTGCTAATCTCACCGCGCCAGGCTGTTTTGAGCAGACCTCAGAGGTAACCCTGAGTGTGGATGCTGCTCCCCTGCTCCGGCAGACTTCTTTCACATGGTATGGTCTTGCCCCATAATAACATGCTACTGGGAGGTGGTGTAGGCTGAGCTATCGAATGTTGAGGTCTAACATTGGAACTCTTCCCCCTCTTGATCCTGTTGGCAGTGGATGATGTTGTGGGGGGCTCCCAAGATGACAGGGCGCTGTTGAGTCTTGCCCTGGTGGTGGCTAAGTGAGACATTGCAGCCCACAGGAAGGACCCCAAGGCACCGAAGCTGTCGACCTGGTGACAAGGAGTAGATTGGTGAGCTCAAGAGGAAAGCCAGTATATTAGGCAGGGATTTGGGTAAACGGTTTGAGGCATTGAAAGAGGGCAAAGGGTCGCTGTAAATATACTGTATGCATAACGATTGTTATTCCATAGTGTCCTTGTGTATCAAATAAATATTGACTAAGTATAACTATCACATTTGCAAGTTGCCCACATCTCATCTAAGTGACCAGTCCACACTGTTGAGCTTCTTCCATGGACCTCCTTTTGAGCAAGGGACCAGGTTTTCCCTGGTCTTAAGTTTGGCGCTGCCCCATATGTATGCTGCCCTTGTAAATATGGGGCAGCATCAAAATCAATGGGTGGTGCGGTGGAACGCCCATGCAACACCCATTGCTCACCCCTTTCATGCTAAGTATAGCGTGAAAGAGGGCCTTATTCACAAGGAGGCGTTAAGCCAAATTAAGTGGCTTAAAGCTGCCTTGTGAATAAGGTGAATCCCCTATCGCCACCACAACGTCAGAAAACGTGACGTCATGGTGGTGATCGGGGCTCGTAAATATGCCCCGAGTTCAATTTGATCACCCTCTAATTACAGCATCCCACAAAAATGGTAATTAGCAGGTGCATAATTTGTACCTGTGGTTGCAGCTCAATTTTTATCAGGCCAACGTTTATTAGTTACTTACTGTTTCCTTTCCAGTCTATTGGCCTTTTCCTGTCTTTGTCCTTCCACAACTTCCCTTCCAAGCCCTAAATCAAAATGCCTGACAGTAGTAGAAAACATGTGGTTCTCTTGCAAATGCTTTCACAGTACAGACACCAATTACTTCTTTAGCACTGCTCTCCATTTACTTGTCTACTGCCTGAATGCCTCAAAGCCATATTAATCATGCAGGGTATATAAATAAGTAACAGCAGGAAAGGCAGAACAACTTCGGAGACTTGTTCTGCATTTCCACAAACTCTACAAATCGCTGCACCTTTGTTAACGGTTCAGACACTGCCATCTGAGAAATATTCATCTGCACAAAGTCCAATTTTCAGCTCGGTACAAGGAACTTTTCGATCAGATGCTGTCAGATTGCAATGCACAGTGTCCCTGATATACCATATGCGCAGTGACAGAAATATAGTTAAGTTCAGGGCTGGAGTTTACAAGTTCACTGCACTAAAAGTGATGCAGACAGCAAAACAGGAGATGTGCCGGGAGAGCATATCCAGTGACTCACAAGGGCTCATATTGCTGCTTGCAAAGATATCAGTTTCAATTGTCAGATATTGGCCCAGTACATGTCAAAAGTGAAATAACTTTATGGAAAAAGTCCCCGTATATGTCGATGAGATAGCTACTAAGTTAATGTACCTGCTGCAGAGGTTTGTTTGACTCCATGCAAGGGCAATCAGAATACAATTTTTCTTGTGCTCGTGCTCACAACGAGTACCGTCTAATATTTTGATGTCAAAAAATAATTGTTATAATCTTTCCCTCTCCAGTCTGTGAAGTTGAGATGTGTTTGGTCCCAACATGTGAAGTGTGGTAAGGGTGTTTTGGATAAACCCCTAGCATGCTCTAGGTAGTGGTTTCGGCAGACACATGCAGGGGGCTTGTCAATTAAAGGCACGAGGCCCGGAATTTGTGGTTCATTCAAACACTATGCCTATGTCATGTGCATGTCATTGTGGTGGGTCCAGGATACACAGCAGTGCAAGGCCTATGCATCGGCCCAAAGTCTTTGGGCACACACCCACAACACAGACCTAGCCCGTTACCTCCTTTACCCCTCCTCTCCGTGTTCCCCCTGTTCTTCACTGCATTTGGTATGCCCCATTTAGAACCCTAGAGTAGAGTTTAACTTGAAATGTTGGTAAACGCCCCTGTCAGTGGCGAGTCTGGAGACACAGAGGATGCATCTTAAATAAAGCTGGCCTTACCTCTGCTTATTGACTTCTCCTCCTTTCTTCTTAACAGCGGTGACAAGGATGGGAGCCTGTGCAGGAGGCAGCTGCGAGTCTCTACCCCTGTGAAATATTCTCACATTCCTTCACTCATCAGTTTTACAGTTCTCAGGACATATTCTTGATGCCCCATGTGTTGTTCGTAGGAGATCCAAATGGGGGGGAAGAAGACCCGTTTTGGCTGTGATATATCCTCCTAGCAGCTGTCATTGGAGGTCCCTGATCCTTGCTGGCACACAGCGCTTGTGAATTGACAAAAGGTCCGCCTTCCTGGCTGAGTTAAAGTGTTGAGCCTAGCTTCCTTCTGACATCCACCACTCTTAGTCAGAGCTCTCCTGCCCGTGGCCTCCTGTACTTCAGCATGTGTGATTCTTACTGAGCCAAGGGTGTTGGTGCCATCCAGCTCCATCATCTCCTGATCCCTCTCCTGTAGCCTTCTGCCTCTGGTTTGTATCATCACCTTTGGCTCCTCTGCATGGAGTTTCCTGTGGTCCTGTGTGGGAGAAGTCACAGCGCTCACATCTCTTCCTTCTGTCAGAGGAGGTATAGAGTGCAGTCCCCGACCTTGCTTTAACCCCAGTGAAACAGGCGGCTGATCTAATCTCAAGAGGAGGTATCAAGAGCAGTCCCTGCCCTCGCTCCTACACCAGTCGAAGAGGAGGCTACTCCTTTAGTCAAGAAGAGGAACTGGGTGCAGTCCCCACCCTAGCTCTAACACCAGTAAAAGGGTACATACAGCGGGGGCAAATCTCCACATATCTGAGCAGGTGTGGGGAGAGTCAGAAGGAGTTCTCGCTGCCCCTGCACTGAGAACTGTGAATCCGACCTGCATAGGCGGAAAAAAGCAGGAAAGAAAGGTGTACAATGATTGCGGGGTTTGCTATGGCACTAAAGAGTTCATTAAGAGGCCAAATAGTTTCTTCCCTTCAGGTCCAATCCAATATTGAGCCCATCCTAAACAGACTAGGGCTGCACCATATCTTGCTCTGTTTCTGAAGAAGGGATCATACTCTTCTTAGGCGCCCTCCATTTGGATTGCTGTGCAAGGTTGGACATTTTACTGTATTACTGTTTTGCAGATTTTAAACTTTACAGCATTTCCTAATTTTATAGCAAAACTGTAATATTGTAGCTCCCTTTCTTCCCTTCTCTTACAGTAGTTTCCTTTAACTTCTGGTAATCTATGCATATGTAATGATTTCAGCTAGTATGAATCAGCGTCCCCCATTTTTAAATACATTAGGGAACCAGATTTTCCTTGGCACAGATAGATTAACATTTCTAAATCATACTTAATAGGCATAGGAGGGAAACTATTTCATCAATACATAAAAACAGTATATATTATTGCATAATCTAGGTATGCAAGGCAGAAATGTATATGAGGGCATTTTAGAACATGAATCTGATGACGCTAGTGGAGGAGAAGAAGATGTAGATGTATTTCAAACCACATTAGACACATTTGAAAGCCACTTTAAAGCATCTACTAATGTGGTATTGGAGAGACATACATTCTCTAATATAATGCAAGTAAAGAACAAAAAGGTTACTACATATATAGCAGCTTTGAAAGGGCTTTTAGTCACTTGTGAGTTTGGCGCACTCACATTCTCTCTCATTAGAGACCAATTGGTAAGGTGTACCAATAATCAGAAGCACAGGAAAAACTGAAATCACTAAATCCGAGCCTTTCTGGGGCCATCAATATTTCAAAAAGTATTGAATATACTGCATTGCATGTTAAATAAATAAAAATGACTTCTGACCCACAGAAAACCAATGGAGATGTGAATTTTTGTTTTTAATGAAGATGAGGTTTGTAAGGTACAAGGAGAACATACCAAGCCCAAGACTATTGGGAAGCTGAAATATTTTAGATGTGGTAACAATAATCACTTGAGAAATAGCCCCAGGTGTCCTGCATGGGGTGCAATATGAAAGAAGTGTAATAAATGAGGTCACTTCACTACTGTCTGTAGGGAGGTGGGAAAGAATGTACATTTTATAAGACCAGATGAGAGTGAGTTTGGGGACCAGACGAAATAGAGCAAGACATTTTGTTTTCAAGTAATTTCTTCTGAAACAGATGGTAAATCGATGAACCCCATGTGTGTCATATTGTTGAATGGGGTTAAGATGAAGGTGTTTCCCAATTTGTGGTCTCCCTACAATGTAATTGACAGTAAAACATTCCATGAGAAAATGATAGGGAAAGACTATGTGTTAGAACCCCCTGAAATCAAAACAGGAGAGTTTAATAGGAATTACATTCCATTGAGAGTATGGTTAAAATGAGGATATGCTTTTAAACCGACACACAGTAGGGAAGGTTTACATAACTAAATAAGGTTCAAACTTGTTAGGGTGGAAACTCCAAAAAGACTTAGGTATGAAACTGGACCATAATATGAAACAGAACAGTGGAAGGAATGGATTTATGTGATGAATTCCCAGGTGCATTCACAGAGGGATTGAGATTTTTAAATGAAGTAATACGCAACATTAAATTGAAACCTACTGCTATTCCAGTTCCACTCAAAAATAGACCTATTCCATTATTGATGAGAGTACCATTAAAAAGGGAATTGGATAGAGTGGTTGAGCAAGGACTTATAGAAGTTATTGATGGCGCTGAGTGATTATCCCCAATAATTTTGACCCTCAAAAATGGGAGAAAAGATATAAGTTTATGTGCAGATCTAAGAGACTAGAATTTGAATATATAGGTTGATCGATATCTTCTGCCCAGGATCAGTGAAATGCTTAGTCTCATTCACAATGCTGAGTACTTAAGTGTGCGAGATCTGTCATCTGCGTATCACCAGGTCGCACTACACCCAAATTTCAGGAATTAACCTTGTTCCCTACACCTTTTGGGACATACAAATTCCTTAGGATGCCATTTGGGTTTGCCACTTCGGCTGCTGCATTTCAAAAAATTATGCAGTACATTAGGCGGGACACCAACAAAGTCATGTGCTTTCAGGATGACATTCTGATTAATGGGTCCATTGAGGAAGAACATCACAGACACTTGTGCAAGGTACTTACATGTTTCAACAAGACAGGACTTACCATCAAGGGAGACAAGTGCAAAATAGGGATTACTACAGTGGAGTATTTAGGGCATACTATATCTACTGAAGGGATCAACCCAAGCTACATTTGGTAAAGGCTGTCAAAAGTTCCCCTATTACCTCAAACAAAGACAAAGCTAAATCATTTTGGGTTTGGCAGAATATATGTCTAAATTTAAAAAAAGAAAAAATGCAGACCATGTACAACCATGTCAATGAGGGAAATGTGAGGCGCACTACTCACCCATGAGGTTCTCAAGGCGCTGGGGGGTGGTGCAGCTCTGAGCAGTTGAATTGCCTGGTCTTGAGGGTTCTTCTGAAGGTGTGCAGATTAGGGGTGCGTCTGATGTTAATCAGGAGCTCATTCCAGGTCTTTGCTGCAATGTAGGAGAAGGCTCTTCCACCAGTTCTGGCTCTGGGGTTGCGTGGGTTTTAGGCGAGGTCAGCGGATTCGAGGTTTCTCTTCGGTACGTAGAAGGAGATTCTTTCATTAAGATATTGGGGTCCAGTGTTGTGGAGGCATTTGTACATGTGGGTGAGTATCTTGAAGGTTACTCTCTTCTAGACGGGGAGCCAGTGGAGGTCTGGTAGGTGTTTGGTGATGTGTACATGTCGAGGGATGCGGTGGATGAGTCTGGCTGCGGTGTTCTGTATGGTCTGGAGCTTGTGGAGCAGAGATTTGTTGATCCCGGCGTAGAGGGCATTTCCGGAGTCCAGTCTTCTAGCTATGAGTGCGTGGGTGACGGTCTTTCTTGATTCAGTGGTGATCCATTTGTAGGTCTTGCGAAGCATGCAGAGGGTGTAGAAGCAGGTGGAGGTGACGGCGTGATCTGTCGGGTCATGGTGAGGGACGAGTTGAGAATGATGCCGAGATTCTGGGTGTGGGACGTGGGGGTCAGGGTGCTGCCGAGGGCTGTGGGCTACCAGGTGTTGTCCCATGCAGAGGGGGAGGGTCTGAGGATGAAGACTTCTGTCTTCTCCGAGTTAAGCTTCAGGCAGCTGCTGCTCATCCAGGACGCAACGTCATTCATTCCTTCCTGGAAGCTAAGTCTGGTGGTGAGGGGGTCCTTAGAGAGTGAGAGGATGAGCTGGGTGTCGTCGGTGTAGGATACTATGCTGAGTCCATGCTGTCTCATAATGGCGGTGAGGGGGGCCATGTAGATGTTGAAGAGCATGGGGTTGAGCAACGACCCTGGGGGTACTCCGCAGTTGATCTCTGTGGGTTCGGAGAAGAAGGGGGAAAGTCTGACTCTTTGGGGTCTGCCGGTGAGGAAGGAGCGGATCCAGGCGAGGGCGGTTTCCCTATATGCGGCATCGTGGATTATGGTGGTGAGAGTACAGTGCTTCCAGGAACCCACGCTCTGCTCCCGACAAGACAGCCTGGACCGCTGGACTGAACGTGGGCCACCTCCCTGTCCCACAGCCAAAGGAGACCAGGTATTCTAGCTGCTCTGCACTCTTGTGTCTGGAGAGAGTGCGGCAGCTCTCCTACTTGCACCATGCTACCTGGGGGCATTCTCCCTTCTGAGAGTGCCCTGTAGGAAGTGTCCCAATTAGGGTCACCCGAGTCACTCACAACCACCTCTCAGCCTTCCAGACTAAATAAAGAGTTGGTCAGACAGTAGAGAATACAAACCAATAATATTTTATTCAAAGTACACTCAGAGCAGAGCCCTGTCTAACCAGTCGCTAGAGATGCTGCAGAGGGACTGACATCAGCAAGCATAACAATACATTATGTACATTTCGAAACCAATGTAAGCATACCCACCATGGACTTTTCCAGAGAGATGCAGCTGGACCATATATTACAAAGGAGTAAGTTTCAATTCTAGGGCCGGGCACACAATATCTACCAGTCAAGGTCATTTTTGCCCTTGCCCGCCACTAGACAAGTGGGAGAAGGCTTCTATCTAAAGGGATAGGTATGCACTAATAAGAACAGTACATTCAATAGTGTAGCAAAACTCAGCTCTGAAGAAACATAACTTAGAGAAAGCCATTTCTCTGAATTAGCAAAGGAAGGGTTTCGATCATGATACAAAATGGCGCCTGTACATAAAATGGCACCGCAAATGCTAACTTACCTAAAACAATGAAACACATGACTTTTAGTCCAACAACCCAGCTTTCCGACACAGAATTCTTCATTGTAATCAGCCCAGGTGAGGTGGAGCCTCAATGGGGAATATCACTGTGCCACCCCCAATGAAAGCCCAAGAGATTTAAGCACCATGAAATGATATCACCCTTGGCAGTCAGTAAAAGCAGCCTGGAACGCTTTGGCCCAAATCATGCCTGTACCAGGTCAGAAGCTCCTCCTTCTTGTCCTCATTCTGGTGATTAGCTGGCCAAATCGCAGGTGTGCTGCTCCTAAGGATCTTGGTTTCTGGAACGTTCACCTCTTCATAACCTCTGTGTTGTCCTGTGGTCCTGAACACACAAGCAAATTGAGTGTGCCTGATAGCAGAACAGCAGGGATAGGCAAACGGAGGGGGCTCTTTGAAATTCTACGGCTTACCCCTGCCAAGTGGTGTCTGTCCCTCGGAGGGAAGGCAGGCCCTGGGATGCCCTGATCCACCATAGTTTCACTGTAGCACCAAACACTATCGTTGCCACCACTGCTGGATGGGACTATCAGTCCCAGTAACCACCGGCCCAAGGAGGAGGCGGCCCGAAGAGACCTGCTACCTGCTGCTGACGAGCCAGCCTAGAAGGAACACTCCAAGGCGCCCGCATGCGCGCCAATCCCCCCAGTGCAGGGCAGCTCCCATGAAAGAGGACTCCATATCGGGAAAGTGAACACGGCCGGGAAAGTCGCACAAGGACAGGCCCTGCACCTACCTCTCTTGCTCCCTCCCTGAACACTGTGGCCCTATACCTACCAAAGGGGCCTGAACAACTCCAGAGGATGTCTCTATAGTATACAAAACTGCTGATACCTCCACAAGTGAGATTGTACTATTTCCCCAGGTCTGCCTTGTGAGGAGAAAGGCCTGTTTGAGGTAGCACACGCACGTTTCTGCTGACTTACATATCACCCTGTATTGCGACGAGGAAGACCCTCTGCCCCCTCGCTGGACATTGAGGGTTAATCAGCACGGAGTGAACAGAGATGTACCCGACTGGACCCAGGCTCTCATGTGGGACCTAGTGATGTCTTCCGGCAAGCCAACGGGTAAGGCTGCGCAGCAACTTCTCTTTATGGAAGTACTGAACCAAGGTCACACCGCCTCCAGCACCCGCACCGCTAGCTCTTCGTAATCAGGTCCGACTTGTTCCGCTATGGCCACTGCCCCTGATGCCACTAAGGAACAGATACTACAGGAAATGTAATCTGTGGGTCGTCGTCTGGGAGGCATGGAAACGTGTATATCTGCAACACTGCAGAGTCCAGATCCATCCGCTCAGTCATCGCCAGATTTCAAAACAGAATGGATGACCTAACTCAACGAATGTCTGCCGTGGAGGACCGCTTCAATATCATCAAGGAGAGGGACCAGAAACTCTTTTATCTCTGCAGCAAAGTCATAGACTTGGAGGATGGGAGCTGCTGTGACAATGTTTGCTTTCTAGTTTCTCCAGAGAATGTGGAAGGCTCCAACGTTAAATCCTTTCTCAGAACAGTCCTACCCAAACTCACAGGCATAACCTGTGATCCACCGCTGGAGATGCAGAGGACTCACCTCATCTGGCCCCTAGGCAAACGAACTCCCTCACATCCATGGCTGCTTATTGCCTGTTTCCTGTGGCATGATCTGGCCCGACAATAAATCATGGCGGTTAGCACCCACAGTCAGTACGATTATGAAGGGCAGGAGTTCTGAATAAAGGTGGACTTTTCTAAAGAAACCAATGAGCACCATAAGGCCTTCCTCTCTTTCAGACCTCTTCTAAGACAACAGGACATTAAGGTGCCGATTACGATCCGGTAAAAAATTTCCCCGTGCGACTCGTATCCGGTCTTTTTACCGTACAAATCGTACAAGTGCCGTACGAACTGGCAATCACGATTCGCATGGTAAAAAGTCCATACGAACCGCATTGGGAATCATTCCCCACACGTCCTCGGGTCGGAAAATGTGTCCGACACGTCCTCGTACGATTTACCGTACAAATGTGAAAGGTGAAGTCCGACCGAGGAATCACGATCCATCCCGTGCGTCCGAGGTCACAACCGGATGGAAAAAACACCGTCCGCATCGAACTCCCATAGCAACCATGGAGACGTGCCCGCATACGCGCCGACCCCCCCCCAGCCCCCGTACGTACGTGCTGACCCCCCCCCAGCCCCCGTACGTACGCGCCAAACCCCCCTGTATGTACACCCGTTTTACGTGTCGAACCCCCGTGTACGTTCGAGTCGAACCCCCCGTGTACGTTCGAGTCGAACCCCCACCCGTGTACGTTCGAGTCGAACCCCCCGTGTACGTTCGAGTCAAACCCCCCCCATGTACGTTCGAGTCGAACCCCCCCGTGTACGTTCGAGTCGAACCCCCACCCGTGTACGTTCGAGTCGAACCCCCCGTGTACGTTCGAGTCGAACCCCCCCGTGTACGTTCGAGTCGACCTTCGAACGTACACGGGGGTACGCACCGTACATACACGGGTGGGGGTACGACTCGAACGTACACGGGGGTTCGACTCGAACGTACACGGGGGGTACACACCGTACATACACGGGTGGGGGTACGACTCGAACGTACACAGGGGGTACGCACCGTACATACACGGGTGGGGGTACGACTCGAACGTACACGGGGGGTTCGACTCGAACGTACACGGGGGTTCGACTCGAACGTACACGGGGGGTTCGACTCGAACGTACAGGGGGGTATGACACATACACGGGTGTACATACAGGGGGGTTCGGCGCGTACGTACGGGGGCTGGGGGGGTCGGCGCGTACGTACGGGGGCAGGGGGGGGGTCGGCGCGTACGTACGGGGGCTGGGGGGGGGTCGGCGCGTACGTACGGGGGCTGGGGGGGGTCGGCGCGTACGTACGGGGGCTGGGGGGGGTCGGCGCGTACCTACGGGGGCTGGGGGGGGTACGGTGCGTACCGGGCCACCTACTCTGGTCGATTCGCGCCGTACTTCACTTTTCCGGCACTTTTTGGGTGCCGTGAAAATATTGCCGTCCGGACTGCTGTCGGTTCGAATCGTAATTCCTGGGTCGTGAAACGCTGCCTGAAAGCGTCCCGACGTCACGTCGCAGCATTCCCGGATCACATTCGTATGTATATTTTCGTCGGTCGGTGTTTTTTACGATTCGTACGGAAATGGTGTTTCCGTGCGAATCGTAATTCCATGTTTGTAAAGTTTTACGACCGGGTACGAGTCGGACGGGGAAAACGCTCCGACCGACGGTTCGTACCCGGTTTTTACCGGATCGTAATCGGCACCTAAATATGGACTCTTTGAACCCACTCACTTCAGAATCACCAGAGATGGCGTTTCCAAGGAATTCTTTGATCCTGAAGACCTCTGCCACTTCCTGGTTACCTTACACCTCAGGGCGTGGAGCACAATGACCCTGTCCCTGGAGTCGGCCCCCTCCCACCACCACCCACTTTTCCAACATCTTACAGGGGACCTCAAGGACACTCAGGAGGTTCAAAGAACAGGGGTAGAGAAAAAGACAGAGGCCCCCGATCCCTTGGAGACAGGACACAGGCCCTCCAAGGGGTGGTGGCTCTTACTAAACAGCATGGTAGAGACAAATCCTGCTCTCCCTTGGAACACATGCCTGCCAAAGAGCATCCTGAACAGCAATTAACTGTATCCTCCAAGTGCAGCAGCGGGGAACAGATCTGCTAGCTCTGAAAAACAACGCTTTCGCCAGATGACTGAGCACCAGTTTACATGCCATAATTTGTTACCTCATCATTCAATGTGTTTAATCCTCTTTAATGTTTCAATATCTTTGATATTTAAGGTGCTCCCTCTCTGCTTCTTTACTAGATACCCTGAGTGCTAATGACCACCCTCCACAGCGTACCCCTTTCTTCCCCAACTCCCTATTGCACTTCCCCTGATATCGCCCCATAAGCCTGCCCTTATTCAACGTACTAGACACACACCTCACAGAGCTCCTTGTCCCGGCCCAGCCTAGGCCTCACACATGATATCTTTCTCTACACCACTACTCACTGATACCGCTGAATACGTCCCTTTTCCCTCCCCTGTCTTTTTGCACCCAACAAAGACCTCATCTTTGTTGATCCCAGTCTCCACTGGCACTAAAAGATCCTGCTAAAGCAAACCTCAACCCCCTTCTAAAATACCACTAGGTAATGGTCTAAACTATCTGCAAACTAACCCCACCCCTCCTACGCCCCCCTCCTCGCATTCCCCCATATCCCCTCCCCTCACCCTTCATCCACTGCACATGACTATGCCCCTACCCAGCCACTGCTACTCACTCTCTTCAACTGTAGTAATAGACTCCACACCGTACCATCCCCAACATCTACTCTTGGATCTAACCCTGTCTCCCTCCGCCTCCCTCCCAGGGCCACCATGAATTATACCTGACACACCAGGCTGTCTCACTGTCCTACTGTACCTGGGGGGCCCTGGGCAGGTG
Source organism: Triturus cristatus (assembly GCF_964204655.1). Lineage (NCBI taxonomy): Eukaryota > Metazoa > Chordata > Amphibia > Caudata > Salamandridae > Triturus > Triturus cristatus. The sequence continues at coordinate 449,346,999 of NC_140594.1, forward strand.
AGGGGAATAGGCATTATTGTTCAACACAGGGTCTATAGAATGCTGCTTCTTTTCCTCTCCTACTCCACCACAATGCCCAAGCGACGGCCCTCCATACATGCTCCTCTCACTTACATGTGTCAGGACACCAGTTCCCCCTTCCCTCCCCTTAACCCCACTACAGTCCAATGCAACTGTTGATCTCAGAGATGCCTGCCCCAGCACCACAAATCTGCCCTTTGCATGGCCCATCCACCAGACGCAGTCCCCAATGCAATATATCCCGTAAACCTAGACCCACAGAGAGCAGACCTCTGTCCTAGGAGGCGTACCTACACTGTGCCACCTAACTGCCTTCTCCACAACCTCTCACCCTGTGATCCACTCCCCCTCTCCCCAATTATACCCTGCTCGACCCCTGCTCCGCAACCCAGATTACTCTGGGGCACCTGCCTGTCCCCACTGTGCCCAAACACCTCCCCCCTCTTACCCCTCAGCTTCAAATTACTAAACAACCCCCTATCTCTGTGCCCTCCTCCCTACACGTCCTCCACCACTTGCCTCCTCTCCACTCGGTTCCTACCTCCTCTCCACCCTAACCCCTCACTCCACCTATAACCGGACAACACCGCAACTCCCCCTCGCTCACACAGAACACCAATGATGAAACCTGCCTCCCTCTCCCCCTCCCATTACTCATCCTCTCGTGGAATGTCAACGGTCTTACTCAGTACGCCAAGTGAAAGAAAGTGTTTTCCTACTTACAGAAGAAGAGAGCATATATCGCTCTACTGCAAGAGACGCACCTTGATTCCCTTGAGTCTGAACTCCGAAGCGACTAGGTAGGCAAAGTTATTCATAGCAGCATGTCGACACTGGCTAACCGCGAGGGGGGGCAGTCGCGCAAATGTGGAGTTGCCATACTGCTCCAGTATTCCCTGCCTGACGGCAGATAAGCCTTTGCTAAGCTGAAATTTGGTGACCGGTCTGTGTGTGTGGCTCAGTGTAAGCCCCAATAGTGAAAAAACATTACTTTTTTCTTCACCTCAACTGTCTCCTTGTAGAGGTGGGAGCGGTGAGATACATCATCGGAGGCGATTGGAATGTTGCCCGAGATGCCGTATTGGATAGGACAGGCCCCTTGGATAAAGGGAACGACAGAGAAAGGGCCCTATTGAGTGGCATAACCTCGGATCACAGCCTTATGGATCATTGGCATCCCTGCCGCCCATAGGACAAGGATTATACCATCCTGTCAACTGTCCATGGCAGCTAAACCAGACTGGACTACTTCCTCGTTTCCCATACTGTGTTAGCTCACGTCAATGAATCTCACATATTGAAAGCCGCCCTATCCGATCACTCCCCGGTCCAACTGACCCTCACCTTAGGCCTTGCGTTACCAGGCCACAAACCGTGGTGCCTCAACATCCAGAGATACCACTCACCCCAGGGTAAGGCCCAAAATACAATCAGACATGTCCAATTACTTAACGGACAATAGGGCCTCAGTTTCCTCCAGTAAAACTCTATGAGCGGCTGCGAAAGCGACCATCCACGGGCAACCTATGCGAGACGTGGCGGTAGCAAATAAGGAAGCAACTCTCTGCCGTGCGGATCTGGAAGGCCAGATTTGCTTTTTAAATCATACATACACCTCGCACCCCTCGAAATCTACCTGCCAGAAACTGGAGCTAACCCGCATGGCTATTAATGGCCTCTACACTTCGCAGGCTGAATATACTTTACAGTGCTTAAAAGGACGTCACTATGAACAGGGGGAAAAGGCCTGTCGTCTACTGGCGGCACAGCTAAAGCAATGCAAAGCTGCAATGGCTATCCCAGCGATTATTATTACTATTATTAATTTTGTAAGGCGCGCAGCCACCCGAGGGTTTCCAGGCGCCATCGGACTCGAGCAGAGTGAGAAGAGACTATTGATTGAATAGCCATGTTTTTAGGCCTTTGCGAAAATTAGTATAGATGGTTTCATGCCGAAGTGAAGTAGGGAGTGAATTCCACAGAGAAGGGCCCAGGCAGGAGAAAGAACGGCCTCCCATGCGCGAGAGTCTGGTCCTAGGGACTGAAAGTTTGGCCTGAGTAGAAAAGCGAAGGAGTCGCGGTGGAAGGTATGGATGGACTAAGGTGTTCAGATACTGTGGTGCTGTGCCCGATTTGATTTTATGCATATAGCTCAGGATCTTGAATGTAATACGGTTCTCCACACTAAGCCAGTGAAAGTCATTGAGCGAGCCTGAGATGGAGGCCCTTCTAGGAAACTGGCAGAGTAACCTGGCCATCGAGTTCTGCACTACCTGCAGTTTTCGAATCACCTCCTTATTGGCTCCTAGATACAGGATGTTGCTATAGTCCAGCCTGGAGGAAATAAGAGCCTGGACCACTGTTCTTTGCGTGGGACCAGGCAACATCCAAAGGATTTTTTTAAGCCACTTTAGGATGGTGAAGCAGGTTGAGGCGACCTTGACTGCTTGCTGCCTCATTGATAGCTGGTCATCAATGATTACGCCTGAATTGCAGACCAGTTGCACAGGTTGGGGAAGAGCACCCATTTGAGAAGGCCAATGCTGGGGGCCCCAGAGATCTTTATTTTTCCCAAAAATTAGTACTTCCGTTTTCCCGCCGTTAAGTTTTAGCAAGTTGGCATGCATCCAACCTGCTATATTTTGAAGCCCTACCTGGACAGAGGATTACTTAGATGCCCCATTGGTGGAAAGGAAGAAGATTAGCTGGGTGTCATCAGCGTAAGAAAAAATAGACAACCCAGCATCTTCAGGAATTGTAGCCAGAGGTCTAACATAAATATTGAACAGTAATGGGCTGAGGATAGAGCCCTGCAGTACTCCATGAGGAGAAGTATGAGACTTAGAGCTGGCTGACGGGGAAAAGACCTGAAAAGTACGGTCGGTCAGAAAATCAGTGAGCTATTTGAGTGCTGTCCCGACCATGCCCAGAGATTGTAAAGCTTTTAGTAGGGCGGTATGAGACACAGTGTCGAATGCAACACTCAAATCGAGCAGTATGAGTGCCACCGTTTCACCCATAAAGAGGCGGTGATGCAATGTTTCTGTAACTCCCAAAAGAGTGGTTTCCGTGGAGAACCCTGCTCTGAAGCCAGACTGTGATGCTGGTAAAATATTTTGGAAGTCGACAAAATGCATCAATTGTTGGTTAATATGTTTTTCTAGTATTTTAGAAAAAGCTGGGAGTAAAGAGATCGGGTGGAAATTAGATAGTTCCGCCGGATCAGCATTGGATTTTTTCAGGAGTGGGAGAACCATAGCATGCTTCCATTCAGATGAAACAACTGCTTCCTGCATAGATGCATTGAGCAACTCCATGATAAGCTTTAATGACGATGGCTCCAGTTTTTGAAGTACGGCGATGGGAAGAGGATCTCTGGGAGAGCAGAATTTAAGGCTATTTAGAATGCATTTGAAAGGGATGGTATCCAGAGGCAGCCAAATCTTTAGAGTATTAGCAGGTGCGGCGGTCTGGGTCGCCAGTGGACCGAAACAACCTGGTGTAGGGGGAGAGTTCTTAGTTAGCTGCGCCACATTGGTTGGTTGTTACTACGTTCAGTTCTGAGTAGATTTTCTCCACTTTATTGATGAAAACTTGGCTAAATCCTCACATTGCGCTTCGGTGAGCGCAGGGGGGACGGGTTGTCAAGCTGCGCCCGAAAGATCTTTGACTAATTTAAACAGGGCCTTAGAGCTATTATGTGCCGACGTAATGATGTTACTCACGTATTCAGCTCGGGCAGCATTGCAGAGCGAATGGTAGTCCCTTTTAGCTAATTTGCAAGCAATTTTGGATTTGGGTGCATAGTTCTTCCTCTAATGTGCTTTGCATTTGGTTTTCTTTGTTTTTAGCCTTTCCGAGAACCATGGGGCCGGAGGTCAGTGATTATTCACTTTTTTAAAGGTAAGTGGGAGGCACGCATCAATGGATGTTAAAATCCAGGTATGGATGGTGTCCGAGTCTGCTAGATTAATTGAAGTAATGGCAGGGATGTTATTCGAGAGGTGTTGGTTAAAAGTATCTATGTCTAATTTCTTCCAGTTTCTTGATCTCGACTTGGTGGCTAAGATGGGTGTGTTAACACACTGACTACAGATCCTGCCTCACCCTGAACCCGACCAAAAAATGATCGGACCAAAGTACTGGAAGAGCAGCCTGGCATCAAATACTAGATAAATTAGAAAAAAATGGGGTCCAATAAATAGCCCGCCATATGGGTGGGACCTGAGTTGCAGAGTAGGACATTCATAGCTGCCAGATCAGCCGTTAGGGGGAACCACCTTTACAACGCAACTTTTACAACGCTATGCTATTACAACGCATTTTTTACAACGCAAAAACTTTTACAACGCATGCTTTTACAACGCGTGCCATTATATGGTAAGTACTGTTACAACGCATATACCTTTACAACGCATTATGTGAAAATGCCTTTACAACGCATGCATTTATAATGCATGTCTTTACAACGCAAGATGTTATATGGTAAGTACTTTTACAACGCATATACTATTACAACGCATTTTTTTTTTTTGTGTTTCCATTTAAAAAAATATTTATCTTGTTTAATTATTTTAAAAAAAGCAATTGTAATTTGACAAAAGTTATTTGTTTTTCAAAATATTAATACTTGAGTATTTTGTCTAGTTGAAATGTTTGGATGGATAGCAGTTAAATTAATACTTGAGTATTTTAATTATTTCTAATAAAGCAATTGGAATTTTAAAAAAGTACTGTAGTATTTTAAAAAAGTGAGTAGTTTATTTAAATATTAATATTTGAGTATTTTGTCTAGTAGAAATGTTTGGTTGGATAGCAGTTAAATTAATACTTGAGTATTTTAATTATTTTTAATAAAGCAATATTAATTTGAAGAAAGTGAGTAGATTATCAAAATATTAATACTTGAGTATTTTATTTAGTAGAAATGTTTGGTTGGATAGCTGTTAAATTTATATTTGAGTATTGTAATATTTATACTTGGCAATTTAGTTTAGTAGGAATGTTTTGTTGGATAGTTAAAAAACTAATAGAGTATTTAAATATTAAAAGTTGATACTTAAAAATTACTACATTTAATAGTTGAGTATTTTTCTAAATTGATTGATTTTTTAAAAAAAATAAAGAGTATTTAATATTATGATTTAAATAAATATGAGTGAGTACCTAATTTAAAATACTAGAGTAATTTTATCACATATGAATAGACTAGAGTATTTATAAGTACAAAAAAAAGTGCCCTTTTTAAAAGTAATGGAAGAGTATTTTTGGTTTAATTATTAAAAAAATAATATAATTTTATTTAAAAAAAAAAAAAAAACTTAAAATATTAAAACAGTAATACATTTAAAAAATTCACATTAATAAAATTTAGAAAATTTAAAAAAGAAAATTATAACTTACTTTTTGAAATAAATTCCCACGCTTTTCCATTGAAGTCTATGAGCGTCTTTGTCCTTTATTTATTTTGCCAGCCTCAGAATATACAACCCGCGGAACAAGAAAAGAAGGTTCAGAAAGTGTAGAAAGAGAAAGTTTTGAAGGGAAAAGATAATAGAGTCAAGGTAAGGAACATATTTAGTTAATTTACATTTATTTTATAATAATATTGGAGTTTAAAAAACTTAATTTAAAATAATGACAGCAAACAATTATTGATTTTACATTTTTATTTGTTTAAAAAATCTTTAAAAAAAAAAGCATATTTTTCAAACATTTATCACAGTAAGTTTTATTTTTTAAACAAAATATATATATTTTATTTACATATATTAACATTTATTTACAGATGAATAAAAAAAAATAGTCCGCCATAAATTGAGATGCACGCGATGACGTAAGGACGTGTGCGTCGACGTAATACGCCATTTTGCAGAGCATCGGAGGAGGAAGCAGCAGGAAGCTGATCTGCGTCCAGGTAGGAAATATTTTCAGTTGATATTATAGATTAAACCTTTAAAAGGGATACATATATAGTAAGGAAAGAGTAAGGGGAGGTTGCTGGAAAACTAATAGATGTCTAAAATGTTGTTAAACATGTCCACATTAATGTCATTAATACATGCCTATGTCGGGTCGCTAAAAGTAAGTTAGTTATTTAAAAAAAGTATGTAACTCTTACAAAATTAAAAGTTACTGTTCAGACAGTTTATTTGTTTATTTACGTATTAAAAAACGTACTGTCGATCTTCATTTCTAAGTTCAAAAAATGAGCGTACTTTGTAATTTTGTAAATAAAAAATTGAAATGCAAATGATGATTCTGCTGCAAAGTGCATTTTGGAATATGGTTTGATTTGTATATTATACATCTGTTTGAGATTTGGTGATTGGTTTTGACGGTATTTAATTTGGATTTTTTCGGTAATTTGAAAAATGGTGTTCCGATAATGAAAAATGGTTCAAATACTATGGAACAGTATATTTGTAATCATTGGTTTATTTTGGTGGAAATGAAGATTTGTTTTAAAAATTAAAAAAAACCCGACTTGTTTGTTTGAAAAATTTGTTAAAAAAAAAATCTTTGTATGCCAATTGCATTTTAAAAATTGCTATAATTTAAAGCAAAGCAGGAAAGTAAGTAAATTCATTGTTTTAAAAAGAAAGAATGTTAGAAAGATTTTCCAGGTAGTCTATAGCCACACACAACGAAAACTGTTGTAGAATTGCCAATAGTCTCTCAGACATTTCCCTTGTTTTGACTGTTACTCGTGGGTTTAGACTACCTGCGAGTGCTTGTGCTATTCTCATTTCTTGGAAACTTTGCTCCTTCTTCAAAGTTTCCAAAAATGAGTAGAAGTTAGGATGTGGTTTTCCAATTGTATGATTGAAGGAGTTATGCCACCCCTCAATGGCATTGTTTGTTTTGGCCTCTCCCTCTAAACAACTCGTGTAGCAGTTCCACCACTCCACATGGAATCGTGGCTTCCTCCTGCGACCCGATCTGCTTAGGTGTCCAATCCATGTGTCCTCAAAATAATTTAGAATGGGTGCCAATTTTTCCTCGTTACTCGTATAATAAACAGATTCTATAATTGCAGTGTAGTACTCGTCCACACTATCGGGAGGAACAAAACAAAGTGCAGTTAATTTTTTTAGTTCAAACTGTAGTTTGCTATCCCGAGAATATTCTGCAACTAGGGATGTTTTCTGTAGTTTACGCCAAAATGCCTGCGAAAAATGGAAAAAACATCCCTGAATTTGGGTATCCGTGTACGTTTTAGTGATCACATTGATCATGCTCAATTCGAAATCAATAATAATTTTTCGAGGACTTGCAGATGTTTTACTTTTAATCACTGATAAAAGTTCAGTGTATGTTGCAGAAGTCTTATCAGGTAGCAAACTATACACTAAGGGAATAACACTATTGTTAATTTTAGCATGTATAGTGTAAATTTGAGTGAAAGGATGGGGTGTACTTTTAAACGTCCCATCCATCATCCAAATTTCACTACTTTCTAACTTAGCAAGGTTACGTGGGGTACTAAAAATAAGAATACGTTTCTGAGGGTTTTCGTTGTCATGCAGAAGGAAAGGTTCATCAGAAAAAGAAATAGAAAGATCATGAGGAATTCTAATGTCAGAGAATGTATGTGGTGTAGACAATTGAATGTTACTTGCCTGCTTTTGTCTCTGAATAATTCTTCTCAAATTGGGTATTATAGGCATGTTACTAGCAACATGACTGGGGACATGCTGTGCAACCTCCCTTAAAATTGATCCTGTAGAATCATTGGAGGTGCTTGCAATAGCTTTCATCTCATTTATTGTCTCTCTGATTTCTACATCCATTGCAGAGGCAGAGTGGTTATGTTCTGTGGTTTTCACAACCAAATTATCAACAGTAACCGCTCTGCCACTGCAATGGGTAGTGTAGTATTGCACGCACCTCCAATGATTTCTAGTTAAACTTATTCTTTCCTTACTATATATGTATCCACCATGGTTTAACAAATTTTTGCCCTTCCTGGATTTAATGAAGTTGGCTGCTCCAAGGCTAGACATTATCTGAAAAAAGGAGGAAAGATAAAAAAATTAGCCTGATATAATTTAATATTTTTTAAAAACATAACATTTACACCATCCATTATTTTGCCTACTGATGCACCTTCATGGAGTAAGATTAGTAAATTGTTACCCCTACACTATCAAACACTTTCTCTACTGATGCACCTTTATGGAGTTAGAATAGTAAATTGATACCCCTACACTATCCAACACTTTCCCTACTGCTGCACCTTCCTGGAGTTAGAATAGTAAATTGATACCCCTACACTATCAAACACCTTCCCTACTGATGCACCTTCATGGAGTTAGAATAGTAAATTGATACCCCTACACTATCCAACACTTTCCCTACTGGTGCACCTTCCTGGAGTTAGAATAGTAAATTGATACCCCTACACTATCCAACACTTACCCTACTGATGCACCTTCCTGGAGTTAGAATAGTAAATTGATACCCCTACACTATCCAACACATTCCCTACTGATGCACCTTCCTGGAGTTAGAATAGTAAATTGATACCCCTACACTATCCAACACTTTCCCAACTGGTGCACCTTCCTGGAGTTTGAATAGTAAATTGTTACCCCTACACTATCCAACACTTTCCCTACTGCTGCACCTTCCTGGAGTTAGAATAGTAAATTGCACCCCTTCACCATCCAACACTTTCCCTACTGCTGCACCTTCCTGGAGTTAGAATAGAAAATTGTTACCCCTACACTATCCAACACTTTCCCTACTGCTGCACCTTCCAGGAGTTAGAATAGTAAATTGTTACCCCTACACTATCCAACACTTTCCCTACTGCTGCACCTTCCAGGAGTTAGAATAGTAAATTGTTACCCCTACACTATCCAACACTTTCCCTACTGCTGCACCTTCATGGAGTTAGAATAGTAAATTGTTACCCCTACACTATCCAACACTTTCCCTACTGATGCACCTTCCTGGAGTTAGAATAGTAAATTGTTACCCCTACACTATCCAACATTTACCCTACTGCTGCACCTTCCTGGAGTTAGAATAGTAAATTGTTACCCCTTCACCATCCAACACTTTCCCTACTGATGCACCTTCCTGGAGTTAGAATAGTAAATTGATACCCCTACACTATCCAACACTTACCCTACTGATGCACCTTCCTGGAGTTAGAATAGTAAATTGTTACCCCTACACTATCCAACACTTTCCCTACTGCTGCACCTTTCTGGAGTTAGAATAGTAAATTGTTACCCCTACACTATCCAACACTTTCCCTACTGCTGCACCTTCCAGGAGTTAGAATAGTAAATTGATACCCCTACACTATCAAACACTTTCCCTACTGATGCACCTTCATGGAGTTAGAATAGTAAATTGTTACCCCTACACTATCCAACACTTTCCCTACTGATGCACCTTCCTGGAGTTAGAATAGTAAATTGATACCCCTACACTATCAAACACTTTCCCTACTGATGCACCTTCATGGAGTTAGAATAGTAAATTGTTACCCCTACACTATCCAACACTTTCCCTACTGCTGCACCTTCCTGGAGTTAGAATAGTAAATTGTTACCCCTACACTATCCAACACATTCCCTACTGCTGCACCATCCTGGAGTTAGAATAGTAAATTGATACCCCTACACTATCAAACACTTTCCCTACTGATGCACCTTCATGGAGTTAGAATAGTAAATTGTTACCCCTACACTATCCAACACTTTCCCTACTGATGCACCTTCCTGGAGTTAGAATAGAAAATTGTTACCCCTACACTATCCAACACTTTCCCTACTGCTGCACCTTCCAGGAGTTAGAATAGTAAATTGTTACCCCTACACTATCCAACACTTTCCCTACTGCTGCACCTTCCTGGAGTTAGAATAGTAAATTGTTACCCCTACACTATCCAACACATTCCCTACTGCTGCACCTTCCTGGAGTTAGAATAGTAAATTGATACCCCTACACTATCCAAAACTTTCCCTACTGATGCACCTTCCTGGAGTTAGAATAGTAAATTAATACCCCTACACTATCCAACACTTTCTCTACTGATGCACCTTCCTGGAGTTAGAATAGTAAATTGTTACTACTACACTATCCAACACTTTCCCTACTGATGCACCTTCCTGGAGTTAGAATAGTAAATTGATACCCCTACACTATCCAACACTTTCCCTACTGCTGCCCCTTCCTGGATTTTGAATAGTAAATTGTTACCTCTACAGCATGGTACATTTTAAAAACTGCTGCACCTTACAATGTTGGTTGAAATTACCTTTTTCTTTCGAAATTGCTTTTCTTGCTGACTCTTGTTCAGTGGTATTGGTGTGTAGGCTTGTGTAGACACTTAAGAGGTGATTTGTTGTGGAATGGATAAATTAATGTCTGGAAAAGTGATAAAAGAAAAAAATTTGATAACAGAACGAAGTTGAGAAATGCTTTTTTTTAAATTTTTCAAAAAAGATTGCACATGTGATATAAGTTGCAGCACATAACAATTTCCGTAATGGTAAACCATCCTTTACACATGAAATATAACTCTGAAATGGGGAAATGTAATCATAATTGCATTGATTTTTTTTGGAAAACTTTAGCAATGTGATAATTAGTCTACTATTTTGAAGGTTAAGAACCCGTGATGTAAATAAATACCTTGTTTTGTAGAACTCGCTTTTCAGGATGACGTGGCTGAATATGATTTCCTTTGTTGGCTCAAGATTTTAGTTGTGATTTAAAATTGTTTTCTTTGGGTAAAAAAAAGAGGATAAAAAGATAATTAACGGTGGTTAGAAATGTTGAAACTGAGTATCTTTAAAATAATACTGAAGTACATTATAACTTCTACTACATGACACTGTCCTAATCAATGCACCTTACTGAAGTAGAAATAGAGATATGTACCCCTACACTAAACAGAAATATCCCTAATGTTGCTCATTTCTAGAGTAGAAATAGTATATTGTTTCTCTAAACTATCCATTACTTTTCAAAGTAGGTACGTTAGAGGAGGAATAATTGCAAAAGGAAGGATTAATAATGTATAGTAATAATACAATGGAAAAGGTAACATACCTTTTCCAGTTGTTTTTTTGTTTTTAGTGCCTTTAACCTGATGCTTGTAGGAGGTTAAAGTTTTTTGGGGGAACAGATGTTCACTGGTGGGAAAAAAAAAAAATTAAATAATTGTTCCTTTGTCAACGTTGGTTTGCAAAAAAAAAGAAAATATAAAAACCATTTGTAATATGAAAAAGGAGCATGAGTAACAATTGGTGAGAGTAAACATACTGCACATATGATGCACTTTTCAAAAAAAACATAACAGGTAATTTCGAAACTATTACTAAATTAGTAAAATGCAGAACATTCATGGACTTAGAATAGAAATATTTGCCCTAGTAATATGAAACGGTTTTGCAGATGTGGTAACTAATTGAAGTCTTATTAGAAATTGTTACTCCAGCATCATGGTAATATTTCGTTTATTATGTGATGAGATTGAGTATTAATAAAAAACACCTTTGCCATACATGACTTTAGGGAATTTTTTAAAAAAATTTTTACAAGTAAAACCATTACACATAAATAACATTTACCTGAACTATTGAGTTTGTCAGTCGTTAACGTGGTGGGGGTGACCAAATAGGTTCAGCTATTGTGGAATGTCAAAATCTTCCGATTTTCTGGTTGTGGAAAATAAAATACTTGTTTTAATTTTGTGTTTAATTTTATTGATAATATATTGGAAACAGTACATTTGTAAAGTTTTTATTATTAATTAAAAATATATTTTTTGTGGCTTAAGAAAATATATTTTTCTAAAAACTAAAGTTTAGAAATATATTAATAACTTACTAGTAGTTGTTCTGTTGTTATGCTTTCACGAGTGAATTCCGTGCTCTCTCTGAGGAGGTCGCAGTGCAGGTGACAGAGGGTCAGCTTATTACGTCTGCTCTCTCTGCTAGTTGATAATCAACTGAGTGCAAAATGGTGTCTCCCTTGTATTTATAAGTTTTACTCTGTGTCACTATTAATTTTATAAAAAACTGCGTTCGATGTGTTTTTTTTAATGCTTTGTTTTGCTGTGGAAAATGTTAATTTAAAAATGCTTTTTAACAAATATTGTTTTCATTCATTTGCTCCGTTTTGGCATCCATTTTGGAACATGTCTTTTGGTATTGTTTACATAGAAACTGTGGTAGGACAAGTTTTACAAGTGAGATGGGTAAAATGGCGCCTATGTGTATGTGTGTTATGTTTTAGTTGGTTTACTTACTTTGCGATCTAATCATGTAAAAAATGTGTTTGTTCTGTTATTTATTTTTTCGTTATTTTTAAAAAACTTAGTAATGTGTGAAAACGGATTTTTTGGTGGGATTTTGAGTATTAATTTTAATACTCGAGTATTAATTTTAATACTCGAGTATTAATTTGGTGATGCGTTTCCGTAGATTTACGCTCAGTTGTTCTCCACATTTTAATACACTTCCCCACCCTAAAACCCCTAATTTCCCTGCATCCCGTGCCAGATTTTATTGTACTTTTAATTAAAAAAAAAAAAAAATCGCGTTGTAATGGTATGCGTTGTAAGAGATTTCGTTGTAACAGCACTTTTCAGTATTTTGATAGGTTTTGCGTTGTAAGAGTATTCGTTGTAAAGTTATGCGTTGTAGTAGTACTAGCGTTGTAAAAAATGCGTTGTAAAGGTATGCGTTGTAATAGCATGCGTTGTAACGTCATACATCCGCCGTTAGGGATGTGCTCAGGGTGCATAGTGGGTCGTTGAAGTAAATGTTCAATTCACCCAGAATGGTAAAATTGGCAGCGATCCGAACTATGTCAGGAGATGTCCTCACCTGGCCTCAGGACATAGTCAGCGAATTTGCCGCTTACTACGAACAACTGTACACCCCGGTAAAGACAACCACGAAAGAACGGATAGCTGTATACATCAAGAATATCGAACTACCACGTCACACGGAAAAAGGCAGAGAACTGCTGGAGGGGGATATCAACAGGGAGGAAGTCGCATCAGCAATAGTCAATCTGCCCTATCACAAATCCCCGGGTGAAGATGGATTCCCCGCAGAATAGTATAAATGGTCAGGGGAGAGACAGTCAATACCTTACACGCGGCCCTGCAGGAGGCTGAGAGGACAGCATCCCTAGGTTCTATATCCAACAGATCAATGATTGCGGTCATACCCAATCTGGGTAGAGACCTTTTCCTGTGTAACAGTTACAGACATATGTCTCTCCTAAATGGAGACATAAAAATTCTATCCAGCGTATTCGCTGCCCGCTTACGTAAGGTTATCCCATCCCTCTTACATCACACACAGGTCAGCTTCGTCCCTGGCCACTCCTCCAGAAACAATCTGCATACTACCAAGCTATATGGGCCTCAAGAAACATGCCTGAAAATGCAGTTGCCCTCTCGATAGACGCAGAAAAGATGTTCGGCTGCATAAACTGGGAATACCTCTTTGTGGCTGTGAAGCGCTTTGAACTGGGAGATCGGTTCATTTCCACGGTCCGCTTGCTCTGTGACAGTCCGGTGGCTCAAGTTAACTGCGGGGGTTTCCTTTCGGACATCTTTAAGATACAATGGGGAAGGCGTCAGGGTTGTCCCCTCTCCACCCCTGTTCTTGCTGGCCACCGAACACCTGGATTCACTTCTCCAACTTTCGCCATACATAGAGGGCATACCCATACCATGAGGCCTCTCCAAACTGTACTTATATGCCAATGACATACTACTCCCCTACAAGACCTACCACACTCCCTTTTGGCGCTACTGGAGATAATTGAGGACTTTGCAACCTTATCTCGCTACAAGGTGAACGGGGACAAGAGTGAAGCTCTCCCTCTCACATTGAGCACCACAAAAGCGACAACTCATTGATACCCCTTCCTTTGGAAGCCTTCCCACCTAAAATACCTAGGAGTCCTGGTTAGCAGAGGTCTGGAGAGAATGGTCGCAGACAACCTGACACCCCTAAAAACGCAAATAAATCAGACTTGGATAAATGGTCCCTCCTGGGTTTTCTCCATGTGGGGCAGAGTACATGCCAATCAAATGGTCACATTGCCATGCTTTACATATATCTTTGGGATGCTGCCAGTAGTGGTACCCCTGACCACCCCTGTGCTACATAGATGCCCAGATATGGGCCTTTGTATTGGGTACTGTCGGCCCCCGTCTAGCTGCACCCAAGCTCAGAGCTCGCCACTCACATGGTGGCCTAGGACAACCGTTCATGGTACATTACTCTCTAGTCCTTCACCTCTTGCAACTTGCGTACTTTCTCCCTGGCATACCAGATCCCAAATAGGGAAGACCTGAGCGCTCTCTATGCAGAGTACCCTCTCCAACAATCCCTCCCACATCCACTGATACAAGCTGCACAAAAGAGCTGGAGTCGCGCGCATCGTCTTATTAGAGTGCATCATTGTCTGCAAGCCAAAGCTCTAATCTGGGGTAATGACAATATCCGAATAGATGGAAAGCGACTCTATTGGCACCAGTTGAAGGCAGCGGGGACACAAAGCTTAGACCAGGTCCTGCTGGGCAGTAACATCAAGCCCTTCATTCTGCTGAGTGAGGAATTTGGCCTCTCTTCGCAACAGATCAGGCGGCACCTGCAGATGCGGCACTGCCTCGGCCCCAACCCCTGGACTTTACAGTCCTTATTGATAGTGAACTCTCTATTGACATGTGGATGCCACAAGGGAGGGGTGTCGGGAATATATGGGGTCTTGATGAGCCACCTGTACTCCCAACCTCTACTAAATGACCTACAAACTAAATGGCAGGCCCACCTACACATCAACGTTGATGCCGAGGACTGGTCGTAGATGGTGGAGGCCCTAAACAGAGGAACTCACGAAGCCCAAATGAAGTTCTGCTTATTTAAAGTCCTCCACAATTTGTACTGGACTCCCTTGAAGCTGCACAGGACCGGTTTGCTGCCGCACTCTCAGTGCTGGAGATGTCCGGGAATGAACTGCAACCTCCCCCACATTCTCTGCGAATGTCCCTCTGTTCAGTCCTTCTGGTCATACGTTGGAAACACTCTGAGTGAATCTTATCCCCAACACCTCCTCCTCACTGCCCCCACTATTACACGGCATCAGGAACTCACCTGACCTCACTCGCCCTCAATGCCGTCTCTTGCACATGGCGCTTTCCACAGCCAAACTCTGCATTCTCTGGCAATGGATATCACCCACCCCCCCTATCGCAGGAGTACTGGACGGTGGCAATAGTCCAACCGACATCCCACCTAATTTATGGTTTTCAAGCCCAAGAGGAGATATTCAAACAAACTTGGCAACACTTTCTCCAGGAGTCTATACACTAAGGAAATGCTATATCCCCCCCACATAACCCAAACCCCTCCTCCTCCACCCCTCCCCATCCCCTCCCCCCAGGCACATGGACACGGACATGGTCCAGCAGTCACTCACTACTCTCCGATTATCCCAAAACCCCATCTACTCCCTCTCCACCCACCTCCTTTTTTTCTTCCTAAGGCAATGAAGAACCGCAGTTAACTGTAGGCTACATGACATATTATCCCCCACCCCATTTTTTTCTCCTCCCCCCAGAGATGCAATACCGGCTCCTGTACGAACACCCCCAAGACCCTCCAACCATAGACTGTGTCATCCCTAGACATACTGTTTATTCCCTCTACCTTCTCCCTCTCCTTATCCCACTCAGCTCTTTCTCCATATCACTTCCCCAACCACCAGCAATGACCGCTGAACCTAACACCTGGCTGACACAAAATCAGTGCAGACCGGAGACTCCTTCGCCTTTCCTGGCTTTGGACTTTTCTGCTGGATGTTTCCTTGCTCCCTTAGCGGAATGCCCACTGTAATGCCAGCCACTATTGTATAATTGATCTACAACACACCATTGCAATGGTAAATGCTGGAGACCTTTAATTTCTTTATACTTATATATTGTCACTGTTAAAAACACGTTGGTTGTATGATGTATAGCCTCTACACCCTTGCCCTCCTTCGACCCATCCATACCTCCCCCTCACTCTTCTTCTTTCTATTTCCCCTATTCCTCCATAATTTGATCTCCTCCCCTTTCACCCCCACCCCATCCTTCCCCTCGCCACAGACCTGCTGTACATTTACTGCCTTACTTTATTCTTTTCTTAATGAGGGTAGAATGTTCCGCTTCATCTGCACAGGTATGTTACCACCCTGTTATTCAATAAAAAATGACAACACAAAAAAAAGGCATGCTATGGACCTATAACACTATTCCTAACAGTGCAATTGGGTTGTCTCCGTTTGAAATGCTCAGGGGAAGGAAACCAGAGTTTAAATCAGTCTCTAAATTACTATTTGGTGACTAAACTGTGGAAAAAAAGGTGTGCGTAAAAGAAGTGATCACACAACACCAAAATAAGTACAAGCAATGATATGACAATAAATGGGGTGTAAAAAAAGAAGCTCAGAGGAAAGGGCAATGGGTACTAGTCAGAAAACCGACCAGTAGTCTCACAAAACTGTACAAGTTTTACGAACCGGAAAGGATCAAAGAAGTTAAATATAACATGGTAATTTTGGACAGTGGATGCATCTGGAGTATGGATAGATTGGTCAAAAGCATCTCAAGGCTCATACTGCAAGGGTCACTTTCCTCTCACAGAAAGCAACGACTGCATGGACAATGTGGGTGATAAGAGGGAAGTGAGTCCACCAAAATGGTAGAAAGACTATGGGGCATATTATCAAGAAACGGCGATAAAATTATCGCCGCTTTAGCAGGAGTTAAAATGGAAAAATAATGAAGTACTACTAACCACAAAATGTGCTACTGTGGGCTACATGTTATATCTTTTCTTGATGCATTTTTAGTCAACCCAGCTGCATAATTTAGTCCTCTACTGACACATAATTCCAGTGGCTCTGCAAAGGTTGACTAAATTATGTGGCAAGAAAAGGAAAATTATGTGGCATAATGCTGCACCTTTTGTTATAGTATTAGTGCATTATTTTGTCATTTTTACACTTGTTAACACTGCCCTGGCATATATTGCCCCTCATAAGTACCACTGTGACACCCACATATATCAATAAGCAAAAGTAAAGTGACCAGTCAATCATTGCAAAAGGCCTTTCACTGCAAAGCAACACATGTTGCTGCATTTTTAGTATCTTTAGAATCATTTGATCTAGCAAAAACCTTTTTAGGGGGAAATCTGAAAATTATGAAGCAGACGATGGATTATGTAGCAAATGCGGCAAATCCATTATGTGAAAAAAATGCCACTGCCACACAATGTCATAATTGTAGTGGCCCAATCTATAAACACAAAGCTCACTATTTCTCAATGGACCAAGTAGGGTTTAATTATGTGATGCTCAGCTTTATCACACAGACATCAGCAGTGATGGTGTTTACTAACTGAGGTTTCATAAGGGAGTACATTTATCACTAGTTAGTTCACCCTGCATTTATTTTTCAAGTAAAATTAAGCTGTTCATGCATTATTTTAAACGCAGTTACCTGACAAAGAAAACAAAAACAGCTTAGACTATTTTATTCTTATATTATTTTTTAGCCACCTATTTGACCCTGCAACCACACTTGCTGATCCCTTGCCCCACAGCACTCTGTTCACAGTTCTCATTTTTTTCAAAGCACTTCAAGACCTCTGAGGAAACGAAGACACTGTGGAAATGTGGCACTTATACAAGGCCTCACTTCCAGGCCATCTTCATATACATGTACTTGCAGAGGCATTTGCGCACCCCTGGAAACATATCCACAGCCCCCAGGGTGGAGCACCCCACAGTTTGAAGACCTCTGCCCTAGTGCATAAGTGCTATAAAAATCTAATCCCATTGTTCAGCGGGTGAGGGACTATAAATAATCTTCCTACATTAGGTAATTTATATATTGCCCATGACATCATACTCATGGGGTCATTATGATGTCAGAAGGACAGCCACCGCCGGGCCGGCGGTGGCGGTCCTTCCGCTATCACCAAGCGTATTACCCACCTCCAAATTAGGATGGCCGTGGGTACCGTGGCGTATGCAAAGTCTGTCCGCCACTTCCCGCCAAAGGCAATCACACTGATTGCCTGGTGGATGGTTCAGGGCCCCTAAAATGGTGGCAGTGCCTAGCAGGCACCACCCACCAAATTAGGATGTGGGTATAGGAAAGGTCTTTCCATGGCAGCGATGCCGCCATGGAAAGGCTGGCGAGGATTGGATTTGTTTGGGGAGGTGTCGCTGCACTGGGGGTACCAATGGTACCCCCCTGCATTTCCATGCACCAAGTGGCAGGCACCACGTGGTGCCTGCCACGTAGTGCAGAGAAATGCAGTGCAAGCACTTTTAACATTGCATACAGTGCTGCAGCCAGCAACACCTCCCGCAATGTTAAAAGCCCTGGATGCGCCCGCCAGTATTGCAGGCACATCCTAATCGCAGTGGTGGGACCGCTGCATGTCTGGCGGACAGTCCCAAACACCGCTACGATGGCGGGCATTGTAATCAGCCCCTCAGTTAGCACTGAAAAGGGATACAACCCTTGTGCAAACATGGAATAAAAACTGATACTGAAAGGCAGCTGGTCTGGGACAAAAAGCACTTATGTTAAATAACGAAGTTTACAATGGAAACAGATATATTGACCTTACATAAAGCATACATGTATTTACCTAAAAAGACGTACAACACTTGTGCAGAATGCTGTAGGAGTTTGATCCTAAAGTCCAGCTAGTTGGGAAATAAAGTCAGTTACATTAAACATTTACAAATGTTATAAAAGACTAATCATAAAATCCAGTTTTATGGAACTAAAGTGCACTTACATTACAATGTGTTCTCCATGGCATCACACTTAATTAGCTTACACGGGGCATGCAAAGATAAACCTTGTGTAAATGAGCTGTAAGGAACTACACTCAAAATACAGCTTTTCCGGGACTGATAAGAACTTAAAATGATTGAGTAAAAATAAACCTAAAATACAACTGATCACAAATGGTTGATTAACAAGTTAACCTTTGTAACACACATATTGAGCTTACATAGAACATACATATGGATTTATCTTAAAAAGGCGCTCAGCCCTTGAGCAAAATACAATAAAAGATTGATCCTAGAATCCGTTGGCTGAGACCTAAAATTACCTACAGTATTTGATTAGCATATTGACCATAATAATAGACATAATGAAATTAAAATTTTATTTTTAGTGTAGATTAACTCCCCATTAGAGCTTTTCTAGGTGATTTATCGCATAGAGCATTTAAAGGTTTAGGGCCAGATGTGCGACTATTGAATTTTGTGACTCTCAATTAGTGACAAATTGCGAGTCGCAAAATCCAATGTACAACAGTGTCTCAGACACTGTTTGCGATTCCCAATGGGGTTGCAAATTGCATGCCTAATGAATATTAATGAGGCCGTCACAATTTGCTACCCCATTGGGAATG
The DNA here is from genome assembly GCF_964204655.1 of Triturus cristatus. Lineage (NCBI taxonomy): Eukaryota > Metazoa > Chordata > Amphibia > Caudata > Salamandridae > Triturus > Triturus cristatus. The sequence continues at coordinate 449,366,498 of NC_140594.1, forward strand.
GCTGGCACTCCCAGGGATGGTGGCCTGCTGGGGTAAGCACACCACCATGTGTGGGACTGCTTTGTCAATAAAGCAGGTTTTATTTTTAAATGCATCCCTTGAAAGAAAATGGGATGCGTCTAAAAAAATAAAAATGAAACTTTTCAGTTTCATTTTTTAAGGGCAGGCAGTGGTCCCTGGGACAACTGCCTGCTCTTAAAAAATATTTGTGCATGCACCCTTCCTGTTTGCGAGTGCCTTACCACCCTTCTGAGATGGGTGGTTAATTACAAGTGTTTTGCGACCACAATTACAGTCGCTAAACATTCACACTTGGGTTATGCACTCGCTATTAGGAGGGGAAGCTCTTGGCACGCCACTTCCTAATAGCAAGTCGCTAAACCTATTTTGTGAGTCACTAATTGTGAGAAGTTGGCCTGGCATATGCTGGTCACTAGTTATAGTGGCCACCTTGCACCAGTCCAATTCGACTCTTATGGTAGATAGGTTTAAGACAACCTTTTAAAGAAAGCTATCCTAGTGGTAGCTGTGGAGAGCAGCCTTCAGGCTAAGTCTCAGAGGAATGTAAAGCAGCTTGTTTTACCTTATAATCTCTTGAATTACCAAATGAAAGGACACCACACAGGTGTATATATAAAATATATGTGTATTTATTTCTAGACACACTCTACTAATCTCTTTATGAGATTAGAAGTCAGGAACACATTCAAATATCAACGTTTCACAATAAGTTAAGCACAAATATGACTGGTGTCTTTTGGCGTTGGGTCGCGTCGCTGTTTTCTATGGAAGCCAAAGAAGATTTGCTGCTTGCGAAGACTGAAGAAGTGTCCAGTGGAATCCAAGGCTGGATTCAAGATGAAGATGACCTGAAAGCAGAAGGGACAGTGTTCACAGTCACTTGCCAGTGACCCGGGTCAGGAAGATGGATGCCCACGAATGTCGGGTGATTTCAGGCGATCAAGGGTGTTTTGACTCTTCGCTCACGAGGACCAGGAGGGATCGATGATGACCAGCAGCTGGATTCGAAGTGTCCCACAACGTCTGGAGCTGACTGCGGTGTCGGCAACCGGATTGGAGCCAACAAGCCTTGGCAACAGCAAGTCTTGTGAAAAGTGAATTAAGTCAATGGTGCAGACCAGCAAGGTCTGAGAGACTCACCCGGCGAAGGTAAGTGAGGGCAGGCCTGGAGCAACCAGGGGAGCTCTTTGGTTTGATCAGAAAGTCTTCAGGGGACCCACAAGCCAACGGGCAAGGGATCGCAAGGACGCCTCATGAGGAAATTGTGGCATTCTAAGATTGTATCACCTGTTGCTAAGGGCATCAGAATGTCCAGCATGAGAATGTTCAGTTGATGTCAAGCTGACTTCATGAAAGGTTTGTTCTTGTGGATGGAATCCTCTTTACTTATGAATACATCTTCCTGCTATCAAATCTACGGTGTGACTTCAATCTTACATTTGGCGACAGAGGATGATGGGATTTCTTCGAATTTTCAAGGAAGAAAAAAGAATAGAGGATCTCAACAATGAACATTAGGCTGGCTTTATTTCTGTTCTGAAAGATCTCCTTTTACTGCCTTACAAAAGGATTGTCAAGATACTGTGTTTTTATCTTTCTTAAACAAAAGCAGATTAGAGACTTGGCGGTAATCTTATTGATTCCCCACTTGAAAGTAAATTCAATTCAGTGAAAAACAAATCTGAAAATAAGAGCGGTGACTTTAAGTTTTGACGTTTGTATTTGCTGCAGAATCTGTAAACTTTTCATTGCGTTACACTTGCTGTGAAGTTACCGGAAAATCCGTGAGAAAACTTTGTTGAATTGCCTACCTTCAAACTGCCGATTTCGCGGGTGTTGCCATTCAAATTCTGCCCGTGCGGTGAAGGAAAACACTCGCGTGTGATGGAATCTTCATGCTTCTACAACTGACAACATCCTGGCTGCTCTTCCTGCGTGAAACGTCACTCGGCGGCCATTTCCGACGTAGTGATTTACATCACACGCACGTTTTCTGTGGTGGCCATTTTGGAGTGGGATACTTCTACCGGATCTTCTTTTCATGTTAATAGAAGGCACTGCGTTCTGCGCGTTCTGTGATACGCACACAATAAAGTTTATGTCAAGATGTGCGTTACCCCTGTGATGCGCACACATTAATTTTTCATTTTGTTTACTTGCTTATTTATTAGTTTAAAGGTCTGTTAATTTTAAACTCTTAGCAGGCTCTCACACGCCTGTCATCTCCGTGACACGCACACGTATGGAAACAGTGTAATGCGAGTGGTGTTTGGCGCGCTCTTGGGATAACGCGAAGACGCTAAAACTGATTGAAACTCTTCAACTTCTGCTGTGACAGTGAGTTATGTGTGTCTAAGCCTTTTAACGTGGGCGCATACAGCAAGACATTTAAAAGAATTGCAAATAGGTTTCAACTGATTATTAACAACAGTGTGACTTTTTGGTTGGTAGTAGAAGCAGTCATTTTTATGCGCTATTTCCTTATGAATGATCCCTTACTTCATATATAAAATGTTTTTGGGTATTTTGACATAGTGCGAATCGACTTCACTTATCGCCATTTTTGTCATAGTTGTGAATTAGAGTTTATTTGCTTTTACATTCATATTTACATACATTCTATACCATGCAAAACGTAACTGCTCCTTCATTTTTTCTTTCTAACCCTGGTGATCCACCTATTAAATGGCAGAAATGGCGTAAGGTATTCGAAAGATATGCAAGGGTTTGCGGTTCTTCTCTAAGTGCTGAAAGGAAGACTGCCTTGTTGTTACATTGTCTAGGTTCAGAGGGACAAGAAGTATTTGACCATCTCCCTGATACTCATGAACCTGATCTTAACGAATATGAGATTTGCATTGCTAAATTAGACACACATTATTTGCCTAAAGTTAGTACCATCCTTGAGAGGTATCATTTTGGTCGCAGGTGTCAACATGAGGATGAATCCATTGAAAATTACATAACTGCTTTACGGAAACTGGCTTCAACATGCAAATTTGGCGCATCAGTAGATGAAAGGATTAGAGACCAGTTTATGTTGGGGGGTAATATTGAACGAATTAGAGAAGAGTTATGGCAAAAAGATGAGCCATCTCTTGAAGATGTTTTAATTATAGCTAAAAGGATTGAACACTCACTTAAGTGTGTTGAAGTTATAAATAATAATAGTGATAAAAAATAAATAGATTTGGTTCAAACTGTTAAACATCCTCAAAAAACAACTAAGCAAGTTGAAAAAAAAAATGGTTGATTTAGATAAGGACAAGAAATTTGGTTCTTTCCAACCTAAATGTTTTCGCTGTAGTAAACTGGGACATTTGGCCAATGATAAGTCATGCCCTTGGTGGAAAGCAACTTGTTCAAATTGCAAAAAGAAAGGACATGTTACAAGTACTTGTAGAATAAAATCCTATAAGAGTAAAGTTAATGAAATTTATGATAACAGAGATGAATGTGAGGATGATCCTGAACTTGACTGTGGTCAGATTCTCTTACAAGTGTCAAATAGTAAAAGTAACAAGCATTTGCAATGCAATAGGTCTCGCTTTTGCGAGAGTTTAACCTGTTGGCATTGTAAATGACAATGCCTTTTATTTATGTTTTAAAAGTCGACACATAAATAAAAGGAATTGCCATTTACAATGCCAATTGCTCAAACTCTCGTAAATGCGAGACCTATTGAATTGCAAATGCTTGTTTTTTTGTTAGGCACGAGGAGATTAAGTGATTTGCCCAGAATCACGGGAGGTTCAGCGTCATTACCGAGAATCAAACCCAGTTCCCCAGGTCCGAGGTCGAGCGCCCTAGCTGTTAGGCCAACAGTTTCAGTGTGCCATTGTGTCTGCTGGTAATCCGGTATCTAGAGAGACGTAATCGCATAGAAGATGAGTATCGGCAACTGACGGTGTCATTGGGCAGTCTGCCGTACTCTTCGAGATATCCTGTCCTGTGAGAGTGTCAGCACGGAGTAGAGGAGGATCACCTTCATGCTGCTGATGGTGGTTCAGCGATGCCTGCAGGGCAAGTCAGCGTGAAGTGAGGAGTGTTTTCTAGCCTTCTGGCACACAACCGCGCGAATCGAGGAGAGGTTTTTAGGCTGCCGGCACCACACTCTCCGGTCTGGAGGCGCCCCCAGGGTATTAAAGCCTGTGGCGCTGATGGATGCAGTTTGGCCGCTGGAGACAGTGCTGGTAACTTATAAGTGTGGTCTGCCGGTATGCCATTATCTCACTGACTGGTACAGCGTTATTGCCGGTCCCAGTACGTCTCGCTGACCTGCACAGCTTTATTTTAATAGAAGTACAAAGTGTGGGTCTGTGCAGCAATATTGTTGGTTTCCGAGGATTCGCTGATCAGCACTGCTGATTCTACTATGAGCCAATCTCTTCAACTGTTATAAAAAGTGAATTTTTACCTGAAGTATATTTCAGTATTGTGGGCGAGTTCTTCGGCTGCAGTCTTACAGCAACTCCACCATTTCCTCTGTGGGAAGGTTACTCCTGGGAGGGGTTTCCTGTGCTTTGGCGACTTCCTGTCATAACAACAACAAGCATTGTCACACGCGCGCGTTGCGCTTAAAGTAAAAAAACACAAGCATTGGCCGCTCGGCCGTAACCGCCGCGCGGCCGTGAAAGCGAAAGTAATAGCGATCGCGATCAAAGCGAAAGTGATCGCGATCGCTAGGACGGGACGCGCTGTGTGGCAAGCACGCGAGTAGTGCGCGCGCAGCAGTGATTGGCGGTTGCGCGCGTGCACGCTCGCGTGCACTCAAGCTTTAGGCCACAGGCAGCACTTTAAAAATCCCAAATACAAAATGTCTCTCCGAGCCAGCGCAAGCGCTGGGGCTCATCGAGACCTAAAAATGGGCCTATTGATGAAGTTCTAGTTCAAGGGAAGAGTACTTTTCTTTTGTTTGACTCGGGTGCAAAAATCACCATTATCTCTAAGGAATTTTACTCTAAGAAATTGCGACAGGATATAAAGTTTTGCTTACCCGACATAACGCCACATGCATATGGAGGTGAACCAATTAAACAAAAATGCGACAGCATACTTAGCTGGTTTCACCAAACGGATCTGGGAATAATATTAGATCCTAATTCAACTCCTCCTATTAAGCTGAGAGAAGGTTTTAATACACATTTAATCTCTTCTGCAGATGACAACTCCTCTGAAGCTTTCTTACAAATGGTTAAACACAAGTTTCCGCAAGTTTTTTGTGAAAAATTAGGCTGTTTGAGAGATTATGTCCACCACATACGTTTAGTTGAGAATGCCAGACCTGTGTGCAGTAAGGTGCGTAACATTCCTGTTGCTGTACGTGAACAAGTGGCATCAGAATTGGAGCGTCTAAAAAAGGAAGGCATTATTGAAGAAGTTGAGGCAACTCCCTGGGTTGCTCCGGTAGTCGCAGCCAAGAAAGCGGATGGGTGTTTGCGTCTCTGTATTGACTTGAGGGAGCTAAATAAACATGTTGTAGTAGATCGCTATCCGTTGCCCAAGATTGCAGATTTATTGATGTTGCTTCAAGGTGCTGAAGTTTTTAGTACTATAGACCTAAAATCTGCATACCACCAGATTATGCTGAGTGAATAATCTAAGGATCTAACGGCGTTTATAACGCCTTTCGGAACTTTTCGTTTTGTTAGACTATCTTTTGGACTTTTTTCAGCTGCCTCAGTGTTTCAGAGTGCCCTGGAAAAAGTTCTAAAGGGTCTCCATGGTGTGCGAGTGTATCAAGATGACATATTGATTTATGGTCAAGATAATAATGAACATGATGAACGTGTCTTACAAGTTCTGGATAGACTGAGTGATTTCAATCTCACGGTGAAGATTGAGAAGTGTAAATTCAGGAAAAGATCTATTGATTATTTGGGCCACACTGTTTCTGCTGGAGGTGTAATGCCCAAGGCTGATTTAGTTAACACGATCCGAAAATTAAACTCCAGGGATATCTAACCTGCAAGGGTTCCCTATCTTATACTAAAAGACAGGGAGGGACTAGCTCTAGGACCACTCCTCTGGGAGGGTCAGGGTAGGGGGTGGTTACACCCACTTCCCTTTGTCCAGTTTTGCGCCAGAGCAGGGACAGGTAGCCGCTAAACCCGTTTGAGCTGGCATATGCACAGAGGAGCCTACTGCTCCCCCAGTGCAGTACTTCAAAGCACTCTAGGAGTGCACCCACCCAGCCCCAATACACTAAATCCTATCTGGAAGGTGGTGACACCTCCCTGTGACAGGATGCCTATTGTTGGGCCTCCTCCATTTTGTGATGCCAGGGCTCTTTCAGATTTCTACTGTGTTTCCACAGTACTCCCACACCAGTTACTGGTGTGGGGGTATGATTCCACGTTGTTTGACACCAAACACGACATGTTTTGATGCAGTCATTCCAAAGTTAGCATTTACAGGGAGGTTATAATGCACTTAAGAGTATATGGTTTAACCGCATCCACAAACAGCCACAGGGAATAGACCCTGCCAGCTGCAGAGGGGCCCTGCTCAGGCAGAGGCACCCCCTCACATTGTAAACCAAGCACCCTGCCCTCAGGATTGATAGGGCCTGCCTTAGGGGTGACTGATAGGTTTATTTGTGTGTGTATGGTGAGATATAGGAACCTATACCTCAATGAGGAGTGTTAACACTACCTCACCCAGGCTGCAGTAGCAGGCCTGTGGTGTCAGATTTAGTCTGCTTCCCAGGGGTGGCATAATACATGCTTCAGCCCCTGGTAGGCCTGTGAAGTATCTATGCCCTTGGTACCTAAGGTACCATATACTAGGGGCTCATAAGGTACCACAGTATCCAATCACTAGTGCATCTAATATGCACTCCAAGTTGTTTAGAGAGAACAGAGAGACTGGGGCCCTGATTAGCAGGGACCCAGCCAGACTATAGCCAGAAACCAGTGTTAACATCAGAAAAAAAGTAGGGGCAACATAAGTGCAGATCCTACTCTCCTACACAACCCCCCCAAATGCAGGGACACTAAACTAACCTTGACCAGTTGAGTCTTCGTGTTCTAAGTGGAAATACCTTGAGAGTCCATCTGCAATGGCATGTTGGGTCCCAGGTCTATGTTCCACTGTATAGTCCATCCCCTGTAGGGAAATGGACCACCTTAGCAGTTTAGTATTTTCACCTTTCATCTGTTTGAGCCATAGGAGGGGCTTGTGGTCAGTCTGAACTATGAAGTGAGTGCCAAACAAGTATGGCCTCAGCTTCTTCAGGGCCCACACCACAGCAAAGGCCTCCCTCTCTATAGCTGACAAACGTTTCTCTCTAGGGGTCAGCCTTCTGCTTATAAAAGCTACTGGCTGGTCTTGACCTTCATCATTCAGTTGAGACAGTACAGCTCCCACACCCAGCTCAGAAGTATCTGTTTGGACAATGAACTTTTTTGTGTAGTCTGGACTCTGTAAGATGGGAGCAGTGCACATGGCCTGCTTCAGTTCATCAAATGCCTTTTGACAGCTAGCTGTCCACTGAACCTTTTTTGGCATTTTCTTAGAGGTAAGATCATTTAAGGGGGTTACTATAGATCCATATCCCTTAACAAACCGCCTATAGTACCCAGTCAGGCCTAAAAAGGCTCTAACCTGTTTCTGGGTTATTGGAGCTACCCATTCCATTATGGTTTGAATTTTGCTCTGCAATGGTTGAACCTGGCCTCCACCTACAAGGTGGCCCAGGTACACAACCTGACTCTGCCCTATCTGGAACTTAGTGGCCTTGATAGTGAGGCCTGCTTTTTGCAGGGCCTCCAAAACATTGCTGAGGTGGACCAGGTGATAATGCCATGTGTCACTAAAGACAGCAATATCATCAAGATAAGCTGAGCAATAAGTTTCCATACCTATCAGAACTTTGTTCACTAGCCTCTGAAAAGTGGAAGGTGCATTTTTCAAACCAAAGGGCATCACCACAAAGTGGTAGTGTCCACCAGGGGTCCAAAATGCTGTTTTGGCCTTGGCATCATCAGCTAACTTGATTTACCAGTAGCCAGCTGTTAGGTCAAATGTACTCAGATATTTGGCTGAGGCCAAAGTATCAATGAGCTCATCTGCCCTGGAAATTGGATAGGCATCAGTCCTGGTGACTGCATTGATGCCTCTGTAGTCAACACAAAACCTCATTTCTTTCTTACCACCCTGGGTATGAGGTTTAGGCACAAGGACTACTGGACTAGCCCAAGGGCTATCTGAAGGCTCAATTACACCTAGTTCCAACATTTTCTGGACTTCAGTCCTGATACAGTCCCTAACATGGTCAGGTTGCCTGTAGATTTTACTCTTGACAGGCAGACTGTCTCCAGTGTCCACCTCATGGGTGCACCAGGAAGTCTGACTAGGGGTCAGGCTAAACATATGTCTGAACTGCTGCAGAACTCGTCTGCACTCAGTTTGCTGATGGTCAGTGAGGCTGCTTGCCAAAGCAACACCACCTACTGACCCATCATCAGGGTTCTGTGAGAGCAGGTCAGGGAGAGGGTCGCTCTGTTCCTCCTGTTCCTCATCAGTTGCCATGAGCAAGCCCATGTCAGCCCTGTCCACATATGGCTTTAATCTGTTGACATGGAGCACCCTAAGGAGGCTCCTGGGAGTTCCAAGATCCACCAAGTAGGTGACTTCTCCCGTTTTCTCAACAATTGTATGGGGGTCACTTCATTTGTCTTGGAGAGCTGCTGGGGCCACAGGCTCCAACACCCACACTTTCTGTCCTGGCTGATAGACAGGCAGTACAGCCTTTTGGTCATGCCGAGCTTTTTGTAATTCTTGGCTAGCCTCCAGGTTTTTGGTTGCCTTCCTCGTGTATTCAGCCATCCAGGAGCGGAGACCAAGTAAATAGTCCATCACATCCTGTTTGGGAGGTTTGAGAGGTAACTCCCAGCCCTCATTCACCAAACACAATGGACCTCTTACAGGGTGCCCAAACAGAAGTTCAAAAGGGCTGTAGCCAACCCCCTTCTGTGGGACCTCCCTGTATGCAAACAGAAGGCAGGGAAATAAAAGGTCCCATTTTCGCCTAAGCTTTTCTGGGAGGCCTTTAATCATTCCCTTTAGGGTTTTGTTGAACCTTTCAACTAACCCATTGCATTGTGGGTGATAGGGAGAAGTGAACTTGTAGTTTACACCACACTCCTTCCACATTGCAGTTAGATACCCTGACATGAAGTTTGTAACTCTGTCAGATATAACCTCCTTAGGGAAACCCACTCTGGAGATAACTCCAATGAGGGCTCTTGCCACCACAGGGGCTGTGGTGGTCCTGTGGGGGAATTGCTTCTGGGTACCTGGTGGCATGATCCACTACCACCAGGATAAACCTGTGCCCAGATGCTGTTGGAGGTTTCAAGGGGACCAACAATGTCAATCCCTACCCTTTCAACGGGAACCCCCACCACAGGTAGCGACAAAACTCCTTGGTGTCCTCTGACATGTGTGGTCAATGAAAATGTTTAACAAGCCTGTCCCAGGTCTTGTTTTGGCCCAAGTGTCCTGCCAATGGGATATCATGTGCTAGGGTCAAGAGGAACCCCCTAAACTTCTGAGGTATTACCAACCTCCTGGTGGCTCCATGGGTAGGATCTCTAGCCTCAGAATATAGGAGTCGCTCATCCCAATAAACTTTATGGGACCCACTGCAACTCCCAGCAGCCTCAGCAGCAGCCTGCTGTCTGAGGGGTTCAAGAGAGGGGAAGCACTGTTGCTCCTTACTCAGATCTTTCCTGGAAGGTCCCCCTGCCCCCAAGAACTCAACCTGTCCAGGCTCAAGTTCCTCTGGGGCAGTTCCTTCTTCAGGCTCTTCTTCTCCTCCCTCAGGAGGGGAATCAGAGATCTGAGACAGAGGGGAAGGCACTGCCTTAATCCTACTGCTCCTCCTCTTGGGTAGCATCTGGTCCATAGTTTCAGGATCCAGAGCTGGTTCAGCTTTATGCATTTTGGCCTGTGACCTGGTCACAGCAAATACCTCTGCAGGTATGCCCAACATCTCAGCATGAGTCCATAACTCCACTCCAGACCAGGCTGAAGTTTCCAAATCATTGCCCAACAGACATTCGACATGGAGGTCTGCACTGACTACTACTTTCTGAGGCCAGTTACCCCTCCCCAGGAGAAATTCACAACTGTCAGACTATGGTTGGTCCTGACATTGCTTGCATTGGTAACCTGGTACATTTCAACCAGGATGATCTGTGCAGGGTCCACTAGATCCTCTGCCACCATGGTGACACTAGCACCTGTGTCCCTGAATGCCAAAGCCTGTTTACCATTTATTATAGGCTGCTGTTTGTATTTGCCCAGATTACTGGGGCTCACTAGGAAGGACATGTCAAGGTCTCCCTCACAAACCAGCAATGCCTGAGTGGGTACTCTGACTAGGCCAGAGTCCACATCAGAACCCAGGGTCAACCTTACTACGCCCTTATTCTGATTACCACCTCCACCAGTAGCTGTACTAGGGGGAACAGTTGCAGGAATGGTGGTGGTTTGGTCTTTGGACTTGGTACAATCAGAAGTCCAGTGCCCTTTCTTTTTACAGAATTTGCACCAGGGCTTCTTTTGGCATTTTCCCTTTGTAGACTGTGAATCCCCACCAGAGGCAGATTTTTGGGGCCCTTGTGAAGACTTCTGGTCTTTTGCCTTATCCCCACCATTCTCTGAGCCTTTAGGATCCTGCTTCTTAGTGTCACCCCCTTGGTTCTGGGTTTTCTGCCTCACCCTGGTTCTGACCCATTTGTCTGCCTTCTTTCCCAATTCTTGGATCAGAGTCCACCAGGTACTGATGCAACAACTGGTTTTGGCAAATATTAAGGATCTGTTCTCTCATCATAAGATTATACAATCCCTTAAAATCAGTAACTCTACTACCAACCAGCCAACCCTACAGAGCCTTGGTTGCACAATCTACAAAGTCTGTCCTGTCCTGATTCTGTGCTTTTTGGGTGTCTCTGAACTTCAACCTGTACTGTTCAGTGGTTAAGCCAAACCCATCTATTAATGCACTTTTCAGGACATCATAATCATCAGCATCCTCTTCTCTAACAGCGAGGAGCTTGTCTCTACCTTTATCTGAAAAGGAGAGCCACGAGATTGCTGCCCACTGTTTCTGGGGGACCTGTTGAACTTTGCAGGCCCTCTCCATAGCAGTTATCCACTTGTGGATGTCATCCCCACTCTGGTAGGGAGGAACAACCTTGGACAGGTTCCTATGGTCTGAAATGTAATCTCTGCCTCTAGGGACACTGTTGCTGCCACCAGGGGGTTCTAACCCCTCTTTCTTAGAAGCTCTCTGGAGCTCAAAGGCTTCTCTATCAAAGGCCAATTGCTTGGTTCTGAGGGCAAGTCTTGCTTCCTCATACTGGAGCATCTTGTACCTTCTTTCAGAGGAGGTCTCCCTTCTATTAGAGTATGAGTTCCTCTGATGGACAGATTCTCTGTCAGAGTGATATGAGTGGTTAGATTTCCTTGAAGGGGACCTAGGCCTCTCTTCCACTCTGTCAGCTCTCTTAGGGAGAATTCCTCTGTCCTATCCAGACCCTTGTGGATCTGGCCCTTCAATCACAGACTCTAGGTCATCTTGATTTTCATCATCTGACCCAGAGACTATGGCTGACCCACCTCCTGACCCAGATCCACTAGCTCCTCGAGCTAGTCTAAGATCATCTGCTATCAGTAGATTTATCAGGTGTAGTGTGGAGGGACTCTGTCCTAACCCCATGTGTCTTGCAACACACATGGCCTTCAAGTCAAAGAAGGTCATGTCCTTATACTAAGGTTGGGTGGACACACTGGCTCCATCCCTTGAGGACATTCTAGTGTTATGCAGTGTTGCACTACATACACTAGTTTGTGGACTACTGATCCTAGCTTGAGCTGTAGCAAGGGTGTGCTTCCCCTTCACAAACAACTCTAAGTTCAGTAGAACTTATTGATACTAAGCTTGACTTTTATATGTACCTTGAGTACCTTTAGTGGTTTTCAGTTAGTAATTCAAATAGAGATTTTCTGGTAAAACAATGGCAAGCTGGAATCCCACACGCTGCCCACCAATGTGAGAAGTTGGCCTGGCATATGCTGGTCACTAGTTATAGTGGCCACATTGCATCAGTCCAATTTAACTCTTATGGTAGATAGGTTTAAGACAACCTTTTAAAGAAAGCTATCCTAGTGGTACCTGTGGAGTGCAGCCTTCAGGCTAAGTCTCAGAGGAATGTAAAGCAGCTTGTTTTACCTTATAATCTCTTGAATTACCAAATGAAAGGACACCACACAGGTATATATATCAAAAATATACGTATTTATTTCTAGACACACTCTACTAATCTCTATCAACGTTTCACAATGAGTTAAGCACAAATATGGCTGGGGCCTTAGGGGTATACCAGACCATATACTAAAAAAGAGGTTTAGGAAAGTCGACTTGCAAGAGGACAAGGCCTAGGGCCTGTAGAATCGCTGGGGCTTCACTAATGCAGCAAAAGCAGGTAAGTAACAGACCCACGGGAGGCGCGTGCAGTGTGAGAACACAGCCGCGGGTTCCCTATTGATTTCAATGGAGCAAGTCGCGGTTGGATTTGTAAAGGTTTAGGGTACTTCGAGGAAGTCTACAAGCAAGCCACTTACAAGGTAAGTAATTTGAGGGCCAACACACACTAGGGCACCGGAGTGCACGAGTTACCTCACCCAGGGAAGCCGGGTGCATATGTGTCTTTTGGTGTCGGGTCGCGTTGCTGTTTTCTATGGAAGCCAAAGAAGATTTGCTGCTTGCGAAGACTGAAGAAGTGTCCGGTGGAATCCAAGGCTGGATTCAAGATGATGATGACCTGAAAGCAGAATGGACAGTGTTCACAGTCACTTGCCAGTGACCCGGGGCCAGGAAGATGGATGCCCACGAATGTCGGGTGATTTCAGGTGATCAAGGGTGTTTTGACTCTTCGTTCACAAAGACCAGGAGGGATCGACAAAGACCAGAAGCTGGATTCGAAGTGTCCCATAAGGTCTGCAGCAGACTGCAGTGTTGGCAACCAGATTGGAGCCAACAAGCCTTGGCAACTGCAAGTCTTGTGAAAAGTGAATTAAGTCAATGGTGCTGACCAGCAAGGTCTGAGGGACTCACCCAGTGAAGGTAAGTGAGGAAATTCCTGGAGCATCTAGGGGAGCCCTTTGGTTTGATCTGAAAGTCTTCAGGGGACCCACAAGCCAACGGGCAAGGGATCACAAAGAAGCCTTATGAGGAAATGCTTCACAGGAGCCCACGTTCACTCGGGATGGGGTAGGCCTCTGATTTTTGGTGCACAACCTGCTGGAGGCTTGGGCCACAAATGGTCCAAAGCAAAAGTTAGTAGAATGTCGTGAAGGGGTTGCACTTGACAATAGTGCACGGTACCCGGGTATTGCTGTTCCTCGTCACTCGTGGGGTCCACTTGCCTCAGCTCTGCTGGGGACTCACAATGGCCGTCGAGAAGTCAGGAGATCTGCTTCCGGGGCTGCAGGGACTTCGGGCTCCAGCGGGAGCGGGAAAGTTTGTGACCATTGATTCAAAGTTTTGGTGCCTGCCAAGCAGGGGAGTCACTCCTTGACTCCAAGGGAGATTCTTCAGTCTTCCAAAGGTAGTGGAATGTCGAAAGACCAGGATTCTTCTTGTAAAGCATCATCCAGGGATATCTAACTTGCAATCGCAAGGGTTCCCTATCTTATACTAAAAGGCAGGGAGGGACTAGCTCTATGATAACTCCTCTGGGAGCGTCAGGGTAGGGGGTGGTTACACCCACTTCCCTTTGTCCAGTTTCATGCCAGAGCAGGGACAGGTAGCCCCTGAACTGGTTTGAGCTGGCATATGGACAGAGGAGCCTACTGCTCCCCCAGTGCAGGACTTCAAAGCACTCTAGGAGTGCACCCACCCAGCCCCAATACACTAAATCCTGTCTGGAAGGTGGTGACACCTCCCTGTGACAGGATACCTAGTGTTGGGCCTCCTCCACTGTGAGTTTCAGTCAGCAGTAGGAGGGCAGCCCAGTGTCTGTGCTGGTGGCATCCATGTTGTGATGCCAGGGCTCTTTCAGATTTCGACCGTGTTTCCACAGTGGGTACATGTCGTCCCCTCCGGAAGGGTGGGATCATACTCCCACACCAGTTACTGGTGTGGGGGTATGATTCCAAGTTGTTTGACACCAAACACGACATGTTTTGATGCAGTCATTCCAAAGTTAGCATTTACCGAGAGGTTATAATGCACTTAAGAGTATATGGTTTAACCGCATCCACAAACAGCCACAGGGAATAGACCCTGCCAGATGCAGAGGGGCCCTGCTCAGGCAGAGGCACCCCCTCACATTGTAAACCAAGCACCCTGCCCTCAGGATTGATAGGGACTGCCTTAGGGGTGACTGATAGGTTTATATGTGTGTGTATGGTGAGATATAGGAACCTATACCTCAGTGAGGAGTGCTAACACTACCTCACCCAGGCTGCAGTAGCAGGCCTGTGGTGTCAGATTTAGTCTGCTTCCCAGGGGTGGCATAATACATGCTTCAGCCCCTGGTAGGCCTGTGAAGTATCTATGCCCTTGGTACCTAAGATACCATATTCTAGGGGCTCATAAGGTACCACAGTATCCAACCACTAGTGCATCTAATATGCACTCCAAGTTGTTTAGAGAGAACAGAGAGACTGGGGCCCTGATTAGCAGGGACCCAGCCAGACTATAGCCAGAAACCAGTGTTAACATCAGAAAAAAAGTGGGGGCAACATAAGTGCAGATCCTACTCTCCTACACTAATTGATTAGCGACTCGCAAAATAGGGCCAGTAAATTGGGCTGACCTATTTTTCAGTTGCAAAGGAGACGAATTCTCCAGTGCAAACGCAGAAAACTGTCATACATCTGGCACTTTGGCTTTTTAGCTGGACTGAAATAAGGCCTATCCAAACAGTGCGACCTGCTATAATTGTTTACTAACTTCCTGACTTCCAAATCTAAATATTTATTTAGACAACAGATAAGATGGGAGCCCACATCTTACAGACACTCCAAAAGGCCTGATTAAATTGTCCAAATACCAAGTCTTAGGAAACAGGATCATAAATAGTTGTGTGTAAATGAAGCAGGTAAGTACATATGTATATGACATGCTCTAATGGCCATTGTGATAGCTACAACCTCTGTGGCATTTACAATTCCGGGTTGTTATCACACATTGGCCATATTTCAGTGAAGCAAGTGGAACCAGAAAGAATTTCAGCCTCAGGAAGTTGGCTCAACTCATGTGGTTCAGCCGCATTTCCATGTAGCTTTGACTGTTAGGGGCATATTTATGAGCTCCTTTGTATACCTCTTGAACCATGCAGTGCGGTGCAAGAGTGACGTAAATAACAAATGAGATTTATGAAGCCATGCGAGGCCACCTTGTGTAACCCTGTGTGGCTTTATAAATCTTGTGTAATGGAACGCAGCGCAAATCACTGTGTTGCATTACTCTGCACCAGGGAGGTGTTTTAATGGATTTTGACACGTTCTCAGATTTACAAGAACATGTAAACCTGGGAATGTGCCTAAGCACACACCTCCGTTGAAGAGGCGTAACAAAGAGAAAGAACTTTGGGGCAGATTTATGAGCCCCTTGCGCCACTTTTGCGTCACTTTTAACATGGGAAAAGTGACGCAAAAGTGGCGCAAGGGGCTCATAAATCTGCCCCTTTATTTCTGATAATGTTTTCCTCTTTCTATGTGTGCTGTAGAATGTAGTGAGGAGTATGATCGTAGAAGTTGAGACCCATGTGACTAACTGCTGAATTACACAATAATTTTATAGTAAGGTGACATTACTTCAGCTTTGATGGCTTTAATTGGGAAGTCACCATATCGAGTTTCACCTTGCCATTTTGCCACTCGATCCCATGAGGATATTCTCTGTGAATTGGTGAATCCATTCAGTGTGTGTTCTTAAACATGATCAAATAATTCCTTCCAGATGTAGTTCTTTAGGGTCCCCACCTCTGAGCTCTTTAACCTATAACACAAATTCAGAACCAACAAATGCTATGTCGTACCCACGTCCATCACACCAAATACTAATCTTAGTTGAATGATCAAGGTACTCTAAGGAAGACCCAAGAGCACAAATTGCTTTGGAACGAAATTTATCCAGTTCCAATTTTAGTTTTGCAAAATATACATTCAATACTGGATGGAAAACATTTTTCTTTCTTTAAACCTCAAAAAACATTTTGTCTCCTGATTTCAAGTCAACCCCCTAAAAAACAAGATCAACCAATTCATACTAAACACCCTAAATTTTGAGGCTTTGCAACTGTAGCATTAACTGCTGAAATACCTCCAGGCCTCACCCTTCACAACACACTATGATCCTGCACATAAATTAAGTATCTAAAACGGCCAACCACCATGCACAGGCATTAAAGAAAATCAAACGTAATCTCAAAAAACAACTTCAAAACATACACTCACTGGTCATCTCCAGATTGCACATTGAGAATGCAGTTCTAGTAGGCATGGCACTGATAGAGCGCTCTCAGCACTCTTTATTGTATGGGTGCACTATACTCATGGTTAAAACACACTCATGTGTATTCTTATCGTTTGCAGTGTTTTATGATTAATAAGATGTATTTAGTGGAACCAGATAACAATAAGTGTAGTGGATACTTTCAAGTAGGGCCATGTATGCATTGTAAGTCCTTAATGTATAAGGGACAGGATGATATTATATTCATATAATGTAATTGTGTTTAGTTTAAGTTGCCCGGATCTAAGTGCAAAGTGTTTATAGCTCCACATTTCCTTGGTCTCTCGAGAAATAAATAATTAAATACATGTTGTGTTCGAAAAACAGAGTGTTCCCATCCTACTGCAGGTGCCGGAATGCAAACTCATTATTTTCAGATTGAAGGAGATACCCGGAATGTCTTTGAAGATGGCTGAAAGGCGAGAAGGGAGGATGCCTTCCGTGTCTGGCCTATCTGGGAATCAAGGCCATCCGAACAAAGAAGGTTAATCAAGCTCCTGGCTGGAAAATCACCACACTGACAAAGTTGCAATGGAAATTTTCTAATGGCGTATTATTAGTCGAACCCCATTTTATTTTGTATGATGTCCAGGGACAGTGAGACCAGACTTCTGCTAGCTTTCATAGGAGAAGGAGCATCTTAGAGCAAGCTCCAAAGCCTTAAGCTAATCAACCCATTTGACGTGAGTACTTTTCAGGAAGTCAACACGTGTTGACACCTTTGGGAACTGATGGAACGGAATTAGGTAGGATCTCCATTTAGAGCAGTGTAGAGAAAGATATTTTATTTCTTCCTAATGAAAAGGGACCTAGACTCTGCATCTATTCTTTGATGTATTCTGATTTTGGAGTTTACCAATTTTTGCCTTTTGTGCCGAATAACATATATTCGTAGACTCAGCTCTGTATTGATCTTTCTGTATATATATATATACTTTGATTCTTCGCTGTGTCTACATTCAATTGTTTTTGGCCTTATAATAAATTGACAAAACTGAAGTTCAGAGTCTGTGGTCCTTTAAGGCATGTATATATTGAAAGTATAACCCTGAATTGTTTTGCTCCCCTCAACCACTTTTAGTAGGCAAATAAAAGACCATCTGCGCCAACCTAGTAGGATAGATAAAGGGTGCAAGTTGGCGTAATCAGCACTATTAGCATTAGTTCCATTAAATGCTTTTTAACACTCAGAAACCAGATGTTCTCTACTTCGCAAAAAGAAATGTCACCACCTTCCCCATGTGTTTTGACATCTATACTGACTTCACAAAAGTGTCAGGAAAAAAATACAAAATATCCTGTATAAACCTCAAGGCAATGCACCGTCATAGCCCACATGCCATGTTTATGCACTGAACATCTCGTTCATAGAAAGAGGCCTAAGAAGCAGACAGTCATTGCTCTTGGAAATTCCCAAATACAATCTCACACACCATGTAGCATTCATTTGCAGGAGCAGCTGTCTTGGTTTAAAACTCTTTTCCTCCTGTAGTAAGGAAACTCGCCACTCCCACCTTTCAAGATTATATCTAAAGTAATATCAATCACCCAGAAATGATCACCCAGATCTTGTTATACAATAACTGCCTGAAAGTGGTTTATCAGTTGGGCTGAATTGATGTCCACAACAATTAATAAAATCACTATCTTGTTAGGTTCAGTCAAAGGTTTCAGTACTTTAAATCGGAGCTCAACTCATGGTAGCTCTGGCACAGCGCAAACAGACCTAAATAAAATGGGTAAAGCATTTAGAAGTACTAAAACAGTTAAAAAGTCAAAAACACAACACACTAAAAATCCCACTGCAATTAATAAAAGCATAGAAAAAATGTAGTTACAAAATAACATCAAAACAACAAAAATCTAAAGCGTTTAAAAGGAGATATGAAGTTTTAAAAATGTTAAAGAAATAGCTCCAGAAAGCACACAGCACAAATGGTAGTATTTATCAAGGTAGACCGAATCTACAAACAATTTGAGGCCAACTGCAATGGAGCATGGGTTAGATGCACCAAGTAGATTGGCCCTGCTAGGACCTGGAAATAGAGAAATTAAAAAAAGTTCCAAGTCATACTCCGAAAAGAGACTTTGATGTTTTTCTGAGGAAAACTCTTCTCCATGTGTGACAAACCCAAAATTCAGATGCCATGGAACTGTTGATGTTTGTCATGGTCAGTCCCCTAGAAGCTCTGTAGCTCTTAAGCAGGCAGTATCAAACAGATCCCATTCTTAGTTTGGTACACAACACCAAAGCAGTACCCTTCAAAGACCCATGGGACCTAAGTGGGAGAATGCACATTGATATTCTCATGGTGTTAGGCAAAGGGCAACAACAAAGTTCAGTATAAGTCCTGTTGCCACTCGTCCGCTAGAATTGTTCAGAGAAATTTCCTTTTCAGCTTCTTAATGTTCCAGGAGCCACCCAGGAGATCAGCCTAATGATCATTGGAGATCTTTCTGTCCTTGGATTTCAAGTGGAGCAGGTCCAACCTCCTCAAGTCCTTCTCACAGGTCACAGATGCCAAGTGTACCAGATTAAGTGTGACTGGTATCCTTTCCCAATTCAAGCAATGTTCTCAGTAAGACTAAGTGAGGGTCCAGCTTTTCAGGGCTCATCAGCCTTTAGGTTCGGGACACTGTAATATATATATTTTTAATTCCTCTCTGACCATCAGAGCAAATGTTCCCCGACCCTGACCTACTCACTGTTGCAGTATTTCCTGTTTGATTGACAGAAAACAGGCATGTGTCAGGATATATTCAAGATGGCAAGACTAAATATGGGCTGGCTAGGGTGCATGTAGCGAGTGTACAATTTTATTCCTAGTGTCTTCTCACATCTAAATTAAAATCCAATTTATTTGAAGAGGTCACTGCACCGACAAAAACTCCAGAGAGAGAAGTCTTGTAGGACAAAATCAGGATCTTTCAGCAATCAGATACGCAAATCACAAGAAATGCCCTACTGTCCTGTTTGCTCACTTTGAGGGGTGCATAACTTTACCATGTGCCTCAGATACATCTGTCATGCAGGATTTAATATAGGGATGCCAAGAGCAGAGACACAGCCCCCTGCAAATTCTATTAAGCTAAGAGGCGTCATCTCTGCCCATTCAGGCCAGCCTATTGAGCGCTCCTAGAAAGAACTTCATCCCTCATTAACACATAATTCAGTGCTGAGCACTGGCTGGGAAAAGCGGGAGTGCTAATGTAAATAAGCCTCCTGATGTCATCAGTGATGTCATTTGAGATGTCATCAGTGATGTCATCAGTGATGTCACTGACCATGTCATGAGTGATGTAATATATGACGTCATCAGCAGTGCATTGCGAGGGCGCGAGTTATAGTTAGCTGAACTAACTATAACAGGGGAATTTCTAGGGTTTTGTACGAGGGAAATGTCCAGCTAACTATAATGCCCCTGAAACCTATGGTTTTTTCAGTGAATTTCTAAGGTTTTTTAAATGCCAATTCCTAACTATAACGTGCATGAAGCCTATGGTTTTTTCAGTGAATTCCAAAGGTTTTTTAAATGCTAATTCCTATCTATAATTTATCTCTAAAGCTATGATGTTTAATGATTTTCAATGGATTTCTAAATTTTTCTATTTCAGTGTGTCAATTCCTTTAATTATGTTTTTTTAAAATACTTTTTTGTCACCATTTTTAAACGTATTTTTTCAATTAATTCTTTTAAAAAGTAAAAAATATTGTGTTTTTTTATTGGTTTTTTTTTAAATTGTTAATTTTTTCAAATATTTGTTTATATTTTTTCAAATATTTTTGAAACTATATTTTCAAAACTTTAAAAAAAAAAAAATTCTCAATTTTTTTGGGATCCGCGCTCCCTATGCGCACCATTCTCGAACCCGACTCGAAAACATCCGCGTACGGTATGCGTTGTGTACGTGTTTGGTGCGTGATTGCAATGCGACTGGTACGCAACTCCAAGCCTATACGCGACACGTACGATGCACGTTACGCGCTGCTTACATGCTTCCACGATGTGTCATGTGGGTGTATGACGCGGTGGGTGCGCGAATCCCGCAAAATATTTTACATTTAAAAAAACATATATATATGTATTTCATGTGAATATTAATTGAAGACAAACTCTAAACTACTCATAAAAGTAATATATTTTTACATCTAATTCATAAATTCAATTTCGCGGATGCGCGCTGGGTGCGTGCTGCATAAGCGCACGGTGCGCGGATCCCATGTGACCTGAAAAAAAGAGATTTAATTGGTTCATTACACTTCCTCTTCTAACTATTGAAAGACCCCACCCATTTCAATCATTCTTCTTTGACCTTCTTTGGAGGAGCATCTCTTTGCAGAGAAGAAGCTTTTTTGACTAAGTTTTCACTTAGCTCAAACTTTTTTTTTTTACAAACAATGGCTTCAGGGCAGCAGGAATCTCCAGGATCTCCTCATTCATCTGAGGATTATTTTTTGGAAGAGCCACCACGTTTTTCATCTGTGGTGTGGAAATTTTTCACCTATCCTCAGGGGCAAACAAAAACCAAAGCCACCTTGGTGAACTGCAAGATCTGCCAGAGAGTGCTGTCCCGTGGGGATCCAAACAAAAAATATTCCTGCGGAACTGTCAGCATGATGAAGCATCTGAGGACCCTTCATCCAGTAAACCTTGCTCGGGAGAAATGCCGCAGAATGAGAGTCGTTACTGCTCCTTCAGATCCATCGCAGCTAAGCACTTCAAGGGTGGATCCTGCTGTACAAAATTTGGACATCCTTCCACAGTTCCAATACTTAAAAGTGCAATGCTGTTTTATGCTATGGGGAGCAGTCAATCGATCTAATCTGCCGCAAGCAAGAGAGTTACCATTGCTAGGTTTTTGTTTTTTTTCCTGAAGTTCATTCGTTTTGTTCCTCCAGTTCTGTTTTTTCTTTTCTTTTTCAAGAAAAAACAAAAAAAATATAAAAGAAAAAAGAAGAAAAAATAAGTTATTCTAAGAACTAACTTTCCTGGTTTAAAAAACGAGCTATATTTGTTTGTTGGTGTGTGAAAGTTTAGATGAATGTATGTGTAGTATGTAATTGACTGAATGAATGCATTAATAGCGTATGGTGAATGTGTAAGTGCAGAACTATGAGGAAGTGCTGCAGCATCACACAGTAACCTCTTTAACTGCAGTGTGCTGTAGTACTTCCGAAGCACAGGGATGCAACATATGTACATAAATATCTTGCAAATCTATGCTTCTCTCTGCACGGCTGCTTAAATTGCAGCCATGTGGTGACACAGGCACCCTTGCACCATAGTGCAAGGATATCTGTGTCATGTGCTGTTTGTTTTTGTGCAGAAAGACACACCTTCCTGCATAAAAACAATCAGTAAATGCATTTTTCTCCTTCAATGTATGCTGAACATTTTAGCATGCATTGAAGATTTAAATATGAGGAGAAATGGAAACAATTCTCCTTGTTGTGCTTTCGTACACCAATTGGAGAATGGTGCAGCATTCACACACATATCGAGATTTATGATTTATGATAAATCTGGAGATGTGTCTTGTTCTATGAGTATTCAGTGCAATCATGCACAACAACACTTATAGAACACCCTTTCAACGCAAAGTGGTGTGTATGATGAGGTTGTATTTACATGGAGTAGAAAAAGTACACAGAGTGCCATTTCCTCTCTTTGTAAATATGAAAGAGTGTCTTGTGCAATAACTGTGTTAGAAAAAGTGACATATTTCTGTTTTAAAATTGCTTCCGAATGATAGAAGGTAAGCACAGAGTTTTGTCTGCAAAGATGCTCAAAGAAGAATGATTGAAATGATTGCGGTCCTTCAATAGGTACAATGGGAAATATTATGAACCACTCAAATCTGTTTTTTTGGAGGTCACATGATATCCGATAACAGAGAGATTTCAAAACTACATAGGTATAAACAGAGTGTTTTTAAAAACTTGTTCAATCTTTGTAGGTTTTTGCAGATCTGCCCATTCTGCATATTAATACTTAGTTAAACTTACCTTCACAGTAATAGAAATTAAAAATGGTATACATTTTTTTCAGATTTTTTTTTGCAATGTAAATTGATGTAAATTGCTTATTTTAAAATTAGGATCAGTGAAAGAAAAGAAAAAATAGTTATAACATGTAATAATAAATTTTTTACAACACAGCATAATTTCAACAAAGTAATTTGTTTTCCTTTTTTGCTGTTCTCAGAATATATTGAATTTCACTAGAAATAGTGATTTCAATCGTACTCATCACTTAACAGCGGGCCAAAAAAAACCAATCAAAAAGATTGTTTTAAAAAACCCAACATACTATTCTCAGTAAAATACCACAAAATACAAATCACACATATATGAAATGCTTATGGCTAACAGCATTTTATAACTTTAACTTATAAAAACTGTAACTGTTGTCGCTTAAAAATATTCACTGAGTCAATGAGCACAAAAAAAGTCCATAATTCAGACATATACCTTTCCTGGAGGCCAAATGGTATTTTTGCACTCCTTTTTATGTAAATTGTCCAATGGTAGTCCTATTAAATTATAATAATAAGTTCCTCAGAGAGTGAATTATCTTCCTAAAACTATGACTTTAATAATATTAGGTAGGAATTTGGTAATTCCCTAGGCAAACGTTGTTTGACAACCACCTGGGAATCATTACAAAGTGTCCAGCCTTTGTCACATTTCAGATAGGCAGTGTAATGTCCAGATGTGGTGGAAGGACCATCATGGAAAATTATTGCAATTGCTACAAAAGTCCTTCCTGATATTGATAGTTGTGTTGCTACAAATTGCTTTATTAAAGTATCCAATTTTCTTCCATCAGCTGTACAACGTTGCATCATTAAAATTATGTATTGTCCATATTTTGTTAAAAATAATGTGGATAAGATTTCTGATTTACATTGGCTACACTCCATGTTTTGATTTGCACCTTTAACTAATTTATTGAAACACACTGATTTACAGTCTGGTAATGTTAAATATGAAAGTCCAGACAAGTCACATTCAAACAGAAGATGAAACATATAAGGGATACATTGTCGAAATCTTGGATCTTCTGCATATAATCTTGTTGTCCGATATTCAGATGCAGGACTCTGCACAGGATGTTCATCATATCGTCCACCTTTTCCTGTTGGAAACAACTGCGAGAAACAACGAGCTTCCAAGCTCTCTTCCCATACACTCATGGGACTTCCTGTTGCTTTTTTCATTTGGAACAACTCAATCGTATTCCCCATCACCTCTTTGGAATTAAGTGGATGTACACTGTAATGTTCATAGATTTCTTCACATCTGGACATGTCTCTATTTGTCCACTTAATGTTTCAGTATCTTCTGCTAAACCTAATTCTTCTTCTCCTACAAACACATTTCTATAGTACTCATTATTTTTTAACAGATACAATGATGCCTTTTGCACTTTTCTAACATCCACTAACTCTTGCCAGATTTTCTTATTCTTAATAGGAACACCATTAACTAGAATGACTAGTGGCTCATTTTCTGCATGGTCTACACCAATAGTTTCAATGTTTTTCCTTAAATCTAACGGTAAATACACAACTCTTCCTTTCAATCCTCTTTGCAACTCTGATGGAGGTAATTTACCTGTTTTAGGCTCCATACAAACAATAGCCTGAAACGGGTGAACACATTGAATGAGAATGGACTCATACGTATTTAAATCTATCAGCTCTGGAGGAATAGCAACCGATTCTAGATTATTATGAACAGCTCTAGCAGGCATTTTATTCTCATCTAATTTGCTATAACAATATTTGCAAATACACTGCTCAGATCCCAAATCAAAACAATCCTGTACCAACAAATAAGTTGCAAATTCCATCCACTTATCATTATCTTCTATTTCACTTTTTAAATACAGATTGACACCCCTAGTCTGATTTTTATAGTGACTTCGCCGAAAAAAAATACAAGAAACATTTGGTCTTTCACCTGAAATTACGGGTTCTACATTGTCTTCAACATTTTGTTCTTCTAATGTGTCAGTTTCTGCACTCTCTTGCTGAGGACCAAAGTAACAAAACTCAATATCATCACAATCCTTCTTCACATCTGATACTGACCCACGCAAAAGAGCACTGTTCAACTCATTTAACTTTAGTGCTGGACATTTTGGATAATACATTTCTCACTAACTTCCGCATTTGAGTATGATGTACTGCCAGCATCCTGAAATGGTGAAAAACACTTTGACAAACTTTCCTAGAAAGACAAGCCAGAGAATGCCCTTGCAAACCAGTATTTTTTCTCACTCTGCAAGGGTCTAGTCCTTGCAACACCTTAATCTTTTGTTTAACACTTTTTTTACTATATGTTCGTAAAAAACTACATAATTTATCAATAGATTCCTGTCGTACACTACAAATACTACTGCAATCCCAAGTGTACACAGGGTGTTTAGGACATCTCCCTAGAACTTCATCAGCTATCACTTCTTCTGCATTTCTTTCAACCATTTTCTCTTTCACAATTGGACAACCATCTCTAACCTCATAACCTCTACCACTGGTGTCAACTGCATACAATAATTGTTTGCTCTGTAAATAACTCTCTTCATTAAAGAAAGGCTCTGAACTGGAACTGTGTTTCCAATCTCCCAAAAAAACATCACAAAAATGTTTTCTATTAATTACTCTTTTCCTCCTACTTTTGGCCTTCATTAAATGTATTAGTTTATCTAGTGATCGAATTCTGTTTAATACTAAAATGAATGGTTTCCTTTTTACTTCAAAAGCCTTTTCAACAATGTTTTCAATATGCTTCTTCTTTTTATAAAATAGAGCTCTCTTTTTATATTTCTTCACATCTTTCAGCAAATTATGTACTACCCTCTTGTAAAATATTTTTTTGCGTAATTCCTTATACTGATTTTGTCTTCTTTTACCATACTTTGTCTCCTTTGACTGACCATTTGCTTTTTTGCTTTTCCTCTTATTTTGAATTTTTTTTCTAGTTGAAGCATTCTCAGCGGTTTCAGCATTCTGTACATTCTGTTTGGTCCTACAAACATTTTTAATAAATTGCTTTGTGATCTTACCAGAAGATTTTTTCTTTTTAGCCATATTATCTTGTACATTCAATACTTGTGGTTGAAGAAAATTCTCCTGTCTCTGTTCTTTTCTTTTTCTGGCATGATTTCTCTATTTGAACGTTGAAAAACAGTATCTCTAAAAAAGAATCACAAATAAATGTATATTAATAACTTTCAAATGTATACTATTCTATTACTGTAGAAACACATTTTATATCAAAACTGACTAAGAAACTATAGCCCTGAAGCACAAGTGTGACGATGGTTAAAACACTATGGGACTCATGTAGGTAGCTAAATACCGGTCGGTAACGGACGAAATTCGGTAAATATCCCGTTACCGACCGGTATTTAGCTATTTGAGATGTAGGAGGCATAATGTCAGGATTCGGTATTTACCAAATCGGTAAAATACCGATTCGGTAAATACCGAATCCTGAATGTAGGGAGCACTCTAATGAGTGAACATTAGTATTAAGAATTCGTTATTTACCACCAAATACAGGTTGGTGAAAATAACGAATACCTTGCAAAAAGCAATATTTTGCAGATTTAAGAGTGCCATGTGGCAGACATACATGCCCTTAGGGCATGTATGTGTGCCACATGTGCACACATGCAAGAATCAGGGGTGCAACAGGGTGTCAATGTGACACCCTGCCACCCTTGAATATGCTCCCCCCATTACCGAATCGGTATTTACCGATTCGGTAATGGTGAATGGCTTCCCATTGATTCCTATGGGCCTCCAGGCCCATAGGAATGAATGGGAAGGGATGCATTATTACCGATTCGGTAAATACCGATTCTTAAATACCGATATTTACAGAATCGGTAATAATTACCTACATCACATTTACCGATTCATAAATACCGAATCGGTAAAATTCGGTATTTATGAATCGGTAAATGTGATGCTACCTACATATGGCCCTATATGCATAGTGCATACTACTTTGAAGCAGTTCATGCCCTAAAGCCTACCTCACTAAAAGACTACATGCCAACTGACTGAATGATTACAGTACTATAAGGAGACACACTGGGTGAGTGACAGGGTGTTTGCTAGAAGTGTATGAATACTGACATGGATATTGATGGTGTGAAAAGACAAGTGTGTAGGTGATTAGAGACCTACATGCATAGTGGACACGTGTTTGAATCCATCCATATGTTAAGGCCTGTCCCAGTCCAATAGTACTTGGATACTGACTGAATGTTTTGAGTATTGCAAGGAGAGTGCCAGGATGAATTTATAAGTATTTGTATTTTGGTGCAGTAAATACATTAGTACATGGTGCAGAATAAGTCACTGGAGAAGTATAAGGGGAGTGACAGAGTGTTTGCGGGAACTGTATGCATACTGTCTGGGATATTGAAGGTGTGAAAGACAAGTGTGTAGGTGGCTAGAGACCTACATGCATACTGGATAGACGTTTGAAACAGTCCATAGAGTAGCACTTGGATCACTGCAAAACTACCTGGAAGTGTATGAATACTGACTGGGGAATTGAAGGTGTGAAAGACAAGTGTGTAGGCGGTTAGAGGACTGCATGCATAGTGAATAGGCGTTTGAAGCAGTCCATGTGCTAAGGCCTGGCTCACTGCATGAGTACTTGGGTACTGACTGAATGATTAGAGTACTGCAAGGAGAGTGCCTGGGTGAATTTATAAGTGGTTGGCTTTTGGCGCAGTGAATGGATTAGTACATGGTGCTGAATGGGTAACTAGAGGACTGCAAGGGGAGTGACAGGGTGTTTGCTGGAAGTGTATGAATACTGACTGGGGAATTGAAGGTGTGAAAGACAAGTGTGTAGGTGGTTAGAGGACTGCATGCATACTGGATAGGCGTTTGAAGCAATTCATGTGCTAAAGCCTGGCTCACTGCATGAGTACTTGGGTACTGACTGAATGATTAGAGTACTGCAAGGAGAGTGCCTGGGTGAATTTATAAGTGGTTGGCTTTTGGCGCAGTGAATAGATTAGTACATGGTGCTGAATGGGTCACTGGAGAAGTATAAGGAGAGTGACAGAGTGTTTGCGGGAACTGTATGAATACTGTCTGGGATGTTGAAGGTGTGAAAGACAAGTATGTAGGTGGCTAGAGACCTACATGCATAGTGGATAGACGGCTGAAACAGTCCATAGAGTAACACTTGGATCACTGCAAAACTACCTGAGTACTGACTGAATCATTAGAGTACTACAAAAAGAGTGACTGGGTGAATCTTTTTAAGATTTTGGATTCTAGTGCAGTGAATAGATTAGTACTTACTGCCAAATGAGTCAGTGGAGGTGTGCAATTAAAGTGACAGAGTGTTTATTGGAGTTTATAGATACTGACAGAGAAATTGAAGCTCTGAAAGGCAATTGTGTTGGTAGTTAGAGGCCTCCATGCACTTAGGTACTAACTGAATGATTACACTATTGCAAGAACAGTACCTGGGTGAATTTATAAGTGTTTCAGTTGTGGCGCAGTGAATGCATTACTACATGGTGCTGAATAAGTCACTGGAACAGTGCAAGGGGAGTAACAGGATGTTTGCTGGAAGTACATGAATAATGACTGGGGAATTGAAGCTGTTAAAGACAAGTGTATAGTATGTTAGAAGACTGCATGCATACTGCATAGACATTTGAAGCAGTCTATGTGGTAATGCATGGTTCACTACATGGGTACCTGGAAACTGACTGAATCATTAGACTACTGCTAGGAGAGTGCCTGGGTAAAACATTTAAGTTTTTCAGTTTTGGCACAGTGAAGAGATTAGTACATGTTACTGGATCAGTCACTGGATGAGTGCAAGATGAGTGACAGGATGTTTATTGAAGTATATAGATACTGACTAGTTAATTAAAGAAGTGAAAGACAAGTGTGTAGGTGACTAGAGGCCTGTATGCATACTGGATAGGGGTTTGGAGCAGTCCATGTTGTAAGGCCTGGCTCGCTGCATGAGTACTTGGATACTGACTGAATGATTAGAGTACTGCAAAGAGAGTGCCTGGGTGAATTTATAAGCGTTTGGGTTTTGGCGCAGTGAATGGATTAGTACATGGTGCTGAATGGGTCACTAGAGGAGTACATGGGGAGTGACAGGGTGTTTGCTGGAAGTGTATGGATACTGACTGTGGAATTAAAGGTGTGAAAGAGAACTGTGTAGATGGTTGGAGAACTGCATGCATAGTGGATAAGCATTTGAATCAATGCATGTACTAAGGCCTGCCTCACTCCGTTACTACTTGAATATTAACTGAATGTTTACAGTATTGCAAGGACAGTTCCTGGGTGAATACATAAGCAATGACTGCCTTCTAATTCAACCAAAACTTGAGAACAGAAAAGTTTTTAAGCAGTTATGCGTATTCAAAGATATGAAGTACCCAAATGCTTCTCTCACAGTGGTTCCCAAATGCACACAGACTCACAGTGTGATTCTAGACAAGCAACACTATCCCTAGGAGTTTACTAAAACTCATTCACTACTGTGGAAGGGGTAAGGGGACTGCACACAATCTACATATTTCAGGACTGCACTTTAGTGTCAAAGCCTGACTCATTTAATCAAAGCATAAGCAAAGACTGGCTTCTAATACTACTAAAACTTGACAACAAGACAGGTTTTAAAACAGTTATCTGTCAGCAAATACACAATGTTACCAAATGCTTCTCTCACAATCCTTACCCAAATGCACATAGACTCACAGTGTCATTTTAGACAAGCAACACTAGCCTAGGAGTTTACCAAAACTCATTCACTAGTCTGGAAGGGGTAAGGGTACTGCACACAATCTACATATTAAAGTACTGCACTTTAGTGTCAAAGCCTGACTCATTTTATCAATGCATAAGCAAAGACTGGCTTCTAATGCTACTAAAAGTTGACAACATGACAGGTTTTAAAACAGTTATCTGTCAGCAAATACATGATGTTACCAAATGCTTCTCTCACAGTGGTTCCCAAATGCACACAGACTCACAGTGTGATTCTAGACAAGCAACACTATCACTAGGAGTTTACCAAAACTCATTCACTACTGTGGAAGGGGTAAGGGGACTGCACACAATCTACATATTTCAGTACTGCACTTTAGTGTCAAAGCCTGACTCATTTTATCAATGCATAAGCAAAGACTGGCTTCTAATGCTACTAAAACTTGACAACATGACAGGTTTTAAAACAGTTATCTGTCAGCAAATACATGATGTTACCAAATGCTTCTCTCACAATGGTTACCCAAATGCACACAGACTCACAGTGTGATTCTAGACAAGCAACACTATCCCTAGGAGTTTACCAAAACTCATTCACTACTGTGGAAGGGGTAAGGGGACTGCACACAATCTATATATTTCAGTACTGCACTTTAGTGTCAAAGCCTGACTTATTTTATCAATGCACAAGCAAAGACTGGCTTTTAATGCTACTAAAACTTGACAACATGACAGGTTTTAAAACAATTATCTGCAAGCAATTACATAATTTAACCAAATGCTTCTCTCACAATGCTTACCCAAATACACACAGACTCACAGTGTGATTGTAGACAGACAACTATCCCTTGTACAAAATACTTTTACTAGTCTACAAGATCTAAGGTGACTGCACACATTGCAGAAAATCTACTACTACAGATTAGTACCTAAATGTTTTTCTCAAAATGATTCCTAAATGCACACAGACTCACTGTGTGATTCTAGACAACCAACACTATCCCTTGCACTATAACAAAGCACATTTCTTAATCTACGAATACTACATTTTAGTGTAGAAACATGACTCATTTTGCAAATTCATAAACAATGAATGATTTCTAATTGTACCAAAATATAAAAACAGAACAGTTATCTGTCTGCAAACACATGAAAAACACAAATGTTTATCACAGAATGATTTCCACATGCACACACACTGTCAATAAGATTGTAGACAAAAAAAAGTACTCCCTGCACTTTAGCAGGAGAAATACATTAGTCTGATTAAAATCAAAATAGACCACATACATCCCCTCACAATTAAATAACTCACCTTTCAAGTTGATTTGTAGATTAAGAAGTATATCAGTCACACACCAGATTTTCTTATACAGAATCTCTGCACTGTGCACCTGTCAGCAAAACCAAAGAATGGCAAAGTTTCCACACATATACATGTAAACATCAAATCACATTCCTTCCCACATAAATTCAAATGCTAACACACATTTCTATTGGTTAAACATTTCAACCCTTTCCAAATGACATAAATTTGAACCCTACCCCCAATCTGCCTTCTGCCTGTTACCATAGAAACAGGTCATGGAACACTGAACTGAGCACACAGGTCACAAGTTCAGCACACAATGTTGCTAATCAAAACAGCAAGTGTGCTTGACTTTTCAAGATATCAGCTTATCATATATAATGTTCCTTTCAATCAGTTTTTGTTAACCAATAAGAATCATGTGTTTAAAAAACAGAAACATGCACCCTACCTTTCAGTGTAGAAGGTTGTCAAACAACCAATGATTTCTTGTCTTTTTTCAAAACTGCATCTTAGTCACCATTTTAGAAAAATCTTACTTTTCAAACTGCCATTTCATTTACAGAGACCATCTGAGTGCATCCAGACCTCCCTTCAAAATGCTTAGAGTGTGGATTATGGGACACAGGTATATTTTCTGGAGCCAAAGGTATGCAGAAAACAAAGACATTCACAAAGACCTAGGTTTGCCAAATGTAGACATTAAATGGATTGGACAGAGATGGTTAAAGTGGCACCAATTGATGCCATTGGTAAAATCCTTTATGCATATCCGACACCCTGACCTCATAATAGTGCACTGTGGTGGCAATGACCTAGGCACTTTGACTGGGTTAGGTCTGGAAATGCTTATGAAGGACACCTTTGCCCAAGTGATTTCAATTTTTCCCAAAACTGCCTTTGTGTATTCTAACATATGCCAGAGGCAGAAATGGAACTGGTCCAATCATTTTTGTCCACAAATTGAGAAAGCTAGGAAACATGTGAATAAATCTGTTTCTGCTTTTCTCCGAGACTATAGAATGGGATCCATTTACAATAACAATCTGCGCTTTCATATGCAAGAGATGTATAGGAGAGATGGAGTACACTTTACTGATGAAGGAAACAGAGTTTCCTCAACAACTTTAGACTCTGTATAGGTACTTACTTATAAGTACCAACAACTCTCAATGAAGACAATGGCTCTTTTTAGAGCCACTCAAGAACAAAACACTTAAGCTTGATGTTTATCTCACCAAAATTTCAGGTTTTTTTCCTTGGATCCGTGCACCCAACGCGTTAGGAACCGCGCACCCAACGCAAGAGAAACCGTGCACCCAACGCGTTAGGATGCGTGACTCCTAATTTTACTGTAAAAAAACAATAGCCCCTATCACTAATTTTTATTATCCCCGGGGAGACCCAACGCCCCCACGGTCCCAGCCGGCTCCCCGCGTCCTTCGGGAGACGGCATTGCTTTTCCACATGGCCACATGGGGAGCTGCTGATATGCAGCTCCCCGTGTGGAAAAGCAATATCATTTAGATTTTGAAAGAGAGAGCAAGTTTCCATGCTCTCTCTTTCAAAATCCTAACGAAGTTTGCTATGGGAGGGCGGGAGACTCCCGCCTTCTCATAGCAAACAACAGTGTCCTGGGGGTGGCCACACCAGGACACTGTAGGAGCCGGCCTTGGGGGGTGGCGGTCCCCAGGGCCCTCGAGGCCTCTAGGAGGGGGGCCACGCAGACCCCCTCCAACTATTAATTTATAAACATTTTGCCCCCGGGATTTGGCCCACCCGGGGGCTAATTATTAACGAAGCGCGGGCTTCCGTGCTTCGTTTTTTTGGTTTTTTTTCAGCCGGATCCGCGCACCCTGCGCGCAATTCGCCGTTTAAATAAAAAAAGAAAGGGGGGCCCCAGGGGGTCCTTCTGGGACCCCCTAAGCAACACTAGAGGGTCAGAGTATTTCTAACCTGCCCCCTATATATCTTTCACACACTTATTTCCCTTACTTAATCTGCCTCGCTTCTACCGAGGCACAAAATGGCTGCCAACAGTTCCTGGTTTCGAATGTAGACAGACACTTGACAGCCAATTAGCATTCAGTGCGTGATCGGGAGGGTGCGCGCTCGGTTCGCAGAGGGTGCGCTTAGGGTGCGCATAGGGTGCGCGGATCCTCCGAGAACATAGATATATCTATCTTTTTTACTCTAATTTTCTCAGGAACTACTGAATGGATCTACACCATTTATGCAAAAGGCATGAGTCTGAACTGAGGACTACCTCTTTGCCAAATTTGGTGTAATTCCGTTCAGCAGTTCGGGCTGTAGCTGCGTCAACAGGTCCTATGGGAAATTGCATGGGGAAAACGAGTTTTGGGACCCCCTTTTTTCTCAGCCCCAGCTTGACGAATCACCCAGAGACTTTCAGGATAGGAGCGGACCGGAGCTGGCCAAAACGTTGGAAAAGTTCGCGAAGATTCGTCAACCGGCGCCAGACTTATTGGGAATAGAATGTTGCGGATTTCCAATGGAAAATGGGTCCTAACTATAATTACCTACTGGTGACCGCCAGTAGGTAATAACAAAATAGGCTTTTTCTACATGGCTAAGCAGTCTAGCTAGGCCACAGTAGTGCTCCTGGTTGAATTATGGTATTGTCACATATGTGGGTGGTGTAAATGTACACTGTAGCCGACATATGATTTTGATCTTGCATTCCATCGGTGCACTTTAGGCGCAATTTGCAGTGGAATTATGTGGGACTTAAATAGACTAAATAGGGTGTTTCAATGTACAGCACATGTTTTAGAGGAAAGGCAGAGGCACTTTACTACTGTCTAGCAGTAGTAAAGTGTGCAATGTCATAAAGCCAGCAAATATAAGGTCCAGAAAAATGTAAAAGAAACTGTGAAGGCTATGTAGAAAAGGCACATTTGTTACAGGTACTAAATTGACTGCCCATATATTCATCGGAAACTGAGTTTGCCATGCTTTGATTGAAACTCATCGACCTCAAATCAGAGTAGGTAGCAGCTAATTAGATTAGCTATTTTGCCAGCGTGAACTAAAATAGGTGGCCTAATTAAATAAAAACACATTGAATATTATTAGGTCTTTCATACAGTAGTGAAGAACATAAGACTTTATGCTTAAGTTACATTTTCTGTTACATTTGTCCTGACTGGCTGGAATGATACCACAGAGTTTCTGCTCCTGAAGAGATCAGGGGGCAGTTGTACTAAAAATATGTATGCTCGCTGTTTGTGACTACAAAGACGTTTCTTGCCATTTACTCCTGGCATTTTAGGAGTCTGTATATTTTTACAGACTTTTAGAAGAGGTATGTAACTCTATAAATGATTGCTATTTGTAACGTGTATTGTAGGCATGGTTTGGACATAGTGACTTAGTATTAAATCCATCAATATTTAGCGTCTGAAATCCATATGCAAAACATTGAAAACATATACTGACTCCCAGGTTAGGGAAGTAAGCCATTTTGAAAAGGGGAGGAATCTCCTTTGTAAATAGAAAATTACAACATTGTATATCATGGTGCTTCACATTATGCCATGTCATTTTAAGTTATGTGTTATTATTTGCCAATTACTTGAACTTTTTGCTCTTTATTGTTTTGGGAAGGCAGTAATTCTCCATGGGGCAAGCAGATCTTGTGTGTGCTTTGCATAACTTCTTTAAATGTTAAAAATGTCAAAGAACAGTCCCAGGGTGTTTTGTTCCGGAAAATGGATCACGCAGCCCTCCATCTAAGCTTTGGCCTGATTTAGAGTGTGGCTGATGGGTTACTCCACCATGACCTTATTACAAGTGCATTATAACATATGGCATTTGTAACAAGGTGAAGAGGATATCTGTGGCATTTTAAAAGAAGTACCCATCGCCAAACTCTAAATGAGGCCCATTGTCATACTGGAGCCATGGCTAATTGAAATATGTGCACCAGGGGTTTTGTATATGACAGACTCTTTTGCAATTTGATGTCTATGACACTTCTAATTCTGGGCTGAGGTGTTTATTTCCGGTGGTATTTCAGGTAAATCAGGGGTTGTCCTAATTCTTCCCTATCTCATTGTATTTAAGTCATGTGGTGCTCTTCTTGTTGTGTTACCCTTGTCTTCCAGTTCGTTGACCTATTATCTGACCACCCCAGGACCTCTGTCAGATGTTTCCCTGACATCAGTCGCCTATCTCAGGGTAACCCTTTTCTCACCGTTATGGTGTTCCCAGCACTTCAAGTAACAAGGCTACATAGAGAGGACCTTCTTTGGCTGTATCATCGTTAGGTACATGTAGCTACATGGGAGAAGCAGATCTTATGTCTGTTCTATATATCTTCTTTAACTGTAACAGTGTCAAACAACAGCCCCAGGGCAGACCTAGCTGGGTAGTGAAGGAGACTGGGCACTGTCACTTCTACAATCCATTATGTTCATAGTTGCCATAGAGGGAAGGAGATTTAGCAGTGTGAGAAACTGGGTTACTGTTTGAGTTGGGGTGAACCCCTACTCAAGCAGCAACCACAATCCTTGTCAGGCTGAGGCACAAGCAAACTCCAAATTAACCTGTGCTGAAACCTCTGGTAGCTTAGCAAGAGCAGTCAAGCTTAACGTAGCAGCAATGTGTAAAGTATTTATGCAGTACTTCAAACAATTATAAAGTAAAAACAAAAGACAAAAAAATCACACATCCATTTAGCATAATAGAACACAATTTAATAAATAAATCAAGACCAGAATGACAAAACTCCAATCAGTAGAACTGGAAATACGCAATGTTAAAGATTTAAGTGAAAGTAGCATTGAAAAGTCCAAAGGGCTAGTCATGGTTATCTGGTCGTGTGAGACTGAGAGAAAGTCACAAGTTCAGGTTGACCACAATGGAGCATGGGTCGGATGTAGGGACCAGGTTAATCCAGCTGAAAAGTTACCTTCTCCATCCAGCGCAAAGAGTCCTCTTTGTGGCAGAGGGGGCTGCGAGGTCCAGAGAAGCAACATTGACGGTCGTTGATGCAGCTTAAAGAGCAGGCCTGGTATCCCGGATGATTGTCATTGTAGCGTGAAGATCCTGTTGCCGTCATGAATGGTCTGGCCAGAGCTTCATCGTGACACTTCCCACGAGTGGCTGATGCTGTAGCACGAAGTGCCAGGTTGACGGAATTATGCATTGTGGGCAGTGAGAGAACAAGCTTTTGGCACCAACCTGCCTGTTCAGGGTCGGGCAGAGCCATAAAAAATAAATTCATCTCCACGAGGCCACACCAAGGGTCCAGGACCTGAGGGGCACCACTTTGGGATCATGGGCTGGCTCTAGTTGTATCTGGGTGCTGGTTCAGGTGATTGTGAGCCTGCTGTGTCTCTCTATGGCTCTGAATAGGAGGCCAGCAGACTAGCCCTTTGCGTCACTCTGGGTGTCCTGGGTTCAGGTGCCGCTCCAATTCCTCTGACTCAGACAGGGGTGCAGATGGGCAGCAATCCAGCAAGATAGCAGTCCAGCAGGGCAGCAGTCCAGCAGAATAGCAGTCCTTTCAGCAGCATAGCAATAATTCTTCCTCACAGGTCCAGAATTGTACTGAAGAGTTGGTGTATGAGGTGCAATATTTATACCCGGTACCTCCTTTGAAGTGGGAGAAGCTTCTAGAGAATTCCCTTTGCATTTTACAGGTTCCATGCCTTACCTAGTTCCAGACTAAATACAGGGGGGTATGTAACACTTTGTTAGGAGGCAGGACACAGCCTATTCCAGTGTAAGTAGGGCTGTGCCAAGCTCTGCCCTCCCACCCTACCAGCGATGGCTCATCGAAGCACCCCCAAGCCCTCTATCATGTTTGGCTGTTTAGGAGGAATACACAAAGGCAAACTGTCAACTACACACTGTCATGTTTCGAGGGATAGGTGTGGCACAGTTGCCAGAGCGGAGGACTCCATAGCCTGGGGCTCACAGTTCGATATCTGGCACGGGTGGCAGTTCAGCACTATGCGACTCTGGGCAATAGCTCACTTAATCTCTCCGCTGACCCCCAGCACCTTGAGACCCTTTGGGATCATTAGTTTGCACTTTACCAATATCGTATTTATGTGACCCAATGACAGACTGCAGGCACTAAGTGTCCAAGGCAGGAAAATGGCAACTTTCTAAAAGTGGTGTTTTCAAAATTGTAATAAAAATTCCAACTTTACCATAATAGGGAATTTTACATTACAATTCAAAAGACCCCAATCATGAACTGGGTAACTGTTTCCATTTGGAAGTTACAGCTTCTTAAATGAAATAAGGTAGTCACACTGCAATCCTATGGGAGAGGTAGTCCTTGCAGAACTGGAAAACGAATTTAGGAGTTTTTCCCCACCAGGACATATAAAACTTAACAGTACATGTCCAACTTTTTAAATGCACTGCACCCTGCCCTCCAGGCTGTCCAGGGCCTACCCTAGGTGTGACTTATATGTCTTGAAATTGATGGTTTGGTCCTTGCAAAAGGTTTCTTTAGCCAGGTCAAAATGGCAGGATAAACCTGCCCACACAGGCTGCAATGGCAGACCTGAGAGATTTGTATGGTTTAAATCTTTTTATTGAGTATGTTGCAATCATAAACATTACGCCCACCTACAACCACCAGCTGGCGGGGAGCATAGTTGCGAAAGGAAGCTATTATGCAAAAAGAAGAGAGGAAAACAGTAAGAAAGTGAGAAAAAGCAGAGAAAGAGCCAAGGAGCCTAAAGAAGGAAGGACAGGGGTCCGCTCACGGTATATAGCAGAGCGTGGTAGGGACTAGGGTTTAGTGACCTTCAGGGGTGGCAGCGGATCCTGTATGTGAGTCGCAGGGAATTGCAAGACCCGTAGATACCGTGGGCATGTGAACTCCAAAAATTCAGACGATAAGTAGGCCACTGTGGATCCCCAGGTCTTGTCGAACTTAGGTAGTGTGTGATTGAGGCCAGCCGTAATCCGCTCCATCCCCACAATTTTCCAAATATTATTTAGCCATTCAAGTTTAGTCGGGATATGAGACGTGCCCCACCTTGCCAACAGGACCTGCTTGGCCGCCCCTAGTGCGAGGGTGATCGCTCTACCTCTGTATGACCGGATACATGAGAGGATTGGGCAGCCCTAGCAAAACATAACTAGGGAAACGGGGAAGTTCCGTCTCGTATATTTGATCTACTAGAGGTAGAATGGTGGCCCAGAATGCCTGTATTTTAGGGCAGTGCCATAGGATATGGGTCAGGGTACCCTCTCCCCCACAATCACGGTAACAGAGATTGCCGCCACGGGGCTTCCATTTGGCGACCCTTGCTGGTGTGTAATACCAATAGTGTACAATTTTGAGGAGCATCTCCTTCCCTGAAGTGCAGGATGAGGACGCCCGGGCTCTATGAACGATGTCCGCCCACTCCTTGGGAGAAAACTCCCGATTTAATTCTGTTTCCCACCTACACTGTGCTGGGGACTTAGCCTGGGTTCTTGCCCCGTTGAGGAAGCCATAAAAATCCGGCAGAAGGCGTTTATTGGATGTGCGTGTGATATACCAAACCTCGAATTTCGTGAGGAGACAACCAGCATGCTGACGGATGTGGGGCTGTGTGACCCAATGGCGCAGCGCCAGGTATTGCCATTGCACGTCCTTGGGGATCCCATAATGAGCCACAAGTCTGGGGAAATCCAGGATTCCCCATTCATCAAAGAGATCGCCTATTCTTTAACAGTTGGCGTCTTGCCATTTAAAGTAAGCGTTGCCCGTAAGGGCAGGGGGGAAATCCAGATTCTCAATAAAGGGAGTCAAAGGCGAGACAGTTGAGGAAAGCTGACACTTCTCCTGGTCCCTATCCAATACCTGCATAGTGGCCCTCAGGACTGGGTAGAGATATGCAGCCAACGGCCGATGACGTCGGGGCATCCAGGGCACTTTCCATATGTGAATTCCAGTGACCCCCCTATCCATAAAACACCAATGTTTTTCCAACTCTAGCTGGTACCACTCCACCATCCAGCGGAGTTGCGCCGCCTCATAGTAGCGCCTAAGATGCGGGATACCAAGACCACCCTCATCCTGCCGTAGGTAGGTGAGGTGTTGCGCCATACGTGGCTTCTTACCTCCCCAGATGAATCCGTTAATGAGTTGCTGCATTTGCGCCAGTGTCGTAGGCGGCGCGGCAAGCGGGAGCGTCTGCATGATGTAGAGCAGGCGGTGCAGGTCCGTCATCTTGACGGTGGCAATCTCACCCAACCAGGAAAGGGCGTGTTTTTTCCAACCATTTAGCTCGAGACTCAATTTGTGCAAAGCTTCTGTATAATTCACGTAAATGGGTCGCGACACTGCTCGTCATGCTGCAAATAACCCCAAAGGATTCTGGATAGTGTAGTGGCTACGGTGAGTACGCCTACGCCACGAGTATATAGAAATATAATGCCATCCCTGGACACGTGTTTCGAGGTAATTGCCTCTCGTCAGCAGGGAGCAGGTAGGTATGCGGGGTGCCGATGACTGCCATATATATAGGTAAAATACCTTCCAAGGCGCGCAGGTGCAGACACCGGGCTCGTCAGCCAAAGTCGCTCGAATGAGCTATTAGTGATTTACGTAAATGGGTCACTTTGGCTGACGAGCCCGGTGTCTGCACCTGCGCGCCTTGGAAGGTATTTTACCTATATATATGGCAGTCATCGGCACCCCGCATACCTACCTGCTCCCTGCTGACGAGAGGCAATTACCTCGAAACACGTGTCCAGGGATGGCATTATATTTCTATATACTCGTGGCGTAGGCGTACTCACCGTAGCCACTACACTATCCAGAATCCTTTGGGGTTATTTGCAGCATGACGAGCAGTGTCGCGACCCATTTACGTAAATTACTAATAGCTCATTCGAGCGACTTTGGCTGACGAGCCCGGTGTCTGCACCTGCGCGCCTTGGAAGGTATTTTACCTATATATATGGCAGTCATCGGCACCCCGCATACCTACCTGCTCCCTGCTGACGAGAGGCAATTACCTCGAAACACGTGTCCAGGGATGGCATTATATTTCTATATACTCGTGGCGTAGGCGTACTCACCGTAGCCACTACACTATCCAGAATCCTTTGGGGTTATTTGCAGCATGACGAGCAGTGTCGCGACCCATTTACGTAAATTACTAATAGCTCATTCGAGCGACTTTGGCTGACGAGCCCGGTGTCTGCACCTGCGCGCCTTGGAAGGTATTTTACCTATATATATGGCAGTCATCGGCACCCCGCATACCTACCTGCTCCCTGCTGACGAGAGGCAATTACCTCGAAACACGTGTCCAGGGATGGCATTATATTTCTATATACTCGTGGCGTAGGCGTACTCACCGTAGCCACTACACTATCCAGAATCCTTTGGGGTTATTTGCAGCATGACGAGCAGTGTCGCGACCCATTTACGTAAATTACTAATAGCTCATTCGAGCGACTTTGGCTGACGAGCCCGGTGTCTGCACCTGCGCGCCTTGGAAGGTATTTTACCTATATATATGGCAGTCATCGGCACCCCGCATACCTACCTGCTCCCTGCTGACGAGAGGCAATTACCTCGAAACACGTGTCCAGGGATGGCATTATATTTCTATATACTCGTGGCGTAGGCGTACTCACCGTAGCCACTACACTATCCAGAATCCTTTGGGGTTATTTGCAGCATGACGAGCAGTGTCGCGACCCATTTACGTAAATTACTAATAGCTCATTCGAGCGACTTTGGCTGACGAGCCCGGTGTCTGCACCTGCGCGCCTTGGAAGGTATTTTACCTATATATATGGCAGTCATCGGCACCCCGCATACCTACCTGCTCCCTGCTGACGAGAGGCAATTACCTCGAAACACGTGTCCAGGGATGGCATTATATTTCTATATACTCGTGGCGTAGGCGTACTCACCGTAGCCACTACACTATCCAGAATCCTTTGGGGTTATTTGCAGCATGACGAGCAGTGTCGCGACCCATTTACGTAAATTACTAATAGCTCATTCGAGCGACTTTGGCTGACGAGCCCGGTGTCTGCACCTGCGCGCCTTGGAAGGTATTTTACCTATATATATGGCAGTCATCGGCACCCCGCATACCTACCTGCTCCCTGCTGACGAGAGGCAATTACCTCGAAACACGTGTCCAGGGATGGCATTATATTTCTATATACTCGTGGCGTAGGCGTACTCACCGTAGCCACTACACTATCCAGAATCCTTTGGGGTTATTTGCAGCATGACGAGCAGTGTCGCGACCCATTTACGTAAATTACTAATAGCTCATTCGAGCGACTTTGGCTGACGAGCCCGGTGTCTGCACCTGCGCGCCTTGGAAGGTATTTTACCTATATATATGGCAGTCATCGGCACCCCGCATACCTACCTGCTCCCTGCTGACGAGAGGCAATTACCTCGAAACACGTGTCCAGGGATGGCATTATATTTCTATATACTCGTGGCGTAGGCGTACTCACCGTAGCCACTACACTATCCAGAATCCTTTGGGGTTATTTGCAGCATGACGAGCAGTGTCGCGACCCATTTACGTAAATTACTAATAGCTCATTCGAGCGACTTTGGCTGACGAGCCCGGTGTCTGCACCTGCGCGCCTTGGAAGGTATTTTACCTATATATATGGCAGTCATCGGCACCCCGCATACCTACCTGCTCCCTGCTGACGAGAGGCAATTACCTCGAAACACGTGTCCAGGGATGGCATTATATTTCTATATACTCGTGGCGTAGGCGTACTCACCGTAGCCACTACACTATCCAGAATCCTTTGGGGTTATTTGCAGCATGACGAGCAGTGTCGCGACCCATTTACGTAAATTACTAATAGCTCATTCGAGCGACTTTGGCTGACGAGCCCGGTGTCTGCACCTGCGCGCCTTGGAAGGTATTTTACCTATATATATGGCAGTCATCGGCACCCCGCATACCTACCTGCTCCCTGCTGACGAGAGGCAATTACCTCGAAACACGTGTCCAGGGATGGCATTATATTTCTATATACTCGTGGCGTAGGCGTACTCACCGTAGCCACTACACTATCCAGAATCCTTTGGGGTTATTTGCAGCATGACGAGCAGTGTCGCGACCCATTTACGTAAATTACTAATAGCTCATTCGAGCGACTTTGGCTGACGAGCCCGGTGTCTGCACCTGCGCGCCTTGGAAGGTATTTTACCTATATATATGGCAGTCATCGGCACCCCGCATACCTACCTGCTCCCTGCTGACGAGAGGCAATTACCTCGAAACACGTGTCCAGGGATGGCATTATATTTCTATATACTCGTGGCGTAGGCGTACTCACCGTAGCCACTACACTATCCAGAATCCTTTGGGGTTATTTGCAGCATGACGAGCAGTGTCGCGACCCATTTACGTAAATTACTAATAGCTCATTCGAGCGACTTTGGCTGACGAGCCCGGTGTCTGCACCTGCGCGCCTTGGAAGGTATTTTACCTATATATATGGCAGTCATCGGCACCCCGCATACCTACCTGCTCCCTGCTGACGAGAGGCAATTACCTCGAAACACGTGTCCAGGGATGGCATTATATTTCTATATACTCGTGGCGTAGGCGTACTCACCGTAGCCACTACACTATCCAGAATCCTTTGGGGTTATTTGCAGCATGACGAGCAGTGTCGCGACCCATTTACGTAACTTCTGTATAATTCACCTGCGCAGTTTTCGCGGTGGAAGCGAAAATCCGTAGCCCCAGATAGGTAATATCCGTAGTCGCCCACGAGAACAGGAAATGAAGCGAGAAGTGGAGTCGATCTGCCGCAGGGAGGGTAAGACTCAGAGCCTTGGTCTTTGTCAAGTTCATTTTAAAACTGGACGCTGCACTGAAAGCTTCTACTTCCGCCAAAAGAGGGGGGAGAGAGAGGCCCGAGTGTGTTATAAACAGGAGTACGTCGTCCGCGTATATGGAGATCTTATGTTCTGTGCCCCCATCTGGATCCCAGTGACCGAGGGGAGTTTCGGCAAATGACTCCGTGTAGGGCGTGAAAAGTATGGGACAGAGGGGACACCCCTGTTGCATGCCACGTCCCACCCGGAAAGGACGCAAGACCACCCCATTGACCCGGATACGAGCTTGGGGACTACAATAAACACAATTCACCCACCTCCAGAACTTGTCACCCAGCCCAAAGCGGCAGAGAACCTGTTGTAAGTAAGGCCAGTGGACCCGGTCAAATGCCTTCTTGGCGTCCACCGAAAGAAGCAATGACGGGGTCTGGGTCCTCTGCGTCTTGCCCAGTAAGTGAAAAAGTCTACGGGTCCCATCTCCGCAACTACGCTCCGGGATGAAACCCGATTGGTCGGGTCCACCATGCCCTGCATGTGGGGAGCGAGCCTGGCAGCCAA
Source organism: Triturus cristatus (assembly GCF_964204655.1). NCBI lineage: Eukaryota > Metazoa > Chordata > Amphibia > Caudata > Salamandridae > Triturus > Triturus cristatus. Next base: position 449,409,521 of record NC_140594.1, read on the forward strand.
AATACTAGTGAAGATTTTTAAGTCCACGTTGAGCAGGGAGATAGGGCGATAGGAAGCACACTCCTGGGGGTCCTTTCCGGGTTTGGGAATGACCACCACCTCCGCCATTGACATTGACCAAGTGAGTTCCCCAGACTCGCTAAAGGCGTTGAACAACCTCACCAGGAGGGGAACTAGATCCAACGCAAACGTTTTATAAAAATCAACCGGGAGGCCATCCTCCCCCGGCGCCCTACCAACCGAAAGGCCCCAAATAACCCGGAAGACCTCCTCCGAAGTTATGTCCACATCCAAGTTAGCCGCAACCTGGTCTACCAGCGGGGTCACCTGAGACATTTTTAAAGGGCTACTTAAGTTGGTGGCACAAAAAGAGCTGAATGCCCACTAGTCACATTTAATTTACAGGCCCTGGGCACAGGTGGTGCAACTATACCAGGGACCACAAATTTTAAAGTGCCAGCCTCTGTATTACATTTGTGTCTGGTGAGGGTGTATAAAAGTAGAGGCTAAAATTCCATTTGTTGTTCAGATCTGTGACATCACCACAACTTGAGTTACAGCAACCAGGACCAGGAATTGAGGTCTGCTGGTCTCCCAGTTGGGCAGAGGCATACTGTCCAGGACAACAAGAGCACTAGTCTTGAGACTGCAGAACCAGCCGGCCTGCCCGCCAAGACTAGTGGGCCCTGGGAGGAGGAAAAGAGCCTGGAGGGAGAAAATCCCATTGGGGATGCAGAGACCAGGAACCTGGTGAGAGAGCTGTGAGGCCGAAGATCAGTTTGAATGATTACACTTTGGGACCACCACATTGCACCAAAGGCAATTCACATGTGCGTTGTGAGCCATCACCCCGGGACATTGTTGGAGCTGTCACTACTTAGTATTGATTGGGGGCTGGCAACCAAGTACTTTGTCATGGCTGTTGCCTAAGGAACCAACTGTACTCGCATGAACATCCTCACCACTGTCTTCTGGGAGAGGGGGTCTGCTGGACTCTAGGGCCACTGTCCATGACCCTGATTGTGCACCACTGAACCAAGGATCCTGGGAGCTGCTCTCCTACCATTGACGGCTGGGCCTGCCACCCAAAGAGAATTCTGCAAGATCCAGAGGCTCCCTCCTTCCCCCTAGAACACCAGCGCCTGTCAAAGGGGTCCTCCACCACCAGAGAAGGTTCCTTCATCGCCAAATGTACTCTAGGCTAATTAAGACTTGTGGTTTATTAAGACTTGTGGACTAGGAGTAATGCCCCACATTTGAACACTGTTAAAGAAACTTGCAGGCACTTGTTATGAACTTTGTAAACAGAAGTCTAGAGCAGTGGGGGTTGCACCTGTGGTAGAGTCACCTCCTATATGGCCTTTACACTTCAGAGCAGCAAAATGAGACTATACAGGAGAGACTTTTGTGAAATCACTCAAAGTATTGTGTGTAATATGTTAATATGGGAAAAGTCAATGCTAATATGGAAAACGATAAGTTCATTTATGTGAACAAATTGCATCCCTAACGACTTTGCCAGCTGTGAACCTCACATCAATCCGACTCGTAAATATGTGGTCAGGCGAGCTCTGAAACCTGGGCCTAAGGTCACTGATTGATAGGTCACAGGTGGGGTAGCAGGTAGCCGTCAGACAGAAGCACGAACAGGAAATCCCAGATCAATCGCAAATAAAGGCCCCGCGACACCTCAATGGTCCAGAGAGATTGGCCCCACTAAAGCACACATGGCCTGAGGAGTACGCGCATGAGTGAGCAACATATAGTCAATCAGGACACATCACACACAGTGACCATGCACTCACCAACTCTGGACATCCTGACACATTACCAACTGGCCACATTGTGTCCACACAAGGCTTAAGCCCACCTGGATTATCTATCGAACAATTAATTAATGAATCCAAAGGCAGCAATTTGCATTCCTTACCATACAAGGATCACTGAATTGTTTATGGCATACAATGAATGGTATATAAGAATGTGTTAGATCGATTGTAAATTAAGACAGTTCTGTGCCCCTACGACTGCAGCTGATCTTCCAGTCTCAATCTTTAATTAATGGACTGTTCCTGTTTTCCCAAATGGCTCTTGTGTCTTGTTTTTTCAAGGTATTCAATGTTCAAGCAACAAATAGAAATCAGTTTTTCCATTAAACGCAGTATTAGGCTGGTCTTGATTTATTGGGGTTGATGGAGGGTGCGTTGAGTTGTGTGTTTATTGCTACACTGACACTCTACCTCCCTCTCAAATGTCTTGGACTGCTCGACGCACGCTACTAATGAGAGCCAAGTGCTTTGAGGGTAGTACTTGGCCCAGTTGAGCTGACCTTATTGTAGGCTGGGTGCAGGACAGCAGGAGTAGAAAGCCCCTACCACCATGGTGAGACACAGTAACCTCTGTCTGTCCTGTGGCCCTCTGAAAGGGGTTCTGACACTTTGTCACACAGTTTCTTTAAAATATAATCAACCAAAGTTGCTGTCTCTTGATTCATTTTATATTTATGGGAACATTTTTATCTTTGTTGTCTGACCCATTCCCTGCAAGAAAAGATAGAAGACATGACTCAACATAGGTGTTTGGTTATTGAAGTTAGGAGAGATTGGCGCTACTTTGTTTTTAAGGAGCAGGCTTGAACCTTGTTTCAAGCCCAAAGCAGACAGAAATGATGAGAGTAGTGATGAACCCCTGAATGATCACCTGCACTAAAGTGGAAAGGGGATCACTTTTTCATGTATACGTCATGTACGATTGTCAACAAAAGAAAAAAGCATAGTGGGACACTTAAATCTGACAATATTGTTGCAAATTTACTTCTAGAGACATTCCTGGGTGCATTGACCAGCAAAATATGGTAGGTATTCCTTTGCAAGGGCTGAGCAGCAAGTCACTTTGCTACACTGCCTTGCGTCAAAAACAAAGGGCAGGAACACACCGTCCTGTGTTTTCAGCCAGCGCACCCATGGTGTAAGGATGTCTGCATTGTTGACAGGATTGTTTTTGTGCAGGAAGAGACACCTTGCTGCAGAAAAACAATCCATGGAGGCATTTTCGTCAAACTATGTGTGCTGCAGAATGCAGCACACATGAAAAGACGAAAAACGAGGAGAAATTAAAACCTTTCTTCTTGTTACGCCTGCTCTGGGGAGGCATAAGATTTTGGCACTTCCCCAGTTTTACGTGATTTTGGAAATGTGGAGCACTGTCAAGATGCATGGGTGTTGCATGGGAACACCCACACCAACGCCCATGGAACGTGCCCTTGACGCAGATTAAGGCAACGCATCACTGTGCGCTGCCTAGCCTTACTCCATAACTATGAGTCCATGCAAAGTCACATGGGGTGGTTTAGCATCACCTCACAGTTATGACTGAGAGGCCTGCGCCACCGGAGTTTAAAAAAAGTGACCCGCCAGAGGCGCAGGCCTCTTGTAAATAAGCCACTGGTCTTTATCAAACATTTTTGGAGGGTTCCAACCCTGAAAGGCCCACAAATTTGCTTCTTTCAAAATTAAAAGTAAGTGTCTTATCAGGACGAAAATAAGGGGCGACACCCACAACTATAAGGGGGTGCAGAAAAGGGAGTCTTCTGTGGGAATTTTTTTTTCTACATTTCCCATCGGGACCATAATGCAGTAATTAACAGCATGATGGAACTTCACTTGTACCAAACGAACTCAGCTTAAAAGAAACAATATCAACATTTTGTCAAGTGAAAATGCCCTTTAGCAGCACCTTTCTGCATTCGGAAATGTATACTTGTTATTTGTCTGCATGTGGCAATAATAACGCAATGAGCGCTCACTGGAATCAGTGACTGTGGCAGCTTTCTACAAGGAGTACTCCAGAAATGCTTTTGAGGTCCTAAAAAATCGAAATTCACTGCAGTCATAAAGCTAAGGCAGTACATTTCGAACTTTTTTCCTAGCTCTTTAGTGAATACATCTCTGAGCATTACATCCACGGGCTAATCATAAACAAAGTGTATGCAAAATAGCCTTGATCCACCCCAGAACCGACAGTACAGCCTAAACTGCTAACCCACGTTCCCATGTTTCCCATAAACCAATATCTATTGCATAGATGTTAGTTGGAGCTGGATGAGGCTGACAGGGATACATTCTTGTTTGCTGCCCTCTTGGCCTGCTAAGGCATCTTCATACCGCCCACTCCTTAAAAAGATGAATGGTGTACAGAGCAACCCATAACCTTTACCCATAACCATCTGCTAACCCACTTGGCATGCAGTTCTAAGCAAAATTGCCATTAGCAACTCTTGACCTTTCACAGGATGTGGCAACCTGTATGCTTGCGACCTACATACACACCTACCATATGCCACGCAAAAACATTCAACTCTGTTGGAAACATTCAGACGTTTTGATAAGCTGTTGAAGGCCTTGATTATGATGTAAATAGCGTGTTGTGATACATTCCACCAACAAAGCACTTTGCTCAAGTCTTTATTGTAGGAAGTACAAACGGCGATAAGGGGCCAACACGGCTGCATCAGTCCGCTATCAATCTTCAACTGACACTCATCACATTCTATATTACATGGTGACACTCTAGGTAATGACATTTCATGCTTCATTCTATATGACGTCATAAGGGAAAGGCAATTCAGAAAACACAGCACATCTCCTCCCTTAAATTATTAAAACATACAACTCATAATAAAGCATCAAAAGATACTAACCATTTATACAATAGTTACTTAAATTAGTAAAAACATAACACTTCTATTACATCATGGATGAATACTAACCATTATAAATTATCACTCTACAGACTTTAAACTCTAAATTATATATATTGCTTAACTAGTATACTTCAAAGTAAAGCTTTTCTAAATCACGTAAAGTAGTCTTGCAAATATATTGGATATTTGATTTCCCTTCCAGATCCACTATTGGACTGTGCACGTATGATTATGATTCCTTTCTGAATTAGAAATCATGTCACCACTCTCACCACTCTCATTTCCTATTTCAGTTAAAACCTCTTTTCCCCCCGCTATTGGCGAATCCTTCCTTGTTCACTTCATCTTTTTCCAAATGGTATGTATCCATCCAATAATAACCTTTCTCATTACTTCCATTCAACATCAGCCTTTGTTCCCCATACACCTCACAAACGACTCGTATGCCACACACGTCTGTCACTCAGTCTGGCAGAATTAGTGAAAAAGTTCTAAACTACCATTGGATCGAAATATCTGCTCTCTTCCTTCTTAACTTTGAATGGTAGTTTAACACACACCACATCTCCCTTTCTCGATCAAAACACTTTTGCTCCACTTTTATAATCCTTATACTCCGTGTGCCTTCAAAATGCTTTTCTTCACCACCGTAGGTGACAATTGCTGTAATCTAGATTAACCAGCCATCCTTGATTGTCTTTCCTGAAAGGTACTCTTCCTCTCATGATAGTAAAGGGACTACATTCTGTAATAGTAGGGATGGTACAATACATTCACATAATTTTCTTCATACTGACTGTGGGAAATGGGTTTTCTGGTTGGCTAAGGTATGCACCCAAGCCATGCAGAACTCACCACTCTAGTCAGGGTAAGTCCGAAACACATCAAGATAACCTGTGCTCATTGTCTGATAGCTTGACACAGAGCAGGCAGGCTTATCTACAGAGGTAATGTGTAAATCATTTGTGCAACACACTCTCACAGTAACACAATGAAAACACCACAAAAGAGACTCCACCCAGTGTTATAAAAAAATATGAACTATATTCTACATAACACAAGACCAAAACGACAAAAATCATACCATCATTGTAAGTAATGCAAGTTTGTTTAGCGAAACCACATGTTGGGTGCATTGTTTCAAGTGAACCTTTTGTTTAATGTAGGAAAAGTACACTAATTTCTATTTAGGGTTTTACTGTAATTTCCATTCAAGGACAACGGTCACTGACCTGGATTGATAACCGGACTGTCCAATTGTTGGAGCAGGGAAGTAATACTCCAAAATGTCCTGGGGTCACATTACGATTGTAAGAGGGTGGAATAAACCACAAAGCCTACGAATTGCTGGTGTGAGAGTCCTCTCCTGGAACCTTGCCATTGCGCACTGGCGATCCCAGCTGCCTACAAAAGCGCAGTGCAGCTAGAGTCCTCATACAGGTTCTAGTGGGTACAGTACCTACTTTCTGGCAAATTACAGATGCTTCTGATGGAGATTACCTTGGGGATGAGAGTCACAATATCACGGTCTCCTTAGTGGGACTGTGGCGAGCAGTCTCCATGCAGCGCTGATTCACCATGAGTGGTGCGGCGGCATCCTGCAGGCAAGGTGGAAGGTGGGGCACGGCGTTACCTCCTCAACCTGAAAAACAAAAAGGCGACTGTCACATGGAGGTATTAGGCCCGGTTAAGAAGCGTCACCTTGACATGCTCACGTTCTTAATATGCCTTTCTCCCTTAAAAACAATGACATTTGAAACACATTCATTTTCATGCACACATGGGATAGCATTCCTCAAACTCAGTTTGCTTACTATACCACTTCATAGGCACTCTATCAGAACACCTTGAACATTCTGTACAAGGGTTAAGTTCGGCACGTAAGATGTTGGTGTTTTATTTTTGGCCACACGGTGACAGAGCGAACGCAAAAGAATAAACAATACCAGCCTGACTGTGGCTTTGGCATGGTAACATAGAGGATGTTATTATATATATGACATCAAGCTTTGTTTATTCAGAGGAGCATTTAGCTGGCACAGAGAGGTTGGTTCATGCCGGAATTCCAGCTCAGCTGATTCCTGTCACATCAAGCGAGGGATGCTGTCCAACTCTACACCAAGATGGGCAGCTTGCTGACACTTACCCACAGGTAATGGGGAGTTAGACAACCTGACAGGGATTTGGCAGATACACTCACCTTAGACACTATAGGGTAGAACGTGCTAGGCAGGCGTATACTACATTGCAGTACTTGTATTCAAGCATATCATTTTCTGTAATCAGCAAAATGGTTGAAATGTTCATCTTCTTCACCATTTTAGTAATGCTAATAAAATTATTCTGTATTCTTCTATTAATCATTGAAGCACAAGTATTTTACTCAAGAATAAAAAACAAAAAAAGAGTAAGGGTTGTCATGTTTCTGTGGTTGCACATCCATTTGTTACCCTGTAAGGTTAGGGGTACAGATGGTGCACTGTAAGCTGGCAGGACTATAGGCCAACATATTCTGAGTCGTGCTCATAATCGGTCTTGCACCAGTCAAACGTTTATGTTGTCCAGCAAATGCACAGCTTTACTTGAGAAAGTATAAGCCGTATGACATGGCATCAATCAATGTTCTAGTTTGGGTTCCTATTTAATGGATCACCTGAGTAGTTTTCTTTTGTGTACCCAAAGACACCTATTCACCTACTAACAGCAGAGGTCCTCGGTGTTAGTGAATAATCCTTCTCCGATGAGTAGGTAAAGCCTATGTATTGGCTGTAGGTTGTTCAAGAGTGAACATTTCAAAGGATCTCCCCATAGAGGTACCCTCTTTTATTTCACTTCTTCAAATGTATGAGCCTGCAGACCAGCCAATAAGCTTTCCAGCTAACTGGAGACATGCGATTACACAAATGCTGTTGCAACATGGCCTGCCCCAGATGTTACCTTTGTGGTTGAGGCACACAACGCATTCAGGACAGAGGTATTCTATTCATGGGTCGCATTCCCAGCAGCAAATATAACTTCAAGACTGTTTCACACATACTCTCCAGACACAGTTCCTAATACCTACACAGCTTTTGAAGCACTAGAAAAACAAGTAACTTACCAAGAACATCTGAATTGGTTTGAAGGTGCCCTACCACATACACACATCAATGTTAAACTAGGTCCCCTTAGTAATGAGGGAGCAACGTGGCCTATCTTTTCCGGAAACATACTTTTTCCAGGTACGTACATTGTACACAGATCTAGCTAAAACATACAGATGTGTAAAACAGTTTGTCATGCACACCATGACAATAAATCATGCAAGGGCTGCTCAAGCTGCACAACCACAATTGGCTGCTCCTGGAATTAGTCCACAAAACATCAATGTAGCCATGGGTAAGATTCCCGTCAGATTGGAGGAAATACCATTCTGGATTGCACAAATACAAACCAGTTTGAAGCAGTGTTTCCCTATATGGGTACAGTCTTTGCTGCAGTATACATCAGAACACATGGGACAACTTTCTTGGCTGTTTTGTCAGAGGTGCTTAAACAGATCCAAAATGAGTATGGGGCAGCCTGTGCCCTGGATTTGGGGATGAAACTGATGGGAAATGTTATACCAATGTCCACCATTATGTAGAGTAACATTAATGAGGAAGCAGCAGCATTGGTGGTATGCCAACGACTCAGTAACTTAACTCTGAGAGAACAGGAGGGGGAGTTACCAAAAATGAATGAGGAAGCCTGAGCAACAATAGGCCAAGATAATTTGGGAGTCAGACCTAGTAAATCACAAATGAAGAGTAATTCTAAAAAAGGGTATCTTTAAAGCAAATGTCCAGATCTTCTAAGAAAAAGTTGGATATTAGGAAACATAAAGAAAAGACTATGTCCCGGGGTAGAGCTCCTCAAAAGGAGGCCACAAAAAAGCGTTATAATCTGGGTAATCGTGAAAATATTAAAATGCTTAACATCTCGTTCCTTTCAGGATTCATCTGAAAAATGCTTGGAGAGAGCAGGACGTATAGAGTGCATTTCAGAGAAGTACGTGAAACTGAAGAAGGACTCACAACATTCTCTTGCTACATAATAAAACTAAACAGTTTAAAATTCAAGTAAAAAGAAGAAGGTGGCTGGCATTATAGACAAGCATGATGTGGATATTGAGGACACTGCTTCTGAGCAGTGTGTGGGCTCTGGCCATGCTAGACAGTGCATCAGAAGTCACAATAGTTTGCTGTATCCTGATGGATTGTCTGGTGGGAGTCGAATTGAGTGACTATGTCCCCGGTGGAAACACCGGACATGAGAGTGAGTGTCCCACATCAACTATATGAGATGCAACTCCATTTGAAGGGGGACATACCGAGATATATTAATGTTCTCTTTTGGGGGCGTTTGTCATTCAGTTACAATATTCTTTTGTCCAATAAGGATTGGCAGCATGAATTTGTGATGGGTTGCGCAGAGGAAGAAACCTACTTTTTCCGACCTTGCCCCAGAGACAGTAAAGCATTTATACACCCAGGAATGGGCTTTAGCGCTAGCTCCTGCGTTATACTGCAACCAATGGGGTGTGATGACAGTTCCCCTTATTAGGTTATGCCAGTGAGTTCAACCCAACAACATCAAAGACAATATTCCATTTAACATGAGGCTAAAAACAAGTCAGAGAGATCCACACACAACTTAAATACCAAGGTGTAATAGAAAGATGCACTTCCTCTATGAATAATCCTTTGTTTCCAATAATGAAACTTACCCATTCTTATTGTCTAGTATTAGATTACAGTCACCTGAACACAGCTAAACGTACATTTACTTTAAAAAAACAGGCATTGTGGAGCACTAACGAACAACATAGTGCACAAAAATACAAAACAACCCTAAACATTTTGAATTGATTTTTCTGCCAAAACATTGCGCCTGAAAGCTGGTATTTGACCGCATTTAGTGTGTTCGGGTCTCAAAGGAAGTTTTGTTGTTTGCCTCAAGGGTATAAGAACAGCCCAGTTACAGAACTTCTGCAAGAATAAGATGACCAGGCATTTGTCCTATGTTGTTGGCATCACACTTGACAAGAGTTGATCGCATAATATTGGGATGTGCTCACATGGGCTACAAATTTAAGCTAAAAAATCAAAACTACCCAACCTCAATGTCCTATTTTTAGAATATGAGCCATCAAGTGAAGGCAAAAGCCTAGCAACACATTTCCTCAAAAAGTGGGCACTTCTACAACCACCAAACACCTTAAAAAAACTCCAATTGATTTTGGGTTTCCTTAATTTTGGCAGAATGTACATTCCAGATTACGCAGAGCGGGTAAAACCGTTCTACAAATAGAAACATCCAGACTTTTGAAGCACACATTGGACAACTGAACACACACAACTTTTACGTTCAGTACAATCTGACATGCTTGCTTCAACACACTTACACACGTTTAAACACAACAAACCCTGTGATCTGTGTAATTACGGGTGCATCAGGGTATACCTATGTTGCAACCAACAAGGGAGACACTGTACCAATTGCATATAAACCACATTTATACACCAATGCTGAGATGCATTTTGCACTGACAGTAAAGATTCTAACGGTGGTACAGACTGCTGTAGTGAGAGAAAGATCCTTGGCTCCTGGGAAATCCATTATTGTCGTGACTCCAATTCCAGCTCTTGAGGCTGTCAACAAAGCCAGCGTTCCTAACGTTAAGGCTTTATATCCACGATGGATACAGTGGGCCAACTCTCTCACCACAACAGATGTAGACTACAGATTTGACTCTACACTACAAACGCAAGCATACCTGCAAAATGAAAATAAATACCCTCTGCTTAATGAAGTGATGCCTCTTGATTAGTATAATTACATTGTCTATACTGACGGTTCTGCACAGCCTGCCATAGGGGCAAAACACCAATACACTGGAGCATGTGCCGCTGTTAAGGTAGAATTGAGGATGGTGAACTCTGCCTTCACAGGACTTACACACAGTCACTAGGTGATAGAACAGAGCAGCTGGCAGAACTCAGGGCTCTAAATCTGGCACTGGAGAATACGGATACTGGATTCTCCACACTGATTGTGTGTGATTCATTTTATTGTGTCCAGTCTTACAAGTACTTACACTACCGGAGCCAAAATGGATTGAGAGATTCCAAAGGGTACACAATAAAGCAAAAAACACTTTGGGGACAGTTAGCAAAACTCAAAGAGTATTTGCTACAGACTCATGTAATACACACATTGAGTCATCAGCGTGTAGGAATACACATTGTAGGAAATTCCATGAATGACGAAGCTGCAAAGGCAACAGCGCTCACTGCTGCAGTCACTGCAATTACTCATTCAAGTACAAGGCTAGATCGAGACATCATGGTGGCTGTCAAAGTTGCACATGATGGCACCGACCTGCCAAAAGGCTTTCTCACAAAACTCTTACCAGTTAAGTGTGCAAAACATTTCGGTTGGTAAGATTCCTGGAGTGGAGAATCGAGTCATTCCAAATTCAGGTGACAGGTTAGGATTTATCCTAGCAGCACATAAGAACCTAGCATTTGCTCATGCAGGCGTGGCAGCTGCAATTTCACTACTGCAGCAATGCTATTTGTGGCCAGGTCTCTAAAACAAACCAAGGACTTCATCCTCAAATGGCACATCTGCCAGAAGATGAAGGGGTCCACCATGACGCATCCACCACAAACACCTCTATTGATCTCAGACAAGCCTCTCTCTTGTGTTTATCTAGACCACTTTGGCCCCGTACAGTCAGATGGGACTTACAAATACATCTAGGTTGCAGTGTATTCCTATGGGTTTGGCCATAGCAATTGACGGACACCCAAACTGTTATCAAAGATTTGCAAGTCTTTATCTGGAAATACACAGTAGCCACATTAAATTCAGACCAGGGTCAGGTGTTTGCCTTAAAGGCTTACAGACACACCATGGAAAAAAGGGGGTTACTGTGTTGTATTCTTCTCCCTATCATCCAGCAGGAATTTTTTTGCGTTATATGTTAAACCTATTTTTTTATTTTCATTTTATGTAAAGTGCTCTGATGCCTTCGGGTCTAGATAGTGCTATAAAATAACCTATAAAGAAAAATACCACTACATGTGTCTACTCCAAGGTCTTCAAAGAAACAAAGGCTGCCAAAAATAGATTGAACAGCCTCAAGCTACTTCATCGATTTTAATGACTTCTCTTCAGATTTGTCTGACCCACCACGCTATGCTCAGAGGTTGATTGTGTGAACTCAACATTTGCCTGAAGAAGACATACTTTATCCCACCTGAATATACATTTAGATTACAATTATGCTATTTTTGCTCTTCCGTTGGACTGATTTTGTGACAGTCTTTATCGTGATTCTCAATGGACACTATCTACCAGAATGCCTTGCTGTTGAACTAGTATACTTGGATTTAAAACCCCATTCTTCATCACACACAGTGTGGAGAGGCCTTTTCCTAGTGAACATTTCTGCTGTTCTGGTTCCTGATGGAATTGTTTACGAGAAGGTATCCTATGATATATTTGGACCCACTGAACTTATTCAAATTCCATATGTATTTACAATTTCTCTGCATGATTTCATCACCCCTAGCTCCATCTCTGATGATTAGGACACTGACACAGTGCATGAAATGCTAAATGATCAGAAGCATTCAACTGTTTTTAATGATAACAAGATGTATGAGGGCATGGCTAATTATAATGAAATGTTCTGTTTATACCATTATGGTCACCATTTCCTGCACACACGAAGTACTCCTTGTGCAGTATTTAATTACACACAATGGAAACACTGCCCTACACCATTAAAGGGTAGTTCAAATGCATTTGCACAAAAGTTTGCACATTTTTCAAGTCATAATACAGCTGACCCAGAATCTTATATTTACAAATTAACACCATCACGGGCTCAGAAAACTATGCTCACTTGCACCAAGCTCATATATTCTGCATCCTTCATTTCCCAGTTGTCTGTACAAGGGTTTGACTTTTGGAAAGAGAATGTTGATTAAAAATCCATTTGGGGATGTAAAGATTGGCAGATTCAGGGAACCAAGGCTTTATTTAGAGCACACCTTATGCCACAACAAATTATTTTTGTGAAGGAAACTGTGCAGCAAACATCCTGTCTTGGCTTGGCTAACATAAAGCACTTCAATATACCAAACATTTGCACATTTGCACAGTTTCTGAACTGGCAATAATTCACAAATTACACAGAGGAAACATTAAACATCATGCTTTGTAATGGCTCAATAAATTCTTCAGTCATCAAATCAAGGGACATAGTTAGTGTGGCCGTTAGCTACTAACAGATGTAAGGGTAATTTTCTGGGTGGGTCTGGCGGTCTTAAGATCAGTTGGCCTGACCGAAGATACACACAGACACAGCACTCGGGGTAGCAACTTACAGAGTTGGAAAGTTATGTCTCAAGTGGCTAAAAATCTCGGCATCGTCACAGGTGAAAAAACACTTGTCCCTTCTTTCGGATGACATGGGATTATTTGAATTTTTTGCTAGGTCCTCAAAGACCATGTCAAAAGTGATTTCCATGTCAAAAGCAATGATATCTGTATGCAATACACAATGGAGTGTGGAAATTCACAGAAAGATTGCATGAAAGTTACAGGGCAAATTTAGAAAGGTCTTTGGCAGTAGTAGATAATTGTATGATGACTCTATCCACCAGAATATACTTTTCTGGGTAACATAGTGTCATCTGCAATGGACATCATTTGGATTGACATGTCATCTTTACAACACGGGCAGTCACAGCTTTCATCTGTAAGATAGACTCAGCAGACACTTCGGGCTGGTTGCATTTCGTGGAAACATCTTAATGCCACATGCCTGTTTTTGCCTTATGGCCTCACAAAAGAGCAGACAGTCATGACAAAAAAGGATGCAACTTATACCATGTTACACACAGAGAAGCTAGGGAAACTGCCATTATCTGTTGCTGAAACATCTTCCACGGATTGGATAGTCCCCAGATTTATTTCTCTGCCAATTTCAATATTTCACTTCCAGAACTGCTTGCAATATCATAAAGTGGGCAGATATTTGGTGCTAGGAGAGGAGTATGTACATGAGTCATGGATCTTACCTTTTAAATACTGATATTGAAATAGGGAGACTGAGGTCTTTCTTAGTGGGACTGACTGCAAGAGTACCATTGGAAATGTTGCTTCACGGCGCAGGTAATGCGTCTGAGGAAAACTTGTCATGCTACTTGAAAGGTTCCTTGGTTGCTGTGATCCATCTGGGTTTCAGATCACTCTCCAATGTGAGTTACTTGATGCTGAATGATCAAGGATGCTGTGGGATTAGACCGGGTATTGCCTATCTGGTAACGGTCTCTGTGATTGTGACTTGCTGTGCACAAGTACTGTTTCCACCTGCCTGCACAGTTAGGGATGCAAGGCTTTGGCCTTCAATAGAGCTTACAAATGTGAAGCTTTAAGCAGACTGAAAGCATAATTGTTCCAGAAAGACGTGGCCTTAACATCTGCAAGGGAGATGTTTGATATTAAAGATGCAAGGTCCTCTTCTGAAATACAGTTGTTACTCTGCATTAACTTCCCCCAACATTTTGGGGAGTTTGTGCAATGCATTTCTAACAAGTTTAATATGGAGGGAGTGGCACACTTTTTTAAGACAATTGGCTCCGGGTTGGTTAGCAACTTCCAGACAGACTTCAGAGTTATTCCATCATTTATACACTTTTTGGAGGCTTACCGTTTGTTTTGTTCCTAGGTGTTGGGACTGGGCTTTTAATTTTTCTGCCCCACAATGGATGTCCCACTAAGAGGTCATGACTGCATGATACAGTGCCTTGGTGCACCCTTACTTCAGGAATTGAATGACCGTTGGGTCTTGTCCTTTCAGCCTGTGTGGCTACATTGCGTGCAGCTCGTTTTCTGTTGTCTGCTGTGCACTTTTGAGTGTGCCATGGAAATATGCTTGGGATCGCAATTTGTTCAATCTCTGCACATTTCCCTACTAGGAGGCCCATAAACGGCTCACTTGTACTGTTGTCCCTCGTGCTTGTCACTGCTCCTGAATGCATATTATGAATGCTGTTGGGATGCTTCTGCTCCTAGTGATCTGGATCCTGGCACATAATCTACAGAATCAGCAATGACTGCTCTTCCCTTGGCAGACACTGAGGTGGATGGACTGGAACATCTTTGCTCTATAAACCTGATGTGTTGGGTGTCTCTGGGATCATCATCTGGGAACAGCAATGCTTCGTCTATTGCTTTGTTTTGTACATGCCTTATAAAAGCATTTTTTAAATTTGCTTTTATACTTTTTAAATTTGGCTTTATTTATGCTTTTAGCTTTACACTAGCATAGTGCCTTGTAATTATTGTAAGGGATTTTGTACTTTTACATAGGCTTAGCATTGTTTGAAGATAGCTTTAGTTAGTCTTCTCACATCCAAGGAGTGTGTATTGTGTGGGCGTATTAGGCCAAGTTAAAATTTGCCATCTTTACATCCTCATGTTCTTAAGTTGCCTACTCCCCTTAAACATGATGACATTTGACAAACATTCATTTGTATGCACACATGGGATAGCATTCCTCAAACTCAGTTTGCTTTCAATACCAAGTCATAGGCACAAAGGCAGAACACCTTGAAAATTCCGTATACGTGCTTAGTTCAGCACGCAAGATGTTGTCATTTGTTTTTGGCCACTCAGCAACAGATCTATCACAATAGAAAAAACAATAGCGGCCTGACTTTGGCTTTGGTATGGTAACATGGAGGATGGTTTTATATATATGGCATCAAGCCTTTGTTTATACAGAGGAGCCTTTCAATGGCACTGAGAAGTCTATCCATGCTGAGATTCCAGCTCAGCTGATTTCTGTCACCTAACGCGAGGGATGCTATCAAACTCTACACCAAGACAGGCAGCTTGCTGACACTTACCCACATGTAATGCGGAGTTAGACAGCCTGACAGGGATTTGGCAGATACGCTCACCTTACACTTGATAGGGTAGCACATGCTAGACAGGAGTACACTACATTACAGTACTTTTATGCAAGCATACACTTTTCTGTAGTCAGCAAAATGGCTGAATTGCTTATCTTCATCAATTAATCATTCAATCGGTCAATCAAGTAGTACTTGTATAGGGTGTCCAGGCACTGTGCTGCAGGTATCAGTGGAAAAGCCTAGTCTTGAGTCTCTTCTAGGAGTGGGCCAGCAACGTTGCGGTGAGGAGGTGACGAGGTGGGAGAAGGATCGTCATCCCAAGCAGAAGTGGTGAATAGGTGATATCTGTGCGAAGGTGGTTGGTGGAAATGCAGGCGGTGGTTAATGTATGTGGGTCCTTGTTAGTGGAGGGCTTTGTAGGCGTGTGTCAGAAGCTTGAACTGGCATCTCTTCTGAATGGGAGCCAGTCTCCTAATGCTAATAACATCATTCAGTTTTTTTCTATAAATCATTGCAGAGTAAGTATTTTTCTGAAGAATTACAATGCTTCAATAAATATTGAAATTTTTCATCATGTATTTCTTCTGTAGCTTTTTGGGTATGCATAAATGGATGCGCGAAAGGGTTCTTGATCTGTTGCCAAGATTTCCTTGCGTAGTCAGGGTTGTCATGTTCTGATGTTTCACATATATGTGTTTACCTGTGAGGTTAGGGTTAGAGATGGTGCACTGTGAGCTGGCAGGACTAAGGGCCAACATATCCTGAGGGGTGCTCAGAATAAGTCCAGAACCAGGCCAACATTTAGGCTGTCCAACAAGCACACAGTTTTCCTTAGAAAGTATAAGCGATATGATACGGCGAGCGGGGGTGGAAACTCTGCTGTTTGCCCAGACTCCGCCTTATATCGTCACAGACCCACTGATCCAATGTAGGGACATGAAACATTTCTCTGTTGGGACGAGAAGCGCAGTGAGCACACAAGGCACGCCACTGGTCAGAGTGCAATCACTGTAGGCACACAGAATACTTCCGTAGTTAAAGAGTGCAGTGCTGCCCTTTAATTCACAAAGTCCATCCTTGATGCAGAAGTGAGCGCCAGTGACGTGCTAGCTCCCACAGAATGGGCTCTACCAGTAGAAGTGTCGGACAAAGCAGCAACAAGGTCTTTTATGGCCCTGAGACCTTGAGAGAACAGGGGGCAACCAAACAAGCCTTTGGAGAGCACTAGTACATCATAAAAGCAGGTGGCAGGTACCAGGCCAGCTCCTCCAAAATAGTTGCAGAGTGGTAGTCCCTCCTTCAGCATAGCAATTAGCAGTCAGTAGGCCAACACAGCAAAGCAGACAACATGAATGACAGTTCCTCTTGACAGCACAGCAGTCCTTCTGGCAATGTGAGGATGTGTAGCAAGCAGCGTCTAGTTACAAGTTGCTGGTAGTGTCTAAAAACATGGGGTCAATGATCAAGGACTTATACTCAAAAATGCCTTTGATATGGGTATGACTTCAAAGGAACTCTCAAAAGTGCACAATAGTCCCTTTAATGCCAGCTCTGGCTCCAGACGATCAGTAGGGGGTAAATCAACCCTTTGTGTAAAGGCAGGACACAACCTGTTCAAAGTTAAGTGGGAACCACCTCTCCATCTCCGAGCCCAGGAAGACTATCAGTATGCAGATTAATGCAAATATATCCGCTGTCACACTCAGCCCTTCCTGTGTTGTGGCTGTCTGGAGAGTATGCACAAAGTGTAGGTATCACCCAGCACAAGTGTGTATTAGAGACCATCCGCAAATCATAAAGAGTTATAAGCACAGAAAAATTCCCACCTCTAAAAGTGGTGTTTCTAAAAAAGTAATGTGAAATCCAACTTTACCAGTAGGTAGAATTTATAGCTAGCATTCTAAACATTCCAAACTTGGTGACACCACTCCTTTCTGATCAGGAATCACCACTTTAAAGTATATAAGGGAATTCCCAATACCAGCCTATGAGAGCATTAGCCCACACAGCAGTGAAAAACAAAATAGGCTGTTTGTCACTACCAGGACATGCCACACATAAAGGCACATGCCCTACCCTTTTCTTAGATGGCACCATGCCCATAGGTCTACCTAGGGACTACCTTAGGGGTGACCTATGTGTAAAGGAAGTTTAAGAGTTGGCAAGTACTTTCAAATGCCAAGTTGTAGTGGCAGTAAACTGCACACAGAGGCCATGCAGTGGCAGGCCTGAGACAGGTTTGAAGGCTATTTCTGTGGGTGACACAATCAGTGCTGCAGGCCCACTAGTAGGATTTAATTTACAGGCCCCGGGTATATGGTATACCACTTTACAAGGGTACAAGTAAATCAAATATGCCAAACATGTTTAAACCAATCATACCATGCTTAGAGGAGAGAGCACATGCACTTTAGCACTGATTAGTAGTGGTAACGTGCCCAGAGTCCAAAAGTCAATAAAAGGAAGGTCAGAAAATAGGCAGAGGAAAGCAAAATATTTGGTGATATCCCTGCAGAAAAGACAAGGTCCAAACAACCCACTTTCAGCCCAAAGCCAAAGTAGACTAACCAATACCTTGATGGGCTTCCCTGCTCACAGTGAGAGAACGTTAGCCTGCTACTGCACTGGCACGTGCCAGTTCTACGCCGCTCTGAAACCAGTTAGATCCCTCTGTCTATACTCTCAGGGCCCACTAAATTAACCCTTGGGAAATCCTTCCCATCATCTGTGGGCCCCATCTGTGAAGCGCCTAACTTTAATTTTCTCACAGATGCATCCCAGTAAGCAGATGATACCACCATGGCAAACAAAGTAATGTGACCCAATCCACTCCTAGGGTCTGACTTCTGTACCCAACCCAAGGAAAGGTCTGTCAATAAGGACAGTAAAAACAGAAGCCACTGACAGCAGGCAGTGTCCCGAGCCAGGCCAAAGGCCATCCAGGGGTCTCTGTCCTCTATGGTTTCCTAAAGTGGGGGTGGCAGCCCCAGGTGCTCTGCATCCTTTCTCCACTGCACATCCCAACAGTTCATCAGTAGTGGTATCCTGAGACTGATCCTCCAGTCCAGGGTCTGTACCCTGGGACTGGTAAGGAGTCAAGGGTGAGTCCTCCTCCCCTGCCCCTACCTCTGGTGTTCCGCTCACTCCTTTTGGGAGTGGCACAGCCAACATTTAGAACTGTCAGGTCGCTTGTGGCAGCTGTCCTGATCAGTCCTTCCACCAATTAAGGGGTGGTATCCTGAAACTGGTCTTTCAACCCATGGTCTGTACTCATAGGATGAACAGAGGTTAGGTTTTGTAGTTTTATTTTATTGTTTTAATCTTCTTTTATGATTTTATCTGCAAAATCGAATCAAGATATCTTTGAATTGAATTTAATACAAGAGACTTATAAGCAAATCAAATATGCCAAACAGGTGTAAACCAATCATACCCAGTTTAGTGGAGAGAGCTCATGGACTTTAGCATGGATGTGCACTGGTAAAGTGCCCAGAGTCCTGAAGTCAACACAAAGAAGGTCAGAACAATAGGCAGAGGAAGGCAAAAAGCTTGGGAATAATCCTACAGAAAGGGTCAGGTCCAACACTGACCATCCAATAAAAATGTTTGCTCTTAGCCAGTTGTGATGATTCCTTTATCACTCAGTTACACCTTTATACTTCACTATTCCCACTGAGATGGTAGACTTAACTAAATGTATGTCTTATGCTAGTACCTTTAAGAAATCTCCCAAACTACACACTATTAAACTGCATCCCGTTGTCTGTTATTATTCTCTTGGGTATCCCTTCTCTTTGAAATATTTCTTCCATCAACAATATCACATTATCCTTATTGGCTCTATTTACTAATTTTACTTCTAGCCCTTTAGAAAAGTAATCCATTGCCACAAGAACATACCACATTTCAACATTGTTTTCACATATGAGTCCCATAATATCTACCCCCATGGATTCCCATGCTATCTCTGGACAAAGTACAGGAGACAGTGGTGGTTTTTCTAAAACTTGTGATTTGTCAGCATTCTCACACAAATCACATTGTTTAATTATCCTTTCCACATCTACATCTAGACCTGGCCACCAATTCTTCTTCTTGATATGCCTCTTAATCTTGACAATAGCTAGATGTCCTTCATGACACAACTTTACAATTGTCTCCCTCAAACATTTGGATGGTATGTCTCCTCAAGATGTTGTCACAAATCACTGATAACTCATTGTGTACCTCACAGAAGTTCCTGAACTAGTTCTCCAGCTTCCTTTTTTCTGGTCAACCCTTCAAAATAAAATGATTAAGCTTTTCTAAAATAGGATCATTCATGCTGGCATCCTCCACTCTTTTTCATTAATAACATCTCTTTTTTTCCATCAGCCCATGCTACTCTTACCTCTTCCAAACTCTAGTTAGAATTTACTTCCAGCAGTAATGGCAGCCTACTTAAGCAATCTGCCACTTTATTCTTGACACCTGGTAAATAAATTAAATTGCACCTGCAATATAGTAGTCATATAGACATTTTTGCAATTTTGGGATTTGCCTTGAGCAGACCTTCAGTAGATAACACTTTTAAAAGTGGCTTATTGTTGCACCTTCCCTCTACTTGAAAACCCCATACATAGTTTCTGAGCTGTTCTAACCCCCAAACTACAGCAAAAGTCTCCTTTTCAATTTCTCAGTATCATTCTTCAGCTAGTGACAATGCTCTAGATGTAAATGCGATGGTGAATTTATTCCCCTCAACATTTTCCTGACTCGATACAGCTCCAATCCCTTCGTTACATGTGTCTCTTGCTAATATGCACTCACGTTTAGCATCAAAACCATATAAATCCTTTGCTTTGCATATATTTTACTTTCTATTTTCAAATTCATTTTGTAATACCTCTGTCCATACAAGTTTGTTTTAAAAAATTCCGGACACATTTCTCATAACATTTTACCAGCCCTAGGAATAATCGTAAATCATCTTTGTCACCAGGAACTGTAGCATATCTTAAATCATTCAACAATTCTTTCTAAGATTTTATGCCTTCAGTTGTAATTTCCTGTCCTAAGTAATCTAAGGATTTTACCCCAAACCTGAATTTTTGAATATTCAGCTGTTAGTCCACATTCACTCAATGTTTATAACAAAACTTTCACTCTGAGGTCATGTTGTTCTTTACTCTCCACACAATCAAAAAGGGGGGGGGGGGGATAGAGGTTACAGCTAGGTTCACCCTCCAAAGTCAGTTATGAACACAAAAAGACCAGAATACCGGACTTAGAACCTAACTACAGGAGAAAAAAGAGACTTCTGCTCATGTGGAGTAGAAAAGTCTACTGGTACGAAAGAGAAATGTCTTTCTAGAGTTCCCTCACTCACCAGGGTTCCCCCTTGGTGACATGCTTCATCATGGGGGTACTCTCAATCCACTGTGGATTGAGGCGTGCTACAACTTGCGAAGTTACGTAGGAGCACTTATGTGAAATAAATGTGTAGTGCAGTGATGTGTAGTGGGAAAAATAGGTTAAAAATACCTAACTAGTGGGCGAATGTTTTATTCTTGCTCCTAGTTGGTATGTTTAAAAACAGGGGTGAATACTGGCGAAAAACAACATAACCATAATGAGTTAGGTGTCCCCTTAGTCAACATGTTTCAAGCCTCCCCCAAGCTCTCCCTCAGGACCACACATGGGCCAGCCCTGTGCGTACCACTCCTAGGTGACCTATGAATCAGGTAAATAGAGAAATAAAGTGTAAAAGTGAAATAAAAGTGCCACACCTAATGTGCGTGCACTATTGGTTAAATACATATGATTTATACAATGGTATGTAGTATCTTTAGGAAATAAAACAGAACATTGTTAGATAACACTTGCCTACCAGGGAATCTGGCAGGCATCGTAAATGCAGGCGTCATTCTAAGTCATATAAATGCTCCTCTATGGTGCATGTAGTTATCAACGGCCTTGTGTTTCGTCATGCTTTGCAGAAGAAAGAACATATGGCAAGTGTCTCCAGTGGAGATGGTGACTGAGTGATATTTACAAAAACATACGTAACATACACAACCAAATACGAACATGTACACATAAAGTCACATAATTTTTATAAGGCTCAAATGTGCCCCATGGTCTGGAGGGGTTGAGGGGCTCGTTATCCCACTCTGCAATAGAAATGGTAACAAAGCGTAGTTGTTACTGACCCTGTAAAAAACGCTGTAAAAAACAGGGATTGCCCAATGTCTCCATACGGCATAAAGCCGCCAGGTTTTTGCTCCGCTTTACTCTTTACTCTCCTCCATGACAAGTATTTCATCTTGACAGAAAATTATGCTAGGCATGTTCATAAACAGCTTATTGCCTTAATTTTTTTTAACAGCTGAAGCAATAGGACAAACAGCATGTGTACATATTAATAACAGCCTTGTGTTGTCATAAAGGTTGTTACATTTTTGTGACCATCCTGCAATTTTGCCTGGTGGTTTGAAGACGAGAAGTCCAAAGATGTGAACCATTTCATCCCTTTGGTCAATGCTAACATTTGTTTATTTTTAGTAATGGAATCTATCCGCAACAATGTTCCTATTCAGTTCCCTCAAATCAACACATAAGTGGATTTTCCCATTAGCTCGTCTAGCGATGACCAATTGTGTGATCCACTAAGCTGTCTCCACTTCCTCAATGATCCACCCTTTAAGTTGAATATCGTGTTCTTTATTGACCTCCTCTCTCAGAATTCTATGAATTACTCTAGATTTTTGCACCTTAGGAACAACATTTTTTTAATGATTTTATGGGAATATCCAGCTAGAGTACCTATTTTCCCTGAGAATACTTCTGGATAAGAATTTGTGAATTCCACATCATAGCATTCACCATCACCCATGACTAATTCTTGTTATATACTATTCGGGACTAGTTTAATGTCCAACTCCATCGGATCCATCCACCCTATCATGGATGGAACCTCTTCTACCATGTAGAATTTTCCTATGGTGGTTTTCCTCTCTTTAAATGCAAACATTGTTTCCTGTATCTTATCATGGATATCATCACCCCTGTAAAATTTCAGGGGTCACATCTGAGGGTTTCATAAATATACCTAGTACTCTTGTGAATTTTCTTCACTCACTTTCTTATTGATTATTGTATGGAGGAACATGAATCTGATACAATGAGTATTTCCACTCTCCCACAATTTTATATTGGATATTGGGTTGCTTCTAGACTGCCTATTACTCTTATTACTGCCTATTTGTATTCACTCTAACTACACTGTTTGTTTCGCTGGTGTCATTGGCTTCTCTGATACCTAAAACACAGTCATAATCTATAGAAGTTCCCTCTCCCACTGATACCTCAGACTTTAAAGTCCTTGTTTGACTGTCTTTTATGACAACCACTCTTTTTTATATTTCCCTTTCCTACACACCATAGCGAAATGTCCTTTGATGCCACATTCCGCAAACTTTTGATTATGTGCATGACAAGTTTTTAATACACGCTAAGTGATCTTTGTTACCACATCTATACCACATTATTTATGAGGTCTTGGAAAAAAAGTTGGGTGTTCTTCCTGGCTCTGTTTGCTATCCTCTTTTCTGTTTAACCATGCTGACAATATCTTTCAGATTATCTTTTGAGTCAACTTCTACAGCTTTATCACATTTATTAGAAATTTCCACTTTTTAAACTACAGATAGTACATCACAAAGCAGAGATTAGCCATACAACCACAACATTTTCAGAATAAGTTTTTTGATCACATGTATTATTATTAGATCTCTGATCAATTTTCCGTGCAACACACGAAATCTGCAAGTTAATGCACATTTTTTAAGATCAGAAACATATTCTTCAATAGTCTCTGTTTTACTTCGTTTCCTTCTGAAAAAGTTATGTCGATCAATAGCAATACAAACTGATATGGAATAATACTTGTCTAAATCTTCTAGCGCATTAAGAAAAACATCGGAGTCATCTACGGTAGAAGACTTCTTTTCCATTGAATTGCACACTTTGAGACCCTGTGGCCCCAACAAATGTAAAATAATGTTCTTTTTCCTTAGTTGCTACAAATCTTCATCCTCAATGGTATCAATGTAGCTCAAAAGGTACTCTTTCCACTCATGCCACTTAATAGGAGGATCACCCGAAGATGCCAAGAAAGTAAGGGTGGGCGTAGTTCGCGAAGTAGCACTTCGCGAAGCTACGCAAAGTGCAGTTCGCACTACGCGAGCTTCGCGTCGCACTTCGCGAACTGCGTAGTAACATGTTCGCACTGTGCAAGATGTTGTTTTCAATGATTGCACAGTGCGGACAAGCAACCGGCACTGTGCAATCATTGAAAATGGCATCTTGCACAGTGCGAGCTGTAGTTTTCTGCTGCTCGAGGAGATTTTTACTCGAGCGGCAGCTTTCTCAACGCAAACTGGTAGTTTCTCATCGCGAGCGGTCGCGAGCATACGCGACCCCTCGCAATGAGAAACCTGACCTCCTCGCGTTGGGAATCTCGCCGGGAGGTTTATTTTCCTTGTTCGCGATCGCCAACTTGATGTTGCTGATCGCGAACAAGGAAAAAGTCTCGCAGGGATGTCATTTTGCTTGCTCGCGGTCGCCAACTTGACGTTGAGGACCGCGAGCAAGCAAAAAATGACCGCAGCACTACGCAAGACTACGCTACGCGTGTTCCCACTGTGCTACGTGCAATTCGCGTAGTGCGAAGTAGCGCGAACTTCGCAAACTTTGCGAGCGTAGCGTAGTGCTTTGCCCAGGCCTACAAGAAAGGTTGTGGAGGAGTAAGTGAAAACATTTGTGATGCACACATACTTTAATGCTGTGATTCTCTCAGTAGTAACTTCTTCCTGATCCAAAATGGCTTCCAGTGTGATGACGCAGTAACGCGCTCCCTGCATGCATTGCGAGTTCCCAGCATGCCTTGTGCCAATGATGCGGTAACAAGACTGTGGCTCGAGCCTCTGAAATGCTGCCTGTGTGCACTCAAACCTTATTCCTCACACTGCCTGTGCACGCAGCCGACAATATACTTCACTCAATGCGCTCAAGCAAACGGAGAGTAGATATCTCAAATGTACTACATTAGCACACACTGCTTCCTTGCTGGCCCCCGCTGATTTGTAGTGCTCATGGCAATTCTTCTTTCTTGATAGAGGTTATCTCAAGTGTTTCCAACATGCTGTAGTGTGCTGTGCTGTGGGTCCTGATAAACAAGCCAGTTCATTGCCAAAATTGTTGTAATAATTTTCACGCACACAGCACTTTTCTCAAGTATTTTTTATTGTATGTTGGAGAGGAAATCAAATTACATTTAAACTTTTACAGACATGAGAAACTGATTTGCAACATTTCTAAGAATTAATAAATCTGTACCAACTACACCTTCAAGAAAATATGACAAGGCACTAGAAATTTTGTAACTGCATCATAAAAGCATGCTGAAAAAGATGTGTTCTAGGTGAAATCTTTCATTATAATTTTATGGATTGTAATTTACTAACTGACAAAGTATTATTTTCCAATAACGTGTGCTAGAAATGTGTAAATAGTGAACTCTCAGATTAAAGGCGTTTGCTTCTAATAATTCTTTATTTTCATTTATATGCATGTATGACTGATGGAAACTAGATAATTATCAAGATTTAACCTGAATAATGACGCATTCAATTAGGATCCATATTTTCTGTGTAAACTTGTGCACCGAAATGACAAAAGAAAATAGATGCTACACATCCCTAATTAATGCTATATTAATGATACTTTCAGGAAGTGTACTTTACACATCTATTAAAGTTATGCGACTATAATGAGAGTTCGATAGTTTGGTTTGAAATATTTTTACACGTGAGTCCTTTCAATGTAGTAATACATCGCATTGACACGTATTCATTGTAACTATACTAAATGATTTCAAATGCATCAGAATTGTTTTAGAATCATGAAATCTTTATATTCTCTGTGAACATATGTCAAATGATCATATACATTTTACGTTAAATTAGCTTATTAATGTGGGCCTGACTGAAAATGTTAGGCTTCTTGACTTGCTCAATCCACTGATCATGAGAGAATTGCTCGATTTTAACAAATTATGTACTGTCCAAGACCAATTGCCACATTTTAGTTACAGTGAGTACCATATGCCAGGGAAACTGTCATATTGAACTTGCTCATGTGCTTTTGATAAAAAAAGCATTGTTTCATCGTTTACTTACTCGATTGCTTAGGGCTACGTAATTGTCCCACCTATTTTTATACATTTTGTGTCTTCTTTATATCACCTGACACTCATCCTATATGAACAGACCAATGAATTGAGTGGTCTGACCAGATGAGGTGATTCCAGGAGGTGTCACCCCCGGAACTTTCAGAATATAATATTGCCTGGTTGGAGTAACAAGGGGCCCTTTTCCTTTGACTAATACAACTGCTAACTACTGCCGCTGCTGCTACTGTTTCTTGCAGTCTTGGAGTTTTGCTGGCTGATGGTGATGAATGGGTTGCTGATTATCAATTTCTGAGATTTGCAGAACTCCTTAGCATCTTTAAACTTGTCGGATGCAGACTTACCTGGCTTCCTTTTCGAACTGATGCATATGCCTTATGTGCCCTAAGTGTTCTCTTCTGTTTCTGGGCGACTGCTTGAACTGGTGAACTCTATGTCCCTTCCTGAAATCTTGACCTTTGGAATATCTATTTAGAATTGCCCGAATTGCCTACGGCTTGATATAATTTATTGACTCAGCTATCATATTCCTTCAAAATTGAATTTGCATTCCTAATTTGAGTTTACTAATAATCAGGAGGGATCATATTAGGGAGATCTCAGAGCATCAAATACTAATGTTATTATTTTGTATTTATTTAACTGAGCATTTAGTTTGCATGATTTTGGCTCACCTATGTTTCTTCAGGAGATTTGGGCTTGCAGAGGGAATCCTTTTCCTTTTATAGCATTGAATTGAGACTAATTTACATAAGCTTAATTTCTAGTTTGTATTTCAGTTATCCAATTCCTGGTCCTCATTGGATGACTTCTAGATCCCTTATATTCAACCCCTTCGCGGCACAAAACAAGGTCCATCTGAGGACCCAGAGAGTGGTATGCATTTTTGACAACAGGAAATGAAAGGAAAACCAGAACTAGTTGTGAAAACAATTTGGGCCCAATAAACGCTACATCAGTGATAAGGAGTGGCCAGCATATCTGCATCAATGGGCTATCAATCTTGAACTGACATGCCTTTCATTCTATATTACATAGTGACATTCTAGGTAATGACATTTTATGATACATTCTATATATCGTCAGAAGGAAAGTCAATCAAATAAACACAACACAGTGCATTCCAAAATTACGAATAGAATGTTCTCCAGAATGACGAAGGTGCAAAGTATATGGTATTAGTCTTGAAATCACCAGACAGGTTGTTTATGGGACACTGTTTTGACCCTGTAACTCCCTTGGTATCACAGAGCTCATGTTGCATCGAGAAGATATTAAACTACAGGGCTGGTAATCAATGAAAACCCTTTCTCTTATGGACATCGATTCCCTTTCCGCACACTTTTCCCTCAGGTGAACAACAGTAAACCAAAGAGAACAACTCATAATTCGCTATGCTCCGTTCTTCATAAAGTGTCCCCAAGGCCAGGCTTTTGCAGAAAGGCAAGGCGGTGATATAATTTCACTGCTGTTGCCACTGGTGGAAACTGCAGGTTAACCTTAGGGCATCTTTTTGAGGTGGGGTGTATGGTAAGAAATTATATTTAAAAAAACACATGAATATTCAAATTAGCTTACCTAGTTTATGGATTCTACCACTTATTCCTTCTGTTATTGATGTTACATTAATTAGCAACATTTTTGTTTACATATTTATTTCATAGAAAGTATCTATATGTATTATTGACATAGAATTTATTTGAGCTATTTAATTTTTCTCACATATATGTTCGCTTATACCTTTCAGACTGGGACTGAAAAGAGGCCCAGCCACCAAACTAAATGTGGCCCACATTACAGAATTACATAGCTACAAAAGTGGATCACATTTGCAAATATGGGCAGTTTTAAACTTGCAAAGGCAGGCTGTATAGGTGTTTGAAAGGTATGGAAGACTACATGCATTTGTGCTTGCTGCAGGCAATGTGTGTGGTAAAAATAATAATATTAACAGAGAACTCAACAGTGAAAAACATTTGGATGTATGTGTTGTTGTGTACATAAGTGTCAAGGGCATTCCATGCAAGAGTACCTCGCGCAAGGACTTCTGTGTGTGGGGTGTGGATACGTTGGACTATCATTACCACAGTGCATAGTGTGGGTGTCGTCATCATCTGCTATGGTGTATCTTTCAGAGGGTGCCTGCCGCATGCAAAACCCAGCTCAGAGGTGCAGATGTCCTTCCGCATTCTGTATTGAGACAAAGGAGCTTTCATCCCTAATGGTAGTCTGACTACTGTTCGCATTCTGGTAATGTGATGTGTCTTTCGCGCTGCAATTGATGCGAGGCCTTAGGCTTATGGTGCACCAATAGCGATACACACACACACCAGTTGGCATGTATGAGCCAAGACCCCGAGCGGCCTTGCACTCCTTGTACAATCCCTTTGTGCGCGTTCGCCCACCGTGTGCATGCAACATTACAACATTGTCGATAGCGGGCCGTGTGGCGCCGACACTGCAATGAAGACACACGCATCAGTTTGTTTTCTGTGCAGCCCAGATATGGACCACGCCCAGAGGCCAGGGATAATTATTCACATCCCTACGCTGGTCTGGCGTCTGCTGACGGAGCCCACTCGGCGTACGCATAAAGGGAGGAACGACGACGCAATGTGTCCCAGTTCTTCCCCACTGCCTGAGGTGACATGGCTGCATCCGCCTGGCATATCATGAGACTCAATCATAGCGGGTCCATGACATGCGTTGCACAGAATTGGTGGCACCGAATACACTGCGTCCGGCAAGGGCCTACCACCACGGGATGGTGACTTTCCATGCACTAAGGTAGGGGCACCCAAAGTGCTGAGCGGTTGTGCAGCCTGCGATGATGCGCCATTCTGGCGGTCTGGACTGGTATGGGTTACTGTGAGCCCTGCTGGACTGCAGTGTAGGCATGAGCCAGCGGTCAGCGCAGGCCTACCGCCACTTGGCATTGCCTCGTGGTTCACAGAGTTAGTGGCACCTGTAGAACTGAGCGGGTGTGAAGCAAGCGATGATGGCGTGTGCACTGATATGATCTCTGCCATTGCAAAATCAAGACCCAGAATCAAGTGTGCGACCTGGTGGACCGCGGTGCGGGGCTGCATGATGTGGAGGCTGCCAAATTCGCGGGCCCCGGGCTTGGACCTTGCACCAGAACGTGGTGGGCCCTCTTGAAGACATGCCGGTGGCAGAAGGTGAGCAGTGAGGCCTGGGAGCGCATGGGCGGGCAATTACCGCTGGGCGGTGGGATGGGCTGGGGTGCAGCAGCCGGTGTGCACAGGGGTGGGCAAGCGATGGTGCCATTTGCAATGATATGTACTCGGCCATCATTAACTCTGGACTCTGTTTCAGATAAGGGACCGGGTGGACTGCAGTGTATGCCGGCATGTGGTTGGAGACACACCGGTGGCATCAGGTGAGCAGTAAGGCCTGGGTGCGCAGGGGCGGGCAATCACCGCTGGGCGGCGGAAGGGGCTGGGGTGCTCAGCCTGTGTGCATAGGTACAGCAAGCGATGGTGCTGTTTGCAATGATATGTACTCTGCCATCATTAACTCTGGACTCTGTTTCAGATAAGGGACCGGGTGGACTGCAGTGTATGCAGGCACGTGTTTGGAGACACACCGGTGGCAGCAGGTGAGCAGTAAGGCCTGGGTGTGCAGGGGCGGCACTGTCTCTCTCTCTCCTTCTCTTTCTTTCACTGTCTCTCTCTCTCCCTCTGTTACTCTATCTCTCTCTCCCTCTCTTTCTTTCACTGTCTCTCTCTACCTCTGTTAGTCTCTCTCTCCCTCTCTTTCTTTCACTGTCACTGTCTCTCTCTCCCTCTGTTACTCTCTCTCTCTCCCTCTCTTTCTTTCGCTGTCTCTCTCTTCCTCTTTTTCTCTCTCTCCTTCTCCCTCTCTCCCCTTTCTCTCTCTTCCTCTCTCTTTCTCTCTGTTTCACTCTCTCTCTTTCTATTTTTTCTCTCTCTCTCTCTGTCCTTTGATGAGCACATGACACACCTTCTCATCTTGAATTTTGTCTTGCAGGCTGTGACTTACAGATTGTCTAGACATGACCCGCCATGACTCTTCAAAATAATTGTATTGAGTTTTTTCAAATAAAGATTTGTTTTTGGAATTCAAAGATGAATGATTGATTCTCCTTTTTCTGGCCACACATGACAGTTGATTGTTGTGTTTGTGCGACATCAGGCGCATAGATTTGTTCATGAATTTGTAAAGTTGATGTACAATATCTTTGACCGGGGGGGGGGCCTGGGTAGGGACCAGGGGGGTGGCGGGCCTGGGGGTGGTGGCGGTCGGTGTTGTGGCCCTCTTGGGTGTCCGAGCTGCATGATCAGTAGCTCTATGGCATCTCTTGTTCTTCTGGTGAGGCTGTGGGCTGGGCTACCGTTTCTGGTGCAGGTTTTCTTCCGACTTAAAACCAGGTCGGAGCAGGTGTGAAATCCCTGCTGCTAACGCGCCTTATCGCATGTTTAGGGATGTTATCGCCGATCTGGTTGTTCGTTGTGAATATTGCGAAGTGGTGTTTTTGTGGCTTTTTGCAAGGGAATGCCTACTCTGCATATCATTAGCGTTAGTTGCCGGTATCATACATGGCGATATTCTTTGCGGCGGCTATCACAGGAAAACTGGTGTTATCGGCTGTTAGCACCAGCTTGTGAATGGTGCGATAAATTTATCCCCACTTTGATGTCTAGGAGGGTATGTGGGGGTGGGATGTGTTCAGGGACAAGGATGCTGGCTTTTAGATTTATGGAAAGTCTGCCACTGACCTCATCATCTACTCCTTGCTGCCAGGAGTGTTAGTGGAGGTGGGGAGTTGAGTTCAGAGATCAGATCTCCACCCCCCCACCTGAATCGCTTATTCAGGAGTTTCGAGGCCATGGGAGTGGGCAAGGGAAAGAAGTGGGAAATGGAAAGAGACTAAAGGAAGGGAACCAGATTATTTATGCAACGCATGAAGTGAATGAACAAGTGTTAC